>NC_064573.1:52609773-53209773 GCF_937001465.1 Orcinus orca
CAATTTGTCTTGTTGGTTGGCTAAAACATGGACCAAAAGGTAGCCTCCACAAAATAAAGTTGGAATGCCAGGACTGCCTTGTCATGCTGTAGAGGAGGATATCCAAAGACTGAAGGAGACTGAAATATTAGAGCGGATTTATCATGTTAATTTTCCCCAAGTGAGGGTTCCAGACAACACTCTTTCACCATGGTTATGAGAAACAAATTTGCAAGTGGAGTGCCAGCATACTTAAAGTACTCTGTGGTCATTCTTCTCTTTAGGTCAGAATTTGCAGTGGAACCTGCTGCTACTGAACTGGAATCCTTAAACGCATTGGGGATAATTGGATCCTGGGGCATCAGAGGCCAAGTGGTAGCACTTAATCACCAAAGACACAGGGGGCATGATTATTGTTGTGGATCTCTAGGATATAAGCTCCACAAAAACACAGGCCTTGTCTGTTTGTTTTTTTTTTAATGCATCCATCTTCAGAACTTGTAACAGTGTCTGGCACATAGTGGATATTAATAAAGTATTTGTTGAATGTATTTTCTATTCTTTTTTTTTTTTTTTGGCCACACTGTGTGGCATGTGGGATTTTAGTTCGAACCTGTGTCCCTTGCACTGTGAACTTGGAGTCTTAACCACTGGACCACCAGGGAAGTCCCTGTATTTTCTATTCTTGATCTGGCTTATGCTGATTTTATTTTATTTTAAAAATAAATTTATTTATTTATTTATTTATTTTTGGTGGTGTTGGGTCTTCATTGCTGCGCAGGCTTTCTCTAGTTGCAGCGAGCTGGGGCTACTCTTTTGTTGAGGTGCGTGGGCTTCTCATTGTGGTGGCTTCTCTTGTTGCAGAGCTTAGGCTCTAGGCACGCCAGCTTCAGTAGTTGTGGCATGTGGGCTCAGTAGTTGTGGCTCGCGGGCTCTAGAGCGCAGGCTCAGTAGCTGTGGTGCACGGGCTTAGTTGCTCCACTTAGTTGCCACGTGGGATCTTCCTGGACCAGGGATTGAAACTGTGTCCCCTGCATTGGCAGGTGGATTCTTAACCACTGCGCCACCATAGGGAAGTCCCTATGCTGATTTTAATATGGCATTAAATAAGAGCCAATACTTGGGAATCTACTGTTTCCAGGATTAGCTATATGAATCTTAATAAATATTGATTAAACGAGATAAAATACATGCGATGTCAAACATATTGTAAGGTAATCAATAAATGACAGTTGAATTTGCAATCTGCATGCCACTGGCTTTCTCTTCATTCAGGTAGAATCATTCGTTAAGCACGTATTATTTTCCAGGCCCTTGGCCAGTGCTGGGGATACATATATGAATAAAACATGAACATTGGCTCCAGTAAGCTCAAGTTTTTATTTATGGAGAACAGAAAGGAAAAAAAATATTGAAATCCAAATATCGAAAGTGCTTTAATAGGTCTTAAGTTTATGGTGATCCCAGAGTTGGTACAAAAGAGGGAATAATCAAATTTGCTAAAGTTAGGAAGAAAGTGTTCTCAGGGAAGTTTCCAAAGAAGAGGAGATACTTGAGGGACGAGGAGAGCATTCTGTCAGGGGAAATAGCACTTTAAAAAGCAAAGAGCTAGGGCTTCCCTGGTGGCGCAGTGGTTGAGAGTCCGCCTGCTGATGCAGGGGACACGGGTTTGTGTCCCGGTCCAGGAAGATCCCACATGCCGCGGAGCGGCTGGGCCCGTGAGCCATGGCTGCTGAGCCTGTGCGTCCAGAGCCTGTGCTCTGCAACGGGAGAGGCCACAACAGTGAGAGGCCTGTGTACCGAAAAAAAAAACAAAAAAGCAAAGAGCTAGAAAACTAACTGCTGGGCTTATGAAACTCTAATAAATTGGTGATGCCTACTTAGTGGGTAGGATGGAAGGAGTCCCATGGTTGAGATGAGTAAGGGCTAGATCTACACTGTCCAATATGGTAGCTCCCTAGCCTCATGTGGCTGTTGAGTCCTTGAAATGTGGCTAGTCTGAATTGAGATGTGCTATAAGTGTAAAGTACATTTTGGAGTTTGAAGGGTTAATAGAAAAAAATGTAAATCTCACTAATAATTTTTTCACATAAATTACCTGTTGAAATGATGATGTTTTGGACAATTGGGTTAAATATATACTTAAAATTAATTTCACTTGTTTCATCTTACTTTTCTAAATATCACTACTGGAGCATTTAAAGTTACATAAGTGGCTCCCATTTGTGGGCTGCATTATATTCCTATTTGACTCTGCTGGGCTAGAGATGGATGGATAAATGGATCGGTACATTCTTTGTCCTATGAGCAATGGGAGCCTTAACCAGAGTGGCACTGTGACTAGATTTGAATTTGAGCAGCATTCAGGGGGTTGTGTGGAGGATGTCATGGAGGGAACTGGGACTGCAGGTAGTTAAGTGTGCACTGCAGGAGCCCAGGTGAAGGATGAAGAGGGACTGAGCTGAGCCTCGGGTGAAGTGGAGGATGATGAAAAGAAGATCTAACAGGGTATGAGTCTGCTATGGGCTTAATTGTAGCCCTTAAAAATGTGTACGTTGAAGTCCTAAACCCCAGAATGTAACCTTATTTGGGAATAGGGTCATTGCAGGTGTAATTAGTTAAGATGAGGTTATACAGGCACAGGGTGGCCCCTAATCCAGTATGACCAGTTTCCTTATAAAAAGGGGAAATTTGGACACAGACACACACACAGGGGGAGCATAATGTGGATATGAAGACAAAGATCTGGGTGACATGTCTACAAGCCAAGGAATGCCCAAGATTGCTGGCAAATCACCAGAAGCTCAGGGAGAGGCCTGGAAAAGCTTCTCCCTCTGCCTTCAAAGAAGGAATGAGCCCTGTCAAAACCGTGATTTGGACTTCTGGCCCCTATAAGTGTGAGACAATAACTTGCTGTTGTTTAAGTCCCCTAGTTTGTGGTACTTTGTTCCTGGAGCTCTATAAACCTAATACAGTGTCTCTTAAAATTTCAGATTTTAGGGAATTCCCTGGTGGTCCGGGGATTAGGATTCGGTGCTTTCACTGCCGGGCCTGGGTTAAGATCCTGCAAGCTGCATGGCGTGGCCAAAAAATTCAGATTTTATTTAGACTGAATTAATATTGCCTAGGTTAGCCTATGGGGGTGAGTTCTGTTGTCAAAGGGCCATGATTTTTTCACAGCAGTGGACCAACTTTAAAGAAATTCTTCTTTCCAGGTTTATAGTGGTAGGAATGGAGAGAACCGGGCACTGGGAAGCTGGGTCAATATCTATATTTTCTTCTGGTCTGTGAACAAGGGGGTGGTGAGAAGTCAGAATAGTCTCTTCCATGCTAAACTCTCTTTTTGGTCGCTGTGATGGATATTTCTCATGGTGTGTTCTTCTACTGAATTCAGCATTCAGGCCCTGAATGGGACTGAGAAACTGCAATAGTTTTCAGTGGCTGCAGCATCGCTGTCCATGGGTCTTAGGTTCCTGGAGCCAGTTATAGGTGATTTTACAGGTGAGGGAAGTCTGGGGTTCAACAGGGTGGCCACGGTCCACTTGTGCTCATTGTGTTTATACAACTGAAAGGAGGTAGGCTTCAGGAAATAATTATTTTTTTTACCGTTGGTCTTTCAGATTCAACTACGGCCAGCAAATAGCCTTGGTTTATGGATAATTCATATTCATGGCCGTGTGGTGTATATTTAACAGTTATATGCATGCCTCAAGGGATCTCATGACTTAAAATATAATAATTTTATTAGTTCTTATTGATTTATAAGTTATCACTTTCTACTGTAATGTGTTATTTATTTTTTTTATTTTGGCCACCCCATGCGGCATGTGGGATCTTAGTTCCCCAGCTAGGGATGAAACCTGTGCCCCCTGCAGTGGAAGCTCAGAGTCCTAACCACTGGACTGCCAGGGAAGTCCCATAATGTGTTACTGCCCTACCTGATTTTGAGCTGGATATGAATATGCTTCAGAGGTAGAAATAAAAGAGTTTACTGAGGTATAACTCAATAAAGTACCCAAAATCTTAAGTTTACAGCTCAATAATTTTTACCTATGTATAGATGCTTGTAACCATCACCCAAGTTAAGGGGTAGTACATTTCCAGAAGGCTCTCTCCTGCAACTACCTGGTCAATACCTTCCTCTAAAGGTAACCACTATACCTCTGTCATCATAGGTCAGTATCAGGCACAATTTTAGTGACTTCTTTTAAGCATTATAGATTTCTCTGTATCTGGCCTCTTGCATGTTTTTATGTCAGAGTGATGTGGCTTTCATAAAAGCCATTGAGGGACTTCCCTGATGGCGCAGTGGATAAGACTGCATGCTCCCAATGCAGGGGGCCCGGGTTCGATCCCTGGTCAGGGAACTAGATCACACATGCATGCTGCAACTAAGAGTTTGCATGCCACAAGTAAGGAGCCCACGTGCTGCAACTGAGGAGCTGGCGAGCCACAACTAAGGAGCCAGCAAGCTGCAACTAAGACATGGTGCAACAAAATAAATAGATAAATATTTTTTTAAAAAAGCCATTGAGTACATCAACTATACCACAATAAAAAAGAAAAAATTAAAAGAAAAGGTCAAAACAAAACAAAAAACAAACAAAGCTAATGAAAGCAAGGAAATAGCAGGCAGAAAAGTTTTCTTTAGGATATGTGTTCATGCCGCACAGAATCTTGGGGTAAATCTAAAAAGAAATCAAGTTGCAAGTATAGTGACTTTTTTTTTTTTTTTTTGCGGTACACGGGTCTCTCACTGTTGTGGCCTCTCCAGTTTTGGAGCACAGGCTTCGGACACGCAGCCTCCGGACACGCAGGCTTAGCGGCCATGGCTCACGGGCCCAGCTGCTCCGTGGCACGTGGGATCTTCCCGGACTGGGGCACGAACCCGTGTCCCCTGCATCGACAGACAGACTCTCAACCACTGCGCCACCAGGGAAGCCCTATAGTGACTTTTAATTGCTGCCTCTTCTATTCTATTCTAATTTAATTGTTCATCTGGGCAGAATCTGCTGTGTGATATGAGAGCAATGTAAATGAGGAGTATGTGTGTGTGTGTGTGTGTGTGTGTGTGTGTGTGTGTGTGTGTGTGTTATATGATACGTGTAACAGAAAGAGGTATCTTTTCTGTTAACTTTATTGTGGGATAGGAAGACAGAATAGCCTAGATAAAATCTGTGTTAAGAGAATGTAAATTCTGTAGGCCAAGTACAGTCTTTGTAAGCATAGTGATTTTTTTCTTTCACACAATGCCATCTAATTAGAATAGCAGAAACTTGAAAATGCAAAAATCTCTCCAACAGTAATAGATAACTTTCCCATTTTAAAAGAACATTCTAACACTCCTTAAAACCATTTTGGTTTAGATCACATGGGGACACTGCCATTGATTAGCTGTGGTGAATATAATACGAATTAGAATCTCTTGGGCTAAGATTCTCAAGCACAGGGTGAACTAAACTACTGTAAACACTTCACATCCATTCAGATACACCCATTTCTGGAACTTCAAAACCATCAGCTAAAAACAACTCTTTATTCAAATGACTTTGGGATCGAGGCTACACATACCATGACTTAAAACAAAATGGAGTTTAAACTCTCCCTACAGACTTCTCTGCACTTTGTCAGGACTAATTGATATGAAACCAATGCATTAGACCAGTGGTTCTCAACATTATTCTCCTACTTTTTTATTTTTAAGGTTAGCACAGTCATTTTTATTTTTATTTTTTTGTTTGTTTGTTTGTTTTTGTTTTTGCGGTACGCAGGCCTCTCACTGCTGTGGCCTCTCCCGCCACGGAGCACAGGCTCCGGACGCGCAGGCTCAGCGTCCATGGCTCACGAGCCCAGCCGCTCCGCGGCACGTGGGATCCTCCCGGACCGGGGCACGAACCCGCGTCCCCCGCATCGGCAGGCGGACTCCCAACCGCTGCGCCACCAGGGAAGCCCCCATTTTTATTTTTATTATTTTTAAAATTTTATTTATTTTTGGCCGTGTTGGGTCTTCATTGCTGCCTGTGGGCTTCTCATTGCAGTGCCTTCTCTTGTTGCGTAGCACGGGCTCTAGCCACGTGGGCTTCAGTAGTTGTGGCTTGCAGGCTGTAGAGCGCAGGCTCAGTAGTTGTGGCGCACGGGTTTTGTTGCTCCGTGGCATGTGGGACCTTCCCGGACTAGGGATCAAACCCGTGTCTGCTGCATTGGCAGGCAGATTCTTAACCACTGTGCCACCAGGGAAGTCCAGCATAGTGATTTTTAAAAGCAGTTTCATATGTATATGTATAACTGAATTACTTTGTATTTGTACAGGTTGTACACCTGTACAATGTATAACTGAATTACTTTGTATTTGTACAGGTTGTACAGGTTGTTAGTTTCAGGTTGTACACCTGAAACTAACACAACATTGTAAATCAACTATACTCCAATTTAAAAAAAAGCAGTTTGCAAAGCTGCCATAGATTGCATTCATGCTTGCTCTCTTAGGTAACAGCACAGCAGTTATCCTTGTGAGTGGCAATGACTTACCTGTTGCACTCATCTTCTTTAACTGAGATATTTGTTGGAGATTTCAAAAATAAAGAAACATTTTTGGCAGTTGTATGCACCCGCCAATATTTTCTGAATGAAAGCAGCAGTGGAGGAGTAGAGGGGATCTGACTTAAGGAACTGTCTTAGCTCAGGCTGCTGTAAGGGAATACTGTAAACTGTGTGACTTAAAGATCAGACATTAATTTCTCAGAATTCTGAAGGCTGGGGAGTCCAAGATCAAGGTGCTGGCTGATTCAATGTCTGGCGAGGGCTCTCTTCCTGGTTTGCAGACGGATTCCTGCTTGCTGTGTCCTCACGCAGAGCAAGGGATGATCTCTTCTGTGTTTCTCCTTATGAGGGCACTAATCCCATTCATGAGGGCTCTATGCTCATGACCTAATTACTTCCCAAAGGCCTCACCTTCAAATACCATCACATTGGGGATTAGGGTTTCAATATATGAGCTTTGAGGGGACACAAACATTCAGCTCATAGCAGAAACTCAATAGACAACTTAACAAAAGTGCATTTTGATTCCAGTTATTTTGATTGTAAACCTCATGACGGCAGAGAGTTTACACACCTTATGCTTCTTTTTTAGCCTCTCCAACACATGTTGCTGTTAACTGACAAAAACTTGCTGATATTTTTATCTTGATTTGGCTTCAGTAGACGTGGTAGATGTCTGTTGACGGTGGCTGCTTGCATAGTGCTACACGGTGGACCTCAGGGCTCCGTTGCCTTATGTACAGCTATACATAGTATTACTATGTTTAACTTTTTATGTAATTTTGGGTTCCTTTAGCTCAAGAGTTGGGAGGTTTGCTTCACGTTTTGGTGCGGCTTGCTGCTAAATGTAAAAGTTTGCACAGTATTAGGCTACAGTGAAAGAGAACAGGTAAAATCTTTCTGGCTCTAAAATATGCCTGAATGCCTATAGCAGAAGCATTTGGAGAGGAAATATGAGTGGTCCTGTCTCTGAAGAGTGGAGCTGACTTTGTAGGGTGTCCTTCTCTGAATCCAGGACCCACGTGTCTCAAGGTACTTAGGTGCTCCATCTGAAAGGTCCTGTGGCCTCCTTCTTTTGTTCTCTGGCTGTTACTCTGAGTTGTGCAGTTTTCGTAAAGAGATTTTATTAATTTAGCAGAACATTTGCCTTCCTGGGACAGCCTTATTTACGAGGTGTCTGTTGTGTGAAACTTCAGGGAATGGCCATCACACACTGTTGCCCTAGTGCACGTAAACCACACAGACAGCTTTACCCAGACCAGTCTGTCTGCACACCATGCATTGAGCTGGCCCAGCAGCTCCTTGTTTTGTTTTGTTTTGTTTTGTTTGACCACGCCACACAGCTTGTGGGATCTTAGTTCCCCGACCAGGGATTGAACCCGTGCCCTCACAACACAAATGAACGTACCTATGAAACAGAAATAGACTCACAGACATAGAGACAGATTTGTAGTTGCCAAGGGGAAGGGGGTGGGAGAGGGAAGGATTGAGACTTTGGGATTAGTAGATGCAAACTCATATATAGGATGGATAAACAAGGTCCTACTGTATAGCACAGGAAACTATATTCAGTATCCTGTGATAAACCATAATGGAAAAGAATATAAAAAATAATGTATATGTATATGTACAACTGAGTCACTTTGCTGTACAGCAGAAATTAACACAACATTGAAGATCAACTATATTTCAATAAAACTAAAAGAAAAGAAAAGAACCCAAGCCCTCAGCAGTGAAAGTGTGGAGTCCTAACCACTGGACTGCCAAGGAATTCCTATGTAGCTCCTTGTTTTAACATCCTAGTGAAGCATCATGAGATTGCAAGCCATTTAAAAAGCATTAGGCCCAGTTAACAATTGCCTTAAACTATAAGGCCTCGTAGCCACTTCTGTTCAGCATGTTTATTAGGGTTGTCACTTTACCTGGTTCTGTTGTATTTATGTACTCCCTTTCTTTTCAAAGTGCTTCCCAACAAGCTATTAGTTCTGTGCAGAAGTCCTGTGAGGGGGAGCAGACTTTTATCCCAATTTAAAGCTGAAAAATGATGGCAAAATGGAAGTTGAAGGTGAGGGTATATATATAAAACAGAGGTGTTGCCTGCACTTGCAGGCAGGAGCAAATCCCCAAGTCTTTATGATTAGTTTTACAGTCGTGCATCAGAGTCCTTCTCAGTATTTCCCAGCATCCCCTGGGAATTACTTGCACCTTGTTTTGGAGAGGGGCATTATACAACCTGTATTAGTTTCCTAGGCTGCTGTAACAAAGTATCACAAACTGGGTGGCTCAGAACCACAGAAATTTATTGTCTCACAGTTCCAGGGGTTAGGGTGTTGGCAGGGCCATCTTCCCGCTGGAACCTATTGGGGAAGGAATCTTCCTTGCCTCTTCCAGCTTCTAGAAGCCCCAGACATTCCTTGGCTTGTGACAGTATCATGCTCACCTTCACTTGGCATTATCCCCATGTCTCTTCACCTAATCTTCCCTTTGCACATATGTGTGTCTCTGTCCAAATTTCCCCATATTACAAGGGACCCCAGTTATATTGTATTAGGGCACACCCTAATGACCTCATTTTAAATTGACGACATCTGCAAAGACCGTATATTCAGATAAGATTACATTCTGAGGTGCTGGGAGATTAGGACTTCAACATACATTTTTGGAGGACACAGTTCAATTCATAACACTGCCTTTTGAAAATTCTAACTAATGCCTCAAACATAGCACTTCACCAAGCCTGCTTGCTAGATACTGTTCAGCCCTGATAACATCTACCCCTGAAGCCTGGCATGGAAAGGATGTATTTTATGAAGGAGAGGTCAGGAGATACTAATCAGATGTCTAGACCTACTTGGTCCCACAAACCATGACAATAAACTTGGATCATAAAGGAGCCAAATTCTGAACAAAACACAAGTTAGATGATCCACCTCTGAATAATGTATGATAAATTATTCTTCCAAGATACAGCCAACCTCATTCAGTACAAATTTAACACATTCAATTAATCTTATCAATAATGAGATGATTTGATACATACACTAGACACAGCTACTGTTGATGACCGTATTGCTTGGCTCTCCCCTCTGCTGTGTTTCTTCCCATACCTGCCTTTGCTATGCTATCTTCCTTAATGTGTTGACTTGGTTCTGTTCTTTCTTCCTTTCTGATTTGCCTTCAGCTTTCCTTCCAAGTGGAGGTCACAGATCAGACCTACATGATGAGAAGAATCAAATAGATGCTTAGCTCATTATAAGACAAAAAAATTTCAACAGAGGAAGTACACATTTATTGGAAAAGTAATAAAGAAAAGCCATGAATTATATTTAAAAATAAATCTCATACTTATTTCTCTTATTATAAAATACATGTTCATTAAAAAAAAACTTTAGGGGCTTCCCTGGTGGTGCAGTGGTTGAGAGTCCGCCTGCTGATGCAGGGGACACGGGTTCGTGCCCCGGTCCAGGAGGATCCCACATGCCGTGGAGCGGCTGGGCCCGTGAGCCATGGCCGCTGGGCCTGCGTGTCCGGAGCCTGTGCTCCGTAATGGGAGAGGCCACAACAGTGAGAGGCCTGCGTACCGCAAAGAAACAAACAAAAACAAAACAAACAAAAAAAAAACTTTAGGAAAAACACATAAGCATTAAAATAAAATAAAAAGAATCCATGATCCCCTTCATAATTCCAACACTGTCAATGAACTTTGTTAATGTTTTGGTATATTCCTTCCGGAGGCACACGTATAAACATTCTGCTTTTACAAAGCTGGTATTGTACATGTGGGTTTATAATCTGTTCTCTGTCTCTTTTTAACAACATGTTGTAAGCATCTCCTCATGGCATTAAAGATTTTTCTACAGTGTCATTTCCTTTCATCATTCTGCAGTGGAAATAGAGTTCCATTGTAGGGATATACTAAAAAAAATTAATCAATCCTCTACTATGGGACATTTTATGGTTGTTTTCAAATGTTTCTTATTATAATTAATGGTGCTGTGATTAGGGTTGTATTAATCTTTTGATAGACCTATGCTTATTTTCTCAGCATAAATTCATAGAAGTAAAATCAGTGGGTCAAATTTATGAATAATTGACAAACTGCTCTCTGGAAAAGATGGATCAGTTTACACTCCTGCCAATAGTGCTTGAGAACACATATTTCCTGGCATATTTGATAATACAACATGGTAGAATATAAAAATATCATTCCAATTTGGTAAATTAAAAAACCAACACTTTAATTTGCATTTGTATGACCATTTATGCTACATAGAATAGATCAAAGGAATAAATATAAAAGATGTAAATATAAGAAAATAAAACTATTATGTAATTTCCAATGCAAAGAGTAGGATACTAGGACAACTGACTATCCAATTGGAAAAATAAAGATTTTGTGCAAATTTATTGGCCACTCATGTTTCTAATTTTGTGAATTGCCTCTTTATGTCCTTCACCAACTTTGCATTTAGGTATGATTATCTTTTCTTTATGGATCTATTAGTGTTCTTTGTACTTTGAAAATCTGAATTCAAATTTTCATGTTTATTTTTCATAAGCAATGGCAAAATTTCCCCATTTTCCTGTTTAACTATTTAACTTTATTTGTGAACTTTATTTTAATACAGAGAAATTTAAAAAAATTTTAGTCAATTTATCAATCTCTTACTTTTTGGTTTCTTTTAAATTGCCAGCTGTACAATTTTCTTTCCAATTCTAAAAGTATTTCTATATTTTTTTCTAGTATTTTTGAGATTTCTTACATTTAAAATTTTAATCCACTTGAACATGTTTGATGTTCTTGTAGGACATGAGTAGCGATCTAATTTTTTTTTTCCAAATGGATAATTAGTTGTCCCAGTATTCTATTCTTTCCCTTGGAAATTACATAGTAGTATTTATTTCTTCATATTTATATACTTGATATTTATTCCTCTGATATATTATTTCATCAGCACCACACTGTTTCAATTACTGCAACTTTATCACATTTTTTAATACCTGTGAGTGAAACCTTATTCATTACTTACATCTTTAAAATGTCTTTAAAATGACACTTACACATAACTTCATTTATTTTAAAATGTCAAGAAAAAGCAAGAATTGTTCTAACTACTGCTTTAAAACTCATGTTTTGTTAAATAATCGTGTGCTTTTATGAAAGTTGATGCTTCTTTCCCCTTTAATAATAATAATGGTAATTATACAGTAATAATAAGGAGACCAAATGGTAGGAGAAAGTACAGTAACTTTGGAAACAGGCAGTCCTGGGTTGGAAACCTCACTTTGTCATTTATTAGCTGTGTGCTTTGGTCAAGTTAGTTCACCTTTAAGAGTCTCAGTTTATCCATTGGTAAAAAAAGGAATAAAACTACCAAATCTACTTCCTAGGGCAATGAGAGGATTAAATGGGACATTGCTAATACAGAGCAAGTCACTGCTGTCAAAGAAGGACCCCAGTAAATGTAATTTCCCTTCCCTTATACTGGTCTA
Organism: Orcinus orca; assembly: GCF_937001465.1. Lineage (NCBI taxonomy): Eukaryota > Metazoa > Chordata > Mammalia > Artiodactyla > Delphinidae > Orcinus > Orcinus orca. The sequence continues at coordinate 52,621,786 of NC_064573.1, forward strand.
GGATTTATTGTTTGTAAAACATTTTTATATACATCACCTCATTTGACTCACAAAAGTCTTGACTCATTGGCAATCATACGATTTCCGTGGTATTAAATTACACGATGATTTAATAAGATATGATGATGATATAATGGTATTTAATGGTCATCTTACAAGATAATGTTTTTTTTACTTAAAAACATCACTGAAACTTCTGCTACACTCTTAGGTATGAAATCACTTTAAATAATGACTCAGGATGGCAATATTTTTAACCTTTTCAACAATTTGATAACATAAGTAAGAATATGTGTACCATTAATGCACATATTTTTAGACACATATCTATTTTCTAAAGCAAAGCCCATAAGTATGTGATATGTTTGTAGTCTAACTAAACCAGTTTCTGTTGTGTTAATAGCATTGGATTCCAATTACATTAACCATAATTTTTAATTTAAAAATTAATAAGAAAAGAAACATTTTCTTCTCAGTTGAGTCAAATCATGGATTAAATCTCATATTAAATTAGTAATTTATATTTATAACAACTGGAACAAATAAATATGTAAATTAGTATAATATACTACTGTCACTAAGACTGTCTGAAGTCACTGAGACTTGAATTTGAGTCTCTGCTTTACAATGTAGCAGCTGTGTGACTTTGGCTAAGTTACCTAAGCACTTTGAGTTTTAGTTTCTCATCTGTAAAATAGAATAATAGTAGTATCTAGAAAGAAGATTGTTTGAGGGTAAAGGAAATAACTCTAATCAAGCATTTATCATAGTAAGTGTTCAATAGATGATTATTTTTGCTGTTGTTATTGCTATTATTGACTGGCGAGTAGCAAAATTATGCAGCCCCATTGGAAGGAAGGACTTAAAAGAATTTAAAGAAATAATAATTGAAGCTTTCAAATAGTAAACTCATGGCTAATATAATTGTATTTCAAGCAGATGATAGTTTCTTAAAAAATTAAATCATGCCTCTATATTTGGGTGGAGAGAAGAATTAATTTAAAAATATTTGTAGAGATTTTATTATTAACACAAAGTGTTAGTAATAAGGATAATGAAAAACAAGCGCTCCAATATTATTACAAACAGACCTATATTCACAGATAGATAAGGCTGAGTTTGAACCCCAAGGACAGAGGTTTGGGATACTATGAACTCATAGAGCAACATCCTGTTTTGATTTATGCATAAAAGCCTTGTTTTATTTTGCACACAGATCTTCCTTCCAACATTTTTAGAGGCTGTCACAAAAACTCAGTTAAGATATTGGGTGTCCTGTAACCTCTTCAAGCTTTTCTTCCTGCATTTAAGACTTACATGAGCAGAAGATTTAGACTTAAGTAGAGAGAAGACTTCCTTCTCCTTGGCTTTTAAGAGGACATGTTCTGGAAATCTCTGGAGAATCTTGCAGATGCTGCACAGTGAAGTATGGGGTATATATTTTTGGAACCTAGGGTAGGGGAGGAAAATCCTTCTTCTCTTCCCTTCTAGGTTCTTTGGTTAGCCTACTAATTAAATCAACATAAGACAGATTAACAACAACAGCAACAAAAAAACCAAATTTAATTCGTGTGTATGGAAGCCCATAGAAATATGAGACTACAAGAAGAGACCAAAGCAGGCAGCTTTTATACCTTCTGGACAAAGAAAAAAATAAACTTGTGAGGAATTGACAAGACAAAGAAGTTTGGACTTGGGTCAGTAAATTAGTGTAGAAGTAACAAGGTTTGTTTATAATACCCTTCTTGGCCCTAAATTTTCTATCTCTGGTGATAAGGATGCCCCGTCTACCTCCTGGGACAGGGAAGGTACTTTCACATGTGAGATTTATTTCCTGCTTTTAGGGGTACAAAGGAGGGTTAGTGTTTTTCTTGAACCAGCTGTTTCAAAATAATCAATATGCCAAAGTGGTATATTTGGGGCAGGCTGCCCTGAACCCCATCACCAGTAAGCTAATGCTCAGAACCAGGCCTTAGAAGAGCCACATATATGAGATAGTTGAAATCACCCAAACTTTCAGCAAAGGTTCAATCCTAGATTTGCTTCTTGAGTGTCTGCTTTGTCTTAAAACTGGCAAAATTTCTTGGCCCTGTGAACAGGCAGTTCTGTTCTTGAATAAGAAAGGTAGTTTTTGCTCATGTGGTTTGGAAAGGCTTCCTTTGCTGATTGTTTTCAGAGTGTGTGAAGCACTAGATTCTGAAGGTCAGAGAAACCATGACACATTCTGGGTAAGCTCATCAGCTCCTCACTACTTTGTGAGTTCAGAGGGGCATGATGCAGGCAGTCCAGTAAATGATGGTCATGATGTTCCACTGCAGAACATCTGGGTTTCCCTACAGGTATAATCGGTATGAGGTGAGTCATTAGTCATAACATTTTCTGGAAGAGTCAGAAGAGAAAAAGTTTAGAGTGAAATTGAATACAGTGTTGCAATTTACTCTTGTCACTCATATGAGAGGATGGTGTTTTGCAATGAGCTTGCTCACTGAGAAAGCTTACTGTAGCCTGGTTCCTAGCTAAGTATTGACTTAGAAATGAATAGAATGAAAATATAAGATTTTCTCAATCTGGTTTAATGTTATTTATACTAGGAATGTATGAAGATGTTGTGTGCAAACATGTCCTTTCATATGGTAAAAAAAAAAAAAAATCCATGGGGTAGGGGATGGGGATGGTGGTGGTACAGGGCAATGGGGAGAGCTACACAGTCAAAGAAAGGAAAAATGAAAACATGGAAACTGTAGGATGGGTAGCTAGGCCAGAAAGAAAGTAGTGGAAATCTCCTTACCCTAGGGAACTGAGTCTTGTTTACACCAGGTGTTTGCTAATGTTGTGAAGCCATCTGCAAATTCAAACTCTCAGTAACATACTAGACATATTCTTCCTGTTTGAATACAAACCCCACTTTTTCAAGGGCTAATGAGTTCTTTAAAATCGAGTGTTGTTTGAGGGTTCAAGGCTTGAAACTTCAAGGAGACAGATGTGTTTGTGACCAGGAAAAACAATTCAGGGAAGTGTTAGTTTGACTTGTAGCTAGCATCCACCATTTCAGACTAAAAGTTTTGTTTCCATATCTTAAGGACCAACGGGATAAAAAGGAGTTGATAACGTTATAGGTTTGAAATTCAGGATCTTTGATCATTTCCAACAAATATTTCCAAACAGCCTCTTCTGGGTAGGTCATGGCTTAGCGGGAAACTGCCTGCCTTCTGTCGCTCTCCCTCACAGAGGACCTAGGTGAGGCTTTGCACTCTGAAGATTTCCGTGGTACCACCAGCTTCTCTGACTGAACATGATGCCAGTTACCTGCCATTCTTTGCTTCCATGGTCGGGAAAGAAACTGTTGCCAGGGAATTCTTCTACTTCGTCTAGTGAACGTTGCGGGTAAGGGTCGGGGCTCTTGGAAAGAGGACTTGAAATTCCTCTGCGTTACCCGTAAATTGGAAGTTCTAACTCTTGGGTCCCTTCTTCGTCCCCTCCCTCTTCTCCCTGTGTCACTGTCAATTACACTTGGGCCATCTGGAGGTTTCTCTCTCGTCTGCATTTGTAGTGAGTAAGCAAGTCCATATCTACCGCCACGGTTTCCTGCGCGGCCCTGGCCGGGACCCCTTGCAGCTCGCACGGGGTGGCTCCGGGCCTCTCCAGCCTGGTGTGATGCGCGCCTCCTCGCTGCTCCCCCAAATCCCCAGACACAAAGGCCCCCTGAAAGCAGCGTCAACACTCGAGTTAGAACGTTCCCGAGGTTGGAAGCAAATTACCACTCTCAGGGCATTTGGGGGTAGTTTTGGTCTTTGAGACATCGGTCGCCCCATATTCCCCTCCATCGAATAGAAAGCAGAAAGGGTCTGCGCTCGCGCCGAGGGTCTGTCGAGGCAGGGGTGCAGCCCCAGACCTCCCAAGTTCTTGAGCTGGGTCCTCAGCTTCTAGCTCCTCCCCTTTCTCAGCCTTCCCAGCATCTCCCGGCCCAGCGGTTCAGGACCAGACCAGAACTTTCAACAATAGGATCGCATCTTTGCCCACGGGACACCAAACTCGCCTAATGAGAGACGCTGCAATGGGACGAAAGTTCTGCGGGACGACCCTTTTCCGGGTCCGATTCCCCCAGGTAGCAGTGGGTCGGGGCTGGGCGGGCCTTTGGATTGTGCTGAGCAATGCATGGATCTCCGAAGCTTGATTGGTTTTGGAGTTCAGTGGCCAAGAATCTCAAATTAAATTCTCTGCTTAGTCTTTCACTTCAGTGAACGGGTTCGGGCCTCGAGGCCGGTAATTCTGGCGTGCTGGGCCCTGAGGTCCGAGCTCACAGGGCCCACGCTGAGAACAGTCCAGTGGCACATCTTTTGTAAACCAGAGGCGCAGGTCGGATTCTTGGGGTGGGTGGAGCCGGCAGTTCCTTCCTCCTCCGCATAAACGTATTGGTGTTTGTGGATTTCCCCCTTTAATAGTCCATGAAGTCAACAAACTCCCCACATGGTGGCTCCCTTTACTAAAGTCGAGTAGTGAATTGGTACAAGGAGTCTTGGAAATTTTCAAATATTTCTAAAGATTTAACTCATTTCAGAATTCGCGTGGGCGGAAAGAGTAGGATTTTAATCGGGTTCACCTTTGACGTGAAGCAAGGCGGAAGACAGGAAAGCCACAGTCGGTAATAGCTCCGGGCGCTTTAGTAAGAAAGCCGTCTCTGCTTGATTATCCGGTCGTGTTCACCGCCGGCTCTTTGTGTGCGAGCTTACTCCAGAGGCAGAGCTGAACACGGAACACACGCATGTAAACACTCCAACATAAATCAGCGAACATATGCAGTGGAGACAAAGAGATTCACCCCCATGTAGATGTGGTTTGAATCTTTATTGCAGATAGGCAATCTGGAGCATCCCCAGGAATAAACTAAGAGGAAGTGGCAGTTTCTGGCCATGAATGGTCAGAAGGAAGCAAAACTTTGTCACCTTGGAGGAAGTATTAAATCTCAAATAAGAGAGCGGGAAAGGCATTGAAAATGAGCAGCATTATAATCTTGTCTTAGAAAAAGCATGCAGAATATAGCTTCTCTAAATGTTAGATCTAAATCATAGTAACAGGAAACACTCCCACTAAATTGCCATTTCCTCTAATTTTTGTTTAAGATCCAAATAATTAAAATGCACACTAATGGTTATCGATGGCTCTGTTTCTTTTTTAAAAGAAATAGACCCGAGTTCCCTTACTGGAGTAGAAATTTACAGATCTTCTTAAATAACCCCGGGACTTGGAAGCTTCCTGGTGTATATGGTCTTCCCTTATTGCTTTCCTCTCCCCACGTCATTTTCAGTTAAAAAATTTTAGCCATCCCCAACGAAGGGATTCCTGTTAGAAACCCTCAGTAAGTGAATTTGTACTGGGTATCCTCGTGCTTTCCCCGTCTGTCTGTAACCCCCAAACAGAACTCAAGCTGTAAATAAAGGGGAGAAACATATTTCTCACTCCCAAATTCTTAAAATTTCAGTTTTTGTGGAAAATACAATTTCACAATTTCAATGTTAAAATTAGTAAGAGCCACAGAAAGTGTGAAGGCGTCCAAATAGGTCATCTAGAGATCCAAAAACCAGGACTAAGGGGAGACATAGAATGCTCTTTACTCAGAAGGGCAGGGGCAAGGGTTGGACAGTTCTCACCATTAAGGGCATTCGTGGACACTGCAAGGGAGGAACATATCTGAACAACGGGGGAACTTGGACGATGAATCGCCACATTAAGGGCACCACTACCAAATCTTCAGAGGCTCTGGTGAAAAATTAAACTAGTGGCAATTCTCAATGTTTGCAGCATCTGCGACCAAACAGTTCAGCACTCCAAGCCTGGACAGCTCCACAGGCCGAGCTCCGGACGCGGCTTTAACTCTAATCAATTCTACTCAGAGCCAGACTGTCAACGACAGCCAGACTCATTAGCGATTTACTGAAAATCCTCCAAGAATTCCCTTTAAAAACAAAACGACTTCCACATTTAATTGTCTATCTAAAAGAACATACGCAAGAAATTAGGAGATCTAAATTAAATTTATTAATAGGAGGGCTTGATGGTGCTTAATTCCAGAGCTCAGAGCTCTGATTGCTGGGGCTTGATGAAAAAGCAAAAAGAAATAAGAGGGACATAGTTAAAAACATGATTTTCACCATTCTCAAAATTCTATGAATTCTTTACCCATCCTTGAGAAGTGGGTAAAATTGAAAACAATCAAACAATTAAACTTCTTTAAAATTGTACTGTTTGAGTTAAAGGTGTTTATGAGAAGTCGATGACTCCGGATCTTATCCAAGAGGACGGCACAGAATAGTTAATATGTTCCTTGAGGGACTAGGATGCTGACGTCTTTTTCTGATACCCGATCATTACGTGACTGGAAAAAAAAAAAAAAAGGAAGTCATTCCATGAATAAAAATCGGAGTGCAACAGTGCAACAAAATATTCTGTACTTAAAGGCCATAGGCAGACAGATGTTGACAAAGAAGGCTCTTCCAAAGCCACGTTCGGATTGATTTCTGCTAACTGCACATATAAACAGGAGCAGAGGGCCGGTCACCTCTGTAACCACCGGCAGCAGCAGCAGAAGCCGCAGCTTCAGACGCAGCCAGAGGGACTTCTGAGCAGAGAAGGCGCTGCCGACTCGCGCAGCTGCCTGACCGAGTGGCTCCCACAGACGCCGGCTGCGCTGGGGCCCTCTCTCTTTCCTTCGTCTCCTTCTAAGACTTTCCCTCTTTCCTTATCACTTCTTTCTCTCCGTGAACTTAAGGCCACTTTGTCCCCCACCCCTCTTAACTCGTCGCCCCCTCCTTCTTCCTTCTACATCTCTCTCCTCGCCCCCTTCTCTCGGTGTCACGCTCCCTCCTAGTCCTGAGCGTCCACAAACTTTTGAACAGAATACCGGCCTCAGCAAACAAGTCCTTCAGCTCCTCCTGCTGCTCCTGCTCGTTGCTGCGGCTTCTGCTCAGACACTAACGCCAGACGGTGATGCCTCTTGGGTTGTGACTCCAGAGCAGAAACTTGGAGAAGCCCTTTGCCCGCCGTCCTACTTGGCAGCAAACCCTCTGCTGGCAGCGGTAGGAGTTGAATGGTAAGGGGAAAAAAATCTTACCAAACCAAACAACTCACCTGACTGCTAATTCTTTCGCCAGCATCAGGGTACGAGTTAGCTTTCCTTCGTACCAGATATGGCGAGTTATTGGGCGTTGGGTATATACATATACTTTCTAACTATAGCGAGAAGGAAGTGGCGGGGGCGCGCCGGCTGTCATTAAGCCGTATTCAATACTGGGAGTCAGAGGTGAGCGCCGTCCCTCCCTCAGTTCAGGGAGTTTCTAGGGGTCGGAGGGTGGAAGGCCAGTGGCGTTCTGACTGCTGTGTGCTCTCTTTCGCGTCCTGCGCAGAATGACCATGTGTAGCGGAGTGAGGCTGGCCCTGCTGGTCTACGGGATAATAATGCACAGCAGCGTCTATTGCTCACCTGCCGCCGCCGGACTCCGGTTTCCTGGGATCAGGTAGGTGCTGGCTGCCCTAGCTGAGCTGAGGCCGGGGCTTCCCTTCCCCTGACACCTCCTCGTGGTCGCCCTCCTGCAGTTCCTCGGTCAGGCTACGACCGGTCAGGCTTACCACCACCTCCCCATGCGGCCCCACTGCACCGCCACCAGCCTGGGTCCGGCCGCGGGTCAGTGGCCGTGGCTCAGCGGGAGGATCCCGGCAGACTCCGCTGGGCCTCGGCCCCCCTCCCCCAGCCCGCCGCAGCCGAGGCGCCTGGGTGGACCGAGCGCACTTCGGCGGGCTGGTGAAACCTCCCCTCCCCCAACCCCTCCCACGGGAGGGGGGCAGGGCCGGGCCCTATTCTTAGCTTGAGTTAGGAGAACTTTGGCTCCCGGAGCCAGTTTGGGGGGGGGGGTTGAGAGTGAAGCTCCTGTGGACTTTGCTTTGTTACAGCTTGTTCGGGACTATCGGGGCGGGGTCTCCCTCTCTCTCCTCACCTCAATTAGAATTCTTTCTACTGGAAGAGCTTCCTCTCAAGTGATAGGTTTTCCAACTGCATTTTGAGTCTTGGGGAGAGGGAGTGTTGGCCGGGTAGAGTTAAGAAGAAGCTATTTGAGAGAAGGAAAACAAAGATGAGGGAGGGGGAAATAGATGAAATGGATGCAAAGGAGCAACAGAAACCAAACTGGCAGGCAGTACTGGGAAGGCAGCCCTACCCACCCCAGGCAGGAGTAACCCTGGCTTCCCCCACCCACCCCCAATTCCGGGTTTCTAATCGGTCGGCGCTGCCCGGGTTCCCCGCCGCAGCCCCAGAGTCCCGGGCCTGTCAGCGGGAGAGTGGAAGCTCGCAGCGCAGCATCGGCACTCCGCTGTGCACCGGGCTCCCGGCGGCGAGGAGCGCGCGTTCTGACCGCAAAGCTGCTCCTCCGAGCCGCGCCCAAGAATGATCTCCTTAGGGGTCGCTGACCATTGATTTGGGTTCTGGCTTCGGTGTTAGGATTCCAGCATCTGGGCACGGGGTACGGGGTGGAAGTGCCGAGAAAGACCAGGAGACTCCGAGCAGCCGGGCCAGGGCAGACAGGCGCGTCGCCGAGGAAAGGCTGGGTGTGGGGCGAGCGCAGCAATGCCTTGCCCCTACCTCTCCAGGGATGGAGAAAAGGCGAGCGAAGTAACGAAGTATGGCTAACCCCTCCTAAAGCGCGCTACTTGCCTTGGCCGCTTTCCTAGTCTCTCCAGCGGCCGAAAGCGAGTGGGTTGTGTATACTAACCCATCTCTCCCGTCCTGTATCAAGGATTGAGTTGGTAGGTAAGGGCGACTGCGAGATTGTTGTCTCTCGGTCCCCTGTTGACCCTTTGACCCTCTCCCTTTGCCTCTGGGTTGAGATGCTGTCCCGCCGCCCCGCCACCGCTAACATATTAGCGCGAACTATCTACTTACTGGACTTAAAAGCCTTATTACACCCCCAGCTATTTTCAAAGTCCCGTGTGCCTGACACTTTCTCCGGGCAAGAGGTACCGGAGGGCGCGGACATGCCACGGAATGAGCCGCTGCCAAACAGGCTAAGTTTAGGGGCATCTATTACTCATGTTCCTGCCAGATCCTCTCCCACCCAAAATAGAAGCCGGAGGTTCTCCGTGACCTACATCTGCGCGGGGAAGGACTCCCCTGGGCTCGGAGGCTGGGTGGGGGTGGCTGCTGGCGTTGGCCGCCGGACTCCCCAGCCATCCACCCTCTCTGGCTCCCGGCCTCCCCCATCCGGTCTTCGCGTGGCCAGCGTCTCTCTCCTAGAGCCCTTCTCATCTCTGCCCGCCGCTGCTTGTGGACGGAGGCTCAAGCGCCAGGCCGGGAGCGGAGCGGTCCTCCTCCGTGGCCAGGTGTGCTAAGTCGGCGCAGACGCCTCGGCTTCCCAGTGCCCGTTGAGGCCGCGGCCCGGGCAGGGCGACCCTGCACCCGCGAGATGAGGGGTGGGAATTTCTGTTGGGTGGAGTTTTCTCCTCCTACTTCTACCCGCACCCCTGTCCTAGAAGAAGAGGCAATTCTCCAAGGGGCTCCTTTAGGAAGAAGGAAAATCGTGAGAGCCCCTAGGGATCTTTGGGTCCTCGCAGAGCCGAGGAGGGACCTGTAGTGACCACTCCTCGTGCCCCCGACTACCGCTGCAGGCCGGAGGACGAGGCGTACGACGAGGACGGAAACCCGCTGCAGGACTTCTATGACTCGGATCCACCTGGCGTGGGGAGCCCCGCCTCCGCGCTGCGCGACGCCTACGCGCTCTACTACCCGGCGGAGGAAAGGTACCACCGCACGGCCCTGCGCCGGCCCAGGACTGGGAGGGAGAAAGGGGCAGGGGGTGGCCCATCGAGTAGGTTCTTTTTCATAAAAGCCCTCAAGCCTCTCCTCTCCCGGGATGGTTCCCACGAGAGCGAGAGAAAGTTAGTAGCGGGCCGGTTTGTGTGGACATGAGGGCCGCGTGGGGACGAAAGGTCCGTGGCCCAAGGAGTGGCAGTGAGTGCGCGCCCAGGCCGGGCTCCACACCTGCGGTCCCCGGAGGGCAGGACGAACTCCGGTTCCTGGCACTCACGGGAACATCCCAAGAGTCATCCCCGAGTGCCTTGCCTCTGGGGTTTTCCCCGGCAGCCTCCCGGAGCACCGCGGGGCGTGCGTGCCCAGCTGGGGACCTGGGGCTGCCACTTGGGGACAGTCAGTGACCCCAGGCGCGCACTTTGCCTCCTTGTTAGAGATTTCGCCCACGGGGTCCTTAACAAGGCCTACCGCAAAGTGCTGGACCAGCTGTCCGCCAGGAAATACCTGCAGACGCTCACGGCCAAGGGCGTGGGGTAAGAGTTTGCGAAAGAGTTAACCCGCGCGTAATGGCGCGCCCCCGCGAGCGCCGGGGTGGGTATCTGTGCCAATGCGCGCTGGGCGGGCGGCGCAGCTTCTACGTCCGTGCGTGCACGTGGGGCCGAGGGTGCGTCTGCGCCGCAGGGTCTGCCGGGCCAGCTCCCGGAGGCAGACTAAGGTTCGGAGACAGCGACTTAAGTTTGGCCAGAGAGCTCGGGAACTGGGCGAGGAAGGGAGAAGGCAGGAAACCCGGGGAATCTGATCCATTTTGAATAATTGAAAAAAAGAAAAAGCCCCCCTCCCCCACCCCAGGCCTTCAAAACCTTCAAGCTTCGTGGGACGATTGGCTAGGATATCCTCTAAGCATAACTTTTTCTTTCCTCATTTTTCTTTCACTGTAAATTCAGTTCGAAACAAACAAATCCTCAGATTTGGACCCTTAAGGAAACAGTTTTTGCTGGTGCCAGACAAACCCAGAGCACAGGGCTTGCGTGGAGCATCTCTCAGCAGAAGGCAACATTTTAATAAAGCCCATGGGACAAAAGATTACATTTTCCGCAATTAATAATTCATGCGATGAAAAATATTGCCTACAGCCTGTCGACTTATATTATTATCACGTTTTTCACTTTAGCGCGCAGGAGAGGAGTGTTCATGTCTGACTAGGAATTGCGGGATCGATGTAAACTCCACGGCAGCAGCCAACTTGAAATTTAGGGCTCTTCGGTTATTTTCTCTGTACGTGGGGTTGGGTGGGGGTGTGCCAGGAACGGTCAGGACGATTGAGCGCAAAAGCATGGATATTCAAATCTCAGCAGGCAGCATTTGGAGAGAGGTTGGCCTTAAGTCGCTTGCCTTTGGCCCGGACCTCATCTGGGGCCCATTCTGTAAGGACTTAGTGCCCCAAGATAGTCGATGGGGAGGGAGGAGTGAGGGTTCCCATCGCAGCCCTCCCTCCGGCAGCTCTCTGGCCGAGCAAGGCGACGCGGTGGGCGTTGAGAGCCGGCGTCCTCCCTGAAGACTCCCGCTTGGGGTGGGGCCCGTCTGCCTCCAGCAACTATTCAACCTGTGTCTCCCGCCCCGCCACCCTCTTCCCGACCTCTTTCCTTGCAGTGGGAACCTGGGCGGAGGCGCGGACGATGACTCGGAGCCGCTCTCCAAGCGCCACTCGGACGGAATCTTCACGGACAGCTACAGCCGCTACCGGAAACAAATGGCTGTTAAGAAATACTTGGCGGCCGTCCTAGGGAAAAGGTATAAACAAAGGGTTAAAAACAAAGGACGGCGAATAGCGTATTTGTAGCGATGAGTTACCAGCTACCCTGTGTATACAACCCTGACACACTGAAAAGTCATTTTCCCAACTGACTGAACAGTCATCGCTCTTGTGTTCTGTCCAAACATGTATTTATGTATGAAGTAAAGCCATTAAATGAATATTTTGATAATAATATTGTTTTTCTTTTTACAAAGCACTAGAGAATGCACAGATATACTTTGTGGACCAATTATTGATATTGATATATATATATATATTACAAATTTATATTAAGAATATATATATAAAAGTATAATTGAAAGCAGTTCAAAGTGTGCACAAGGATTGAAAATTCGCCTGAGCTGTTTGTTTTTATATAAAATAAATAGAAAAATAGACAATCATTGTTTTGAATATTACTCCTATTTTTGTAAACTGGAATTAAAAGGACAGTATTTTTATCCACTACAGGCCTGAAGATATTAATACCGACCATTTGCTACTGTACATAAACAGTGATGCCCTGCTCCAGGGAGATTTTGAGTAATGATTTGGGAGAATTGCTGGAGGGCACTCTTTCCCAGTGAGTCTTTGGGGCAGGCTGCTTCAATCCCAGCTGGACTCAACTAGCCACTGTCCCCCTCGCTGGGTGGCAATTCCAATACTTCTGCTTTCTTGGATTCTATTTTCATGTGTATATGTTTCTCTTCAGACTCACCCCAGAAGGAAATTCTCCTGATAAAACAACAGCTGGATCCAAATTGCGCTTCTCCCCAGGATTCATACCACTCCCTGGGGGAGGAATTGGACTCTACAGAGAAGGGAGACTTGAATAGGAAGCTCCCTTTTCTGTACTTCCAGGGACCCCAATATTCCAAGGTTAGGGCAGTTGGAACAAAGTGAAGGAAATGTAGGAATATTGGAAAAGGCAGAGCGTAAGGCAGTAGGAGGAGGACCCTCCTGGAGAGGGACTGGCTGGGGGCTGCCTCAGGCCTGGGAGCTGGGCATAAGCCGAGTCCCACCGTAGTCCCCTGCCTGCCTGACTTTGGGCGCTGGGTATTGGAAATGGATGCAAAGTACAATGTGTTTTTCTCCAGTGCTGTCCATGCTTCTCATCTTGTGAAATGGCCAGGATCCTCCCCTTTGAACCTTGCTCTGTAAGAGCCACCCTTTTCTTTCGTGGTTTTCTGAAGACTTCTTTCCCACCCTCTCGCACCAGTTTTTAAAGTACTGTTTACCATTTTTCATTCACTTCTCTTAAATTTGTAATGCTTCTTAATATTTTTGTTGTTTGATGCTAGCACTTATTGTAAAGTATAGGAACCCTTGTGTAGTTACCACTAAGTAATTATGCACTAAATATGAATCTTTTGTTTCTTGTTGATTGAGTTTGTAGGTAAAATGTATTTTTCTACATTATGGCTTATTGCTTAGTAAAATTTATTTCATAAAACCAACCTTTGTCATATTAGAATGTGTAGTGTTCACATGTTGGTCAGTTGTACTAACTGACAAATCATTTAAATCTCATCTTCATATGTATGAGTACTATCTTATATTTGTGGTCAAGAGTGAGGTAAGCAAGCTCCAACAGGCCCTGAGAATGTCCCCTTGGATTCTTTCTTGGCTACAGAAAGCATGTCTGTCTGTTTCCTATCAATTTCTTGAACCTGTCAAGTAATCTCAATAAACAAAAGAACCTTCACCCAGCAACCAGCTCAAGCAACAACAGGCAAACCAGCCAGCCAAACTCCCAGATTTCAGGCCCAAGTTCTTTTGAAAAAAACAAAACAAAACAAGAAAAGATTAAACATTAGCTTGTAAAGTTTAAAGGACCTTTCCTTTTCCTTTACGGATTTGATCAGTATGAAGTCATAAATCAAAGAAAACTGACTTGGATTTGCATTCCCAGGCAGGATGGATGCTGCCAGGAGATCACATTGCAAACAGTGAAAGCACAGAGGCATTCGATCTATGCCTGAGTCCTGTGTACAGAATCAATCTTTCTTTAATTCTGCAGTCTCCTCAGGCAATGTGACACGGGATGCAGTTTGCAGCTTTAGTGCCTTTCTTCGCCTTTTAAATCGCCACGAATCACAGATGGCTATTTAGTGGCCCTACAATGCTGCAACACATCGGCTTGCATTTTAGTCTTAATTATTTGTTTCTTGGATAATGGGCAGTTTTCTGTATTTGTGTCAGCTGTTAGTGGTGAAATAGGGCTCTAGTTAACCTTTTTTTTACGAAGTCTAATTTAGTGTTCCCGTGGCTAGTTGCAAGCATTTACAGTGATCACCCAGTTTAATCTTTTGTATATTTTTTAGAAATGCCAAGAGCCTTACTAATAACCTGGAGCAGATTTATGATATAGTGATAATTTAGATAGATGTTAGTCTTGAAGCTCTTATTTTATGTGCAACTGATTATAAAAACATCTTACCCGAGTATTATTACACACATGATATCTATAATTAGGACTTTGATAACTGTTATATAAAGTGTGTAAAATTTGTATGAATAAATTTTTATAAACAATGCAACTTCGTCTAATGTGTGGGGAAAAAAGACATTCAGGAAATAACTACTTTAAAATCTCTTAAAGTATTTTCTTTAGCAACCATAAGATTTTTCATGTCTGGAATATCTATCTAATCATCCATGTATTTTCATAAATTGTATTTTAATATCTGCTTGATGGGTTACTGAATTCGACTAAAAATTTAAAGTAGCTACTTAGATGGAGACGCCTAAGAAGATACTAAGCTCATAAATAGGTGAAGATATTGGAACCTTTATAGGATGCTCAATTTAGATTAATTTCCATCCCCTAGTGTGTAAATACATTGCTCAGTACTCAGAAAGTTGCTATCCAGTGGTGGGAGATAGTAACTGGGTATTAGTTACACCTTTGAAATAGAAATCTAACATTGTTATTTTGTAAGTAACTCTGCACACTAAATTGGTCTCCATAAAATTCTGTATAAAAATGACTTAACTTTGGAGGTTTAAAAATATGTTTAGAGATCTATAAACAACTGTCTCTGATTAAAATGCTTTGGGCAGAAGGAAAAAGGATATGAGTAAGCAAAGAGTTAATTAAATATCTTTAAAAGAAAATGTACTTTGAAGTCCAGGACAAAATGTGAAAAGTCATTTGTGGATTTTTTTTAGTCATATTAACAAACTTTAAAGCAAAGCCTTCATATGAAAGTCCCATAAATTTCTCAGTGGTGTTTATTTTGGAGCCCTTGCTATTTCTGGGTTAAAAAAATGTAATAAAAATCACTTATAATAAGTCACATACAATTTAATTTAAATTGCCAAGTTTTCATCCTAAATATTAATGCATACAATTAATAAATCAATAAATGTATCACAATAATATTAAAGGACCAGTAAAGATCCGCAAGGATTCAAAAACTATCTTTAGAACTTAGCTCAGTATTTAAGGCCCAGAATCATATAAGGAGGACCTTATGATCTAGAGGTCTCATTTGTAGTGTATCTAAAAAAATGAACAGTAAAATTCATATTTACATTGGATTTTATTGGATAAGGAGTTTTTCTTCTCCATCTTTAAACTGCCCCCTCTGCTGCGCCCCTCCATGGAGTCGCTGAGTGTGTGTGTGTATATATATATATATATATATATATATATAGTATGCTAGTGCGGTAAGTGGAAGAATGAAGAAAAATAAAGCTAATTTATTTGGTTGAGGGCTAATGACTTGTTGAGAAAATAGAAATAAGCCCCAGACTGGCTGACTTCAAGTGAAGTTAATTGTATTTAGCAACTTTCTATATTCTCTTACATGGGTTAACTCAAATGATGTTTTTTCCTTGGAGGGATTGATATATTTAGGTACCCAAGAAGTCATCAGATGTGCCCTATTGGTGATAGGGCTGGGGACACATTGATTCAATACAGTATATATTTACTGAACACCTAAAATGGACCAGGCACACTGGTTGAGAAAGCCTAACTAACATGTGGGAGTTAAGCTAGTATTTTTTGAAAGAATATTTTTCTGCAACAGGATCACATGGGGGAACTTGTTAATAATGCAGATTTCAGGACTTCACCAGAATCAGTGAATCTGCATTTTAAATAAAAACCGTAGATTAATGGGCAATGAAGTTTGAGACTGCCTAGATCTAGAATTTGGCAACATATTTTAGGCACATGTGTGTGCTGGGACTATTTTTTTTCATATTAATAAGCAACAGGTTATGCTATCTGTACACAGTAATAAATACATCAATAAGCTGTATTCTCCCAGGATGGACATTAGGTTCTTGAGAAGTTGTAATATTTTCTTTAGGTCACTAAGTCCATAGTTAGCATTATTTTACTTGTACGTTCTGGTTGGACCTCTCTGTTAGAGGAGCTTCTGGAAGAAGAGTGATCCTGTAAATAGAGTCTAAGTAGTTCAATCACATGACTGAGAGATTAATGAAATAATAGAACCTGCGCAGCTAGCTGGCGGTAACTGCGGATCCAGAAGTCAACTTGCAATTGCATTATGTCCAAATTTGGCTTGAATGTGTCCCCCCAGCTGTTTACAAGATGATTTTACTTGGAGGCTCCACTGACCTCACACTCAACCCTACTGTTCACACTGTTACAAAACTGGGAACCAACATCAAGTCTGAGCTCTTTTTCTTTGGAACCCTTCTTTGAAGAAGGGAGATGCCTGCTTCTCTTTCGGCCTCACCACTGGCTTCCTACGCTGGTTCGTAACAGGTCAGCCTGTGCTTGGTCATTTCCCCTTCAACCAGGTAGCTTTAGCTCCTTTTTATCCCTCTGATGTTCTGGGGTAGCCTCCACTGTCACAGGGTCCAAAGTTCCTCATACTCTGGACCCAACATGATCCTTCTTTAGAAGGAAAAGCTCTTATTGGTCTTGGAAACTTGAATGCTCCTTTTCATCTCCCACAATTCCTCCATGGCCGGAATGTCCTTTCTCAACCTAACCCAACCTAAATATTCTGTAAGGGCTGACTCACACCCTCCTTTTTTAGGGATCTTCCTCAGCCTCTCTGAGTAACATATTGATACCTCCACCACCATCCTTGCACTTGTTTCCGGTGACCCTCACTCTCTGCAGCAGTACTTCTGATCTTTAATTCCACACTGCTCTGCCCTGTTCCTGAACTGTTTTGTAAGTGCCTGCCTTGTCTCCCCAGCTCCATGATCTCCTGGAAGTCGTGGATGACAAAATGCACGTTAATGCCCAACACACTTCGGGGAACATAATAAATACCTCTGAGTGATGGAAATAACAGAGGACTTGCAGAATTCACCTTGACATTTCCCCCTTAGTCTAATAGGACAGCTACAAAGTGTATGTAGGAAGTGAAATTAACTTATTAATTAGGTGTTCATTGTAAATCAAACTAGATCTTACTCCAGGAAAAGCTACATAGAAAAGAATGCCAAATTAATTAGGTGTGTTTCTGCGATAAGATAAAATGAACTTTAAATTCGTATGTAGGCAAAAGGCTGCGACAGACTCAAGCCACCAGGCCTTAAGTTTTTTTTTTTTTTTTTTAGGCCTTAAGTTTTTCATCCTGATAAAGAAGAATTGTATTTCCAAATTAGAGGGAATTCACCTTATGCCTTAGGAAAGTCATACTTTTTCCTAGAATAAAGGAAAAGGGATTTCTTGAGAAACAGACTGGGAACTGGACTGCTCTCAAAGTGATAATTAACAGGGTAGTTATCTGCAGCTGTCAAACTTCTCCCATCAACAGAAATGTGATTTGGAACATAAGTTCATAGACAGGAAAAGGCACATAAGGAAAGACATTTTTTAACAACAGTGGAACATCGTGGTAGGTGATGTCATCTGGTCTAAGTTTATTTTCTTCTAGCTATATCTTTGCTATATATTACAGAATCCTAATTCAGGGAGGACTATTACCTATAAACCTAAAAGAAAATAGACAATGTGGTATGCATCTGCGCACATTTGCCCTCCTCTTGTTAACTACCTGGATTTACTCTTGAACACAGGTCCCTCATGCAGCTCTTGGCTTTTATGGGATGCAAACTGCACTTCTAGATGTAACTAATCAGGATAATTGTCCCCCCTGACCACAATTCAGGGCTTGACATGTTACCAATTTCAGGATAGTGGGATTAGAGATTTTTTTTTTTTTGCTGGAAGCTTCTAGGAAAGAGGTTCTTTTTTTACTTCTGAATGGCATGGTGTATGATTTAACACAACATATAAGAAGCCAGCCTCACAATGGAACTGACACCATGAAAGACAGACAGGAGTGATAGGAAGAAACACGTCCCTGAAAACAACATTGAGCCCTTGAATCAAACGAGCCCTTGAATCAAACAACCCTGAAGCCTGGACTGAACGTTCCTGTTAAATAAGCCCATAAATCCCCTTCATTGCTTAAGCCAGTTTTGTTTGTTGTTTGTAAGTTAAGACCTGTGTTGCAAGTCATGGAAACCTGACTCATACTGGCTGGGTATTTTTTCTTCATAAATCAGGAGAGTGTTAGAACTGGTCTGCAGAAGTTCCAGCCAACAGGAAGTGTTACAGCTTCCATTGCCCCAGTGTTCCAAAGCCTTCAACACGCTCTGCTAAAATTTTACTTTAATGTTTAAATATTGTAAAACATCTAGAAGTAAACCCAGTAACTGCTTTTAATTATAGTAAGAAATACCCTGTGAAGACCCTCACCATCCTTTGCCATCAACTCTACTACTTCTCTGAACCACTAGCATCTTAGAACTGCTCTGCTCTGAAACTTTTTTGAAATCCTGCCTTTCCCTGTACCCATGAAACTTGTGATAAAACTCAATAGAGCCACTTTGGAAGACAGTTTGGCTGTTTTTTACAAAAGTAAACATACTCTTACCATACGATTCAGCAGTCAGGCTCCTTGGAATTTGTCCAAAGGAGTTAACAACTTATGACCACACAAAAACCTGCACACAGATGCTTAGAGAGTCTTTATTCATAATTGCCAAAACTTGGGAGCAACCGAAATGTCCTTCAGTAGGTGAACATCTGTGATGTTCTGATGCGCCCACCCCTACAGTCCTTGTGAGAGTTCAAATGTCCAATTGACATATTCACCTGGATGTCCAAGCTCTCTAGGTACCCCAAGCTCAATATGTTCCCAAACGAATCATTATCCACATTTATTCCTCCTGTTTTTGACATCATTATCCATCATGTTACCCAATCTAAATACTTCAGAGTATTCTTCTCTTCCTTTTCCTCCTCTTTACTCCATTTATTTAATCGGCCAGTAAGTCTTAATGGATTTTCCAATCCTATCTTCTGCGGAACTCCATATTCACATAATCCTTTGCTGTTTTCACAGTAGCCTCCTAACACTTTGGCTCCACTTACTTCTTCCTAGTCATTCTCCTCTGCCTCCAGAATGATCTATCTAAGATAAAATCCTGGTTATCTTACCTCCTTATACTGGCTTGAAAAAATTTTTATGATTTCTTCTGGCCTATTGGATGGAGTCCGAAGTCTTTAGCCTGTCTTTAATAATTTCCCTCTAACCTACCTTTCTCTTCTCACCTATCACCTTCTATTTGTGGGTCCCTCTCTCTAGAACGGTCTTCTATCCTTTTTTTTCCCCTGGTGAAATGCTACTAATCTTTCAAGGAAGGACTAGCTCCTTTCTCTGTTTTCCTGCTGCATTTCTTCGTACTACTAGACATGCATACACATCTTTTGCTGATAGGATGAGAACCTAAGGACCATAATTATTCAACTTCCAACGCTTAGGGCCTGTAGCTTCCGGCACATAATGGACACTCAGTCACTACATGTTGAACTGAAATTAATTCCATGAAGTTGGTGAATGATTATTCTCTATTTAGACACTAGGAACAAAATAATTTAAGGTATAACATGATATTAGGAAGGATTTTGACAGCAACAAATACTTTTTGAGTGATTGAGTCAAAGCATATTCCTTTGAATACCCAGTGTTTGTGTGCCGAGGTTGTTTGAGTTCTGCAGGATTGTTTCCCTCTTTGTTTTTCTTATTCTCTTCTCACCCTAGCAGGTGATAAATCTTATACTCAGGTGACAGATGGGAACAGCAACACAGAACTTGAACATGGTAGGTACTCACTGGAAGTTGTCTGTTGACTAAATGGATTTGTTTTCTGAGAAAATATAGGCCACCAATTTACAGCCCAAATTCCTTGGAGTTGCTTAAAGGCCCCAAGTATATTTGACCTTGTGCATTGACTTGTGTGTTTCCAAAATTTAAGCTTTGATGAGAAATTAAAAAAAAAACAAATACATTCACACAATGGACATGAGACTTTCTTGAGTGTTTGGGAATTTTCCAACTTGCTTATATATGCAGATGTTCTTGGATGAGCCCCTGCTAAGATCTCTTCTAGTTCTCCCACTTTGAGTGTAAATAGGGAGCATCAGAGAAAGGCCGTCTGACTTCTTTAGTGTTATATACTTGTCTGTGGAAACCAGATGCTCAGTTCTACAGTGAGCTGGGGAAATAAATGATGCTGTTAGCATTAATTAGATGGAAGCTATCTTGGGATTGTGATTTTGCAGGGGCACATCTTGCTCACATAACTTTCATAATTATGTAAGGAGCTGATGATCCCATTTGCAGATTCTGTCTTCTGATCATGAGATTATTTATTGTGCTTCAATTAGAAAGAGGGAAGGAGAAGAAACAAAAATGTGAACCAGATCAATCTGCTGATTGCTAGGCATCCTGGTGAAAAAGGATATTGAAGCTGCTAAAGCAAGTCCTCTAGATTTCCCATAAATCTAATCAGTGTGTGTTTTCCTCTAGTATCATCAGTAATGGAGAAAGGATCCTGTCTTTTCTTACTTGGATCTTTGTTTGAGATGTAGTAAGGGAGAACTGCTGTTTTTTTTTTTTTTAAACTTTAAAGCTGATAATCAGTCTATCTTTTTTTCTTTTTTTAACATCTTTATTGGAGTATAATTGCTTTACAATGTTGTGTTAGTTTCTGCTTTATAACAAAGTGAATCAGCTATATATATATATCCCCATATCCCCTCCCTCTGGTGTCTCCCTCCCACCCTCCTTGTCCCACCCCTCTAGGTGGTCACAGAGCACCGAGCTGATCTCCCTGCGCTATGCGGCTGCTTCCCACTAGCTATCTATTTTACATTTGGTCGTGTATATATGTCCATGCCACTCTCTCACTTTGTCACAGCTTACCCTTCTCCCTCCCTGTGTCCTCAAGTCCATTCTCTACATCTGCGTCTTTATTCCTGTTCTGCCCCTAGCTTCATCAGAACCATTTTTTTTAAGATTCCATATATATATGTGTTAGCATATGGTATTTTTCTCTTTCTGACTTACTTCACTCTGTGTGAAGTAAGACTCTATGTCCATCCACCTCACTACAAATAACTCAATTTTGTTTCTTTTTACGGCTGAGTAATATTCCATTGTATATACGTGCCACATCTTATCCATTCATCTGTTGATGGACACTTAGGTTGCTTCCATGTCCTGGCTATTGTAAATAGAGCTGCAGTGAACATTGTGGTACATGACTCTTTTTGAATTATGGTTTTCTCAGCATATATGCCCAGTAGTGGGATTGCTGGGTCATATGGTAGTTCTATTTTTAGTTTTTAAAGGCACCTCCACACTGTTCTCCATAGTGGCTGTATCAATTTACATTCCCACCAACAGTGCAAGAAGGTTCCCTTTTCTCCACACCCTGTCCAGCATTTACTGTTTGTAGATTTTTTGATCATGGCCATTCTGACTGGTGTGAGGTGATATCTCATTGTGGTTTTGATTTGCATTTCTCTTATGATTAGTGATATTGAGAATCCTTTCATGTGTTTGTTGGCAATCTGTATATCTTCTTTGGAGAAATGTCTGTTTAGGTCTTCTGCGCATTTTTGGATTGGGTTGTTTGTTTTTTTGATATTGAGCTGCAGCATGAGCTGCTTGTAAATTCTGGAGATTAATCCTTTGTCTGTTGCTTCGTTTGAAAATATTTTCTCCCATTCTGAGGGTTGCTTTACATCTTGTTTATGATTTCCTTTGCTGTGCAAAAGCTTTTAAGTTTCATTAGGCCCCATTTATTTATTTTTGTTTTTATTTCCATTTCTCTAGGAGGTGGGTCAAAAAGGATCTTGCTGTGATTTATGTCAAAGAATGTCCTTCCTATGTTTTCCTCTAAGAGTTTTGTAGTGTCTGGGCTTACATTTAGGTCTTTAATTCATTTTTAGTTTATTTTTGTGTATGGTGTTAGGGAGTGTTCTAATTTCATTCTTTTACATGTAGCTGTCCAGTTTTCCCAGCACCACTTATTGAAGAGGCTGTCTTTTCTCCAATCAGTCTATGTTAATAAGTAGCTTATGTCCCTGAAATTACTCTGAAGGCATCCTAAAATAGGAGGGAAAAAATAAATTTATGGAGTAAGGGTTTATCTGACTGTACCTTGAAATAACTAACTTTTAGTCATTCTTAATAAGTTATCTCTGTGTAGACTCAAGTCGTTTAGCCTTTAGGCTTAATTTCGCTTTTCATTCAATTTATCTAAATAACTATAGACAACTGATCCCCAGATTCTTGCAAAGGTATTCAACTCAAGTCTTTGAAAGTATTCTTTCTTGTTCCTTTAAATGACTGAAGAAATCTGCCAGGGAACTGAAGGGTTGGTGAAAATGAGGGCTTGGACAGTTACATATTCTAGAAATTACCATTAATGTGATAAACACAAAGGATCCATTTTTCAGCAAAGGATTTCAGAAAATATAAGGCTGGAGGGGGTTTTATGAGTGTGGCTTCCTAGGTCTCCCCAGTTCCTTGGGGGAGATGGGCTTGGGAGGGTAGCAAAGGTAATTTGCCTGCCAAGGGTGGGTCCTGTCAGGCAGAGGGAAGCTCAAAGTAAGGGATTTCCAAATCTCTTTTACCCCCAACTACAGTGCCCCAAATCCCCAGCTTAACTACTTTATATAGTTATAATAACTGCTTTTAGCAAGTCACCTGTGTCTAATGTGCTGCTATATTTTATTTTACAACCTTTGCCCCACTGTGCACAGATTATATAATAATGACTCCACCAATTTATAGTCACATGGAATGAACTATGTAAAGATGACCAGTTGTGAACACACACAAACAGGACTAGCTACATAATTTTGGGGGCCTACAGCAAAATGATAATGCAATACCCTTTTAAAAATTATTAAGAATTTCTAGACAACAGCAAAGTACTAACCCAAGCGCAGAACTGTTCTGAGCTCAGGGCCTAATGGGAGTGTACAGATCATACGGCCATGAAACTGGCTCTGGTTCTAGATTTGGGAGTGCTGAGTATGGCAGGTCTGGCCAGAGCTTACCCCAGAACCCTGTCTTTATTTGTTCTTAATGTTCTATCCTTAGTGTGTGTGTGTGTGTGTGTGTGTGTGTGTGTGTGTGTATGTGTGTGTGTTTTGTGTGATTTGACATGCACATAATTTTATTGTCCATTCAGTTTGCCATTGGCAGTGAAGTAGAGGAGAACAGATTTTTAAAATTGTGGCTAAAAAACACATAACATGAGCTCTACCCTCAACAAAATTTTAAGTGTGCCATACAGTATAGCTTCCTGTAAGCACAATGTGGTACAGCAGCTTTCTAGAACTTTTTCACCTTACGTGACTGAAACTCTCTACTCATTGAACAGTGACTCCCTCCCTGCCCCTCCTGCCAGGTCCTGGCAGCCACCCTTCTACTCTCTGCTTCAGTGAGTTTGACTACTTTAGTACCTCAAGTAAGTGGAATCATGCAGTTTTTATCCTTCTGTGACTGGCTTATTCACTTAGTATAATGTCCTCAAGGTTCATCCATGTTGCAGCATAGGCCAGGATTTCCTTCTTTTTTATGGCTGAATAATATTTTATTGTAAGTATGCACCACATTTTCTTTATCCACTTACGTGTCAATGAACATTTAGATTGTTTCGACCTCTTAGCTATTTTGAATAATGCTGCAGTGACCATGGGAGTGCAAATCTCTCTTATCTTCATTGTGTCTTTTTATTTATTTATGGCTGCATTGGGTCTTCATTGCTGCGCGTGGACTTTTCTCTAGTTGTGGCAAGAGGGGGCTACTCTTCATTGTGGTGTGCTGGCTTCTCATTGCGGTGGCTTCTCTTGTTGCGGAGAACGGGCTCTAGGTGCGCAGGCTTCAGTAGTTGTGGCTTGCTGGCTCTAGAGCGCAGGCTCAGTAGTTGTGGCACAGGGGCTTAGTTGCTTTGTGGCATGTGGGATCTTCCTGGACCAGGGCTCGAACCCGTGTCCCCTGCATTGGCAGGCGGATACTCAACCACTGCGCCACCAGGGAAGCCCCTCATTGTGTCTTAATTGGTCTAAATACCACTAATAAATAAAAGTACATTCTTTTGGGGCTTCCCTGGTGGCGCAGTGGTTGAGTATCCTCCTTCCAATGAAGGGGACACGGGTTTCAGCCCTGGTCCAGGAAGATCCCACATGCCACAGAGCAACTAAGCCCGTGCACCACAACTACTGAGCCTGCACTCTAGAGCCTGCAAGCCACAACTACTGAGCCCATGCGCCACAACTACCGAAGCCCGCGTGCCTAGAGCCTGTGCTCTGCAACAAAAGAAGCCACCGCAATGAGAAACCCGCACACTGCAACGAAGAGTAGCCCCCGCTCGCCGCAACTAAAAGAAAGCCTGCGTGCAGCAACAAGGACCCAACGCAGCCAAAAACAAACAAACAAATAAATAAAAACAAGAAAAACAGTACATTCTTTTGGAAAGTGTTCAACTGTTAAATGACTAAAACAGAATAATTTTACTGCTTTTTCAGGCTGCTCTCTATTGAAATGACCATCTTAGGTTGCCCAGCTGGCAATGCAGGCATTGAGCTAACATTCCAGAGGACTAAACCCATTCTGGGAGAACATGAGATGGTCCAGGCCCCGCGGTGGACTCGCTGTGAGGGTCAGTGACACATAGTGCTGCCTCCCTGACCTCTGCATGGCTGCATTCCATCAGCAGAGTAAAGAAAAATACCGCTCTGGAAAGGATGCTCTGAGACTGAGTAAATATTTGCCAGCAGGGCCTCAGCCCCTCCAGGCAGAGAGACCTAGGGCATTCAGCTGAGAGGACCTTACTATTGAGAGCTAAGGCTTGACTTTTGTGTGTTAGCAATGCCTCTAGCAGCATCAGCTGGCTCTTAGCTGATTCTGCAATCTGTTTCTTGTTTGCCTAAATCTTAGTTGTTGGGGGTTTAGTTCTTATTCTTGATTAGGGTGTTTCTGGGGCTTTTACTTACACAATCATGTTTTGCTTCAGGGAGAAAAATGGGGAAGTTCAGGTTACAATAGTTTCCCTTTGTGAGGAGCAAATAGCTTGGTTTAATATGCAGGTGCAAAGGGAAAAAGAGAGAAAGCAGGCTGAGTGATTGCTGGCCCTGCAGTGATAAATTTTCTAACAAGCTTCAGGTACATATGGCTTTCTCAGCTTCAGCCTCTTTGCTGATCAAACCTGTGAGCAGGTGAATGAGGGTAAGGCTTCCCTTTATACAGATAGACCTAGATGTATAAGTCACCTACGCATGTTCTTGGGCTATTTGTACCAACAGAGGCTTCACTGAGCACCTACATATACTGCGAATTCCTTCTTTCCTGTTGTGGTGCTAGATTGAGCATCCGTTTTGTTCTGAAATTCTGTGATTCTCCAGTCATCTGTGATAGTGAGAAGTGGTTACTCTCATCATATTTTAAGCTTGTGAGCTGCCCTGGATCTCTCCTCTCTAACGGTCCTGCTCAGGAAGGGTCAGGGTAGGGTTATATATAGGACCACTCAATGTGGGCCACAGGGACACAGCTGAGGAGGGAGGGCAAGGCACCAGGGGAGCTGTGGTGAATGGAGCCCACACTGAATGAATTGACAAGGTGGTGCTGTTATTAGTGATATTTGGGAATGAATATGACCCCGGCTTTTTTTTTTTTTTTTTTTTTTTTTTTGGGGTACGCGGGCCTCTTACTGCTGTGGCCTCTCCCGTTGCAGAGCACAGGCTCCAGACACGCAGGCTCAGCGGCCATGGCTCATGGGCCCAGCCGCTCCACGGCACGTGGGATCCTCCTGGACCGGGGCACGAACCCGTGTCCCCTGAATCGGCAGGTGGACTCTCAACCACTGCGCCACCAGGGAAGCCCCCACAAAAGAGCACATTTTTAAAAAGAAAAGATGACTGAACATGGGAATGGGTTTCTTAAGATAATTGAAGAATGCTTCTTTTTCACTATTTACATCCAGGCTAGATGACCCCAAGGGTTGGATAGTTGAGGGGTGGGTGGGGCTGTACCCTCGAGGCCTCTCCCAGAACCTGTATTCTGTGTTCTCAGATCTCCCTTTGACCCATGGGAAGATTTTAGCAACGTAGTGTCCTGGATTAGGAGGGTAGGGATACCTTCCTTACCTATCTGACTATTTGCCTCCCTCTTAAGTTTCTCCTTTAGCCGTTTGCTCCACACTTTAGGGTAAATTGGCTCTCCTGATATGAGCAGCCTGTAGACTATTGCTAGGGAGCATGGGTCAGTTCTGGCCACAGGAGGTGGAAACCCAGGGGTGGAGTCTGGCCACATCTGTGTGTGTTGGAGGGGACAGAACCATTTGGTACAGCCACTGCTTGGCCTGACACATGTAGGCAGAAAGGTATGTTGCCAAAAATCTCAGCTTCTCTACACTGGTGCCAAATAGAAATACAGAGACAGAATTTAGGAGGAAAAAGAAAGGGTAGCCTTATTTCTTTGCCAGGCAAAGAGGGAACATAGCAGGCTAGTGCCTCCAAGAACTGTGCCCCCCTTGGAGAGGGTAGTGAGAAATTTTTATAGTAATGGTTCAAAGAGGGTGTGATCAGCTTGGGGACGTTTTTCTGATTGGTTGGTGATGAGGTAAGTGGGAGTCAGCATCATCGACCTTCTGGTTCCAACTGGTCTGGGGTTTAAATGTTTGTGGGCAGCATACCATCATTAATTGTTAACTTTTCCTACCTGGAGGGGGTTTCAGTGTCTGCAAAACTGCTCAAAGATATCTTGTGTGTGTCCATTGATGGGGAACCAGGACCTTGCCCCAAGGCTAACCTACTGTTTCTCTTGACTCTTTCTCCCTTGTCTAGGATCACCTCCCTTCCCTAATTAACAACTGCTTGAATCTGCCCTTTGGAACTCAGGGAAGGTCATTATGGCTGAAAAGAAGGCGTTATTTCTAGTAATCAAAGAAGTGGGGGTCACAGAAAGGCTTTATGTCCAGTAGCCCCACAGGGCCCTGCTGGGTATCAGCTATACCCAGAAGAGTTGCTGGATTTTGCAGACCATGGTTAGCAGCCCAGGTCTGCCCTATACCAGCTGAGTGAACTTGGATCAGCCACTCAGTTTCTGAATCTCTTATTCTTCCTCTATGAAATGAGTATGAAAATAACAATACCTAATTCACCAGGATTTTATGAGATTCAAATGAGATGAGAAAGTTCTCTGTAAACTATAAATTCCCATGCAATGGTCACTGGCCTGAGTTGGCCTTTTGCTTCTACTTACCTGGTTTCTGGTGTCCCTGTTACTCTCATCTGCTGCTTGCTCCTCCTGCCTAGACCCCCATGTGGCGCTGGCCTGTCCAGGCTTCTGACTTCCTTCCCAGAGCAAGATTCAGGGCTTCTCAGCCTCCCTGTATGTATCCTTCCTCTACCTCATTCTTTCAGAATCCTAATCTCAAAGGAGTGACTATAAATTGGCTGTAATAGGCTGATTGGACAAACTAAGCTCTCTAATCACTCAGACTTTAAATGGGCAACCATTGCCAGGTAATAGTTTCCTGATCCAGGTGAGATGCATGAGCTCTTTAAGAAAACCCTTAAAGGATGGAGGGAGTGCTGGTGATGACTGGAGCCTCAGGCTTCTCTGAGAAGCGTGTGGGGGAGTATTTCTGCTAGATCCCCCGTTAATCACCAAGACACACCATGTGGCATCTGCCTGCATGGCTCAGTGCAAATGGCATCATCTGAGGAGAAGCTGGGCCGGGGGAGGGTGGGTTTTCCTGTCTTCCCTGCGACAGACACACTCACTCAGACAGACTCTCTGAGGAGAACAGTCATTCATAGAGGTTAGGCTGGGGGCAATTTGGAGAGCTAAATTCTGAACATTTGTCAGTAAAATAATGCTGCCTCTTAAAATAGCTCAAGGATGTTTCTGTGCAAGGTGGTTTCTGTGGATATTTGTATATATATTAATGTATTTATATATATAAAATCTATGTCTATGTAAAAGGTATATCTTTATCTACAGTACGTATAAAAACACATATTCAAGCACATGCCCAAATATGTCATGAACCAAAAATGATTGAATTTACATAAGTTACAATATTTATGTCCTAAGGATGGCTAAACTTAGCTACAACATCTAATTTGCAGTGACGTCTTTCTTTAACAAGTTTTATAAGAGGGATGATTTAAGTCAAGGAAGAGCAGTGACTCATTCACATGGTGGGCCAGTGGCTAAGTTTAGAAAAGAAGGGATGCTAGGATCTTCTGGGGCTTAGAGTTTTACTGTGAAGTCATTTTGCTCTTCCACACTGTTTTTTAACATTCATTAGGTAAAACCAAGAACTTGTAATGCAATAGCAAAATTCTCATTTTCCTTATTTAATTAGTCCACTTAATATAGCTTTCTGTTTTAGGCTCTATTCTGGGTCGCCATTCAAATAATTTGAGCTTAGTTTGGTTGTTTTGCAATTCATGGTACAAGATGTTACCAAGTTGATTTTTACCTTTAAATTTTGACTAAGGTAAAAGCCTCCAGCAATTAGATATGGAAATGGAGAGACAATTGGGAAGTGTAAGAAATTCTCTTGCTCTGAAGGGAGGAGTCAAAGATCTGAAAAATACATTGTTCTACATTCATTCAAAAAACCTGATCTAAATTCTAGGGCCCTAAGGGAGAGAAATTACTCTCAAGGAGCTCCTATTATTCTGGGAGGAAGATGGAAATGCAAAGTAATGTGATGCAGGGAGAGAAATATAAGGTCAGGGCTAGGGTGGCCACTTCAGGCGGTCACTGACTGATGCATGCAAAGGCTAGGAAACATGCTGTGAGTGGAGCAACAAGGCCTAAGTGAGTCCCCTTTGGATTTTACTATCTGGGGCTGTTTGAATGCAGAAAAATTGCCTCCAGCTGGAATTGCTCCAAGGAATCCTGTGTAGATGTTGCAGAGGGAGGGAGTCTGGAGAGCTTTTAAGAGTCTTTAAATTCCTCTCTAACCGATTTTTAAGATTCTCCAAAGATGAGGATTCAGATACTCTTGTTTCTGGTGGTCAGGACTTGTGACCTGCACACCTTTTCACATGCCTCATGCATCACGGTGTTGGGCACTGGTTCGAAGTCTTGACTGGGCTTTTGCAAATCATAATGCCCAGACTGTGATGGAGACAATTAATCAATATCAGGGTGGGGGTGGAGGTCCCAGACGTCAGAGTTTTTAAAGCTCTCCAGGTGATTCCAATGTATAGCTAAGATTGGGTATCAGTGGTACAGGGCAAAGTGTGATCCCTTGGACCAGCAGCATCACCATCACCTGGAACTTGTTAGAAATGCTAATTCCCAGTTCCCACCTGAGACCTACTAAATTGGAACTTCTGGAGATGGGGCCCAGCCATCTGTGTTTTAACAAGCTCTCCACATGAGCACGTGAAAATTTGACTCAGCAACTCCAAACTTCACTGATTTGCTACCTGGGACTGCTTGCTACCATGACCTCACCTGGCCACAAAAAGGCTGTTCTTTTCTAGTCTGGATAAGAATCAATAATTCCTCATTTGTTCCAGCCTGGTCAGACTGGAATTTTCAAAAGGACCTTTACTGAGGGAAAGCAAAAAGGGAACAAATGATATTCGAAAGCATAAAAAAATTGATTCTTCAGTATACTGATAACTAAAAGTCAACTAAAGTCTGTTCACTTACTAATTCATTTAACACATCTGCATTGAATAGCAGAGACACAAAGATAAATTAGAAGCCTCTCTAACACGAAGGGGCTCAGGGTTTTAGAGAAAGACAGATACGTAAATAAATGTGTGTAAGGAAGTGTGAGAGGTGCCATCACAGGAACCTGGTCTTCACAGAACTCATTCACAGACGTGGGCCCAGATTTTGTGGGACCCAAAGCTTGTACATTTCTGGTGGGCTCACCGAAAGAACAGAATACACAATTATGAAAAAAAAATTAGGTGCGGGCCTTGAAATGCAGTCTGAAGCTATGACTTAGTTAGCTGGGTGGTAGATGTGTACCGCTGCTTGTCACAGTTTAGGTGATAGTCTCTTCAGGGCAGATCCTATATTAATCTTTCTCACTAATGGATCCTCTACATAGCACAGCGCCTGGCACTTAGTAGGGGCTCAGTAACTATTTGTTGAGAGAAATAATGAATCTATGCAGATGAAGGAGGAGGCACAGGTTAGTTCTGTCTTTACCCAGCCTTGGTCCCGTGGAAGCCCTGAGAAATCTCTTCATTCAGAGCCCACTCTTCTCTCTAAGGCAGTTCTCCTAAAACCTGGATTTTCTATACTAATATTATTACCTGGTGCTCTCATTGCCCCCTCAAGCATGGATCAGTGAATAAGAAAGGTCCACCCTATCCTAGCTTCAAGAGTCCTACTGTGTTAGGTTTGTTTGTTGGAATGTTGCTGATACATCTTTCACCTATCTGGAAGCTTCTTTGTTCTAGCTTCTGAGCCTCTTCTACTTGGTCTATATCATGTTTAATTTAGCTACGCTTATGCATAAACCAGATGGTGCTAGCAGGTTATACCAATTAGTTAAGCTTGGCCTTCTCATCAGTGTCTTTGGCTATAATCTGGTTTGATGTTAATGTTCACTGTATGATTCAAAGTGGTGGACTCCATCTTTTCTCAGCATGGAGGACTTATTTCTATATTTTCCACCCTCAGTCAGACAGCCACCCAGATCTGCTTCTCCCCTCTGTGATTGCCTACTCACTTTCATCATTTGGTTTAGGGAGCATATCAATTAAGACCTCATTTGCATACCCACGCGGCATGCCCTGACCTGAGCCAAATGCTTACTCAGTGCTTGTGTGGCTATGATTCTCCCAGGCATTCTGCATAGAGGCTACTTGGTACAATTTCCCATTGCCTTGGCCACACCTCCAGTAATATAGCTCTTGCAAGCTTGTGACTGAGGTCTACAGCAGTGGTCCCCAACCTTTTTGGCACCAGGAACTGGTTTCATGGTTTTCCATGGCCGGGGGTGGGGTGGGAGGGGGGCGATGGTTCAGGCGGTAATGAGAGCAATGGTTCAGGCAGTAAGGTGAGTGATGGGGAGCGATGGGGAGGGGCAGATGAAGCTTCACTTGCTTGCCTGCCGCTCACCTCCTGCTGTGCTCTCTGGTTCCTAACAGGTCGTGGACTGGTACCGGTCCACAGCCTGGGGGTTGGGGACCCCCGGTCTACAGGATCTTCATATTTACTGCTTTGTCTCATTGCCTTTGGGATTTCTAGATGGCTTTGTTTAAACTGCTTAAAATTTGCCCAGGTTGTCCCATCTTAAAATTTTCTCTATTTTGGACACTAATTGTTTTCCACTTTAAAAAGCTATTACAGGAGACTTCCCTGGTGGTCCAGTGGGTAAGACTCCATGCTCCCAATGCAGGGGCCCGGGTTTGATCTCTGGTTGGGGAACTAGATCCCACATGCATGCTGCAACTAAGAGTTCGCATGCCACAACTAAGAAGTCTGCATGCCACAATTAAGTCCACGTGCTGCAACTAAAAGATCCTGCGTGCTGCAACTAAGACCCAGAACAGCCTAAATAAACAAACAAATAAATAAACTAATAAATAATAAATATTAAAGAAAGCTATTACATTCTGGAGTGCTGGTAATAATCTGCTTTCCATCTGGAGAAAACCATAAGATGAAAAGATACATGTACCCCAATGTTCACTGCAGCACTATTTACAATAGCCAGGTCATGGAAGCAACCTAAATGTTCATCGACAGATGAATGGATAAGGAAGATGTGATACACACACACACACACACACACACACACACACACACACACAGACAATGGAATATTACTCAGCCATAAAAAAGAATGAAATAATGCTACTTGCAAGCAACATGGATAGACCTAGGGATTATCATACTTAGTGAAGTAAGTCAGACAAAGAAAGGCAAATATCATATGATATCACTTATATGTAGAATCTTTATTTTATATATATATATATATATATAAACTGAATCACTTTGCTGTACACCAGAAACTAATATAACATTGCAAAGCAACTATACTTCAAAAAAAAATTCCTAAAAAAGAAAAAAAAATTTGCTTATTAATTGGGTGATGGTTACATGGGTGGGTACAGTTTGTGGATGTTCATGGAATTGTACACTCCTCTGTAAGTATGTTATACTTTAAAAAAAGTAGACAACCTATTAAATTTTATCAAAATGTGCATATTTGTACAAAAAGCTTTTTATTTATTTCAGCTTTATAGGCATAGAACTACTGGATCACAAACCTTTTTTTTTTTTTTTTTTTTTGCAGTACCCGGGCCTCTCACTGTTGTGGACTCTCCCGTTGCGGAGCACAGGCTCTGGATGCGCAGGCTCAGCGGCCCAGCCGCTCCACGGCATGTGGGATCTTCCCAGACCAGGGCACGAACCCATGTCCCCTGCATTGGCAGGTGAACTCTCTACCACTGAGCCACCAGGGAAGCCCGGATTACAAACCTTTTAAAGGCTCTTGCTAAATTGCTTTCATATCGCTTTACCTTCCCTTCATCAGCAAGTAAATCTTATTACTTAAAAAACATTTTGATAATGTATAAGCAAAATTGTTTCTTTTTTCTAATTTAAATTCCTTTAAGTGTCTATACTTGTGTCTATACTTATACATGTTGAACATGGTCCAATTTAGAAACTTCAAATTATAGAAGTAATCTCTCTTTGTATATTTACACATACATACATATATATTTATATACATACATAAAGCACACATGGCTATGCATATCCATATATGTAAATATATACATTATATATATCCATATACCCATTGTGGAAAAGCTGGAAATGTAGAACACTGGAAAGAAAAAATAGGGCTAGATGATCTCTAAACTCTGAATGCTATGACCATAATATCAGAAATTTCATATCCAAGGCCAAATGGCAAAAGTCATGATGAAGGAGGCTGTCTCAAATATCATTTCTAACCAGCGCTGCCTTACTTTTTAGTCATAAATAAAAACCTAGGTACATTTTAATCTAACTGAATCCCACCCTGAAATGGTGGACACCATTGTTGAATGTCTACAAGTTGTATCCACAGTTAAGCTCTAAAGATAGATTCTCTTAGATAGAATTCCATTAAGCATTCAAATGACGAATATTTCACTCCTACTTAATTGTACTTCACTTAAAAAGTTATGATTTCTTTGCAATTTTGAGCACCTAAGAAAGCCTTGCTTGTTCTGGTACATTCTGAATTTCGTTTAAGGAACATTTCATTTGGAAACAAGCAACAGTGAAGAGTCTGATTACTCTAACTTAGGAGTGATTGCTGCACAGAAGGTGCATCTTATTCCAAAATGCATCACTGTGTTTCTACTTCTCAACTCTAATAGTCCTCCATCTTTCATACTGAAGGACAAAATGCCTATTGCTACTCTCTCAAATGCTCAAATACTAAAGCTTGTGTGTCAAGCCTTGCAAAGACTGAAACATTTCTCACCCAAGTGTTTACTTCTAACCATGTTTTTGAAGCAAGTACTCCGGCCATTAACACTAGCCTGTCTTAGGTTGGTTCCCTAGAAGCAGATCCTGAGGAGGATGCTCTAGAAAGCAATTTATTGATTAGGAAGTGTCCCCTGGAAGGGGGTTGGGAAGTGTGACTTACAAGGGGAAGAGGTCAAGTGAGGGCGTCGCCTGAAGCCAAGTCCAAAAAGGGGAGCATTCCCTCCAGTGGTCTACCTCAGTTTGCAGAGAAGAAGCGTTTTATCATCTGCACCTGTGGTCATACAGGGTAAGGCTCCCCAGGGGACATATATTTGGGTTTGGACAGTGGGAGGGAGATCACCAGAAAAGAGGCACAGGTGCTTACAGTTGGGAGTGAATATGTACTGGGAGCCATTGAGCACAAAAATGGTGAAGGGATTCAAGGACATATGAAATCTTGTTCTATGTCCCCAAAGCTTGTCTTTGTGAACAGTGAGAATATTCTCTCTAGTTTCTACCAGCTAGAAAGTGCAAATACCATCTTGCATTTGGTGGCCAGTTGAATAGACTGGGGTTACGAGACATGAAGTCACAGCAGCATTCTCATTGTCCAGCTCTCGGAGGAATTCGGCATAAGGGTGCACCCGTCTACAAGGGGCCTTTGTTGTCTCAATTTTCATTGTCTGGTTAGCGCTGGAAAAGTCCCATTCCAGTAGTACCTGCCCAGTGTTACATATTAGTGGGTCTGTGACTGAGGGCATCTCACAATCTTGTGAGGAACTGGAGACACCCTTTTCACTAAAACTTTCTTACTGCCTGTGGGAGTGAAGGTCTTTGCTTTCACAGGCTTTGGGGGTGAACCTTCTGGATCCTGTGAGGGCTGCATCTTTTGCATTCTCCTTTGGGATGTCTCTTGTGTCCATAGTTAAGCCATAAAAAAGCTTACTGGTTTGAGTCATTACTGAAATTAATATAAGATCCTACTCATCAATGACCAGACAAAAGATTGTTTGAATTGGAAAAACTTCTGTATTTCAAAAAAATTTCTTTTAGAGACCTCTCATTCTAAACAATTGTTTTATTGGTACCTGTGGAAAGACCAAATTTAAAAAATGGCTACAAAGGAGTATCCTAGCCTTAGGGACTCCTTAACAATACGAAAGAACAGAGATTAGACTTAAAAAGTAAAGTCTACATCTCACATAATTTCCCCTACTTAAGATCTGGCCCTGTCTCCTCAGCAAATTCCCTTAGCTCCCCAAATTCCTCCACCTTCCCCAGAAAATCCCTTAAACACCCTGCTGCCTGTTTTAACTTACCTTTCTCTGCAAGATTTACAGAGAACACTCCAGCCTAATAGCTAGGGTATACAGGTTATTCACATAAATGCTGAAAGTCAGGAAGTGAATTTAGCAGAAGCACCCAGGACAAGAAGTGGGGTTCACTTTGCTGTCCCTTACAACTCTTCCTACTCACCAGGGCTCTGTAATCAGGCCCTGCTAGCTTTAGGCCTTCCTATGCAATGCCCTTTGCAGATACATAGTCTAGAACCCCACCCAAAGAATTCATGTTCCCCAGACAGCAGCAGATCTTTTAAATTATAAAGCCCCTTCACTTCTACTTTTGGAAGATTCTACCAAATTTAAGCAGGAATTAATGGCTTTTCAAAACCCTATTCACAGTGACCTTGTTTGGCTGCCAAGGGGTGTTCTTCCCACCCATATTAGACTATAATTATCAGATAAGTCAGACAGCCCTCCTGGAGAAAATCTCCCTTGGAGGAAACAGATGACCAGAAATTCTCCCAGGCCTTCCTGCAAATTACCAGGAAATGGCTCAGCCAGAGGCTGAGATTGAGGGGCTGTTAGAGACATTAGTGGAGGCTTTCCCCTCTAAGGTGAATTGGTCTAAGTTTAAACTGAGCACTCAGAAGGAAGGAGAGCATCCAAGGCCTTTGTTGAACGTTTTATAGAGTTTTGAAAGGTATACTTCACTAAACCCCGAAGCTCTAGAACATAAAAAATCTTTTAATTTTCGCTTTAGTAGGAAAATTTCTCCCTGATATAAAAAGGCAGATTCAAAATTGTGTGGTTAGTGGGCTAATCAACCTCTAAGCATTACAATGAAAGCATCACTCAATTCTTCGAAGATAGTTTACAGGGATGCAAGAGGAAAAAAGAGTTAAATTTTTGAGTTGCAACTTGAAACTTTACAAACACAAAAGCAAAACTCTGAGAGCAACCCAAAGCCCACTCAGACTCTTTCTTTACTTGCCTTCAGACATTTACAGATATTGTAAAAAATCAGGACATTGGAAGTATAATAGCATTTAAGAAAGAGAAGGAAACATTTAAATAGTAATTATCCTAGACTTCTGATAATAGACAAATATTCTCCAAACCTCCTAGGAAAAATTTATGTTCTTTCTATGTCCCTTGAAGATATCAATCTTACCATGTCTTTGAAATGTAAACACCCTAAGAGATAACTAAAACAATGCTCACACATGCTTGGGACTGACGGAAAAAAATAGGGAAAAGAGGCTTTCTAAAATACAAACTGCTACAAAAGCTCTCTGGCCCAAACTGTAGTCCACAGCCTCCATAAGATTATTTGTCAAGGGCAAATACAAGTTTTGAAAATCTTCTCCATAAATGGTAAAAAGCTTTAGTCACCTGAGCTGGTCAACTTATTTCAACTGTTATTTATTAGCTAGTGAGTTTTATATTATTGTACCCCATTCACAACTAAAATTTTGTAACAGAAGCTATAGGGTCTCTATGCCTGTCTATACTGTCTCTGTGTTTATGTATATTCATGGATGTATGTTTATGTATATATATACATTTTTTCTACCTCCAGATGGTACTGCTAAAATTAATTTGTAAAGAGCTCATTTAATTGGCATAAAGGCAAACAAGTGCTATATAAATTAAGTACACTCTTAGAGATATAAAAACTAATCCAAATGTTTTTCAAGTTCATGTGATCTAGGATAATATTCAGTAAATAAAAACTAGTTTAAGATTTCTTGGTTTAATTAAAACATGCATACCTTTAGAGTTACCAACATTAAGCATAATACTTTTATTTTACTTGGTTTACTAAAAGTCAAATAAGCTTGTGATGTCCTGTTATAAAATTTGTGAACAAGAAAAATAAGATGATGACTAGCTGCTTTAACGTCTCTTGAAATTTTCATGAGTAATCTAAGTATGGCTGTTAACAGCAAGTGAATTAAATGCAAGTGGAATAAAAATTTTAAGCGAACTTTTCAATAACAATTATGTTTTATGATATGTCTACTTAAATATTTTCCTAAATCTCTTAGGTAACTTACACCCTTAGGGTTTTGCTAAGTTAAAGTAAATGATGGAAATTTATTTAATATCTAGATCATTTCCTAATAAAATAAAATACAGAAACATTAGTTATTAAACATAGGTTTATCCACTTTTAGCTCCTTATTACCAAAAAAAAACTGTACTATGAGAAAGCATTTCTAAAGGTTATGAAATGTATTCATAAATTTGCAAATCTAAAGAATGCTGTTGTAACAGTTCAATTCTTTGAAATGCTTACTTCTTAATTTTCAATAGAAATTAAGGATTTTAAGGGTTAAGAATTCTAATGCAATTAAAACTATTATAAATAGTAATATTTGCAAATTTTCCTTGCAACCCTGTATACAAGGAAAGTAAGTTGTGTTTTTGGCTTAGAAAAGGTATGAGGTATGGAGATGTACTTTTTTAAGGGAAAAGAAGTAAAGTAAGGTTGGATATTTTAGAAAGGAAAAGAGCAGTGTAAAGGGAAATCTATGGACACAGACATTTGGGAAGAGAGAGAGAGAGAGAGATAGATGGTGGGGGAGAGAGAAAAAGAATCTTGTGTGGTCAAGTTGGCTAAAAATTGAATTGTTATTATAAGGGTTTTAAAAATAAGCTTTAACACCAATAGTATACTTATGTAAAAGTACAATTTAATTTTGTTTCATCTGCTAAAAGGAGAAAGTTCTTTTGGACTATGGGTCTGCTCTCGATAAGACATTGTGAAAGATTTCTCTTTACCTTTTAAGTAATCTGCCAAGAAAGCAAAGGTTTTGTGTTTTATCAAAATAATTTTTGGGGGCTTCCCTGGTGGCTCAGTGGTTGAGAGTCTGCCTGCCGATGCAGGGGACATGGGTTCGTGCCCCGGTCCGGGAAGATCCCACATGCCACGGAGCGGCTGGGCCCATGAGCCATGGCCGCTGAGCCTGCGCGTCCGGAGCCTGTGCTCCGCAACGGGAGAGGCCACAACAGTGAGAGGCCCACGCACCGCAAAAAAAAAAAATAATAATAATAATTTTTTGTGTTTCATGTTATCTTTATCATCAGGTCTTTGATTACTTAAGTAAACTGAATCTTCTAGATACTAAAAGAGCTAAACTTTGCTCAGAACTATGTAACTTTCTGTATGTGCCCTTGAAATTTTTTATTGTCCCTTTGGTTAAATGGCTAATTAAGTATTGTTTCATAATGATCTGTGATCCTTTTGAGTCAAGTGTCGAAAACTTTTTTATATTTTTGAAAAACTTCCCCAAATCAAGCTTTAAATGAAGTCCTGTTGACCTCAAACTAAGTATGGGATTTTCCAGAGGGTCCCTGAAACATCTTAAAAGATTTGTTCCATCTCCTTATAAAAGAGATATGTTACACTAATTAGGCTTATTTGATATGTTAAATTACATGAGAAGCATTGTCAAATAAGTGATGCTAAACCATTTTAGGTTACTTTTGTATAGATGTATGTTATTAATATAAATGTTCCATAAATTGTATAAAATTCTTAGAAATCTGATATCTCCTGGTATGTTATCACTTATAATTCTAGTCATTATCTTGAAGTGTTGTGTGTCACAGAAATAATCAAATTTCCTTGTCAATTGCATTATAATGAACTCTCATCAGATCTTTAACTATGACCATTTTAAGTCTTTTGGCATTTACAGTTACTGTTTGATGGCTTTGGCAAATGTGTTTCATCTTTAGAGAAATTCATAGAAAGGACTCTGACAAGTACTCTAGAATACAGGTTTCTGATAACTTTCAGATCATACAACTGAACTGAGTAAGAATTTACAGAACTTTAAGGAAAAACTGGATTCATAAAATTGCTAACAAAGTTCAAGGTCAACAAGAATTAATTGCATAGGACTGAAACGACTAAGGTGGATGATTTTAATTTTTATGACTGAAACATTGCTGGTTCTTTTAGTGTTTTGTTTCTCTAGATTTAAGGAAACATTTTTCTCTTTTCTCTTAAGATACCTATGACTTAGGGCAATTTGATAAAGTATACCTTTGTGAATAAAGATGAAGCAATTACTCTGTCTTCCTACCTGATCCCTCGAGAATTAGGAAAATTCACTGAGTATTATTATTTTTATGGCAATACAATTATTTGCATAAGTTCAATAATAATGTTCTCCTTGTAACAAGACACAATTAAAAACATTGGTTATGTTACCAAGGCTCTGATTGGAATGTCATATTTGAGAGAGATGTATATATACTCAGTAGCCAATAAAGTCCCTTGGAAAAACATCCTGGTACCTTGCTTACAGGGCTCCTGGCAGCCTTACCAGGCAAGTAAGGAAGGTCACTTCCTGGCAGGTGCAAGAAACTCAGGGTATTTTGGGGACCTCAAGAAGAGAGAAATTTACCCAAATCTATGGGTACTGCAAGCAAAGTCTGATGGCAAATTCTCAGCTTGGCTTCTCCTAGAAGAGAGGCTTTTTAGAGCTCAGTCTGAGATTCTTTATGAAAAGTTCCAGCAAAGAATATTTAAAAGAGCCTGTATGGTCAATCACTATCCTTGTTGCACTTACGTAAATAATCAAGTTTATTGAAACTAGACTCAATTTGTAAACAAATTAGTGTTATTGTGGTTATCTTTGATATAAATGGGTGTAATCATAGAGAGAAAAATTATGTTTCATTACATTTCAGTAATACGCCTCTGTGGATATCAGATTCTAGTGCTATTGTCTTGGAGGTTTGTTTTCTACTTGTAAACTGAACTGGACCCTGAATTCTTCTAGTTTCCTCCAGTATTTGGGTACAGCTCTCTCAATTAATGTTTCCAATTTCTCTACTACCCTTCTTGACTTGGAATCACTGAGAACTAAAACTGCCCTTTTCCCAAAGCTGTGCAAACTAATGGTGGACAACTTGATATAAACTACAGAGAAGTCAACACAACAGCTCATATATGGACAATCTTCAGGCCTGTTGCTGTGTAATCACTCAGAAAGGTTATCAAAGACATTCAAACTGCAAACTAGGAAATCTGTCATATTGCCACTGCCTGCCTTCACTCCATCTGAAGATGTTTTGAGCCCAATATCTAGAAATCTTCTTGACTGACTACTCTCAAAGCTCAGATTGGGTTTATAACTTGCTCCAACCATTGACCTTTTGTTTTTCTTTTGTTTCCTTAGAAATGTTTATTAAATACCTTGTTGCTAGCACAATACAGGCCTAACTTTGGGAGCCCACCTTAGCATCACCACCTCCTGAAATAAGTTTGACTGAACCAACCTATTTTCAAGACTAAAAGAGGAATTCAATGAAATAATGGAGCAATCTGCCAACGCGGCTTCTGAATTGTGAAACTTCTTGGAAGTTTCGAAGGTAGGATTGAAGGAGAGCAGAGTATGCTACCCCAAAATATGATTCTTTGGCATATTGAATCAAAGTTACTTTGGAAACAGCCAGTGCAAGAAGAACATTCTGACACTCCTTTGTCTCCCTGAAAGCAGGAAATAATTCTCTTATGTGCAGTTACTCTTCCTGTACCAGGAGGGTAAAAGGCATCCTTATTGCCAAAGATAGGGAATTCAGGGCCACAAAGTCTGCATAAACAAACCTTGTTACTTCTTCACTAATCCCAAGCCCAAACCCCTTTGTTTGGCCAATTCTTCACAAATTAATTTTTTCCTTGTCTAAGAGGTATAAAAGCTGCCTGCTTTGGTCACTTCTTGGAGTTTCATATTTTTATGGGCTTCTGTATATATGAAATTAAAATTTTCACCTGTTAATCTGCCTTATGTCAATTGAATTATTAGACCAGCCAAAGAACCTAGAAGGGAGAAGGGAGAAGTTTTCCTCCCCTACACTATCAACAAGAAAGTATTTCTCAAGTAGGTTGAAATGTATTTGTTTCCCTACACTTTTGGTCCATTCAGAACAGATGCCTGTTGTCATGGTAACAGAAACAAGAGCAAGTAAGAGTTTTTGAGTGCCCTAGATGCTTTTGTACAGGGGGAGGGGTGAGGTTGAATTGAAATGTGGACTTAAAATGAAATATCATTTTCATCTTTCTCTCTCCGTAGAGGGCAGATGTCATGATTATGCCTCAATCGATTCCCCAAGAGTAAGCATATTCAGTCAGTGCATTTGAAGATGAAAGAAAAGAGAGAAAGGGAGATGAAGAGAAAGGAGGCTTCATTTTCCCCTTGCTCCTTCCCAAACT
Organism: Orcinus orca; assembly: GCF_937001465.1. NCBI lineage: Eukaryota > Metazoa > Chordata > Mammalia > Artiodactyla > Delphinidae > Orcinus > Orcinus orca. The sequence goes on from NC_064573.1 coordinate 52,662,650, forward strand.
ATTTCATCCAGTGACATGCTTCTGGAAATATTTTGCCTCTCTCGGGCTCATGGACTGTAATCCAAACACATATCAGTTTTGAGGAAATTTATAACTCCTCTCCCATCTCTATATTTCAAAACACATAGGTTAGGTTCACTTTTTAAAAACATAGATATAATCTAACTAAACCAGCAAGAGTAGGTTTGGTTTGGTGTTTAATGAAGAAGAGTGAATTTTCCTTATTTATTGTGTCTAACCCAAACTGTGCTCCCTGCCTGGAAACTCTCCTTCAGTTTGGATGCCCATTTCCCTCACTTCAGCACTGACTGAGGCTCATGGCTGCACATCTTCTCAGTTCTGTCCTTTTCTGTCCCTTCTTTTTCAAGGTACAGCAGACACTCACCCACAGCACACTCCTGGCACCAGGTGTACCGTACATGCCCCATGCTCTGACTTACCACCACTCCCTCTGGAATCTTCATGAATCAGCTCTGGTTCCCTCATGCCACCATGGGGCATAGCCTGCCTGATTCCCAGGTACCTTCAACTCTGGAGTATCTTTCCTTTCCTGTGCGTGTGTTGAAAGGCATCCATCCCCCGCCCCCAAGCGATTTCTACGTTGAACACAATTAGCAATTATAACCTGGGGTCAGAGACCTGAGGTCTGAGTCGGGTGGGGCAAAGTTGAGCAAAGGTGAAGATGAGAGAGTCTCAGGAAGAGAAGAGGCAGAGACCTAGAGAGGATGGTGGTGCTTGAGGCAGTGGAGTACATGGCAGACAGCAGGTGCTTTGCAGGCTGCCCAGCCAGCTGGCACCCAGAGGTTGTCCCTTCCGCTGTGGAAACCCGGACAAGTTATTGAATTATTGAACTTCTCTATACCTTACTTTCCTTATCTGTTGAATAAAATAATATTTTTACCCACTTTAGAGTCTTGAGAATTGAATGGAATAATGTATGCAAATTACTTGCTAGTGTACCTGGCATCTGCTAAATGCTCAATAAACTTCATTATTATGTGTGAATACTATTACCACCCGAGATGGACCCTGTTGACATTTATAGGCTGCTTAAAGAAAACCTATTCATCTGGACCAAGCCCCTCTGTTGGTTAAGTTTGAGATCATAAGAAATCTCAAAGGTTTAAATGGGCAGGTTCTCACCTGTGATACTTCATTAAGCATATTCAGGATATTTGGATATTTGAAGTTCAAGAAAAGAATTTGAGGACAGCACTCCTAATATTTGCAAAGCCAGGGTCACTAGTGTACATAGATGTCCACAAACCATGTGTCTAAATTCTGAAACATTATACATCAAGCTACAAAACTGTTAACTGTTTTACTTTCCATCTTGACACACACATTTTCATGGCAACCCAGAAGTCTGCTTTTTATTTTTCAATAGTACTTTAAAATAGCATTTATTGCCTGTGTTCCTAGTTACAAAATTAGTACGTGTGTGTAATACTAATTGTAGTTACAATTATTTTATCAAGCATTTATCCTACGTCAGGTACTGTGCTTCAACTTTATATGCATGATCTCATTTAGTCTTAATAACAATTTGACGGGGGATGTCCTATTGTTATTTCCATTTTATAGACATGAAACGTGAGGCAAAAAAACACATAGAAAAAATGACCCATAATGCTATCCTCCAAAGTTAACCAACACCTTGATGCCTGTTTTCCAGTAATTTTGGAAGGCAGCTTTGAATTTAGAATTCTTGGTCTTCTTGGTGGTCTGTGCTGAAATATGGTGACACAGGGAAGGCAAGCCCTGGTTCTTAGCCTGAGGCCATCTGCCTCTCTCCCCATCCCTGGCTCTCTCTTGCATGCACTTACGTGGGCATCCCTCTCCACTGTGTACATTCACCCCCTCAGGCTGAGGCATGAGCACTCTAGGTGTGGTCCACCCTCTGGAGGAGGGACCCTGGGAAGTGGTGCTGCACAAGTTCTGGAAGTAGCTTGGGGTTGTTTGACCCGGAAACTCTGGGGTCCTAGATACCCAGAGTGTGTTCTAGGAGGGGGGGATGTGGGCTTTGGGTATGCATATCCCTTTGGCCCTGCAGACTCTGTCACTGGCAGGGGTGGTGGTTCCAGCTGGACAAGTGCCAGATAGGGGATCCAGGACAAGGGCCCTCTTGCCTGGGTCTAAGGGAGGTACTTCCTTCCTATTCCTGAGGAAAGAGAAATCTGGTAGCCTAAGCATTTTAAAATTTCTGTATAACTTAATGAAGGCCCAATTAAAGCATATTTATAGTCTGTACTTAACAAATAAGTCTAGTAATGCATTAGTATAATTATAGTCTAGTAGCAGAATTACCTTCGTAGTATCAGTATCTCAGTGCTTGCTTATAGTTTAATGAAACGCATTTAGAATCAATACCATATGTTGTTGAATTAATTAAAAATACCATTTGTATTTTGGCTGAATAAATATGAGTCACAGATTTCAGCAGTTTATTCATTCACGCAACAAATATTTATTGAGTGCCTACTCAATAGATACTTGCCAGGCACTGTACTAGGCACTCTAGTGATACCAAATACTATTGATAATTAAATAAATATTGACTGGATCTGCATCTTGTAAACAATTGACATAATGCAGTAAATTGGAGATTCAGGCTCAGAGAGGGAAAAGTCTAGGAGTTTCCCAGAAAGGATGGGGGTGATTATTTGGTTAGAAAATATTTCTCGATTCATAACATGCTCTTGTTTTCCAGCACCACTTCTTGATTTCCACTTGCTTAAGAAAATGTAAATTATAGAGTTTAGAAGCATTCTTCTTCTAAAAATGGCTCTTTTCTGCAAATACGAAATCCTTCTTATCACTTACCTTATGCTTCTTTGGAGTCATATTCTAAATGTATAGACTTGGGTTGACTCTCCTATTTGTTCCATGACTAGACTATATGATGGTGGGGTCCAAGGGGATATGTAGTGATGGCCTGATCAAAGGCATTTGGGTGAATGCCAGCATCTCTCTCCAGGGATGAAAGAACTGGGATATAGCAGGAATTGAATCTCAATGGCTAACATTTAGTAGATGCTTAATACAAGTTGGTTGGGTATTGTAACCCCACACTATGCCAGAGATTCCACCATAAAGGTTTAGACCTCTATTAACAGTGCCACTAGAACACCGATGTTTTAATGACCATGAATCGAGTTCCTGCTTTGCTTTTACTTTGTGGTTGTATTTATGTATATGAAACAATGGAAATGGAAAGCGTGAAGCAGTCTTAAAGAGAGTGAGTTTGTGGAGCTGGGAAAATTGTGAATAACAGACTCCCATTTAGAGATCATGGCCATATACTCTAGCTAAGTTAGAATTCTTTCACCATTTATTTGAACATCAGTTTCTGAACAACATTTTGGTATGACATTTGAAATATTACCTGCACAAATATATGCCTATAATTTATTGAAATCTTGTCAATCTAGAAATGGGAAAAAAGGCTGTGAGGAGTCAAACCATGAAGCTCCTTGTATCATGGGCAGTAGCCACCTTCTTTAAGAAGTGACAATAAGGTCGCTCTTTTCCTCACAGTACTGGAATTCTTTAATTTCCTTGGGCACACAAGTTGAAATCCATATTTCATTTAGTAGGAATTTATGTGGATAAATAAGCTCTACTTTTAAAATATGACTGCCTTGGAGAACTGATCTTAGAATGAACGTTTTTCAGTCCTGTTGCTTTCTTTCTGTTACCTCCCTGAAGTCAGCCACACTGGTGGCTTGGAGGGAGGGAGAGAGGAATGCTGGTCCTCTCAGTACGAGGAGAGCAGTTCTAGGGAGGTCCTGATGCAGGGTCCTGATGCAGGCTTCTGGGAAGGACCAGGGCAACTTCAGGGAGATGAAGGGAGAGGGTATAGGGGAGAGAGGAGGGCTCTACAATTTTTCACTTTGTCTCAAACTGAATTACATAAAGAGGTTTGAATCCACTTAACATTTTCTTTTTTTTCCTGGTAGAGGAAGCATACAAATTAAGAAGAATGTTATATACTGTCTGAAGCAATCAGAAAACTGAATGTGTGTGTGTGTGTGTGTGTTTATGTGTGTGTGTATGTTTAACTTTTTCTGACTGTAGGTTGCAGTGGTCTTATTTACTTATTTTCCAGCTTTTTGGAGATGTAATTGACATATAACATTGTGTAAGGTTAAGGTATACCATGTGATGATTTGATACATGTATATATTACAAAATGATTACCATAGTAGGGTTAGTTAACACATCCATCACCTCACATAATTACAACTTATAACTGGAAGTTTGTACCCTTTGGGCAATATCTCCCCATCTCCCCCATTCCTTAGACCCAGGCAACCACTATTCTACTCTCTGTTTCCATGAGTTTGGCTTTTATAGATGCCCCGTATAAATGAGATGGTACAGTGTTTATTTTTCTCTGTCTGCCTTATTTCACTTAGCATAATCCCCTAAAGGTCCATTCATGTTGATGCAAATGGCAGGATTTCTTTCTTATGGCTGAATAATATTCCATTGTATGTATATACAAACAGATCTTCTTTATCTTTTCATCCGTCAGTGGACACTTAGGTTGTTTCCATAACTTGGCTATTGTGAATAATGTTGCAATGCCCATAGGAGTGCAGATATCTTTTTGATATCCTGTTCTCTTTTTCTTTGGATGTATACTGAAAAGTGAGATTGCTGGGTCATATAGTTCTATTTTTAATTTTTTGAATATCCTCCATACTGTTTTCCATAACGGCTGTACCAGTTTACATTCCCACATCCTCACCAACACTTGTTATCTTTTGTCTTTTTGATGATAGCCATTCTGATAGGTGTGAGGTGGTATCTCGTGGTTTTGATTTGCATTTTCCTTATGATAAGTGATTTTGAGCATCTTGTCATGTACCTGTTGCACTTCTGTATGTCTTTGGAAAAATATCTATTGAGGTCCTCTGACCTTTTTTTCTGGCTATGAGTTCCTTATATATTTTGGATATTAACCCCTTATCAGATAGATTGTTTGCAAATATTTTCCCTCATTCTGTAAGCTGCCTTTTCATTTTGTTTGTTTCTTTCTTTGCCATTTAAATGGGTTTCCTGGAATAAGCAGGGTCAGTGTTTTGAGTCCTTTTTGAGGCAGTGGCTAATGTACTGTTTTACAGTTGAAGAGGATCTTTCAGACTCTGAGAGTTATTTTAAATCTTTGAGAGGGATGGTTCATAGGTAGAGATTTTATTTTCAAAACACACATTATGTGATGAGCTCAGATGGGCCAAGTGCCTCTATTTACCTCTTTTGAAATGAGTAACTTCCAGGAACTGCTGCAAATGTTTAACCTTGAAGAGGGTTTTAACTTTGGGAAAGTAATTTTTTAGCTTTCCCAAACTATTTTTGTATATAGGACCTCAGGACTACAGGTTTTTAATTTTTTTTAATTTTTAAATTATTTTTAAAATTTTTCGCTGTGCTGTGCAGCTTGCAGGATTTTAGTTCCACGACAATTGATCGAACCCGGGCCCACAGCAGTGAAAGCACGGAGTTCTAACCACTGGACCACTGGAGCTTTCATGGTTTCTCCTCCCTGGAGGGCATACTTGAGTTGTTCCATTTCAAGGGGTTAAGGTGTCCCTTCTTTTGGGCTTAGGGAATGGGTCTACCATACAAGAGCTCAAATGCACTTAACTTTATCTTATCCCTTGGGGCTAAAATGCATGTGGAGCAGGGCAATTGGAAGCAAAGTAATCCAATTTTTTTGAGTTTCCTGACATAGCTTGGCTAAGGCCGGTTTCAAGGTCTGATTGGTTCTCTACTTTCCCTGATGATTGGGGTCTCCACCCATTTTTGGGCTTTGTCTAATTCTTCCTTTGTGTAGATTAGGGAATAATTGCATGGATCTGGTCTTTGAGATGTAAGAGGTTGTTGCCAAGATACTGTTTCTTGGGCCACCCTTTTGGCAGTTGCATCTGTTCTGTTTACCTTTATTATCTCTGAACCCCCCCCACCCCTTTTGGTGGCCCCTACAATGACTGGCTGCCACGTTTTTGGAAGCTGTACTGCTTCTAAGAGCTTCAATATGCTTAAGCCGTATTTCACCTGTTTATTCTCTGCAGTAAGCATACCTCTTTCCTTCCAAATAGCCCCGTGTATGTGTAGGATGGCAACTGTGTGAATGTTCAAGATCTTTCCTGTCCTGATGAATGGATAAAGAAGATATGGCATACACATACAATGGAATATTACATAGCCATAAAAAACAATGCCATTTAAAGCAACATGGATGGACCTAGAGATTATCACACTAACTGAAGTTAAGTCAGAAAGAGAAAAACAGGGAATTCCCTGGTGGTCCAGTGGTTAGGACTCCATGCTTTCACTGCTGAGTGCCCGGGGTTCAATCCCTGGTTGGGGAACTAATATCCTGCAAGCAGCGTGGCCGGGGGAAAAAAGAAAAAACAGAAAGACAAATATTATGTGATATCACTTATATGTGGAATCTAAAATACGACCCAGGGACTTCCCTGGTGGCGCAGTGATAAAGAATCTGCCTGCCAATGCAGGGGACATGGGTTCAAGCCCTGGTCCGGGAAGATTCCACATCCTGTGGACCAACTAAGCCCGTGCACCACGACTGCTGAGCCTCTGCTCTGGAGCCCGCGAACCACAACAACTGAAGCCCGTGCATCTAGAGCCCGTGCTCCACAGCAAGAGAAGCCACCACAATGAGAAGCCTGCGCACCGCAACGAAGAGTAGCCCCCGCTCGTCACAACTAGAGAAAGCCCGTGCACAGCAACAAAGACCCAACGCAGCCAAAAATAAATAAATAAAAAATGACCCAAATGAACATATCTGTGCAACAGAAACAGACTCACAGATATAGAGAACAGACTGTGGTTGTCAAGGGGGAGGGAAGGATTGGGAGCTTGGGATTAGCAGATGCAAACTGTTATATATAGGATGGATAAACAACAAGGTTCTACTGTATATAGCACAGGGAACTGTATTCAATATCCTGTGATAAACCATAACGGAAAAGAATATGAAAAAGTATATATATATGTATAGCTGAATCATTTTGCTGTATAGCAGAAATTAATACAACACTGTAAATCAACTATACTTCAATGCAATTAAAAAAAAAAAAAAAGATCTTCCCTGTCCTGAACTCTAAGGCTTGGGTGAGGGCTATCAACTTCACCTTTTGGGCAGAAGTCCGTGGGGATACCCTTCATGCATCTGTGATTTGGGTCTGGGAGGTTACTGTATATCCTGCCAGCCTTCTCCCCTCTCATAAAACTGCTCCCATCTGTGAGCCATTCCTCTTCGGTGTTTGGGACAGGCTCACTTCCTAGGTCAGGCGACTGGAATAGATTGTGTCTGTGGTTTCCATATAGTCATGCTCCAGGGGTCCCGTTTCTGTGGGTGGCAGGCTTAGTGTGTAACAGATTTTTACAGTAACCACTGGGTTGTCTAAAAGCATTCCTTGAACTTGAATCAACTTTTGGGGGATAGCCATTCTGTTCCTTTGGAACTTACTAAAGGCTGAACCTGGTGTGGAGTCCATATAGTGATTGGCTGACCAAACATTAACTTTTCAGCAGGGTTGTAGTAGCTGCTACTGTCCATAGGCAAGGAGGCCATCCTTTAGCAGTTTGAACTAATTTTTCAGAGAAATTAGCAACCACCTGAGCAAGGGCTCCCAGTTTTTGAGCTAATACCCCAAGGGCGATTCCCCTTCTTTCATGAATGTAAAGGTCAAAGGGTTCAGCTAAGTCTGGGAGGGCCAGGGCAGGGACCTGCAGTAATTGCTTTTTCAATTCTTGAAAGGCCCCTTCACATTCTGAGCTCCATTCAAAAGGGTCATCATTCTTTCCTTTCAACTTTTCATACAGAGATCCAGCTATTAGACCATAGTTAAGGATCCAGATGGGGAAAAACCTGGCCATCCCCAGGAAGCCCCTAAGCTGCCTTCTATAGGAGAGTCAAGGCTGCAAATGCCTTTTTTCCTTTCCTGGGGTGGGCTTCTCTGACCTTCGGTGAGAATGAAGCCTAGGTAGGTCACCTTAGTTTGTGATATTTGAACCTTTTTCTTGTATCCTTTCTTATATCCTTTCTCCGCCAGGTGGTTCAGGGTGGTTACAGTATTTTTGTCAGAGGCCTCCATAGTAGGGCTGGTGATCAGAATGTTCTATATACTGGAGGAGGGTTCCCTCCTCCAGATGTAGATCTTTTGGGTCGTTAACTAAATTTTCCCCAAAGATGGTGAGGGAATTTTTGAATCCGTGGGGCAGGACTATCCAGCAGTATCCTTTTTGTTGTGTGTTTGGGTCCTGCCACTCAGAAGCAAAAATTTCTTGTGACTCTGGGGCTAATGGAATACAGAAGAAGTCATTCTTTTAAATCTAATACAGAATATCAGGTCCTGGAGGACAGTGAAGTGGCCAGCAGGGTGTAGGAATTAGGGACTGCTGGATGTATATCCTTGGGGCTTTGCTGACTGCTCTGAGGTCCTGTACCATCCGGTATTCCCCGCTGGGTTTCTTTACAGGGAGAATGGAGGTATTACAGGCTGATTGGCCTGGTCTGTTAAGGCCCTGGTCAATTGCAGAAGCAGTGCCCAATAAGGCCTCCCGACAAAGGGGGTGCTCTTTTCTATTGGACATACATGTCCAGGTTTTTGATGGACTATCACGCGACTAGCTCCTGCAAGCTCATCCCACCCGTCTGGGCCCAGACATCAGGATTTACTCTGGGGAGATGGAATTGCTCTGTCTGGGGAGGTTTGCCCTCAGCCATTAACATTATCATCCTGTGCCCTTTGTCTAAGGGGACACCAATCTCCGATTTGTACATAAAGGAAGGAATGGCGTTCTAATGGCTCTATGAATGCCTGTTCCTAGGCCTTCCCTGATAACCCCTTAATTTTACAACTCTTGTGACTGAGTTTTGCCCAGTCTGGTGTTCAGAACCCAGTAAGTGGCACTAGTTTCGACTAACAATTCGACAGGCTTTCTCCCATTTCCAGGGTCAGCCGGGGCTCCTTGCGGGTCAATTGGAGCCCCCTGACCCTGTCGTTCTTCATCTATTTGGACCATCTGTGTTCCAGGCTAGTGGCTGGGATCTGCCATTTCCCTCCCTCTTTGAGGGTGGCTAGGGCGTCCTCCCTTCGAGCGTCCCTCTTGTTTACAGATGGCACACTGATTGGGTCCTAGTCCTTGGCTTGCTCTCCCTCGTGGGGGGCAGGGGTCACTCACCGGAGTCGAGCGTCTCCGTGGGCGGTTAGTCATTGAAGGGCAACAGCCAGTAGGTGGGCTTGCGTCGGACCTTTTTATCCTCTGACTTTTCCTCTTCTGCATCCAGGTTATTAAATACCCAGTAGGCAATCTCAACCAGGCAAGAGGTAGGGGTATCTGGGTCTACTTCCAGTTTGGTGATACCCAAAAGACTTCCGATTCTGCAGGGTGCACCCTACTGGGCTGTCCTTCATATGGTGGAGGTTTGTTCCCCATACGTTAGATGTTCTGTCTTGGATTTTTTTCCAGCTACTGAAGGGGCGGTTGGAGTAATTTGTTGGCACACAAATGCCACAAGATTTGACTGAAATAAGACTTTCAGTTCGGGAAATTTGAAACCAGTACCAAATGGTCAATGGATTCCTCAAAAGACCAAAGTAGGAGGCGTCTAAATGGCGTGGACTCTGATATAACTGGGGTCCCCCTTGACTCTGTAGCAGCCTGGGTTTGAGATAGTCAGCCCCTCCTCAGTCAGAATGTCCCACAGGAAGTGAGATGGGGCCACCTGTGGCCAGAGCAGCTCAGCTGCGTGAGTTCCCGACCAACTTGGTCCCTTGGGGGTTGGCACCGCTGTCTGAGGCAGGGTCTTCTCTTTCCTCCTTTGGTTGAAAAGGAGGAGTTTTTGGACCTCCCGCCCGGTGAGAGCTGAAAGTACGCGGGAGTCCGTGGCGTCTGCACCCATTCACTGGGGCAGCTGGTATTCCGTGCTGATCCCGGGAGGGGAGCCTGTGGAACTTCAGTCGATAAAGAATCACCCGAATACGGGTTGCTGGGAGAAGTTGCTCTGAATTCGGCTGAAGGCTGCGGCCGTCCTACCTGGGCAGGGTGTCCTCAGAGACCTGAGGTGATCATCCTCACGTCAACCTCCCAGAGCCTCCGCCGTCCTCCTTCTGGAGCCGGGGCGAGCCCGGAGCCTAGCGGATGGGTGCAGGCGAAGAGGCCATAGTCCGACTTGACAGAGTCGCCAGACCCGACAAGGGCCCTCCTGCCCGGGGTCGTTTGAGCCAATGGAATGGAGCCGAGTTCAGAAGCAAAGGAAAATTTTATTCTTTGATCAAAGAATAGAGAGGTGAGAGCTGCCGCTCGAGAGCACACGCTCTCCAGCGGCAGGGCTGCTTTACAGGGATCTAGTCAGCCAGCGGGGGAGGGGCCGGGGCACAGCCGTGCTGCTCGGGGGCGGAGTCTCTGCACACGGCCCGCCGCAGCCACCATCTTGGTTTGAGGTGTTGTGCGCAGCGCCTCAGCACCCGGCCCGCCGAGCTGAGGCGTCAACGCAGCCGTTTCTCACAAGGAACCCTGGTACGAGGTGCGAGGTGTGAGGACTCTGCCTGTGGCACCCTGTGAGCAAGTGAAACTAGACGAAGCACAAAGGGGGAAAACAAAAGGTAAGACTTTATTACCCAGCCTCTCTTTTTATTTTCCAGGAATTGTTTATGGGCTCTGCCGGTAACACTTAGTCAAGCCTCTTACACTCTGAGCCTCAGCTTCCTCAGGGTGATGAGAACTGCACCAAAGATTAGAACCACTGTACCTGTTTTTTAAAACAACCTTTTAATGAAGCATAACATACATCCAGAGAAGTGTACAAATCATAAGCGTACAATTTAGTGAATTGTCACCAAGTATCCACACTCATTTAGCTGGTAACAAGATGAAGAAATTACCCCAGAGGCCTGCCCCCACTATCTTCTGGAAAAGATAGCACTATCAGACTTCTAACAAGGTAGATTATTGTGTCTGTTTTTTTTTTTTTTTTTTTTTTGCGGTACGCGGGCCTCTCACTGTTGTGGCCTCTCCCGTGGCGGAGCACAGGCTCCGGACGCGCAGGCTCAGCGGCCATGGCTCACGGGCCCAGCCGCTCCGCGGCACGTGGGATCCTCCCGGACCGGAGCACGAACCCGTGTCCCCTGCATCGGCAGGCGGACTCTCAACCACTGCGCCACCAGGGAAGCCCTCTACTATGGGTTGTATCTGCCATCTGATTCTGAATCCCTCAGTGTACGTTTTAGGGTTAATTTACTTTTATTTAAGCCTAAAATTTAATTGGTGTTGCTTCATAATACCATATATTTGCATATTTATAATACCATATATTACATAATACACAATTCAGTATCATTCTGGTTACCCCTAATTGGATGAATTCCTCCAGAGACACTTTTTTTTTTTATATTTGGTATTTTTGATGCTTTTGTTTATTTTTAAATTGAAGTATAGTTGATTTACAATGTTGTTCCAGACTTTGCTCTACAGCAAAATGACTCAGTTATACACATGCATACATTCTTTTTTTTATTCTTTTCCATTATGGTTTATCACAGAATATCGAATACAGTTCCCTGTGCTATACAGTAGGACCTTGTTGTTTATCCATTCTAAATGTAATAGTTTGCATCTACCAACCCCAAACTCCTAGTCCATCCCTCTCCTTCCCCTGCACCTTGGCAACCACAAGTCTGTTCTCTATGAGACCCCCATTCTTATTTATTTATTTATTTGGCTGCACCCGGTCTTAGTTGTGACATTCAGGATCTTTGTTGCCGCATTAGTTGTGACATGCAGGATCTTTGTTGCCGCATGTGGGATCTTCATTGCGACATACGGGATCTTTAGTTGTGGCATGCGGGGGATCTAGTTCCCTGACAAGGGATCGAACCTGGGCCCCCTGCATTGGGAGCGTGGAGTCAACCACCGGACCACCAGGGAAGTGCCATACCCACTCTTCTTAATGCAGCTTCCCAAACCTGCCATGGTGCCTGCAGCTCTATAGTTAACAGTTGTCCTTTCGGTTCAAGCAGTATTTGAAGGTCTCTGTTAAAACACATATGCGTTGGCTGTGAGTGTCATGCTTTGTGTCATCAGTATACTTTGCTGCTGTAACTCAGACATAAGACAGATCTATTTGGTTGGGATGGAAAAGGGAGAATGTCTGGTTGGAAGCTGCAGTGGGGTGGGCGTAGAACAGTTTTCCCCAAGTAACAAAACAGACTAGGCTGCATTTCATATAACAAAAAGTCCTATTCAAAACCAGTTTCCATTCTTAAATCATGATCATCCCCTAACAGAGGAAAGGGTTAAGAGCTTTTGTGCTGTGGAGGGGTGGGGGTGAGAGGAAAAGCCAGGAGGACCTTAATTCCTCATAATTCTTAGTAGTTAAGAGCCCAGACTCTGGAGTTCCAGTGTTCGTTCTTCCATATGCTCAGTGCGACCTTGGGCAGGCTATTTAATTCTTTGTGCCTCAGTTTCTTCACCTATAAAATGGAGATGATCATAGTATCCTCATAGGATCGTTGTGAGGATTAAATGTTATTTTATGGAAAGTGCTTAAAATAATGCATTAAATAATAACAACAGTCATTATGGTTATTACAACTTCTCCTGTTGCTCCTTCACTTGTCCCATCAAATAGTAGCTTCTTTGTAATTCTTACATCTCTTTATGCTCCAAGATTATACTTTTCACATAAAGAGATTCCACCTAAATAAAGCTACCCACCCCCCTCCCCAAACAGGGGCAGGGGAAAGGGATAGCCCCAACTGGGCTTTAAATATATAATTTGATTTACTTGATTACATACTGTTGCGACTCAGGGTGGGCAGCCCTAAAATATGCCACAATGGCATTTTGATTTTTTTGGATCAAAATTACTTAAAAAGCAGCCAGTGCAAGAGGGACACTCAGACCCTCCTCCCTGTCTCTCTGAAAGCAGGAAATCTCCTATGTGAAACGTGCACTCCCTACATTTGGAAGTAGAAAGACACCCTCATTGCTAGAGATAGGGAATTTGTTTACAGAGGTCAAGAAGCTTATGTGAACAAACCTTGTTACTTCTTTAATTTAATATCCCAAGCCCAGACTGTTTAGATTCTTCACTAATTGAGCACCCCAAACCTATTTCTTTCTCCTGTCAGTTCCTCACAAATTTATTGTTTCTTTGTCTAAAAAGTATAAAAGGTACCTGCTTTTGCCACTTCTTAGGTACCATTTCTGATACCTCCGTGCATCTGAATTAAAATATGTTGCTTTTTCTCCTGTTAACTGTCTTGTGTCAATTTTATCATTAGTCCCACCACAAGAACTTAAGAGGGGTAGAGGCAGAAATTTCCCACTCCTTGACAATACTAAAGTAAATTGGAGGTCAGTTCTGTTTTATCTTCGGGTCTGATAGGCTAGTAATATGCCTTCTACCAGAACAGTGAAATGCAATTTTACTATAACAAAATAGGGAAACCCTTGGAGCTCCTTCCAGTAGGATTTTTGTTGGTTTCGGCCTTTCTTTACCTGTGTGTGTTTTATTCAAGAGGCAGTTAGTAGTTGTGTCCCTTGGGCAAGTTACTTAACCCCTCTGAATCTAAGTTTCTGTATTTGCAAAGTGGCAGTAGCAATATTTACCTTAAAGGGTTCTTATTGAGAATAAGTGGAATGACTTATGCAAAGCATTTAACCTAATTCCAGGCATATAGGAGGTACCCCCAAATGTCAGTTTCCCTAGTAAATTCTTAACAAATGGATGACATTTTCCTTTATGCATAGATGATGACAGTGTTACTTGTAATAATTAGTCTTTTCAGCTCCTGGGATTTAGGTTGTCTGTTTGGTAACTTTGTGTTACTTTCAAGTCTGTAACTACACAAACTACTCAGTTCGGAGTATTTGTCGAGCTTAACCTATGAGCAAAGGCTTGCTTCAACAAGGTATTTTTTTTACTGGTGATGTTGAACATATAAAAGTGTGGATGTCTTTAAAATACATCTGTGGATGTGTGTAAACATATATTCTAGATTTGAAGGCAGCTCTCATATTTACATATTCTACTTCATTGTCTAACCCTGAGGTGTCCTTATTTTTAGTTCAAAAAACTGTTTTATCATATGTGAATTGCTGCCTCATCAAATGACACCTTTATGCTTCCCTCTAGTAATAATTAGCTCAATCTGTGCTGGGTACCTCTTGAACTCTAGTAGATTGGGTCAAAAATAAGAGGCTATTGAGATAACAACCCAGACTGTGGAAATAACTCCTGGGGAAATATCAGGTAAAATATGTATACACATACCCGTACACACACATACTAAAGAGTTATGTAACTGCTTAGACGAAAGAGCATTTGGGGTATTCCAGCCCATCTGGAATTTACTTGATGGCTCTGGATAAATCTAACCATAGTCCTGGGTTTTAGTTCCCTACCTGTAATTCAGGGATAAGGATAGATTTGTTGGGAGATTAAATTGGTAAAATAAGTGGAGTACTTTATGAATCAGAGGGGAAAAGTTTTAAAGCTCAGAGCCAGTTTAAAAAAATTACGGTAAGAATGCATTGGACAATTTGGACTTAGGTCTTACCCTAGGAATTATCAAATAAACAATAGATTTGATAAAACTGGAAATACTTTGTTACTTTAGACAGTGAGCAGCTAATCACACACTGTCTTGCTCTGCTTCCCAAGTGCCAATGGTGTAAGCAATATTAACACTGGGTCCAGTTCATGGACTTTTGCTGGTGCCATTGTGCAGTCTCTGAGAGGGAAAAGGAGAAAGCCCTTAAGTTAATAAGGCTAGTAAGGCCAGGACATCATCTGGCAAATAATACAATTTAGTCAACTGCTTCCGCAAACAAGGCGGAGTGGGGTATGGTTCTGTGATTTTGTCCCCTGTCTACCTGTCCACTTTGGTTCTCTGCCTAAATGGAAAACCTTTCCTGTGTCCTACACCTGCACCCCTGGATGCTTGCAAACCTGCGCTATAACACAGCAGCCAGTTTTGTGTGCTCCTGAAATGAGCCTGTATTAGTTTACTATTGCTGCATAACAAATTGCCCCAAGCTTACTGGCTTAAAACAACGCATGTTTATTATCTCACAGTTTCTGTGGGCTAGGAGTCTATGCACAGCTTAACTGGTCTCCTGCTCAGGACCTCACAGGGCTGTAATAAAGGTGCTGTCCAGGCTCCGTTTTCATCTGGAGGCCCTGAGTATTCTAAGCTCACTGGTTGTTGGCAGAATTCAGTTTCCTGTGGCTGTAGAGCTGGGGACTCCCAGAGGAGTCCTAGTGATGGTTTGAGGTGGTGGGGGAAGGTTATGGGTCTTCACTTTTCTAGGCTCACTCCTGCTTCTCCTTACATTTCTACAAATTCTCATGTAAAAGTATTTGACTCTCTATGAATATAGACAATTCCATTGTTCATTTCAGAGTTTGAAAAGCTGGAGGAATCCTTTCAGAGTCCTTTTGTATTTGAAAGCAGCAGTTTACTACCAAGTGGTGCCCCAGTAACACAGAGCATTAATATCCTCTGTCCGACAGGCCACTTTATTCCTAGAAGGAGGTTACATTCCAGGAAAATCTGGTGTATCTTCAGAAGTGGCTCAAAGTTCTTTAAAGAAATAGCTGAAGCATATTTTGTGGCCTCTTTCAATCCCCCTTTAAGGCTCTAGAGTCAGTCGACCTCAGTTTCAGCCCTGACCCTCCTCCTTACTTGCTTTCTATCCTTGGGAAAGTTCCCTTATTTCTCTGGCTCTGTTCCCTGTCTGTTAAATGGCAGTCATAATACCAACCTCACTAGATTATTTAATTAGATGGGATAATATACACAAATGATTTAGTTAACACCCAATAAGTGGTGGCCATATTTATTGGTTCATTTAGAAAGGGGTTTCCATTTTATTTTATTAAAAAAAATTTTAATTGAAGTATGGTTGATTTACAGTGTTGTGTTAGTTTCAGGTAACGGAACCAAAGTGATTCAGTGATATATATGTATATATATGTGTGTGTATATATATATATACACACATATATATATATGTATATACATATATATATAGGCTATCAGGAGTTGGGAGCTGATAAAGTTTTCTATGTTACTTACGGTGTAATATCAGAAGGACTTTTGTTTGTGAGATTAGTTAGATCTTTTTTTTTGTCTTTTTTATTGAAGTATAGTTGATGTGCAATATTATATGTTACAGGTGTACAGTATAGTGATTCACAATTTTTACAGGTTATATGCCATTTATAGTTATTATAAAATACTGGCTATATTCCCCTTGTTGTACAATATATCCTTGTAGTTTATTTTGTACCTAATAGTTTGTACCTCTTAATTCCCTACCCCTATAGTGCCCCTCCTCCCTTCCTTCTCCCCACTGGTAACTACTAGTTTGTTCTCTATATCTTGAGAGTCTGCTTTTTGTTGTTGTTGTTATATTCACTAGTTCGTTGTATTCACTAGTTTTTTAGATTCCACATATATGTGATATCATACAGTACTTGTCTTTGTCTGACTTATTTCACTTAGCATAATGCCCTCCAAGTCCATCCATGTTGCTGAAAATGGCAAACTTTTGTTCTTTTTATGGCTGAATACTATTCCATTGTATATATATACCACATATTCTTTATCCATTCATCTGTTGATGGACACTTATGTTGTTTCCACATCTTGGCAATTGTAAATAATGCTGCTATGAACATTGGGGTGTATGTATCTTTGTGAAACAGTGTTTTTGGTTGTTTTTTGGATATATACTCACGAGTGGAATTGCTGGGTCCTATGATAGGCCTATTTTTAGTTTTTTGAGAAACCTCCATATTGTTTTCCACAGTGTCTGTACCAATTTACATTCCTACCAACAATGTACAAGGATTCCCTTTTCTTCATATCCTTACCAACATTTGTTATATGTGACCTTTTTGATGATAGCCATTCTGTCAGGTGTGAGGTGATATCTCACTGTGGTTTTGATTTGCATTTCCCTGATGATTGGTGGTGTTGGGCATCTTTTCATATAACTGTTGGCCATCTGCATATCTTTGGAAAAATGTCTATTTAGGTCTTTCGCCCATTTTTAAATTGGGTTGTTTGTTTTTTTGATGTTGAGCTGTATGAGCTGTTTATATATGTTGGATATTAACCCCTTATTGGTCATATCATTTGCAAATATTTTCTCCTGTTCGGTGGGTTGTCTTTTCACTTTGTCAATGGTTTCCTTGCTGTGCTTTTAAGTTTAGTTAAAATATATTATAAAAAATATTGCTATGATTTATGTCAAGGAGTGTTCTGCCTATGTCTTCCTCTAGGAGTTTTATGGTATGCGGTCTTACATTTAGCTCTTCAATCCATTTTGAGTTTATTTTGGTATATGTTGTTACAGAATGTTCTAATTTCATTCTTTTACATGTAGCTGTCCAGTTTTTCCAGCACCAATTATTGAAGAGATTGTCTTTTCTTCATTTTGTATTCTTGCTGCTTTTGTCATAGATTAATTGACCATAAGTGTGTGGGTTTAGTTCCCTATTCTCTTCCATTGATCTATGTGTCTGTTTTTGTGCCAGTACCATACTGTTTTGATGACAGTAGCTTTATAGTATAGTCTGAAACCAGGAAGTGTGATTCCTCCAGGTCTGTTCTTCTTCCTCAGGATTGTTTTGGCTATTCAGGGTCTT
Source organism: Orcinus orca (assembly GCF_937001465.1). Lineage (NCBI taxonomy): Eukaryota > Metazoa > Chordata > Mammalia > Artiodactyla > Delphinidae > Orcinus > Orcinus orca. The sequence continues at coordinate 52,680,348 of NC_064573.1, forward strand.
TTGTATTTCCATACAAATTTTAAAATTATTTGTTCTAGTTCTGTGAAAATTTGGTATTTTGATAGGGATTGCTTTGAATCTGTAGATTGCCTTGGGTAGTATGGTCACTTTAACAATAATAATTCTTCCAATCTAAGAACATGTTATAACTTTCCATCTGTTTGTGTCATCAACCAGTGCTACCCAATAGAACATTTTAGCATGATGGAAATGTTCACATTCTGTGCTGTCCAATATGGTAGCTACTAGCCACAAGTGTCTATTGATCATTTGACATATGGCAAGTGTGACTGAGGAACTGAATTTTTAACTTTTTGAATTTAATTAATTTTAAATAGCTGTATGTGTTGGCTGGTGGCTATTGTATTGGACAGTACAACTCTAGATTGTCAACTTTGTGATTAAATGATCTGTTGATAAAAAGGATAAAGGATCATGATAAAGGTGATGGTACCAATTAAGGTCTTTCTTCAAAATATTTCTTATATTTCCCTAAATCCTGCCTCTCACCATGGGGCTTAAATTCCTCCTCTCTCCGTGGTCCAGCCCTTCATTCAGCAGCCTCTACACTCAAAGCAAGAATATTGTCCTCAAGTCTTTTCATGGCTTGAATATCAATAATAGAATATCAATAATTAATAGAGGGACAGGAGGTTTCTTACGGCATATCATGCTTCGGTATTGCAGGTCAGGAAGGGGCATTTGGAACGTTAAATCATAGACTGTTGGGTAAAACAAATTTCTTGTTATAGAGAAATCTGCAGAATAGCATTTGTTATAATAGTAGGTGTGTTCCATGGAATCATATGTTATTATAAATGTTGTATTCTAGCTTCCTTGGGAAGCAGGCTCTGAGATGGATTTGTGTGCAAGTGGTTAATTGGGGAGTGGTCTTAGGAACAGCTCTTACAAGGAATTATGCAACGCAGGACTGGACAAAGGGGGAGGTGAACTGGGATGCAGCAGCAGCAGAGGCCTCAGTTGATCCCATGGTGTGCTCTGAAGCTGAGAGGGCTTTTAAAGTTGTCCCGAGTTGAGGCAGAAGGACCAGCCCCCAGTTTGGCTGAGGGCAATGCTTGTAGAGGGACAAGCTTTGAGCTCTCAGTAGACGTTACTCCCAGCAGCCCTGGAAATGAGCACCTCGGCTATATCACAGCATCCACTGCAATCAATTTAATTTTCATTTGGAGAGGAAACCTGCCTGCTTTCCTTAGGCTTTATTTAGGTCTTTTGCAGGAGGCAGCACGACATCATGGTTTAAAAGCAGGGCTTTGGGATTGGTTCAAGTCCTGTTCTCGGTGATCTTGGGCAAGTTACTTAGTCTCTTTAGGTTTCAATTTCTTTGACTAGAAATTGAGGATGCTGCTGCCTATTAGTAAGAACTGCTATGGGAGTGGAAAAACATGATGTGTGGAAGGCACTTGGCACAAGACCTGATGCTTGGTAAGCACTCCATAGTGGCCACTGTTTTAGGATTCTAGGAATTTTATAAGACACAACTTTTGGGCATAAGCATTTCCCACTAGGAGCACAGTAGAGTCCAGTGATGGATTTTGGCAACAGAGGATGAAAAAGAGCTGTGCTTCAACGCTCAATGCTGAAGCATTTATGAACCCACCCCTTTACTTCTCCTAGCTGTTGCCTTTGCTCTGGCAGAAGGGCCCAGAATTGGGATAAGCTAAGTTTGAAAATCCAACCATAGAAACAAGGCCACTGCTGTTCCTGCATCCAGAGGGGAGAGAAGCCACTTGGAGAGCTCTTGATCCTTTTCTCAGGAGGAAATACACCTCCTGAGCTTGCTCATTTATGTTTAGGTTAATGATGTAATCCTTAGAGATTTCCTGAAATGCGTCCTGCAGATACACACCCCCTCAGTTCTAATCACATTTCTGTAACCTTGATGGTGTGTGGCATGAATAGAACCTGTTACCACTTTCAAGAACTTCACAGATATTAACTGTAGCAGTTAGTCCCAGAGCCAAGGGACACACCTTCTTAACTTTGTTATCACAGGTTTTCAAGCTGAAGTTCCAGATGTAGGAAGAAATAGCTGCGAAAACCAGTCCACTTCAACTGACCCCCCAGTTGGGGTGTTTCCTGCCCTTGCTTTCGTGATATTTGAAGACATCATCATCTGCTAATCCTAGAAGAGGGGGTATTGTGGTGCAAAGCAGAGCATCCCAGACTTGGATTTTATAAAACAGTAGATTTTAAAAAGAAAACCTAATTTCCTGAGTAAGGATGTAAAAAAGCCCCTATAATCTTTTACCACTATCATTTCATTAAAAGGAAGGAAATTTTAACAAAACAAAATAAGAAAGAGAGTCTTGAGAAAAAGGATACCTTTTAAAGCTGAGTACATCTAGCTTCATGGAAACCTACACTCTCTGTATTTTTTTACCTTTTGCCTCCAACAGGTGCAAACCTTGTCATGGGCTGGCCTGGTCCCAGGCATAGGAGTGGACCATCAGTGGAGGTACACACCCTAGTGGTCCTTGTAGCCACTGAACCCCTGAAGGGCAGTGACCAGGGCTGTTTTGTTTATCACTATAATTGGTGCTTAAGACAATACTTGGGGCTTCCCTGGTGGCGCAGTGGTTGGGAGTCCGCCTGCCGATGCAGGGGACATGGGTTCGTGCCCCGGTCGGGGAGGATCCCACGGGCCGCGGAGTGTCTGGGCCCGTGAGCCATGGCCGCTGAGCCTGCGCGTCCGGAGCCTGTGCTCCACAGTGGGAGAGGCCGCAACAGTGAGAGGCCCGCGTACTGCAAAAAAAAAGGCAATACTTGGCACGTACTAGGGACTCAATAAATATTTGTTGAATAAAGTGATGAATATGATTATCTGGTTGTGACCTTGGCCAAGTCACATCATAGCTGGGGCTCAGATCTGTGCAATTAGATCTGTGAAGTCCCATCTGTATGATCTGTACAATTGGAAAGTCACAGTGGATGCTGCCAAGTTCTCTTGTGTTTAACAAACAAAAACCAATGCTAGGACTGCAAAGGAAAAGAAGAGTATTTTCTGTTCTTTTCCTTTTTTTAAAGGATAATTCAACTTTTTGGGCCACAATGACTTTTGCAGAGGTTTGTTGCAATGCTTATCTCCTAAACGAATGTGCTGATTCTCTGTAGGTAAACCCTGTTTCTCAGGGGCCCCAGGTAAAGCAGGGACCCTTGCATACTGAGTTATTAATTTAAAAACTAAGTGTTGGGGGATGGGGAACCTTGCCACAATTTTTATTTAGAGGATTAGATATTAACTTTAAACAACTGTTCTGTTTTTTCTTTTTTAACATATTTTTAAAAGATTTATTTTATTGCACATTTTGTTATTATTGTTATTGTAAAGTGTCCCATGGTCACTATGTGTAATTGAGTTTAAAGGTCTGTTAAATCTTTGATGAATAATACAACAATCACCCTAGCTTATACATATTTCAAAGCCAGTTAAATCCCAAGAGCTGGAAGCAGGCAGAGGGTTGAATACACATTATGTCTCTCTTTCCACATTCTTACTTAATCCACTTTCTTTAGGGAAAAGCTTCTTTTTGTCATGATCGGCCGGAAGTGAGGAATGAGAGATGTATTTTCATTAAGAATAGAGGCTTTGTATGAAATTTCTTCATCTGTCTGAACATCTGATAGGAGCAGGGCTTTGAAAATGATCTCAGATTGAATTGTATATGCATTTTGATTTTGAATGATGCCGAGTTGTGCAAACATTTCCCTGAGTTATGGCAAATGTTCAACAGAAAAAAGGATTCTTAAGACAGCATATTAATATGGATTGCCTGCTTCTTAAAACAATAACCATAGTCTGCATCCTGTGTATTTCTTAGGGAATACAGAGCATTATTTTCAATTAGGAAATTTCATATGAATTTAAAGGATTTTTTTTCATTAAAATTTCATTGCATTTTTCTCTAGCTCAAACATGGCTAGAACATAATGATACTATTATTTGGCACTAGAAAAACTAACTAGTTATTATGATATCTTCGGCCTGTTGTTTCAAGTGGAGGTGATTTTTATTGAGACATGACAAATTGAGAGTATTTTAAAAATGTGATCTTTTACAGTGCTATTTCTTTAAAATTGAGCGAGGCTTCCTGTCCACTAAGAATGCCCAGCCTGTCTGCTCTGTCACCCTACTCCTAAGAGAAGTCTGGCTCTACCCTCTCTTGCTCTCACTTTGGTTGGTGCTAAACTGCTCTTGAACACATTTTTCCAGAGCTGGGATGAGAACCCAGCCTCTGTTGATGTCACTGTTGACCCTGATCTGTGGGGGTATTTGCAAATGGGAGGAAGTTACAAAATAGCCACTGGCCTTCCTTTTTTCTCTGCTCAGCTCACCTCCCCACTCACACCCTCCCCTCTGTTCTTAGAGGTTTGTGAGATGCTTCATGAAGGCGTGAAGGCGAGTGTGAAGACTGGGGTGTTTGCTGTAAAATTATTTAGCTGCTCTTAGCCTCAGTTTTGTCATCTCTAAAATGGGAATAAACACACATATTTCATGGGATAAAGATTAGGTGAGATAATATATATATAAAATACTACCATAGCGCTGGGCATATAGTTCTCTTTCACATGTCTGCTTATTTCTATAAGCTGGTATCCAAATTAGAAACAGAATCATCTGTTGCCATTGCTCTGAGAAATTCCTTTTGTCACACGTTGAAGCTAGCCTTCAGCTGAAGGGTAGCTTGAAGAATATGATTGGCTGGCTGTCTGGGGACTGGCCACTGGACCTGAGGGCCAGTGGGACTGCATGCTAGGATGAAGACAGCCCCACAGGAGGAGGATGTTTTAAAAATGTCCATGTCTAGGTCACCGTAATTTTATTTATAAACTGCTCAAGCAATGTGGGTCTTGGAGAAACTTCCTCTTTATGAAAGATTTCCACATTCAACCCACCCTAAAGCAGCAGGAAAGTTCTCCATTATTTTTTCCTTGCTTCTGTGAAGCAGAACACAGTGTTTAGTGGGAATAGACCAAAGAAATAAGAGCAAGAAAACGCTGTCCTTATCAATCTTTAGGCGTGGTTGGGTTTCTGGTGTCCCAATTCTGTCTCCTACCCTGCCACCCCCCACCTACACCTCACCCTCCTTCGCTGAGTATTCTTGTTGAGCCCTGGAGAAAGTCCTTAAAGCACTAATGCAGGTAGGTAAGAGAAATAACTTTTCTTTTTTAAAGAAGAAGAAGGAAAAAAACTAGCTCCAGGTCAAATATTATGGCTGTGAAATAATTGAAAGAGCTTTGGAATTTCTTTTGGTATTTTATGAAAAAATGATTAAAAGGCAAAATTTTCTTCAAACATGACCACTTAGATATAGTATTTGCATTTGTTTCTGAACCCATGCTGGCCATTACTACATGGAACAAACTATCAGAGTATTGATCCCACATCTCCAAACTTACACCCACTTTGGGGGAAGCTTGGGCTGGAAATGAAGCTCTAGACTTCTTTGCCTGTGCAGGTAGATTTGATGTTTCAAGTCACCAGGAGTTTTACTAGGCTGGGTGGCTTAATGAAGGAATATAGCTACTTGGTCTTTATGGTGTGCTTGGTGTTATCTTCTGAGACAAAGTTGTTTAGACAACAGTGTATTTTTGCAGGTAATAAGCAACAATGATAACCACCAGTTTCAATGGCAAATATCATAACAGCTAATAGAGCTACTTTGTGAGAGATACTGTGCTAAGAGCTGTATAATCTATTTATAATAATTCATTTAATTTTTGATTCATTTAATTTTTCTAGTCACTCTACTTTTATCCCTATTCCACAGATGAGGAATCTTATGCTTGGAGAGATTAAGAAATTGACCCATGATCACACAGCCAATGAGGGCCAAAGATTTGAGTCCCTGCAGCTTGGGGTCAAGCCTATATTCTCTAACTACTGCTTAGTTTCTAGCTGTTTGATATAAGCTGAGTCTTGAATTAAGTTCCTCTAAATCTGTCTGAATAACTTTCAGACATGCAGCTAAGTTTTACTACATATTCCTGGTAATTTTCCAATGTTCAGTCTCCTTAGACTGAAATGTTATTGATACATGCAGAAGAAAATGGATCAGTGCTGATTGTCATCCCATCAGACATGTGATTTAAAAAGTATTTCATCTTAATCTGTAGTAAGAATTATATTTTTACATTACGATCCAATACATACATACTTATATATGTATTATAAAACACAGTACAATAGCTTTTATTATGTGGAACATATTCTGATACTGTCTCTTCTATCCCATTCCTTTCCATTCCATTCCATTCCAGTCCTCTGCTCTACTTTACTAAAAATGAGCCTCTTGAGATCAACTTCACTTCACTTCCCACTAATGGGTCAGAGCCCACATTTTTGAAAAACAGTCCCTTGGCTGGATAGCTTTTGCTATTCTTTAGAAATCCTCTGCACAGTGTTATTCATTTTGGCATCCTTCTAGAGGATTTTTCACATTGTGAGGAGTAGCCAGGGTGAAATTGGTGTTAGAGGACCCTGAAGAAGGTGGCATTCTCTCTCTGAAGGAGGTCAAGGCTGTAAATCTGGCTTGCTCTGGAACACTGAGAACTCCAACCTTAGAAGCTGGTCCCAGCAGCCTAATACCTTATATGGACAAATCCAGCCAGTGAATAAAGACTTGAAAGCCTGACCAGCTTCAGGCAAGGGTTCTTCAAGAATATTCAAGGATGCAAGTAATCTTGATTTTTAGTAGTTCCTCAAGCAGAAACACAATTCTCACCCCTCTGAGGCACGTTGAGAACTCAGGTGACTTGTGAATTTTGTGGGGCACGTTATTTGGCTGAGAAATGCTGCCATGTTGACCTGTTGGTTCCCAGTGTCATGGGCTGCTGCTCCTAGCAAACAGGATGAAAGTGGGGAATAAAAGTGAAAGTGGGGGAAAAATACAACAGTTAGGCACAGCCTCTTTGGATATTCTCTGGTACCAGTTGTTTTGTTTATTTTCTTTCTTATTCCCCTTTTTGGGTGTAACTGATGGGAAAGGGCTTAATGCTAATAACAGTTAACATTTATCCAGTGTCAGCTCTAGCCTAGGTACTTGCTCAGTGCCTTGTGTGGATAAATTCATTTAGTCCTTGCAAAAACCTAGTGAGTTAAGTGATTACCTCCCCCACTTTACCAATGTGAACATTGAGATTAGGAAGATCACCTTCCAAAGATGATACAGATAGTAAGTGATGCTTTGGGATGGAATCAAGGCATTCGGAACCCAAAGTCTGTATAGTGAGCCACCACACCACAGTCTGACCATTCACCTTCTCTTCATTGATGTCTGGTGGTCAGTTTCACAGGGAAGGGGCAGAGGTTGGGGTGGGGGGTATCTGTGTTTAGTGGTGGGCTCTCAAGTTGTTCTTTCAGTGTATGTATTGAGCATCTTCCCTGTACTTGTCACTGTGGGTGTCTACTGTCTGCCTAGTGAAACTTTCAGACGCTGGTTCCTCCAGATTTGCAGTGTCTTTGGAATAGTTGAACGCTCTGGATGCTTATACTCAAGTGCATGAAACTTAGTACTTTGATGGACTGTCTAGGTGGCTGAGGAAGGTACTGGAGAACAGACATGGCATTCAGGGTAACTAGGTCTCTGGGGACTATGCCTGGAGGCTGGAAATGGGAAATGATCTAAGTGAGTTGGCAGAGCCCAGCCACAAGAGCAGTGGGTGATAGAGGGTGGAACTCCGTCGAGACCATGAAGACAGTGGGTGGCATCTGGGGGGGCTGGAGTAGCCAAAAGCTGAGCCCAGCCTTGGCATGAGATTCTGGGACTAGACTTTGGTTCCGAGGAGACCTCAAAAGGCAGAAGAGCACCAGTGATAAAGGAACAGAGCATTACTCCAGCATCAAACCTCAGCCTATGGATTCCTAAATTCCCTTTGAAAAGTAAAAGTACTTGCCAAGTATTAGCCTAAATTTAGAGATTAGGACTACGCAGCGGTTAGGTGTGGAAGTGAGAACTTCTGGGATAGTGGGCTGGATTGTCATTATGTTAGGAATGGAGACACAAATGGCTTTGCCCAAATAAGCATTTCTGCTGGGTAAAATGCACCAGAAGGCCAAGTTAAATGTTAAAAATAAAAATGATACAAAATAAAAAATCCTATAGTTTCTGTTTTGATTTTTTTTTTTTTTTTTTTGGTGGAAGGAATAGAAATGTCCTGGCAGGGACGGGAAGATAATTATGTGTGTGTGTGTGTGTGTGTGTGTGTGTGTGTGTGTGTGTGTGTGTGTGTGTGTAAGAGGATGTAAGGCACTGGGAAAGCTTTTAGGAAGATTTTCCTTAAATGATAGCCTCCAAAACATTTGAGGGTAAGAATAATAACAATAACTCTGATTCAGTAATCATTAACTCTTTTCAGCATATTCAATGAATGCAGGAGATTCTATTATTTTAAAGGATTTTAAGTTATTTCAACTGATTTGGCTGTATTGTATTTTATTTTGTGGCCTAGGGCAAACGATTATACAATCCCTGGTTGTAGCTCTTGAAAAGGAAAAGTAGATGGCTGTAAATTCATGATGGATACTGAGCTCTTTGGTTCCCTGTGAGAATTATATCGCCAAGTGTTCTCTCCTCCTGCCTGGGGCAGGGGTTGGTGGGGGGAGTGTGTTGCTCCCTTAGCTTGTTATTCAGAATCTTTGAGGCGGAGATCCTTGATCAAATGTTCCTACTGAGGAGAAGATTCCATAGATAGCACTTTTCACTTGTTCTTTATTTTATTTTATTTTTTTCCAAGGAGATGGCCATACACAGAGAGAACCATACTTTTAATTCACAGAAGAACATTGCCATCTAGATGAAGATTACATTCTGAAGGCTCAGTAAGTGAGTTTTATTTCCAACTTTGCCTGTGACTCTAAGATGCCTTTTCTACATCTGTAAAATCTCCACCTGTGTCACAGTGGTGTTATGAAAATCTGTTACGAAATGCTTGCAGTATCCTTTGAGCTTCTTTTGGAGAAATATGAAATATTACTATTATGTGAAAATGGTAAAGCTTAGCATTTGACTGTAAATTTTTATAGCAGTAGACCATGATAAATGGAAATAAAATGGACAGACTTGGATTATAATGTATATTGACATAGATTTTCTGGATGGTAAGATAATCTCCCAAAAGGAAATTCCAAAAGTTAAGAACAAAATAAAAGTAAATATATACAACATTTAAACATTCTTAAGTCTTCTGGGCTCTAATTAAAACCCTAGGTCAGCATTTTCCAAACCGTGTTTATATTTTGTTATTTTTATTTATAAAACAATATAAATATCATGAGAAATTAAAAGGTATTTAATGAGTAATATATTCAGTGGTCAAATAAGTTAAGAAATGCCAGGTTAAACAGCTAGGTTAAATGCTAGATTATACAGCTCTTTTTCTGTGCATTGTGCTTCTCCAAAAGAGGGAGATGGTTTGTAGCATTTCTGAACTGCTTAATGCAGTTTGGAAAAAGTTGTTATAGGCCAGAAACAAATTTAAATAAGCTTATTTTTTAAATGACTGCTCAGTTTTTGGTTGCTTAAGCATCCTTGGTAATTAGCAATACTAAGATAAATTATTTTGCTACTTTTGTATACTTGCTAAGTTAAGAAAATTGAAAAATAAGACATTAATATCCCTTCTGGGATTTTCATTACATTATCTATACTTACATCTAAGTATACTGAATATATAGTACATGATTCTGTTCTTACCTACATGGATATTCTACATATATACATATACATATGTGAATAAAGTATAATCCTTCAAGTTATATTCTCGGCCTTTTTCCTGCCCACATCTGAATTCAACCTTTTCTTCCCTATGTGTTTCTAAACTGTACAGATTTGGAAAATAGATGATTTTAGAGGAAGAAGCAAAAGTATTATTAATGATTGCCTCAAAAGTCATGCAGGGCTTCCCTGGTGGCACAGTGGTTGAGAGTCTGCCTGCCGATGCAGGGGACACGGGTTCGTGCCCCGGTCCGGGAAGATCCCACATGCCGTGGAGCGGCTGGGCCCATGAGCCATGGCCACTGAGCCTGCGCATCCGGAGCCTGTGCTCCTTAACGGGAGAGGCCACAACAGTGAGAGGCCCGCGTACTGCAAAAAAAAAAAAAAAAGTCATGCACATGACGGGGACTAGCTGTGAGGTGTTAAAAAGAATCACTTTTTTCTCCTTAAAATTAAAAAAAAAATTGTAAAAAGCCATAATGAAGGTGTTTCAAAAAATAGTAATAGATGTGTCAAGGAAGGTCAAGGTCCTAAAATATTCTCTTAATAGGTGTCACCTGTATTTGGCAAGGGTTATGAAATTCTGGCTGGAAAAGAATTGTTTTGCTTTGGATGGTTGGAGGCTGGCTGGTTGGAGAAATGGCTACGACATTTAACAGCGACCCCTGGAGTCTAGAGCGTGAAGTGTCACTGGCATAGTTTTATTGTTTTAACTTTTCAGTTAAAGAAAGAAATCATCCTTTGGCTTTCTCTTTGCCAGAGACACAGGGCACAGCGGCTCTGTGGTACAGTCCCCAGTTAGCTGCTGCTGCTTGAGTTCCTGTCATTCCGCCTTTCCATCAAAATGGTTCCATATGATGATTGCTTGCTTGACTCTCTTGGGCTGTGTAGTGGTTGTTTTAAAGAGGATCGGAAAGTCCTCCTTTTTGAATGCTTCTCTAATGAGAAAGTGATCAATATTTAAAATCTCTCTTGGGGAAGGAAATGGGAAGAAAACATCTTTCTCTGGAGTTTTCTGACTTATCCATGAGGAAGCAACAATGATGTAAAGCATGGGAGACACTCAGACATCACTCCGAAAGCCATGTCTGAAGTCCTTATAATGGACATTTTCTATCTGTCAGTTTTGTGCCACTGCTGTCTATTCATTTCAAGGTATGATAAGAGAAATGGTTTGCCTGAGAGCCACTGCTCATCCCACATAGAGCACTTAATGAAAAAAAAAATTGTGTTGTATTTGGAACATTTTGGACTCTTTATCCAAAGGAGATAAATAATCATTTCTCTCCAAACATAATATGCATCTATTAAAGCCAAGCATCATATATCCTGAAAGGAATATGAAGGAAAAGGCAATCAAGGCTTTAACTTAAATGACTTTTATTATTGGTTTGGGATTCAGGTCCTTATAATGATTGCCCTTTACTGATAGTACAACAGGAAAGACGTATGGGGTCCTTGCCTGGGTCTGTCACTTATGGTCTGGTAACTTGAGGAAATCAGTGTGGGTAAAATTGAGTAAAAATATCTGTCTAAATCGCATTACAGAATCCCCGTATTGTTAAAAAAATCAATGAGATAAATCACACGTACTTGGAATATGGTAAAGGGCTAAAACACTATGAGGTTTTATTGCTGTTATTTTTCCAGTACTTTTTACAGTGTGGAGTACGACTTGTTTTCTGATGTCTTTGGCAACAGCAGTAAATAGAATATTGAAGAAGGACAATTTATACTTTTGGGGATGAGCGTGCAGGCAGTTTGGAGCTGTGGCGCAGAGTGAACTGCCTTTGCTGATGGAGGGAGAATTTGCATTTGGCAATGGAAAGAAGTCCCAGGGACCACAGGAATATTTTAAAGACCCTTCTGATCACTTGCTAGAAGGTGGCACCTTGTCTGAGATGTACAGATGGCTGGTATTAAGATTCACACCTGAGCAGCCATTGCTGACGGAAAAGAGGTATTTGTTTTAAGATGAGTTTGGCAGGGGATGGTGGCCTTCGGGGCGTCAGAGACTAGCAAGGTGACGGTGGGTTGGGATGTATGCTCTGTGAGAGCTTGTGTCTCCTTTTGCCCCCCATATACAAGACTGCAAGGGATCCCAAACTGGCTATATTTAACAATGGTTCTTTCCATAGTACAAAGCATCTTTGGACTTATAGGGCAATTAAAGGGAAGGAGATTTAAAAAATAGCAACAAGCAACAAGATTTCATTGTCTATACTAAATATCTAGAGCTGCTGCCTAGGTGAGACACAGTTATTAGCTGTTCGCTAAGCAGGAATTCAATTCGATGAGAAATAGCCACACAGCGGATTCCTTCCTTGCCTGCCATTCATTTTACAGAAGAGTTTTGTGCTACTGGAAGTGAGAAGAACTTGGCACAGCCCCTGGTACATATGAAGGACCCAGTACCTGTTCATCAGCAGTATTGTTACTGTAGGTGTTCATCGTCATCATCAGTGCATGTAACCCCAAGTGGAAAGGTCAGGGTGAGCTGGCTGTAGGGACAACTAGATCCAGCATATCAAACGCCATCTCTCATTTCTGTCTCTTTGCCTGGAAGCCTCATTCTCTCTTATAAGTTGCTTCTCTGCTCAGCTGGGGACATGGCAGCAGGCAGCTCTGTCCTCCCATCTTTGGAGCTTGTGACCAGAGAGATAAAGACACTGTTCCCCACAGCACAAACTAAGAAAAATCCTCAGGAAAAGACCCTGCTTGGTCTGGTGCAGCTCATATGCCCACATTTTAGACCAGTTACCAACAAGGTAATTGACAGTACAACATTTCGTAAATTGTAAAAATATACGGCAATGCGTGGTGCTGTAATTATAAATGTAATTATTGTTTCATCATTTTTTCTCTCCCTTCTTTATCTGTCTCACTTCTATTGATACTTGTTCTTCAAAATTTGGTACAGATGTGGCCTTTCCAAGAGACCTCCTTTGACCCCCTTAGGATAGGTTATATGTCCCTTCTTTGTGTTCCATAGTATTGATACTTTGTGCTAAATTCACCTGTACCACAGTACCCCTGTCCCTGTACTTCCTGTGCTAAATTCACCTTTGGACTCTGAGCTCTTTGAGAGAAGCTATATTTCATGTCTCTGTCCTCTAGCACGCAATGGGTGCTTAATAAATATTCGTTGAATAAATTATTATTCTATAGATGAAGAAGCATTGAACTAAATACATACTGAACCCAGAATGTCACTTAGAAGTTATTATTTAAAATGGGGGGGAGGGATAAATTGGGAATTTGGGATTAACAGATACACACTACTATATATAAAATAGATAAACAATAAGGACCTACTGTATAGCACAGGGAACTATATTCAATATCTTGTAATAAACTATAATGGAAAAGAATTTGAAAAAGAATGTATATATACATACATACCTACACACACACACAACTGAATCACTTTGTTGTACACCTGAAACATTGTAAATCAACTATACTTCAAAAAAAAAGGAAAAAAATCTATGAACAGGGTTTGTTATCCTGTGATTTGTCTCTGCCAATATTATGATTATATGCTTTATGATTAACTGCACTGAAGCAAAATTACTTAAGATAATACAAGAGTTAATTTTTGTTGAGGACTTACTATGTGTCAAACACTGTTCTGAGTGTTTTACATGTATTAAGTCATATAATCTTCACAAGAATGTGTTCTTACTAATAATCTTACTGTTTTACAGATAAGAACACTGGGGCACAGAGAAATTAAGTAACAGGCTTAAGGTCACAGAGCTAATAAATAAATGGTAGGAATGGCTTTCAAATGTATACAGTCTGGCTCGAGAGCCTCTACTCTGAATTATAGGTTACTAGTTTGTAGTGCTTTGCTTAAATTAGTTTTAATCCTCTAATATGTTCATACAGACACACCTTTCTGTTGGTATTGAGGGAACAAATTCTCTCTAACCCTTTTGCTTCTCTACTCAGTCCTAGTGTAATTGCAAACATTCTCCTGCATGAACACCACAACCAACAGTATCAAAACCCACCTATTGAGCCAGCCCATTAAGTGCAGGGTACAGTGCTAGGTAAGGGGATGCAAAAGGGTTCATGACACATGCCTTTGCCTTAAAAGAGCTAAAAATCCAGTTAGAAATATGGCCCATAGAAAAGAACTATCATTTCAGATAGTTTTGCTACATCCCAAACAAACAAAACAGACAACAGGTGATTTGGGGTAGTTAATGGTATTTTAAAAAGTTGCCAGAAAATCTGGATTTGAAGCCCATGAGATGAAGCACACCCCAGTAGACTGTCAATTCCCAAGTATGGGTCAGTGCCTTAGTCATCTTGGATAAACACCATGCCTGGTGCAGAGTAGACCCCCTGGACTGTGATGTGAAGTGACTTGGATCCTAGCTATGCTAACTTACAACCTGGATGTGGGCAAGTCACTACCCCACCTGTGCCTCAGTTTACTCACCTTACTGTCCTCACTGTGTTACTCATGAAGAGTAAGGAGAGGTACCTGAAACTTGAGAAAGTTGGGAGCAGAAGTCAAAGCACCCAGGACTAGGTGTCTTCCCTGAGGAGGGAGAGACAGCTGTGCTCTGTTCACATGCTCCTGTGAAGTAAGCCTGTAGCCCTTCAGGGAGGAGCACACTATTTAGTACTGTGCTTTGGAAGGAAATACAATTTAATTGAGTGTGATGTCCCCGGTGACAAACTTCTTTGTGGTTACACTGCCGACTTGCCTGGGCATCGGAGGGCCCTGGAGACGTAAGCTGCTGGGATGAACCCAGATTTCAACTCAGAGCAAGCCATCACAAGTCAGCTGCCAGTTCTTCACACTTCTCCAGACTGAGCAAAGCATTTCACTGAAAAGTTGGCCCACAAAAAATTTCTGATGAATTCCAACTGGTTCATAATTTGTATGTGAGATTGAAACCAAGAACATTTCATGTTCTCTTATATTCTGTTCCCCAGGCTCCTGCACACTGGGGCTGTGGAGCCTGAGACGTATGGGTTTGAATCCCACCTCCACTTATTAGCAGTACCTCTGTGCCTCAGTTTCCTTCATATATAAAATGGGGAGGGGAATAATATATAGTAAGATTCTAGTAAGAATTATACGACATGAGCATTTGAAGAACTCAGTAAATTGTCTGGCATGTAGTAAGCATTGGTATTATTATTTGGTGACCGTACTGAGCCAATAAAATTTAGGTAGAAGTTGGTAAATGGACCATAGTGTTCTTATATCTCCCTGAGGAGGGTCTGAGCAGATACACAAAGATCTAGAAGGATCCAAAGTGGTGGCTGCTGGAAATGGCTTCTTCTGCAGCTATTCCCTTCAGTCTTCCTTAGTCTGTATCTTTGGCTCAGACCACCAGCCCACCTCCATCTTTCTTGAAAGGACACACCTGGAACCTCATCAACAAAACAGGCTCACAGTAAAGAAGCAATGAGATGCAGGGAATTGTTGACAATTCTGGAACACTGCAACCAAAGCTTCCCCCTAATCTTGAAATACTGAAATATTAAAAAGAGGAAATTAGCATTACAATGACATTTGAAAGAAAAGCTATTCTGAGTCTGTGCATTTTAGTCTCCTAGAAGGACGAAGATTGGGCCTTGGGACCCCAGGGCCGCCCTTTTCGTGAAGTTGGCATATTTTTTCAGGTACACAGTAGGACAAAGATGGATTAAATTAGAGCAGTTTGGCCACACCTGTGTCCACACTGTTCCCACGTCAGACCTGGATCTGTGTAGTCATGAACTGCTCCGACCTCTGATGCAGAAGCTTCTGGTCCTCCCACTGTCATTCCAGGATTAGCATCAGTCAGGGAGACCTTGCTAGGTTGGCAGACTGTGACACAAATTACCATCATGGGACATTTTGTAGCTTCTAGCAGTTATTAGTTGAATAGGAATGAAGTGATAACCGATTGAATAAGTGAAATAGGTAATTATTGGAACCATAGTCATCTTCCTGAGAAGCAAACTTTCTGTGGGATTTTAGCAGGGATCAATTAGCCCACTGTGGAAGCATTCAAACACAACACTTGTATTCTGAATCAGGCAAGACGGAAATCTCAGACTTAATAAATTGCCATTTTTAGGTACCTGATATCATCATGGACCAAGCTCCCTCTGTTTAAGTGGTGGGCTCTTATCTTAACCCTTCCACATTTCGTTATTTTATTTTATTTAAAAATTTTTTATCTTATTTATTTTAACATATTTATTAGAGTATAATTGCTTTACAATGTTGTGTTAGTTTCTGCTGTATAACAAAGTAAATCAGCTATACGTATGCATATATCCCCATATCCACTCCTCCTTGTGCCTCCCTCCCAGCCTTGCTATGCCACCCCTCTAGGTGGTCACAAAGCACCGAGCTGATCTCTCTGTGCTATGCAGCTGCTTCCCACTAGCTAGCTATTTTACATTTGGTAGTGTATATATGTCAATGCCACTCTCTCACTTCATCGCAGCTTACCCTTCCCCCTCCCTGTGTCCTCAAGTACATTCTCTACGTCTGCGTCTTTATTCCTGTCCTGCCCCTAGGTTCATCAGAACCTATTTTTTTTTTTTAGATTCCATATATGTGTGTTAGCATACAGTATTTGTTTTTCTCTTTCTGACTCACTTCACTCTGTATGACAGACTCTAGGTCCATCCACCTCACGACAAATATCTCAATTTCGTTTCTTTTTATGGCTGAGTAATATTCCATTGTATATATGTGCCACATCTTCTTTATCCATTCATCTGTCGATGGGCACTTAGGTTGCTTCCACGTCCTGGCTATTGTAAATAGAGCTGCAGTGAACATTGTGGTACATGACTCTTTTTATTTATTTATTTTAACATCTTTACTGGAGTATTATTGCTTTACAATGGTGTGTTAGTTTCTGCTTTATAACAAAATGAATCAGTTATACATATACATATGTTCCCATATCTCTTCCCTCTTGCGTCTCCCTCCCTCCCACCCTCCCTATCCCACCCCTCTAGGTGGTCACAAACCACCGAGCTGATCTCCCTGTGCTATGCAGCTGCTTCCCACTAGCTAGCTGTTTTACGTTTGGTAGTGTATATATGTCCATGCCACTCTCTCACTTTGTCACAGCTTACCCTTCCCCCTCCCCATATCCTCAAGTCCATTCTCTAGTAAGTCTGTGTCTTTATTCCCGTCTTAACCCTAGGTTCTTCATAACCTTTTTTTTTTTAGATTCCTTATATATGTGCATACAGTATTTGTTTTTCTCTTTCTGACTTACTTCACTCTGTATGACAGACTCTAGGTCCATCCACCTCACGACAAATATCTCAATTTCGTTTCTTTTTATGGCTGAGTAACATTCCATTGTATATATGTGCCACATCTTCTTTATCCATTCATCTGTCGATGGGCACTTAGGTTGCTTCCATGTCCTGGCTATTGTAAATAGAGCTGCAGTGAACATTGTGGTACATGACTCTTTTTGAATTATGGTTTTCTCAGCGTATATGCCCAGTAGTGGGATTGCTGGGTCTTCTGGTAGTTCTATTTTTAGTTTTTTAAGGAACCTCCATACTGTTCTTCATAGTGGCTATATCAATTTACATTCCCACCAACAGTGCAAGAGGGTTTCCTTTTCTCCACACCCTCTCCAGCATTTATTGTTTGTAGATTTTTGGATGATGGCCATTCTGACTGGTGTGAGGTGATACCTCATTGTAGTTTTGATTTGCATTTCTCTTGTGATTAGTGATGTTGAGCATCCTTTCATGTGTTCGTTGGCAATCTGTATATCTTCTTTTGAGAAATGTCTATTTATGTCTTCTGCCTATTTTTGGATTGGGTTATTTGTCTTTTTGATATTGAGCTGCATGAGCTGCATGTAAATTTTGGAGATTAATCCTTTGTTGTTTCATTTGCAAATATATTCTCCCACCCTGAGGATTCTCTTTTGGTCTTGTTTATGTTTCCTTTGCTGTGCAAAAGCTTTTAAGTTTCATTAGGTCCCATTTGTTTATTTTTGTTTTATTTCTATTTCTCTAGGAGGTGGGTCAAAAAGGATCTTGCTGTGATTTATGTCATAGAGTGTTCTGTCTATATTGTCCTCTAAGAGCTTTATAGTGTCTGGCCTTACATTTAGGCCTTTAATCCATTTTGAGTTTATTTTTGTGTATGGTGTTAGGGAGTGTTCTAATTTCATTCTTTTACATGTAGCTGTCCAGTTTTCCCAGCACCACTTATTGAAGAGGTAGTCTTTTCTCCATTGAATATCCTTGCCTCCTTTGTCATAGATTAGTTGACCATAAGTGTGTGAGTTTATCACTGGGCTTTTATCCTGTTCCATTGATCTATATTTCTGTTTTTGTGCCAGTACCATACTGTCTTGATCACTGGAGCTTTGTAGTATAGTCTGAAGTCCAGGAGCCTGATTCCTCCAGCTCCATTTTTCTCTCTCAAGATTTCTTTGGCTATTCGGGGTCTTTTGTGTTTCCATACAAGTTGTGAAATTTTTTGTTCTAGTTCTGTGAAAAATACCATTGGTAGTTAGATAGGCATTGCATTGAATCTGTAGATTGCTTTGGGTAGTATAGTCATTTTCAGAATGTTGATTCTTCCAATCCAAGAACATGGTATAGCTCTCCATCTGTTTGTATCATCTCTAATTTCTTTCATCAGTGTCTTATAGTTTTCTGCATACAGGTCTTTTGTCTGCTTAGGTAGCTTTATTCCTAGATATTTTATTCTTTTTGTTGCAGTGGTAAATGGGAGTGTTTCTTTAATTTCTCTTTCAGATTTTTCATCATTAGTGTATAGGAATGCAAGAAATTTCTGTGCATTAATTTTGTATCCTGCTACTTTACCAAATTCATTGATTAGCTGTAGTAGTTTTCTGGTAGCATCTTTAGGATTCTCTATGTATAGTATTATATGATCTGCAAACAGTGACAGCTTTACTTCTTTTCTGATTTGGATTCCTTTTATTTCATTTTCTTCTCTGATTGCTGTGGCTAAAATTTCCAAACCTATGTTGAGTAACAGTGGTGAGAGTGGACAGCCTTGTCTTGTTACCTCATCGTAGAGCAAATGCTTTCAGTTTTTCACCATTGAGAATGATATTGGCTGTGGGTTTGTCATATATGGCCTTTATTATGTTGAGGAAAGT
Organism: Orcinus orca; assembly: GCF_937001465.1. Taxonomy (NCBI): domain Eukaryota; kingdom Metazoa; phylum Chordata; class Mammalia; order Artiodactyla; family Delphinidae; genus Orcinus; species Orcinus orca. Next base: position 52,699,219 of record NC_064573.1, read on the forward strand.
TCCCTCTATGCCTACTTTCTGGAGGGTTTTTATCATAAATCGGTGTTGAATTTTCTCGAAAGCTTTTTCTGCATCTATTGAGATGATCATATGGTTTTTATCCTTCAATTTGTTAATATTGGCATTTAATTTTTGATAGTTTGATTAATATGTGTCTTGGTGTGTTTCTCCTTGGATTTATCCTGTATGGGACTCTGTCTTCCAGACTTGATTGACTATTTCCTTTCCCATGTTAGGGAAGTTTTCAACTAAAACCTCTTCAAATATTTTCTCAGACCCTTTCTTTTTCTCTTCTTCTTCTGCGACCCCTAAAATTTGAATGTTGGTGTGTTTAATGTGGTGTCAGATGTCTCTGTGATTGTCCTCATTCTTTTCATTCTTATTTCTTTATTCTGCTCTCTGGCAGGTATTTCCACTATTTTGTCCTCCAGGTCGGTTATCTGTTCTTCTGCCACAGTTATTCTGCTATTGATTCCTTACAGAGTATTTTTAATTTCGTTTATTGTGTTGGTCATCATTGTTTGTTTGCTCTTTAGTTCTTCTAGGTCCTTGTTAAATGTTTCTTGTATCTTCTCCATTCTATTTCCGAGATTTTGGATCATCTTTACTATCATTGCTCTGAATTCTTTTTCAGGTAGACTGCCTATTTCCTCTTCATTTGTTTGGCCTCGTGGGTTTTTACCTTGCTCCTTCATCTGCATATTTCTCTGTCTTCTCATTTTGTTTAACTTACGGTGTTTGGGGTCTCCTTTTTGCAGGCTGCAGGTTCATAGTTCCCATTATTTTTGGTGTCTGCTCCCAGTGGGTGAGGTTGGTTCAGTGGCTTGTGTAGGCTTCTTGGTGGAGGGGACTGGTGCCTGTGTTCTGGTGGGTGGGGCTGGATCTTTTCCTTGTGGTGGGCATGGCCGCATCTGGTGGTGTGTTTTAGGGTATCTGTGAACTTAGTATGAGTTTAGGTAGCCTCTCTGCTAATGGGTGAGGTTGTGTTCCTGTCTTGGTAGTTGTTTGGCATGGGGTGTCCAGCAGTGGAGCTCGCTGGCCATTGGGTGGAGCTGAGTCTTAGTTTTGAAACGGAGATCTCTGGGAGAGCTGTCGCCGACTGATATATGTGGGGCCAGGAGGTCCCTGGTGGTCCAATGTCCTGGACTCTGCTCTCCCACCTTGGAGGCTTAGGCCCAACACCAGTCCAGAGCACCAAGACCCTGCCAGCCACACAGCTCGCAAGAAAAGGAAGAAAAACAAACAAAAAACCAAACAGAATCCCAAACCAAATGGTAAAAGCAAAACTAAACAAAATCACACAAAGAAACATGCACACACACACACTCATAAAAAAACAAGCAACAATCAACAAAAGCAAAACCGAAACAAAACAAAAATGAACAGACAGAACCCTAAGATAAATGGTAAAAACAAACCTAAACAGACAAAATCACACAAAGAAACATACGCATACACAATCACAAAAATAGAAAAAAGGAAAAAAAAGGGAGAGGGGGAAGATGGCGCAAGAGTAAGATGCGGAGATCACCTTTCTCTACACAGATACATCAGAAATACATCTACACGTGGAACAACTCCTACAGAACACCTGCTTAACACTGGCAGAAGACCTCAGACCTCCCAAAAGGCAAAAAACTCCCCATGTACCTGGGTAGGGCAAAAGAAAAAAGAATAAACAGAGACAAAAGAATAGGGACGGGACCTGCACCAGTGGGAGGGAGCCGTGAAGGAGGAAAGGTTTCCACACACTAGAAGCCCCTTCGCGGGCGGAGACTGTGGGTGGCGGTGCGGGGGGAGCTTCGGAGCCACGGAAGACAGCACGGCAACAGGCGTGCAGAGGGCAAAGCAGAGAGATTTCCGCACAGAGGATCGGTGCCGACCAACACTCACCAGCCCGAGAGGCTTGTCTGCTCACCTGCTGGGGCAGGCGGGGCTGGGAGCTGAGGATTGGGCTTCGGTCGCAGCAAAGGGAGAGGACTGGTGGCGTGAACACCGCCTGAAGGGGTTAGTGCACCACAGCTAGCCGGGAGGGAGTCTGGGAAAAAGTCTGGACCTGCCGAAGAAGCAAGAGACTTTTTCTTCCCTCTTTGTTTCCTGGTGTGCGAGGAGAGGGGATTAAGAGCGCTGCTTAAAGGAGCTCCAGAGACGGGCCTGAGCCGCGGCTAACAGCGCGGACCCCAGAGGCGGGCATGAGACGCTAAGGCTGCTGCTGCCACCACCAAGAAGCCTGTGTGTGAGCACAGGTCACTCTCCACACCTCCCTTCTGGGGAGCCTGTGCAGACCGCCACTGCCAGGGTCCTGGGATCCAGGGATAACTTCCCCGGGAGAACACACCGCGCACCTCAGGCTGGTGCAACATCACGTAGGCCTCTGCTGCCACAGGCTCACCCCACACTACGTACCCGTCCATTCCCCAAGCCTGAGTGAGCCAGAGCCCCCGAATCAGCGAATCCTTTAACCCTGTCCTGTCTGAGCGAAGACCAGATGCCCTCCTGCGACCTACACTCAGAGGCGGGGCCAAATCCAAAGCTGAACCCCGGGAGCTGTGCGAACAAAGAAGAGAAAGGGGAATCTCTCCCAGCAGCCTCAGGAGCAGCGGATTAAATCTCCACAATCAACTTGATGTAACCTGCATCTGTGGAATACCTGAATAGACAACGAATCATCCCAAATTGAGGTGGACTTTGAGGGCAAGATTTATTATTTTCTCCCCTTTTTCTCTTTTTGTGAGTGTGTATGTGTATGCTTCTGTGTGAGATTTTGTCTGTATAGCTTTACTTTCACCATTTGTCCTAGTGTTCTATCCGTCCATTTTTTTTGTGTGTTTGTTTTTTTTTTACTTAAAAATTTTTTTTCATAACTATTTTTTTATTTTAATAACTTTATTTTATTTTACCTTACTTTATTTTCTTTTATCTTCTTTCTTTCTTTCTTTTCTTTTTCTTTTTCTTTCTTCCTTTCTTTCTTCCTTCCTTCCTTCCTTCCTTCTCTTTCTTTTTCTTTTTCTTTCTTTCTTTCTTCCTTTCTTTTTCTTTCTTTCCTTCCTTCCTTCCTTCTTTCTTTCTTTCCTTTCTTTCTTTCTTTCTTTCTTTCTTTCTTTCTTTCTTTCTTTCTTTCTTTCTTTCTTTCTTTCTTTCTTTCTTTTCTTTCTTTTCTTTCTTTCTTTCCTACTTTTTCTCCCTTTTATTCTGAGCCGTGTGGATGAAAGGCTCTTGGTGCTGCAGCCAGGAGTCAGTGCTGTGCCTCTGAGGTGGGAGAGCCAACTTCAGGACACTGGTCCACAAGGACCTCCCAGCTCCACATAATATCAAATGGTGAAAATCTCCCAGAGATCTCCATCTCAACACCAGCACCCAACTTCACTCAACGACCAGCAAGCTACAGTGCTGGACACCCTATGCCAAACCACTAGCAAGACAGGAAAACAAACCCACCCATTAGCAGAGAGGCTGCCTAAAATCATAAGTCCACAGACACCCCAAAACACACCACCAGACATGGACTACCCACCAGAAAGACAAGATCCAGCCTCATCCACCAGAACACAGGCACTAGTCCCCTCCACCAGGAAGCCTACACCACCCACTGAACCAACTTTAGCCACTGGGGACAGACACCAAAAACAACGGGAATCTACGAACCTGCAGCCTGCAAAAAGGAGATGCCAAACAGAGTAAGATAAGCAAAATGAGAAGACAGAAAAACACACAGCAGATGAAGGAGCAAGATAAAAACCCACCAGACCTAACAAATGAAGAGGAAATAGGCAGTCTACGTGAAAAAGAATTCAGAATAATGATAGTAAAGATGATCCAAAATCTTGGAAATAGAATAGAGGAAATGCAAGAAACATTTAACAAGGACCTAGAAGAACTAAAGATGAAACAAGCAACGATGAACAACACAATAAATGAAATAAAATATACTCTAGAAGGGATCAGTAGCAGAATAACTGAGGCAGAAGAACGGATAAGTGACCTGGAAGATAAAGTAGTGGAAATAACTACTGCAGAGCAGAATAAAGAAGAAAGAATGAAAAGAACTGAGGACAGTCTGAGAGACCTCTGGGACAACATTAAATGCACCAACATTCGAATTATAGGGGTTCCAGAAGACGAAGAGAGAAAGAAAGGGACTGAGAAAATATTTGAAGAGATTATAGTTGAAAACTTCCCTAATATGGGAAAGGAAATAGTTAATCAAGTCCAGGAAGCACAGAGAGTCCCATACAGGATAAATCCAAGGAGAAACACGCCAAGACACATATTAATGAAACTGTCAAAAATTAAATACAAAGAAAACATATTAAAAGCAGCAAGGGAAAAACAACAAGTAACACACAAGGGAATCCCCATAAGGTTAACAGCTGATCTTTCAGCAGAAACTCTGCAACCCAGAAGGGACTGGCAGGACATATTTAAAGTGATGAAGGAGAAAAACCTACAACCAAGATTACTCTACCCAGCAAGGATCTCATTCAGATTTGATGGAGAAATTAAAACCTTTAGAGAAGAGCAAAAGCTGACAGAGTTCAGCACCACAAAACCAGCTTTACAACAAATGCTAAAGGATCTTCTCTAGGCAAGAAAGACAAGAGAAGGAAAAGACCTATAATAACAAACCCAAAACAATTAAGAAAATGGGAATAGGAATATACATATGGATAATTACCTTAAATGTAAGTGGATTAAATGCTGCCACCAAAAGACATAGCCTTCCTGAATGGATACAAAAGAGACCCACTTCAGACCTAGAGACACATACAGACTGAAAGTGAGGGGATGGAAAAAGATATTCCATGCAAATGGAAACCAAAAGAAAGCTGGAGTAGCAATTCTCATATCAGACAAAATAGACTTTAAAATAGAGACTATTAGAAGAGACAAAGAAGGACACTACGTAATGATCAAGGGATCAATCCAAGAAGAAGATATAACAATTGTAAATATTTATGCACCCAACATAGGAGCACCTCAATACATGAGGGAAATACTAACAGCCATAAAAGGGGAAATTGACAGTAACACATTCGTAGTAGGGGACTTTAACGCCCCACTTTCACCAATGGACAGATCATCCAAAATGAAAATTAAGGAAACACAAGCATTAAATGATACATTAAACAAGATGGACTTAATTGATATTTATAGGACATTCCATCCGAAAACAACAGAATACACATTTTTCTCAAGTGCTTATGGAACATTCTCCAGGATAGATCATATTTTGGGTCACAAGTCAAGCCTTGGTAAATTTAAGAAAATTGAAATTGTATCAAGTATCTTTTCCGACCACAACACCATGAGACTAGATATCAATTACAGGAAAAGATCTGTAAAAAATACAAACACATGGAGGCTAAACAATACACTACTTAATAACAAAGCGATCACTGAAGAAATCAAAGAGGAAATCAAAAAATAACTAGAAACAAATGACAATGGAAACACGACAACCCAAAACCTATGGGATGCAGCAAAAGCAGTTCTAAGAGGGAAGTTTATAGCAATACAATCCTACCTTAAGAAACAGAAAACATCTCGAATAAACAACCTAACCTTGCACCAAAAGCAATTAGAGAAAGAAGAACAAAAAAACCCCCCAAAGTTAGCAGAAGGAAAGAAATCATAAAGATCAGATCAGAAATAAATGAAAAAGAAATGAAGGAAACGATAGCAAAGATCAATAAAACTAAAGGCTGGTTCTTTTTTGTTTTTCTTTTTTTTTTGGTATGCGAGCCTCTCACTGCCATGGCCTCTCCCGCCGCGGATCACAGGCTCCGGACACGCAGGCCCAGCAGCCATGGCCCGCGGGATCCTCCCAAACCGCGGCACGAACCCTTGTCCCCTGCGTCGGCAGGCTGACTCCCAGCCACCGCGCCACCAGGGAAGCCCAAAGCTGGTTCATTGAGAATAAACAAAATTGATAAACCATTAGCCAGACTCATCAAGAAAAAATGGGAGAAGACTCAAATCAATAGAATTAGAAATGAAAAAGGAGAAGTAACAACTGACACTGCAGAAATACAAAAGATCATGAGAGATTACTACAAGCAACTCTATGCCAATAAAATGGACAACCTAGAAGAAATGGACAAATTCTTAGAACTGCACAACCTGCCAAGACTGAATCAGGAAGAAATAGAAAATATGACCAGACCAGTGACAAGCACTGAAATGGAAACTGTGATTAAAAATCTTCCAACAAACAAAAGCCCAGGACCAGATGGCTTCACAGGCGAATTCTATCAAACATTTAGAGAAGAGCTAACACCTATCCTTCTCAAACTCTTCCAGAATATAGCAGAGGGAGGAACACTCACAAACTTATTCTATGAGGCCACCATCACCCTGATACTAAAACCAGACAAGGATGTCACAAAGAAAGAAAACTACAGGCCAATATCACTGATGAACATACATCCAAAAATCCTCAACAAAATACTAGCAGACAGAATCCAACAGCACATTAAACGGATCATACACCATGATCAAGTGGGGTTTATTCCAGGAATGCAAGGATTCTTCAGTATACACAAATCAATCAATGTGATACACCATATTAACAAATTGAAGGAGAAAAACCATACGGTCATCTCAATAGATGCAGAGAAAGCTTTTGACAAAACTCAACATCCATTTATGATAAAAACCCTCCAGAAAGTAGGCATAGAGGGAACTTTCCTCAACATAATAAAGGCCATATATGACAAACCCACAGCCAACATCGTCCTCAATGGTGAAAAACTGAAAGCATTTCCACTAAGATCAAGAACAAGACAAGGTTGCCCACTCTCACCACTCTTATTCAACATAGTTTTGGAAGTTTTAGCCACAGCAATCAGAGAAGAAAAGGAAATGAAAGGAATCCAAATCAGAATAGAAGAAGTAAAGCTGTCACTGTTTGCAGATGACATGATGCTATACATAGAGAATCCTAAAGATGCTACCAGAAAACTACTAGAGCTAATCAATCAATTTGGTAAAGTAGCAGGATACAAAATTAATGCACAGAAATCTCTGGCATTCCTATACACTAATGATGAAAAATCTGAAAGTGAAATCAAGAAAACACTCCTATTTACCATTGCAACAAAAGGAATAAAATATCTAGGAATAAAGCTACCTAAGGAGACAAAAGACCTGTATGCAGAAAATTATAAGACACTGATGAAAGAAATTAAAGATGATACAAATACATGGAGAGATATACCATGTTCTTGGATTGGAAGAATCCACATTGTGAAAATGAGTATACTACCCAAAGCAATCTACAGATTCAATGCAATCCCTATCAAACTACCACTGGTATTTTTCACAGAACTAGAACAAAAAATTTCACAATTTGTATGGAAACACAAAAGACCCCGAATAGCCAAAGCAATCTTGAGAACAAAAAACGGAGCTGGAGGAATCAGGCTACCTGACTTCAGACTACACTACAAAGCTCCAGTGATCAAGACAGTATGGTACTGGCACAAAAACAGAAAAATATATCAATGGAACAGGATAGAAAGCCCAGAGATAAACCGATGCACATATGGTCACCTTATCTTTGATAAAGGAGCTAGGAATGTACAGTGGAGAAAGGACAGCCTCTTCAATAAGTGGTGCTGGGAAAACTGGATAGGTACATGTAAAAGAATGAAATCAGAACACTCCCTAACACCATACACAAAAATAAACTCAAAATGGATTAAAGACCTAAATGTAAGGCCAGACACTATAAAACTCTTAGAGGAAAACATAGGCAGAACACTCTATGACATAAATCACAGCAAGATCCTTTTTGACCCACCTCCTAGAGAAATGGAAATAAAAACAAAAATAAACAAATGGTACCTAATGAAACTTCAAAGCTTTTGCACAGCAAAGGAAATCATAAGACCAAAAGAGAACCCTCAGAGTGGGAGAAAATATTTGCAAATGAAGCAACTGACAAAGGATTAATCTCCAAAGTTTACAGGCAGCTCATGCAGCTCAATAACAAAAACACAAACAACCCAATCCAGAAATGGGCAGAAGACCTAAATAAACATTTCTCTAAAGAAGATAGCAGACTGCCAACAAACACATGAAAGAACGCTCAACATCATTAATCATTAGAGAAATGCAAATCAAAACTACAATGAGATATCATCTCACACCAGTCAGAATGGCCATCATCAAAAAATCTAGCAACAATAAATGCTGGAGGGGTGTGGAGAAAAAGGAACACTCTTACACTGCTGGTGGGAATGTGAAGTGGTACATCCACTATGGAGGATAGTATGGAGGTTCCTTAAAAAACTAAAAATAGAACTACCATATGACCCAGCAGTTCCACTACTGGGCATATACCCTGAGAAAACCATAATTCAAAAAGAGTCATGTACCACAATGTTCATTGCAGCTCTATTTACAGTAGAACGGAGATGGAAACAACCTAAGTGTCCATTATCGGATGAATGGGTAAAGAAGATGTGGCATTATATACAATGGAATATTACTCAGCCATAAAAAGACATGAAGTTGAGCTATTTGTAATGAGGTGGATGGACCTAGAGTCTGTCATACAGAGTGAAGTAAGTCAGAAGGAGAAAGACAAATACCGTATGCTAACACATATATATGCAATTTAAGAAAAAAAATGTCATGGAGAACCTAGGGGTAAGACAGGAATAAAGACAGAGACCTACTAGAGAATGGACTTGAGGATATGGGGAGGGGGATGGGTAAGCTGTGACAAAGTGAGAGAGTGGCATGGTCACATATACACTACCAAACGTAAGGTAGATAGCTAGTGGGAAGCAGCTGCATAGCACAGGGAGATCAGCTCGGTGGTTAGTGACCACCTTAGAGGGGTGGGATAGGGAGGGTGGGAGGGAGGGAGACGCAAGAGGGAAGAGATATGGGAACATATGTATATGTATAACTTATTCACTTTGTTATAAAGCAGAAACTAACACACCATTGTAAAGCAATTATACTCCAATAAAGATGTAAAAAAAGAAAAAAAAAAGAGAGCAACCAAACCAGTAAACAAATCCACCAATGATAATAAGCACTAAAAACTAAACTAAGCTAAACATAAAACCAGAAACAAATCAGACTCAGAAAGCAAACACCAAGTCTATGTTTGCTCCCAAAGTCCACCACCTCAATTTTGGGAACATTTGTTGTCTATTCAGGTATTCCACAGATGCAAGGTTTATCAAGTTGATTGTGGGGATTTAATCTGCTGCTCCTGAGGCTGCATGGAGGAATTTCCCTTTCTCCTCTGTATTTGCACAGCTCCTGGGGTTCAGCTTTGTTTTTGCCTCCACCTCTGCATGTAGGCCCCCTTCAGGTGTCTGTTCCCCGCCCAGACAGGAGGGGGTTAAAGCATCAGGTGATTAGGGCTCTCTTGCTCACTCAGGCTGGGGAGAGCTAGGGGTACCGTAGTCATAATTGGAATGTGGGGCAAGCCTGCGGCGGCAGAGGCCACCGTGACATTGCAACAGCGTGAGGTGCACCATGTGTTCTCCTGGAGAAGTTTGCCCTGGATCACGGGACCCTGGCAGTGGCGGGCTGCACTGGCTCCTGGGAGGGGTGGTGTGGAGAGTGACCTGTGCTTGCACAGAGGCTTCTTGGTGGCAGCAGCAGCAGCCTTAGCATTTCATGCCCATCTTTGGTGTCCGTGCTGATAGCCACGGCTCGTGCCCATCTCTGGAGCTTATTTAGGTGGTGCTCTGAATCCCCTCTCCTTGCGCACCCTGAAACAATGGTCTCTGGCCTCTTAGGCAGGTCCAGAGTTTTCCCCAGACTCCCTCCCGGCTAGCTATGGCATGCTAGTCCCCTTCAGGCTGTGTTCACGCAGCCAACCCCAGTCCTCTCCCTGGGATCTGACCTCTGAAGCCTGAGCCTCAGCTCCCAGTACTTACCCGCTCCAGCAGGTGAGCAGACAAGCCTCTCGGGCTGGTGAGTGCTGGTCGGCACCAATCCTCTGTGTGGGAATCTCTCCGCTTTGCCCTCCGCACCCCTGTTGCTGCGCTCTCCTCCGTGGCTCTGAAGCTTCCCCCCCACCCACCACCCCATCTCTGCCAGTGAAGGGGTTTCCTCGTGTGTGGAAACTTTTCCTCCTTCACAGCTCCCTCCCAGAAGTGCACATACCATCCCTATTCTTTTGTCTCTGTTTTTTCTTTTTTCTTTTGCCCTACCCAGGTACATGGGGAGTTTCTTGCCTTTTGGGAGGTCTGAGGTCTTCTCCCAGCATTCAGCAAGTGTTCTGTAGGAGTTGTTCCACATGTAGATGTATTTTTAATGTGTTTGTGGGGAGGAAGGTGATCTCCACGTCTTACTCCTCCACCATCTTGAAGGTCTCTTCCTATATTTTTTTATTTTAAAAGCCTAGACGTTTCAAGGATGAAAATGGGGGAGAGTGGGTGAGAAGTTCTTAGTAAAGGAGAACCAGTTTTCCTCTGTCCTGTGCCTTGGAGAAGATATGAAGATTAAACCCTGAGAATTAGAGATTTCTTGCCAATGTGAAATTGCGTTGCTCTCTCCCGGCCTGAGACCTCTCATAAAACCAAGACCAAGACCTAATGATTCAGTGTGCCCATGTATTCACTTTCCTGTTATGTCAGAAAAGGTGACTGCATTTCTGATTTGTTCTTGAGGGGCTAGGGAGGCAGGAAAATGACAGTAAAGAGAAACCGTTGCATGTCTTCTCCCTTCTCCTTGTCTCTTTGAGCAAGAGAAAATCAGTAAATTGGTTTATTCTTTATGTTTTCCTTGTTCCAGTTCAACAAATACTTGTTGAGCAACTACTATGTGTCAGGAGCTCGGTCTGTCAGACTCAGGGAGACAAAGATGAATGATAGGGCTTTCACATGTTTGTATTCTAGGAAGGGAGGGAGGAGAGGGAGAAGGAAGGGGAGGAGAAGGACCAAGGCCAGATCTTTCCTAAGGACACAAGATGAAATGATCACCTTCGCCTGGATGTGGCAGTCCACCATAACTGTCATCACTTCATCATTACCCCACAGAATGATGGCTTCTCCAAGACCCCTCTGGATAGAAATAAAGCATTGCATCCTGTCAGTATGATAAACCCTCGAGAACATTTCAATAACTGTACTTATGGCTTCATCTCTGCCATTTATAAGATATATGACTAACACAAGTAACTTTAACTCTGTCTGAGCTTCAGTTTCCTCATCTGTAAGATGGGAATCATAATACCTAAGAGTTTTTGTGAAGTACTGTGTAAAATGTTATTAGCACAGGGTTGGCACTCTCAGCATTTGTAGTTTTTGTTACATATTCCTTGAGGTGCTCTTGAGTAGAGACTGTTTTCTCATATATGATTTATCTTGGGGTTGGACAGTGGGTAGATGCCCTCCTTCCTTCATCGTGACACTTGCAGACCATAACTACCTTCTCCTTGTACAAAAATTCCTGGTCTTTTGAGGCTCAAACCATCCGGCTGCACCACTTTCTCCCCCTCCTGTTTGTCGTAATTTACTTACTCTTTTGTGAGTAAATCTCTTTGGTATTACTCTCTCTCACTAAAGATTTTAGAACCATGACTCTCAATCTTTCTGTCAACTTTACCTTCCGCCCTCATCGGAGGTAATGTAAATATCCACAGTTACATTTATTTATTCCAAACTTTTGGTTTTTGAACATTTCACCTGCATTGGCTTTCTCCTCCACTCCTATGTTAAGCAACCCTCTCCCATAGCCACGCCCTAATTGCTGTCATCACCAGAGACTGCCACATCTGCACGGTATCTAAGTCCCACACCTCGCTCCCTGAGAGCCACTTTTTGTATCTTCCCTGCTCACTTGCTCCCATCCCCCCTGCATCTCCAGTCCATTGGCCCTTTTGTTTTCTCTCCCCATCAGAATTGTGTTCACATTCCTTGGTCTAGGTTATCCTTCACTGTCCATTATGACCATTCTTTTGTTGCAAATACCCTCATGTTTCAATCTCTTTCTGTCCTGCCCACCTGACAAAACTCCAGCTCTGGATGAACCAAGCCATCAACCTTATTCAGGCCCACTCTGAAGGTATTGGCTTTTTTTTTTTTTTTTGCGGTACGCGGGCCTCTCACCGTTGTGGCCTCTCCCGTCGCGAAGCACAGGCTCCGGACACGCAGGCTTAGTGGCCATGGCTCATGGGCCCAGCCGCTCTGCGGCATGTGGGATCTTCCCAGACCGGGGCACGAACCCGTGTCCCCTGCATCGGCAGGCGGACTCTCAACCACTGCGCCACCAGGGAAGCCCCGAAGGTCTTGGCTTTGTTGGACACAACCTGGCAGATGCCAACACTATGGATTCACAATAATCAAACTTAATTAGTTTCTCCCCACTGTGTGGCAAGCTTAGTACTACTCTTTCTAGTAAGCTCCATCCTGCTTTCCTCAAGGACTATTTCATACCTTTTCCCTTCTCCTTAGAACTAACTTTCCCTCAGTCTCAGAAGATGACCTTGTCTCAAATGTAAAAGGGAAGGTAGAAGCTCTCAGATGGAAACTCCTGCTTGTTCCCTTTGCATGATGTACACGGCAGCCTGTGTCTGCAGGCTCTTTTCACAAGTTATGATGGGGGGACACAACCTTCCTCTTATCCAGGGCCACTTGCTCCATGTGTGGTTTGAACCCCATTCCCTCTCTCCTTTTCCATCTACCTGGATTTATTTGATCAATATTAACATATGTTGTAGTATTTCCCACCAGGAACAACCGCAGTGACAGCAACAACAAAGACCATGATGACAAACAACCACCACCCTCCTTTGATCCGAGTCTGTCCTGTTACTGTACTTTCACAGCCACCAGCCTAGTCTGCTCATGGCTGGTGTTATTTCCTCACAGCTGTCTTTTTAACCCACTCCAGCCTGGCTTCTGTTCTCACAATTCTATTATATCTGCACTTACTAAGGTTACTTGCCTGTGTTAAATTCAATGGACTTGTTTTCATTCTCATTTTACTTTATATGTAGCAACATTCAGCATTCCTTTATTTGAAATGCCTTCTTCTCCGGCTGTCCCTGGCACCACGCCCTCTTGGTTTTCTCCCATCCATGGCTCCTCTTTCCCAGTCTCCTCGACCACCGACCTTGAAATGCAAGCCTGCTTCTCTTCTTCCTCTGCACTTTCCGTGGGCAATCTCAGCCCCTTCTGTGATCTTAATTACTGTTTGTCTCTGCATGGGACGCCCCAACTTATAGTTTCAGCTCTGATCTCTCTTTTGAGCTCTAGACATTTATATACAACTGCATTCTAGACACATCCACTTTAGTGGTTGCAGAATTTCAAACTCAGATCGTCTAAAATGAAGTTCTTGATCTTATCCCACACTCCCTCCCCCCAGGCTGCTCTTCCTCTGTTATATTCTGTTTAGTGGGCAGTATCACTATGTGTCCTGTTGCCCGGGCCACAGCGAATTGAACTCCAAGTTTGTCAATTCTGCTTCAAAAATGCACACTAAATCCATCTCCACTTCCTAATGCAGGCTGGCATCAGCTCTTGTCAGGGTTACTGCAGTAGCTTCTTAATGGTCTCTGCAATCCACTTTTATAGTTCTGATTCATTCAGTACACTGTAGTCAGAATAACATTTTAAAGGCGAAATTTGATCAAATTGACGTTTCCCATTGCATTTAGGATAAACTACAAAGTAATATAACACAGCCAGTAAGACTCTGACCAGTTTGGTTCCTGCCAATCTTCCCTTTGCTTAGGATATTCCAGCCATTGAGGCCTTCTTCCAGCTCCCAGAATGACCCAAGCTCTCTCCTACCTCAGGGACTCCCCACATGGTATTCCTTCTGCCTGGAGCTCTCCCCCACTCTTTACTTGTCTAACTCCTACACATACTTCCGGTCTCAGAAGTTAGCTTCGTAAGGTGTAAAAACTCTCTTGTAGTATTCTGTACTTTTCCATCATAGCACTTACTATGATTTTTATTGTTAATTATGTGATTATTTATCTGTCTCTCTACTAGATTATGAGCTTGTAAGGCAAGGACTATTCTGTCTTCCCACCCCTGTATCAGTGTCTGGCACATGGTATGTGCCCAATAATATATTATGAATCAGTAAATCATTCATTAAAAAACCCTGAACCAATAGGAGGTGATTATGTCAGGAGTGTTTTTTTGTTCACTTGTTCATTCATTCATTCATTCAACAAATATCTAGGTATTTTTGAATCCAAGGGAAGAAATTACTCTCTTCAACTTTCTTTTGACTCTTTCATATCTTAATATTCCTTAGCGAGTTAAATCTAGCTCTTCAGGGACCCAGTCCCTGGCAGTGGCCACATTTGTCATATCTGCCTGGCTCACTGGATTTATCAGGTCCAGGAAAGCATTTTCTTCTCTGTGTATGGCATTGCTTTGTTCCTAAATGTCTTGATTGTTCTTAATTCTGTAACAGATAATATGAATTCACCTGTGAAAGATGAAATCAAGTGTGTTTAGAGGGTCACTTATATCATTTGTGTGTTTTTTTAAACAAGCATTTATTGGACACCAACTGTGTGCTAGACTCTCAGACTTTTTCTCACTTAATTCTCACAATAACCCCTTACAGTAGGTTAAACTATTCCTAATTTATAGGTGAGAAAGTTGAGGCTCAGGAAATTAAATTGATCCAAAACACAGAGATAAAAATGCTTTCTTTTTGTTCTGATATGATATTTGCATTTTTCAAAATCATGAATTCATGTTAAAAAATGAGCACAGCCAAATGTTGAATTATGCCTGGTAATAACTTCTTTCAGAGGACTTCTTTCAGAGGACATTTTATGGAATTCTGTTTTATAAGAGTAGGATGTCAGTGTCCCAGAGATCCTGCAAATTGTCCAGAATTTAGCTGTGTGCTGTGCTTGGGAGTGTTGGGGAGGGGGGTAAATGCGCTTGATTCACTCTGAACCAAGTCAGGCAGAAATACGGTACCACCCTTCTAGACAGACATCTGTTCAAATATAAATTTCCTGTTTATTGAGGCTTCTGCTCTGTAGAAGTAAAAGGTCTCGATATGGCTGAACAAGTCAATCATTATAAACCTTGTTAGTGTGACAGCCCCCTGTGTATTGTTTAACTGGAAATGAAACACAAATACACCAAACCCCTGCAGTATCTGCTTCACAGTGCGTAAATCGACTGTGCATCATGTCACTTGAAATTTGATGGCAATCTACCAAATGGCAGAAAAGACTTCATCCTCGGAGGGCTATGCAAATGAGTCCAGGCTCTGAACAATAAGGTGAAAGGATGAAGCTCCCCTCCCCCAGATCCTTCCCAGAAAACATTCCCTAGGGTAATTTCTTAGTGGCAACTGGTGAATTATCCAAATACAAATGACCAGTGTTCATTCAGTTCCACATGCAGATATGGCTTTAGAGGTTCTAAATAGCATTGAAATGTTCTTCTTGCTTTCCATGTTCCAAGCTATATTATTGCTTGCAGCAAAACCTTCTCAGACCCTTATTAAGCCATCTTAATTGCTTTCCTCAGCTTTCTTTCTCTTTTATTCAAACCTCAGAGGTGAGGGATAATCTGCTCTTAGTTAGGTTAAGATAAAGATGCTCATTTTACTCTCACCCCTATTTGCCCCTCTCACCTAATTTTTGACACATCTATGCCATAGAAAAGCTTGTAGTTTGAAAGGACTAAACCAGTCTGCTAGTCTGCTGTTGATAATTGGTCTGGACTGAGGTTAAAATATTTTAACGTTTAAAATATGACTGGTCCTAAAACATTCTATAGGACCAGTCATATTTTCTCTGTTTGGGGTTTAAATGTGTAGGACATATCTCTATCCAGCTCTAGTGGGAAGATTTATTCATAAATTGTTATTATGGAAACTGGAAGTCTCAAAATATTATCCATTCCGGTTGCTAGTCTTGAGCAGATTAAATCATTCAAAACAAGCATTTGGCTATTAGAATCAGCTCTTCTGGGTCATGGTCAATGCTTGTCAGGGCTGCCCCTGAAGGCAGAGCCCAGGTGTAGGGAGGACGGGACAAGCCAGTGTGGGTCCATTAGCAGTTCATGGGAGGAGCAACCTGGCTGAAGTCTGGAAAGGTTAGGCCCTTTGAGAGTATATAAATGGGCATGCCAAGCCCAGTGAGCAGAGCTGCAGAGGCTGGAGAATGAATCAAGAGTTAGGAATGGTGGCCAGATTATGGACTGTCTACTCCCCATAAAGCCACTGTCTACCTCATCAGTTCTTTTAGGAGCATCTAGGGGAGCTGTAAGCCTCTTGAAGGGTTGAATGTGTGTGACAGTCTCCTTTATGTTCAGTGACTTTCTTGGAAACAGTTAATGATCTTTTTTCCCTTGTCAAATATAACCTCCCCTTTAATCATTCAATACCTCATTTTTGAGAAAAGGAGGAATTTATTGAATTTTATAACCCGATTTATTCCTATTCTTCCCTAAGAAGATATCAGTGTAACTTTTGATAAAACATGGAAAACTATATTCCATAGAATTATTTGAAATATCCAAACAATGCATGAGAACATTCTTGAACCATTTTAGGTTAAATGTACCTTATGAGTTAAAAGCGGCTGACTCTCTCTCTTGTTGATGAAGAGGGAAAATAGTCTCTCTTTGAAAGGCGAATGATTTTTGTCCTGGAGAACATTTTGTTCCTTAGGAAAGCTGTTGATTTCTCAGAAGAAACAGTTTATTTTCTCATCTCAGGATGAGGAAATTGTTTGAAGGATATTTTGTGTAATTCAGGAGTAGGTGGATTTCAAAACTGTAGTATTCTATAGGAACATACACATGCTATATGAAGTTACATAATGCCAAGAAGTTCTATAGGATTAATAATCTTTTCATTGCTTCTGGGGCCAGAGAATGTGTTGTTTTAAGTGTAGACTGCTTTGCATTAAAGAGAAAGAAGAGCAAAACTTTAAGCTTTCTGTTTTGGAACTAGAGCAAGGCACTCCAGTCATGGTAATCATTAGTTTACAAGTCTTACCTCAGTGGTACCCCATTAATTCTTCCTGAGAAGCATCATAGCTTACAATTCTCAACTATGTAATTTTCTGGCATTTTTCTTATGGATGGTCTGGGATATTTGTATGGGAACTCAGCTAGCCATCACTGTGCTGCAACCAGTTTAAAGACACAAAAGAAAAAGAAGACGGTTTCTGCCCTTAAGAATATTCACTTCTAGCTGGGAAGGCAATATGCTTGTGAAGGACAGTTAAAGACAAATCTACAACGACAGTGTATCCATCAGCATTTATACATTAGTTTATAATAATTATGACTACCATTTTTGAGTGATTACTATGTACTGGAAAATTTACAAAACATTCTATAGGACATATTACTATTTCTGTTTTACGGATGAGGAAGCGGAGGCTCAGAGAGGTCACGTGACCTCCCCAGGATCACCCAGCGAATAAATGATGGACTCGAGATTGGAATCTAGTGGGGTCTGACTCCCATGCCCACCACTGTATCTCCATGGACAGCAACTGTGTCTGTCTTCTTCACTGGCTTACCTTAGCACCTTGCACAATGTTTGACACATGGTAGGTACGCAAGGATGACTTACAGATTGGCTGGCTGCTGCTGAAGCACACAAAGGAATTATCTTGCTCTAAAGCTGTAACCTTATCATTGAACTAAATATGTTTTCTTTGAAATAGCCTTTATATGATCGGGTGCAAAACGTTTTTTTCTCCATAGGGCACATGGTTCTGCTTTCTCTGTTAGCTTCTTTATCTTCTCCTGCCTTTAGCAAACCGTGAGGCTCTGACTTTGAGCTTGGGGAGGGCAGTACTTGGGTGTTACTGGCTGGTGTACCCTCTCCCCTCCCACCAGCTCTGTAGATCCACCAGTACCTGGACAGGAGCTTGGCTGCAGCTGGGGTAGGGGTGCCATCCTCTGGACGTCTGACCTCAAAGGCTGTAGCACGGAGGGGAGAGCAGAAGGACCCTTTTCTGTGAGCCAGAGAGTGGCTCTGCTGTGGCTTCCTAAGTGCAGGCTGGGAAATGCGACTTATTACCCTTCATTAGAAGAGCACTCTAATTTACAGACCTTAGAATGAAGTTATGTGCATGATGCACTTTTGAACTTATTACTGAGTATATTAAATCATATTGAAATGCTGTTCCTGCAGCAGGTGTACTGGTGACTGGGATCTCAGACAGGGCCTTGGGTATGAAATGTCAGTCTGGCAACATTATTCCCTCTTCTATTGCCACATTCCTTCCACAGTTTGGAACATCTGTTCATATTTGTTTATTGAGCCCCTGGGGCTCACTTATCCAAAATCATGCTTAACTTCATGAAATTGCCAGTTTAAGGGCAACTTTTTCCCCCACTCTGTAAAAATGAATGATATAATAAAAAGAATGGGTGTGGGAGGGATCATGACATTTTAGCCCCTTTTATTTGCTGCAGGTTATTAGATGGAGTACATTCACAAAGAGAAAATGGTCTTGGACACTTGAGAGGCTTGGGCTGGCTGGACATTCAGTGTGGGTTTTAAACTTAGCCCTTGGTATGGGGAAGTCAGGAGCAGAAAATGACAAGGATAGCAAGGTGAGTGGTAGGGTGTGTTAGTCTCCTAGGTGCTGTTAGATGCAGAAACAAAGCACTGCAGACTGGGTGGCTTATACAACAGAAATTGATTGTCTCCCAGTTCTGGAGACCAGAAGTCCAAGATCAAGGTATCAGCAGGGTTGGTTCCCCCTGAGGGCTGTTGGGGAGACTCTGCTCTTGCCTGTCTTCCAGTTTCTAGTGGTTTGCTGGCAATCTTTATTGTTGATTGATTTCTGCTGCATCATCCTGATCTCTGCCTTCATGTCCAAATATGTGTGTGTCTGTATCTAAATTTCCCCTTTTTATAGGGATACCAATCATAGTGGATTAGGGGCCCACACTCATGATCTCATTTCAACTTGATTACCTCTTTAAAGACCTACTATCTCCAAATAAGGTCATATTCTGAGACACTGGGTTTAAAGCTCCAACGTATCTTTTGTTTGTTTGTTTTTGGCCGCACTGTGCAGCATGCGGGATCTTAGTTCCCCCACCAGGGATCAAACCTGTGCCCCCTGCAGTGGAAGCGCGGAGCCCTAACCACTGGACCGCCAGGGAATTCCCTCCAATGTATCTTTTTTGGATACAATTCAACTCATAACATAGGAGTAGGGGAATGTAAAAAAAAAGAAATTTTATTTTTGAGAGAGAAAGAGAAAAAAAAAAGTGCCAACTCTCCTCCCAGCACTGGGCTGAGTACTATAAGTGTTGGCGTGAAGTGTCTTCTGCAGACTTTGTTGACATTATTCTGATGCCCCGGGAATGATGTTCTTCTGATTATGTCTCTTGTTCTCCCAGGATTTGAAAACTAACACTGACCTCCAGCCCCCTTCTCCACGGGGCTGCCTGCCCTCCATCATTGGGACGTGTGAGCACGTTGGCCAGTGGTGTTTAGATTCACTCAGCTGAGCAATTGGAGTTTATCAGCCATTATTGGTTTTCTTCTAAATAACTTCTCTAACAGCTGACAAAACCCAACACAGAATATGTGAAGTTAACTTCTCTGCCTATCAGGGACAGATTGGCTTCCATACACACTAAGCTTTCAATGAAAAGGTTGGCGTTGGCCAATTAGCACAGCATCATGTGCAAAGATATGCTTAATAAATTCTTTGTGAGGATTTGTTTGTTAACTTATGCACCAGGCGTTTGTTGACATTTATTTATTTATGATTGAGTGCCTGCTTTGCATAGGGCACTAGGGGGTACCTAACATGACAGGAAATTTATGAGATAGTCCAATCTCAAATGCAGTGTAGGAATTCCTCCTGTAGCACCCCTGACAAGCTTATCTTGAATAATGTCTGGGATAGGCAGCTCACTACTGGAATGAGGAATTTATTTCCACAGGTGGGCATGTCTAGTTCTAAAAGTAGAAAGTACTTAAAAGAATTGAACCAAAATCTACTTTGTGATTTATACTTTGTAATGATATAATGTCTACCCATCCTCCTAATTATTTTTAGAGGCACTTATAAATTGAGATATAATTCATGTATCATAAAGTTCACCTTTTTAAAGCGTACTATTTAGTGGTTTTTAGTATGTTCACAGAGTTCTGAATCGTCGCTACTATCTAATCCATTACCCTCAGAAGACACCCTGCATCCATTAGCAGTCACTGTACACTCTTCCCTTCTCCCAACCCATTAAAACCACTACTTTCTGTCTCTATGGATTTGCTTTTTCTGAACATTTCATATAAATGCAATCATATAACCTAACCTATGGCCTTTTGTGACTGGCTTCTTTCACTTAGCATGGGATTTCAAGGTTCATCCCTGTTGTAGCATATAGCACTACTTCATTTCTTTTTATGGCTGAATAATATTCTATTGTATAACTAGACCATATTTTATCTATAAATCAGCTGATGGACATTTGGATTGTTTCCACTTTTTGGCTATTACGAATAATGCTGCTATGAATATTAGGACTACAAGTTTTGATGAAAATGTATGTTATCAGTTCTCTATACCTAGGAGTGAATTGCTGGCTCGGATGGTAATTATGTGTTTAACTTTCTGAGGAACTTCTAGACTGTTTTCTATGATAAAATGTGGCACCATGTTACATTCTCATAAGCTATATATGAGGGTTCCGATTTCTCCACATCCTCCCCAGCACTTGTTATTGTTCATCTTCTTGATCATAGCCATCCTAGTGAGTGTAAAGTAGTTTCACTTTGTGGTTTGGATTTGCATTTCCCTAATGACTAATGTATCTGTTTTGCATGAGAGGCTCATCCTAAAGGCAGATTGTCAAGGCCCTTGAAGCGTCAGATGAGAAAGACTATTCTGAGGAGAGGAGGATTTTAAGACTCTTTTGGCCTCTGGTTTAACCCTCCATGGGTCAGGGAGCCACAGATAAGACTCAGAATCATTTTACAAAATTTCAGTGATGAGCTCACAGAAATATTGCCTCTGTAAAGCAGATGGCAACGAAGAGCTCAGTTCTCTTTACTTTTGGAGCTCATTAGATAAAGGCAGAGAAAATGCTGAGACTTGAGCAGAGGACTGGGCCAGCAGGAAGCTGTAAGTGGATTGACTCAAGGACAAGGACAGGGACATTGCCTTCTCTGGTGGATTCTAGAGGTAATCCACATGGTAGCTTCACTGGACATGCTGGTGCTGTCAGCAGTTTCACAGGAGGGACTTAACTGTCACAGAAGGCACCACTCCTTGAGCTGGGGCAGGATCAGAAGAAAAGGGAAATGGCAGAGAGCACATGGTGACAGACAGGACTAGCTGAGTACCCCTAGGGGACTCCTGAGTGAGGAGAAATTTGAAGGGATTTGGAGGATCCCCAAAGAATATGTAGGAACAGAGACAGAGAAATAACAGTTTTGACTGTTAATTCATCCTTCTTTTATGCCTTCACTGGTATGGCTTGGGGAAGTATAGATTACAGATGAGCAAATAGAACAAAGGGGGAAACAAATAGCAATACATAATTTCAATAGTCACACCTAAAATTGGCTCCAATAGTTAATTCAGACTCTGTTCCTCATGTTCATTTCAGATATTGGTTATTTGCTGGTTTCTCTCCTTTCCATACTGTTGATATTTACTGTTCTACCTTTCTGTCTGGTTCCATGAGGGCAAAGTCTCATTTACATAGTTTATCTGAATCCAGCCTCCTGGGTGGTCCTCTCTGTTGCATGCCGTGTCTTCCCTGCTCTCCTGCCTGATCCAGGGTATTGGAATACTTTATATATATGTATACATATACACACACACACACACATACATACTTATATTGCAGTACTATGCTAGTGTCCTTCAGACTTCTCTGTCTGGGAGAAAAAAGCTTTAGGAACTCTAATGATGGAGTAGAATTTTGAGCAGAATTTTGAAGGGAATGTTGGGGTTTTTCATATGGACATGGAGTGAGAAGATAGAGACACAGAAGCTTGAAATTATTTGGCATGTTTTAAAGAGCCTGCAAGTAGTTTGGCATAAGCATGGGGTATTTGTGGGAAAGTAATAAGATGAGGGTGGAAAGAGAGGATACGGACCAAACTATGAAAGATTTTCACTCTGAAGGCAAGCAGGGAACGCTAAAGGATTTTAAGTAGGGGAGCAACTTGGTCAAATTTGTTTTTTTAGAGAGCATATTTTGGGAGCTGTACTAGGGAACAGTGAGACTGGAGGAAGACCTGTCAGGAGGCTTTGCAGTGGTCCAAGTGAGAGATGATGGTGGCCTAAGATGTGACATTGGAAATGGTGAGAATTAGGGGGATTTTAGAGACTCTAAAAAGAGCCAGAAACCTTTGTAATTTACTAGATATGGAGGTTAGGTGAGAGAAGGGAGGAGTGAAAAATGACTCAGTTTTTGACACTGGCACTTGGGTAAATTGTGTAATTATAGAGATAGAGAAAGCAAGAGGAGGAATTTTGTGACAAGGTAGGGCAGAACATTTTGTTCTCTTGTCTATACAGCATCAAAAACCTTCAGACGTTTGAATTAGCCATCATGATTCTTTTTGTCTTTTATTACACAGCCTCAAATAATTCATCTATTTTCTTAAGATATATCTTTGTTCATACATCATTTTAATTGCTACTTATACTTGACTTTTCCACTGTGCCTCCTAACATATACTACCCTGATCTAAAGAAAACTTACTAAATGAAGTTGAACCAAGAGACTATAGAATGTTACTGTTGGTCTCCATGATACTCCAGTGATATATGATTTATATGATACATAAATATGTACACCAAGACATTTTTTTTCACTAGTTTTAGAAGCTTCTCAAAACTTTTTTTGCTAACTGCAAATTCTTAGGTCATTTTCTCATTTCTTGAGTATTTACAAATATTTCAGTTAAGATGTCCTCAGCTAATAGTGACTCAGACCATAAGGAGATCTCGTGTTTACTTAAAAGAAGCTTGGAAGAATGTGATCTCAGTCTTGTTTGATGGATAAATGATGTCATCAGGATCTAGGTTCTTTTCTTCTTTCTACTTTGTTATCTTCAGAGGATTAGGTTCATTTTCATGTTTGTGACCTCCTGGTTTCAAAAATGGCCACCACAGCTCCAAGCATCACATTCTTGCATAAAAATATCCACAGCAGGAATGAAGGGGAAAACAACCTTCTTCTTGCACACCTTTCTTTTTTTAGAGAGGAAAATCTTTCCCAGAACTGTCCAGCAGACTTCTTTTTTATTTCTTATTGGGCCAAATCACTGGGCCAAATGGATTGAGATTGCTATGCTTGGTGTAGACCAAGATTGATTGCCTGGAAAATGAACTATTACTGTCTAAACAAAATCACTGTTTTGTTACCAAGGAAAATAGGGAGTTGGCTGTGGAATGGGCAATCAGCCTACAGGAAACCAAAGAAATGTTTGATGAAATAAAGGAACAAGCAACAGAATGGATCAGTTTGCAGTGGTCTTAAATTTTTGTATCTATCTATCTATCTGTCTATCTGTCATCTCTCTACCTGATTTCTAGTTCTACTAGCTTAAATCCTTATAATTCCATTATCATCTAACTTGCATTTTATCATCTTATCCAGAAACAGTATGGGCGAATTTGTCAAATGCTTTATGAAGGAAAAAAAAAGAGAATAAATTACCATACATTATTAGTGACCTAGCAATGTTTTTTTCCTTCCAGTTGTTTTGAGATATAATTGACATACAACACTGTATAAGTTAAGAGTGTACAGCCTAATGGTTTGACTTACATATGTTGTGAAATGATCACCACAGTAAGTTTAGTTAACATCCATCATCTCATATAGATTTAATATAAAGAAAAAGAAAAAAATTTGTGATGAAAATTCTTAGGATCTACTCTTTTAACAAATTTCATATATATCATATGGCAGTGGTAACTGTAGTCATCATGTTGTACATTACTTATTCATCTTATAACTGCAAGTTTGTATCTTTTGACCACCTTCCTCCAGTTTCCCCACCCTCCACCCCCTACCACCAGTAACCACAAATATGATCCATGAGTTTTTTATTTTGGATTTTCCATTTAAGTGAGATCATACAGTAACAATTGTCTTTGTCTGACTTACTTCATTTAGCATAATGCCCTCAAGGTCCATCCATGTTGTTACAAATGGCAGGATTTCCACATTTTTTTACTGGCTGCATGACTTTCCACTGTATATGTATTCACCACAACTTTTTTTACCCATTCATCTGTTCATGGACACTTAGCTCATTTCCATGTCTTGGCTATTGTGAATAATGTTGCTATGAATATGGGGTGCCGATCTCTTTTCAAGTTAGCATTTTCATTTTCTTTGGAAGTAGAATTGGTGAGACGTATAATAGTTCTATTTTTAGTTTTTTTGAGGATCCTCCATATTGTTTTCCATAGTGGCTGTTACAGTTTATAATCCTACCAACAGTGCACAAGGGTTTCCTTTTTTCCTTTGCCAGTATTTGTTCTCGTCTTTTTATTTTGGCTGCACCATGCAGCATGTGGGATCTTAGTTCCCCTATCAGGGATCGAACCCGCGCCACCTGCATTGGGAGTGTGGAGTCTTAACCACTGGACCACCAGGGAAGTCCCTTTCTTGTCTTTTTGATGGTGGCCATTCTAATCATGATATCTCATTGTGGTTTTGATTAGCTTTTCTCTATGATTAGCAATGTTGAGCATTTTTAATGTACCTGTTGGCTATTCGTGTATTGTATTGTTTTTAGAAAAATGTCTATTCAGGTCTTTTGCCTGAATGATTGGATTATTATTATCATTATTATTTTGTTATTGAGTTGTATTCTTTATATATTTTGGATATTAACCCCTTATCAGATAGATGCTTTGCAAATATTTTTTCCCCACTCCATAGGTTGTCTTTTCACTTTGTTGATTGTTTCTTTTGCTGTGTAGACATTTTTTTTTTGTTTGTTTGTTTGTTTTTGCGGTACGCGGGCCTCTCACCGTTGCGGCCTCTCCCGTTGCGGAGCACAGGCTCCGGACGCGCAGGCTCAGCGGCCATGGCCCATGGGCCCAGCCGCTCCGTGGCATGTGGGATCCTCCCGGACCAGGGCACGAACCCATGTCCCCTGCACCGGCAGGCGGACTCCCAACCACTGCGCCACCAGGGAAGCCCGTGTGTAGACATTTTTTAGTTCAATGTATCCCACTTGTTTATTTTTGTTGCTTGTGCCTTAGGTTTCATGTCCAAAAAAATCATTATAGAAATGGTTTTAGAGATTACTAACACATTATTTTCTGTATATTCATGAATCCATTGTTTCATAAGTTGGTCTAAAACTTCTCTGGTGTTCCTGGGATTCATCCTTTACTTCTTTTCTTGATACATTGGAGCAATGATCTTTTTTCCTAATTATTCCTCAAAAGATATCTTTGGTGGTTCAGAGATAAAACCTGGGTAATCTTTCATCCTCTTGAAGTAGAATTTGTGTGGTCCTTAAGACTTGAACTCATTTAAAGCAGTAAGTTCACTGGATTTATTGTGGTGATCATTTCACAATATATACAAATACTGAATCATATTCTATACCTGAAACTAATGTAATGTTATATGTCAATTGTATCTCAAAAAGTTGTAAAGAAAAAGGACAAGAGAAAGTAGAAGGTATTTGTAGCACATATAACAAACAAAAGACTTATAAAGAATAGCTAATAAGAAAAAGAAAAAAAACTGAATTGAAAAATGAGCAAAATACTTGAGCTGGTACTTTAGAAAAGAGGATATCCAAATGGCCAATAAGTATAATATGGGGTTCATTAAGCATTAGGGAAATTATTAAAACCACAGTGAGATACCATTACACAACTATCAGATAGACTAAAATTTGTGAGTCTGACAATACTAAGTATTGGAAGGATGACAAACAGTGGAAACTCATATACACTGCTACTAGGAGTTGTGAAAGGATGCCAGTTTGGGAAACAGTTTGGCAATGACTAATTTAAAAAAAGTGATCTGATCCTGCTTTGCTTTCTTATTTCCCTTGGGATGCTTGATCATTCCCCTTCCAGCTAGTTTTACTCTCTTTCTCTCTGTCTCTCTCAGTTTCTCTCTCTTGCACTTTGTCTACACACACAGACACATGCATACATGGAATTGTGTAAGTAGTTCTTTATGTTACCTATTAATAGTCACCATTTATAGTCACCATTGCATTTACTTTTTAAGGTATGGACCTATCTTCACCTTGTTCCTCTGGCTTCAGAAGAACATTATTAACCCCAGTCCCCGGTGTACTCTCTATGACCATGCCTTCTTTTTCCTGATTACTGTAATCTCTATTGCACTGAAGGGAGGATAAAAAGGGTTAAAATCTGTTCACTGGGGCATGGTAACATTTGAGTCAAAAGACTTCCTGAAGCAGATAGGTAAAATTCCTTGTTTGCATGTAGATTGGCTGGAAATATTTCCCTTGGTTTCCATTTCAAATCATTATGAAGTTTGTTTTTATTTGTGCAACTTAAAAAAATAAACGCAGTCATAACCTGAAGTTTTGTGTAAGGCAAACCTCTGTTCATGCTGAGTTAAAGAAATGACACTTAAAAATGATTACTTTATGAGATTCAGGATAGTGCTTACCTCTGGGTGGGGGTAAGGGAGGAGGGTACAAGCAACTTTCCAACTGTATTGGTCATGTTTAGCTTCTTAAGAAAGGTGATACCCTAATGTTTATTGTGCTAGTCTTCACATATTTGTGCACATTCATGCATTAAACATAACTATATCTATAAACAGAAAAAGATTAAAAATAAAAGTATTAGGGGCATATACCCTGAGAAAACCATAATTCAAAAAGAGTCATGTACCACAATGTTCATTGCAGCACTATTTACAATAGCCAGGACATGGAAGCAACCTAAGTGTCCATTGACAGATGAACGGATAAAGAAGAAGTAGCACATATATGCAGTGGAATATTACTCAGCCATAAAACGAAACGAAATTGAGTTATTTGTAGTGAGGTGGATGGACCTAGAGTCTGTCATAGAGTCTGAAGTAAGTCAGAAAGAGAAAAACAAATACTGTATGCTAACACATATATATGGAATCTAAAAAAAAAAGGTTCTGATGAACCTAGGGGCAGTACAGGAATAAAGACACAGATGTAGAGAATGGACTTGAGGACACGGGAAGGGGGAAGCTGGGATGAAGTAAGAGAGTAGCATTGACATATATACACTACCAAATGTAAAATAGATAGCTAGTGGGAAGCAGCTGCATGGCACAGGGAGATCAGCTTAGTGCTTTGTGACCACCTAGAGGGTTGGGATAAGTGGAGTGGGAGGGAGACGCAAGAGGGAGGGTATATTCACTTTGTTACACAGCAGAAACTAACACAACACGGTAAAGCAATTATACTCCAATAAAGATGTTAAAAAAATAAAAAAACTAAAAGGAATAAATTGGCAGAGCAATCTTACTTATTACATTGACTAGGTAAAGAGTTAATTGGCTGATCCTGAGAGATTCCTGCATTCTTTTATTCACTTATTCATTCAGTAAACACTGATTGAACACTTACTGTGCTATGTGATGGAGCTATAATGTAGAATAATGTGGTTGCAGGCCCCAGCAGATCTCCCAGTACAGTGGAGTACACAAATGTGTAAAAAATAATTGTCTGATACTATGACCAGCAATATAATAGAAATACAAAACGTGTTATGATAACTGAAGGGACGTGTGCCTGTGTGTGTCTGTGTGTGTCTCTTTGTGTGTGTGCCACTAAGTATGTTAAAGCTGTCATGGATGGCTTCACAAAAAAAGACTCTAAGCCTCTCTTTTTCTTAGTTATACCAGATGCATGCTCCCTGTGAGCGTCATTCTTTGCATTGCGAGCTTATGGGAACTATTTATCCTGAGGACCTAAAGGTTGATGGGAGAGGAGATCTTAAACGGCACAAGTGGCTGGTCTTGTTTTCAGGTGCCTGTCTGTGTGGTTCTGAAGCTTCCCTTTTGATGCATCCTTTTGTAAATTTCTCTCCAGTCCAGGACCAACTGATGCTCTACCTTAAGGAGGAGAGATTTATTCAAGTCACATTGGAAGACCATGAGAAGGCAGTAACTGCTCATCTGGGTCATATGAAGAGGGAATTTGGGCCTCAGTGATGGATTTCTGCCTGGCCCTCTTTCTGTTTTTTCCTCCTTTAGTTCAGAAATATAGGAAAGTAGTAGGGTGTAGAGGGAAGGAGAAATCTGTTTAGGGATTCAGTTAGACATAAGATTCAATTTCAACATGACTTGCCTCCAAAGCATCATCTGGAGCATTTTCACTGGAAGAGGTAACACTTGGGGTTTTAGAAATTGAATTTGGTGCTGATGAAAGACCTGACTTAGAATCTTGGTGTTAGTTTGTTCCCTAAAGGCAGAGCTGGCCAAAAGGCAGCAGTGAGGGATAAGTTAAACAAGAGGAGTGCCTTGTTGACTCAAGTGTCCTTGAGTCCAAGGTCCCAAGGACTTAATGAATGTCCTATGTATATTCGTAGTTGGGGATTGCATTACAAAGTTCACATCCAAGGACATAAGTATAGGGAAGTGAGCTGATCAGAGGCTGAATCAGAAAATACTCACTCCTAGCCCCGCCCCCCCAACACCTTTTGTGTGTTTTCTCTGGTTTTCATTAGACTGGTGTACCTATCTACCTACTTAGCACTAGAAACATTCCTCATTCCCTTTCCAGTGGTCTCCAGGTTAGACGATGGTTTGGGGACCTCATTAAATGTCTAAGATTGACGTATGTTAGACACTTGACTTAGGATAGTTATAGAGAAGTAAAGCTGATGGTGATTCAAAACTTTTCCACTGTATAATACTCAGGGCTGATATCTCATTTCTGGAGAGTATACCAAACATTTCTTAGCTTCTAGTTTCCTTGACCTGCTAATAATTCCCCCAGAAAGACTATCAAGACTGTCAATTTTACTTGACATCTTATAACTGTCATGGAAATAATAAGCGATCATTCTTTTTTTTTTTTTTTTTTTTTTTTTGCGCGGTACGTGGGCCTCTCACTGTTGTGGCCTCTCCCACTGCGGAGCACAGGCTCCGGACGTGCAGGCTCAGTGGCCATGGCTCACGGGCCCAGCCGCTCCGCAGCATGCAGGATCTTCCCGGACCGGGGCACGAACCCGTGTCCCCTGCATTGGCAGGTGGACGCTCAACCACTGCGCCACCAGGGAAGCCCGCGATCATTTTTAACAATTCAATTTGATAAGTAGATACCTTTTCTCCTCTAAAATTGATGAAATTTGAGCAGCAGTCTCAAATTATATCTTCACAAAGTACAATAAAGTTAAGAGGAAAATGTGTAGGTTTTTGAAGAAAAGCAATAATGAGAAAAATGCCTCACCATTTTCCCCTGCTTTTATTCATCCATTAAAGAAATATTTATTGGGTACCTGTTATGTGCTAAGCACTGAGTGAAATGTCAGGGATAAAATGAATAACAAACAGAAGTCTTAGCCCTATAAAAATTTCTGGTAAGAAAGAGATATTGAATAAATAACTACCTTCATTCATCATTACAAACTATAATAAGTGGTATAAAGACAATTCATGAGGTACCATGAGAACTTGTAACAGAAAGCCTGTGAGTCAGAGAAGGGCTTCCTGAAAAGGTGGTTTTTGAGCTGATATTTGAAGGAAAAGTAGGAGTTAACTAGGCAAAGAAAATGAAGTGTGTTTTAGTTAACTTGGGCTGCTATAACAAGTACCATAGACTGGGTGGCTTAAATAACATTTATTTCTCATAGTCTGGAGGCTGGGAAGTGCAAGATCAAGGTGCTGACAGATTTGGGTCTGGCGAGGGTCCCGTTTTCGGGTGTAGGATTTCAGCATATTACTTTTGAGGGGACGCATAAACATTCCATCCATAACAGAGTTCTGAAGCTCTGCAACAATATGTGCAAAGGTCCTGAGGTGGGTGGGAGCTTTTAAGAAACTTAGAGAGGCCAGTGTGGCTGGAGCTCTAAGGGAGGAATAGAGGGCTTACACTGTGAAGCTGCAAGATAAGTAGGGGCCAGATGATCCAGAGCCTTGTAGTAACAGTTAAAGATTTTGTGATTATTCTAAGAAAATAGGGAAATCATTCGAAGGTTTTAATCAGGGGAATAGCGTGATCATATTTTTATTTATATTTATTTATTTTTAAAATTAATTTTTATTGGAGTATAGTTGCTTTACAATGTTGTGTTAGTTTCTGCTGTGGCGTGATCATATTTTTATTTGAAACATTACAAATTGTAGTGTGGAGAATGGGTGTGGGGCAAGCAAGGATGTTGGGGGCCAGTGAGGAGGCTATTAACTAGCACAGGTGAGAAGTCATCATAGCTTGGATTAGGTGGTGGAAGTGGAGCTGGAGACCCATGGATAGTCTGAGTTATTTAGTGGTAAATTGATAGCACTTGGTGATAGATTGGAACTAGAAGGTAAAGGAAGTGGAAAGAGTCAAGTCTTACTACAGCTACCTGATTTATTGTAATGATTAGGCAAGAGTGCTGGTCACTGTAATAAGGATCACTGGAGGAGAATCAGATTTTGGGAGAAAATCATGAAGTTTGTTTTGCATTTGAGGGAGCATTTGAGGTGTCTTTCAGATATCCAAATGGATATATGGAGTAGACAGTTGTATACGAGTCTGGAGCTAAGAGGAGTAGTATGTCTGGGAGATGTAAATTTGGAAGTTGTTGACATATAAATTGTTACTGAAACCACATTTTGGGTGAAATATGGGCTGAGATTGATTAGCTAATGCAATTTAGCTCACCATGACCACATGCAAGTTCATAAAATTTTAGCATTGGATAGAAACTTAGAAATTACCTTTATTTTTTGAAATAGTAAAATATTTTAAATTATTTCCACTACAAAGTAATACATGCTTATTAGAAAATATTTTGGAAACATTAGCCCTCCCTCTACTTTCCCCATTTTTGTAAACAGATGATGAAAAGGAGATGTCAGGAGATGAAAGTGGGTCATCTTCAGCAGCATATATGGGCCAAGAACCCTAAACGCCTTAACTACGGTTATTTTATATCATGATAATCCATTGTTTTTAGTCCAGGCATTTCTTTGATATAGAGAGGTGAGATCTTGGGAAACAGAGAAGCCATATATTACTATTATTTTGATTATGAACAGGACCAGGTCTTAACAAACGATCTTCAACACTAGAACATTTGTAGGTCCTGGGTAACATAAGTGGTATAGCACACAGAACTATCCTTTTATCACCTCTTCTCTTCTAGTCTAAAGTTACTCAGTTACCTAATTTCCCTGACACCATTTTGATATGGAGAGGGCCAGGTCATACTTGGAACTTTCTGTTATTTTGTACAGATTTGTAGTTTCATATCTAGTTGAATTACTGTTTTTCCACCTGAAATTAATCAACATATAAATTCGTGTAATTCCGGAGTTGGAAAAGACAGCAGTCTTTTAAGGGAAGTGCCATGTTGGGGAACAGGGATAGGAAGGGTTAAAGACAGTAGCTCTCTTGCTCTTTCCTAGAAATTAAAAGATCCTGGAGTGCTTATGTGAGCTGCAGGCCAACCTAGGTAGTAGGAGACTACTTTGCAGGAAAAAATGAACTGAGGAGGTAGAAGAGAGTCCTTCTGTGCCTTCTGTTTTTCTAGGACAGCCAAGATGGGAGATCTTTTTTTTTTTTGGGGTACGCAGGCCTCTCACCACCGTGGCCTCTCCCGTTGCGGAGCACAGGCTCCAGACGCGCACGCCCAGCGGCCATGGCCCACGGGCCCAGCCGCTCCGCGGCACGTGGGATCCTCCCAGACCGGGGCGTGAACCTGCGTCCCCTGCATCAGCAGGTGGACCCTCAACCACTGCACCACCAGGGAAGCCCAAGATGGGAGATCTTAAAACAAGAAACTTCAAGAAATCACAAGCAATGATCTGACCCCAAGTATTGCTGCTGAAAACCAGAGAGCAACCTGGTAATTGAAAGGGCTAGCCCACTGGAAGTGTAATTAATCTTTTTGGCAGTTACCTACTTTCAAAACAAGAATGAATCAGATATTTTATCTGAGGTTGGTAGTGAGTCATCTTTGAAGAAAACGTCTAATTGAACTCTGGAAATCTGGAACCACCTTGGAAGATGGCATTCTGACCCCTTACAGTAAATAGTGTCTCATCAATATTTATATTTAATAAAAAGAAACTATGACAACTCAGTTATATTTTTGCTTGTCTATTAGTAGAGACTGATGTAGGCAAGTTGGACGGTGAACATATTGGTGTTTATCAAGTACCATTCAAAGGAGAGAACTTATCTGGCAGACACAGATGTTTTTGGTTGCCTGTATTCTGGTGCATGTCACAGGTTGAGTTCCCTGAAAAACAGACTCTGAGATGAAGAGGAACATACGGGAACATTCAGGAAGCAGGACAGGGCAGAGGGAGAGGTTGAGCTGTGATGCATCTCAACAGATGTCTCAGCCAGCTCTCTGGGGAGTTCTGAACCTGGGATGACTCTTCACAGTTGCCCTGAGTTGAGCCAGGGACCAGGCCATTACACTCCCATGTCAATCAGTTGGTAGATTCTGGCCATCCTAGGAAGGAAGCATGATCTTGGGTGAGACAGCTCTCTTCAGCAGAGGTGGGTCTACATAGGGGTCTGACAGCTGAGAGCTTCTGCTTTCAGCACTCTCAGAGGCTGGGAGTAAGTCTTCTTTCCTAATGGGGGTCTGGGTAGCAAATCCCCACAGTCACCATAGTCCATTCATTGGGCCATTATGATCTACTTCTTTGTGTCAGTTCTGGAAGCAACTTCTCTAGGATTCCAGTGGGCCGTTTTCTCCCTTATGTAAACTTAACAAAAGAAAGGTAATTTGACAGCCATAGCCCCTGATTTGCAGAAAGTCTTAGGGCCACAATTGATGTTCATCATCACCCTCCTCTACTCTTTTTTTTCGATTCCCACCACCCTTCATTGATACCTTTGCTGGTCTTAGTGGCTTACTTGTTGGTGTGACCCAGACCTTCATTCTGGGTCTAAGGGGTCTAAGCCCTTGGTATGAGGAAGCTATAGTGCCCAGGTGGAAGCTACAGCTTGCTGTTCAGTGAAACTCTTGCTGTGTCCCTTGGAGGAAGCATTCCCTCTTTGGGTACTAGGACCTGTAAAACCACAGAGCCCCAAGCTGTAGGGCGGGGAAGCACAAATTCCCCAAATGGGACTCTGGGAATAATGGTATATGGGGCCACTCCTGATTCTACTCGTTATTTCTCAGACCCATATATTCTACCTGCTGAGGACACAGTACTCATGTAAACATCATTGATTTAAAATATGTACTGCATCCTGGAGGATGGCCCTTGACAGGTAGTTTTTCTGAGTTGGCACTTTAGCTGTGCTTTCAATAGGTTGTTCCATCATCCTATCAGGCTCTCAGCGTCTGGGTATTGCAGTACATTATATGAGAAATTGATCCTATGGTCAGTTCCTTCTGCTACAGCTCCTTTGCTGTAATATTCATTCTTTGGCCTGATGCAATTTATGTGGGATACTTTGCCAGTGGACCAAATATTCTGTAAGCCTTTGGATAGTAATGCTGGCTAAGGTCCTAGTGTAGGAAAGGCAAATCTTTTGTAAATGTATCTCCCAGAATATATGTCTGTTCCTATGAAAATGAATAATTATCCTTTCTATGGAAGAAGGGGTCTAATGTAATCAGCTTGCTACCAGTGGGTGATTGGCCCCTAGAAGAATGGAGCTGTACTGGGGACTCAGCATTGTTCTTTGCTGTTGGTGGGTTAGACATTCAGCAGTCACAGTACTAGATCACCCTTGGTGGGTTAAAGGTCATTCTTTGAACCCATGCATAGCCTCCATCCCTGCCACCATGACTACTTCTTTCATGTGTCCATTGTATCTGTCATGGGGTGGCTATTGACAGAGGGTGGCTTATATCAGCTGGCTGAGTCATTCTATCTACCTGAGTGTTTACTTCCTCTTCTGTGATGAATTATCTTTGATGGGCATTGACATGTGGTATAAAGATTGTCATACCTTGTCTCTATTCCGGTATGTCTATCTACACACCTCTGCCTAAAGCTCTGCTTTTTGGGAGGATCTTCCCTTACCACTGAATTTCAGGGCCAATTGTGAGTAGGGATATAGTACAGCCACCATCCATTTTTGGTTTTCACCCACATGATGAGCTGACCCATCTATGAACCAAGCTCAGGCTTTTTCCCTCCTCCATCAGCTGGTCCAAAGGGATCACTCCTGTGACCATACATGTGCACTGAGGAAGAGGCTCAGGCGCCACGGTGGTGGATGATATGTGGGTCTGGGCTACTTGCTGTGCAGCCTGCTTGTGCTCTGTGCTCCTGCTTGTGTTCAGTCCCCGATGTACATTTCCATCTGATAGCTGGACCTGTCCAACCTGTGACTTGGTGGTGCTGACATCCCCAGTTCATAGGGGCTGTTCTAACTTGGTGTCCAATGGTCCTACACTCTATTTCTACCAGGGCTCAGAAACATGCCAGGAACCATTTCCTAAAAGGTGTGTAATTCTCCGTTACAGGTGTCATGCCCAAGAACCCTATGAATCCGTGTTATGAGTTTCCTATTGGTACTTGCCATAAATTGCACATGACATCTTTTCTCATCACTGAAACCTCTGTCACCACAGGATCTGCTGGGATATATGGTCCGAAAGGCCGGGTTGCTTGAACTGCAGCCTGGACCTGCTGCATAGCCCTTTCTTGCTCTGATCCTAATGAAAATCTGACAACTTTTCCTGCCCTGGACCCCCACTAAAAGCTGTAAACTTGGTGTTGAAGCAATATTCTCAATATTCTCAGGTATGGAATATGCTGCCTTCATAACCCAAAGAAGACTATCAGGCCTTATTCTTCCTTCTTCATAGTGGAAAATGCAAATCTTAGTATTTGTCCTTTACTTTGGAGGGGAAGTCCTGGCTTACCCAAGTCAATTAGACATCTGAAATTTTTACTGGTATGTTGGGGTCCTGAATCTTCAGAGGGAATATCTCCCATACTCTGGAGTTCATGTGTCTTACCATGGCCTCCAATGTACCAGCCAGATTTTGCTTATCTGCTCTGATGAGTATAGTGTTATTAATATAGTGGGCCAGTGTGATGTTTTCCGAGATGTCCAGTCAGTCCAAGTCATGCTGGATTATATTATAGCAGAAGGTGGGAGAGTTATCATGGTCCTGGGGCAAGACTATAAAGGTTTACTGTTGTTCATTTCAGGTGAATGCACACTGTTTCTGCTCTCTTGTTAGAGAGTTGGAAAAGAATGCCTATGCCAGATCAAATGTCACATAACCATGTACCCAAGGCTGCTCTAGCAAAGACTTCACATATGGCACAGCAGCTGCAAGTGGGGTTATACTACTTGGTTGAATTTGTGGTAATCCTGTCTACTATGGAATACTTCTCGTTTTTGTGGGGAATCTGAATGGTTAATTAAAGGAATAGAATTGAATTATTTAAATATGTTACTGATTTCTGCCTCTCTCCCTGGGAGGCGGTATTATTTTTGATTTTCTATGTTGGTGGTGGTGGTAAGCGTTTGCAATTTCAGCAGTTACCATTTGGCTTTCCACATGGCTCTAGTGTTCATCATGTAGGCCAAGGAACCAATATGGGCGTTCTGGCAGCTAGAAGCGGGTCCATTCCAGTTACATATTTGGAGACCAGGAAAATGACCACCAGCCCAGTCAGTGGACCTACTGCACTGACTGTGAACTGGACCTGGGTCAGGACCTCGTTTATTATTTGGCCCCATATACCTCTATTCTAATGGGACCCATGATGATACTTTAGTTTTCTCAGTTTCTGTGTCAACTTGGACCTACGCAGAGGGAGTAATCTTTACACCTCACAGCATACCACAGGAAGCAGAAGGTGCCTTGGGTGAGCAGCTTTCTTCTGAGGCAATCCCTGTAGGAGCTCACAGCTGAGGGAGTTCTTCTTGCCGCTGTGGAGTAAGTTCTTCATTCCTGAAAGCTTCTTTTTCTTGGAAAGAACCCCCTATATATAGAAACTTTACTAAACTTAAACCTTCCCCCCATTCTGCTTCAGTTACTCAGAGTTCGGGAAAGAGAAGAGAAAGGAAATTGACATTTGAGTGCCTACCCTGTCCCAAGCATCAGGCTTGGTATTTTGTATATTTTGTATACCATTTCAATTTGGGAACCTTGTTTGCATTTCTCCAGTGTTTGTACAATCTTTGATTTCTCAGTATCTTCTTTGTCCTTTTGCCTGGAAGGTCCTTCCTCACTTTGCTTGTCTATGGAAGCTGTTCTCATCCTTTTTGATTTAACTCAAATACTGTGTTGTCTTGGAGTTCCTGATCCCTGAAAAAGGGCTGGGTGCTTCTCATAGCACTTTATGGCCATCCCCCACTAAGCTCTGCTCACAGATCACAACTGCTGTGTCTGCCTTGCAGAGTCCTCTCTCAGTTCTGAGCAGCTGTGCTGCTCATCTTTGCATCCTCAGGGTATAACACAATCCATGTCATAGAGTGGGAGTGCATTAAATGTTGGCTGAGGATTCTCCAGTCTGGAAAAAAGTCTCAAGCACATCAATTTCCCTTTCTTTCAAGGACTGAGCTCATGACATAATTTCTGATTAAAAAAACTTGATTTCCTAGTTTCTCAATAACAGGGTGAAGAAGCTCTTAGAGAAAAGAAACAGGCATTTCTAGTAGCAAAATTTCACTGCATATTTTTCACTGTGTATTTTCACTGCAAAAGAATAAATCAGCATTCTAGTTTGTCAATCGGTCCCTTCAGAATATTTTATCCAGAGTCAATCCCTCAGACCTTGAATGCTTCCAAGTTACTTCCAAGTTGAATGCTACCATCTATCAGCTGAGTGTTGATGCCCGGGTGAACCTGGAAGCCACACAAAAGGTGGTGGAGACTCTGTCCATCAGATTCTGTCATTCTCTTTATGAGTGAGAGGATGAGAGCCCTACCACCAATCAGGATTAGCTATTTCAGACTCTAGGTAAGTAAGAACTACTCACTACTCATTGTGCGAAGCCACTGACATTAGGGGTTCATCCTTTACAGCACCAAGTACTTCCTTATCTAAATCAGCTAGCTTGTCCTCCACCAACAGCATATGAACGTGCCCCTCCTTATTCCTTTCAGTCTCACCAATGCCTCCATAGTGCTTAAAAAAGTGCCAATTTCATAGCAGGTAAGTGGTAGGTGTCGTTGTTTAATAGTTCAATTCTTTGAGTTCTAGTAAAGTTGGCATGGTGATTGACTACTTGTATTTCTTCTTAGCCCAGAGTTCTGTGACTTCAAAAATTCCTGGAAGGCCAAAAAAAAAAAAAAAAAAAAAAGAAAGAAAAATTCTAAGTTTTAAAATTTCTCCCGTATGCATATTTATGAACACTTGGAGATACTATCTTTTAGCCAAAAAAACTAGACTGAATTAGCAGAAATATGAGAATAACTTGAATATAGTTTACTTGGAGCTGCCAACAGCCTCTCAGTGGGGCTGTGAGCCAATCTGATGGGGTATATGAGCAGAAGGAAAAAAAACTCAATGGAAGTCATTCAGTTGTTTTAATTAGTCTTGAATCTAGTGGACTAAATGAAAATTCATCTGATTTAATTGAGTGACACTAACTGGTGAAGAGAAGGCAATCAAATAGGCTCTGCATTATAGTTATTCAAAATTGTTTTTTTTTCTAATTTACTTCTAATATTTTACCCTTCTTGCTTTGTGCTCTGTGGTCAGACTCTAAAAATAGTTTAGTATTTATTGGAATGTATCACAACAGATTAGAGAATGCTCTGTATACTTGGGCTTGCTTTTATGTTTTCAAATCAAGGGTTGAGATATTTTGTTCTTTGAGTTGGATCACTGAACACAGAAATAGCCAGTGATGCATCATCATGTTTGTTGCCAAAAACCTAAGTCCACAAGAGGATGAGATGGTTTGCAGAGGTAATAGAAGGGAGAAGAGAAGGTTTATAGGAAGAAACAGACTGATTTGGAAGAAGCAATAGGAAAATATGGACTTCTACCAGACTGAAGACATCATTCTCCCAGATGGGCCCTGTGAGTGCAGAAACAGTGAGGACCCAGGCCCATTTTCATGGTGGTAATTAGTGAGGCAGTAAGATCCCAAAGAGAACAGCTGCCTGGTGCATAGGAGAGGGCCTGACCTCGGGCTTAGAGTTCCCAGCTTTACATGTATCTCTCTACCTCTGGCAGAGCATAGAAGCCATAAGAAGTTTCAGGATCTGAAGAGACCATGTAGTTCATGACAGTGGGTTATCTCAGCAATAAGTTATGAAGACAGATGACCTCAACATGACCCTGGAGAAAGGGGCACCCCTCACCAAGCTGCAGGATGGGGGCCAAGCCAGAAATTAAGCTTATTTATTAAAAAATTGATTATTTTGCACACCTGGGTCAGTGGACAGAGATTAATGTCTACTCTATCCACATTTCCTGGGGCCAAACATCTCAGATCATTATGTGCTCATGAGGAGCCATAGCTTTATTGCATTTGTTCGTTCACTATAATTTGATAATATTTCTTATGAGCACACATTTAAATAATTATTCAACTAAAACAATGTTTTCAGAGTTGGCCTGGCAAAGGGGCTTTGAAATCAGAAGACGCCAGTAATATATGATCCCTTAGCACAAGGTTTAGATTTGAATTTCATCATGACTTAGCGGAAATCAGAGCAGATTTATTGTGCGTACTTAACTGTGGGTAGAGTTATGTGCAGAAAATGCTTCTTATGATCATGAAAAGTAGCACAAAGTGTCATTGAGTTGCTGTCATAGGACACTAGATCCTAAATTTTAGAAAAGGACCCTAGAGTATCCCCCTGTATTCCTTTCTTTGCTTAGAGGTATCTGAGATTTCAGTCATTGCATAAGCTTTGAGTTACCTTGAAAAGGAGAAGTTAGAGGAATGTTCCTGAGAATAGGGACTGTGGCTGGCCCTGGTTTTAGGGCCAAAGCCGTCTTGATTTCAGAAGCCTGGACTCCCTGTCCTAGGAGAATGGACTTTCTTACTAAGTTATGCACTCTTTTGGTTTGATTTGAGACCTGGAACCACACTGGTGGTGCTTGGGCTCCCACCCTGGGTTCTGAGTGACTACTCCTTTTCCGTGTATGTAGTTGCATTTCAGTTAGTATTTGGAAATTGATTTTACTATTGTGGATCATTGCAGGCCAGGAAAAACCAGTCCCTCGTTTGTTCCCCATCAGCAGTCTGCAACATTTCACAGTCATGGTTGGCATCAGTGTTGTCTGTGGGAGAGAGTGGCTAAAAAACCCATATTGATTTCTGTCCACTTGGACTTCCAGCTGCTTGCAAGCCTACCTTGACCAAGGTCCTTCCTCCTCACTTCTTGGGCCACCTTTGTATGGGACTGCTGCTGTTGCTGGTTTTATCAGGTCACGGTTAGGCTGAGGCACCTGAAGCCCTGTTTCAGTACACCTTGGAGTGTTTCTCTTGTGTGTATGAACCATGGTTCCTTCACTTAGACCATCACACAGACAGCAACTGCAAAGGCGTCATCCAACTTCCATGTAGGTTCTGCTCGGCAGGCCTGGATGTAGCACACACCCAGGCTTGTTGGTATAGCTCTGTAAGGAGATCAACATGTCTAATGCCTATTTTCTGAGTCCTGTAAAGGCCACTTCTAAGGCAGGCATGGGTCTGGGAGTTCACCTTTGTGCAGGGAAGTGTGGGAATTCTGTGAATTACCAGTGTGAAGGGAAAGACTTAACTCAGAGTAGCTTAATCCTGTATTTGCATCTGTTGTGAAATTAAGGATTTTGAACGTATCCAAGGACCTGGGCTGATTTGGAGCAGCCTTGAGCCTCTACTTTTGTGATTGAACTATGTTATTTATTTATTAATTTATTTATTTTTGCGGTACGCGGGCCTCTCACTGCTGTGGCCTCTCCCGCTGCGGAGCACAGGCTCCGGACGCGCAGGCTCAGCGGCCATGGCCCACGGGCCCAGCTGCTCCGCGGCATGTGGGATCTTCCCGGACCGGGGCACGAACCCGTTTCCCCTGCATTGGCAGGCGGACTCTCAACCACTGCGCCACCAGGGAAGCCCTGAACTATGTATTTTTTAAAAAGACAATCACTCTTGCTTCAGAACCTGAAACCAGAATCATAATGTTGGGATTTCACAGGGACCTCTGTCTCTTTTATATTCTCTTCTCTTCTACCTGTGGATTAAGTTAAAACAGGTGTTTAGTCTTAATTTCTTTCATTATCTTGATAAATAACATCACAAAGCAGGGGATCCATTAATACTTCAGATCCCACTTTTTAAAGACGAGCTGGCCAACGAGAATGAAGCCCCTGATACTGATGTAACAGTCTTGGGGAGACACACAATCAGGAGAAGGGAGGGCTAGGGTTAGGGAGAGGAGGAGAGGAGTCAGGACAGGCTAAGTATTGTTCAAGACACAAATTAACCTTGCAATCTCAGTGACTTGATGCAGTGAAGAATCACTTCTTGATCATGCATAATATGTTGCAGACCCTGATGCTCTGTAGGGTAGCTCTGTTCTGTCCTAAGCAGCAATTTAGGAACCTCATCTGCTCCTTTCTAATATTTCTGTATATCAGCACATGGATTCCAGTGCACAGTGACAGGGAAAGCAGAGCCAGAGTGTTGAGTGGGAGCTTTTCCCTTTCACCTGGAAGGGACTCATGGTACCTCTACGTTCATTGGCCAGAATTAGTCACCCGACCCTGCCTAATGGCAGGGAGGCTGGAAAGAGTAGTTTCCCAGGAATGAGAATAGACCCTGCTACTTGTGACCAATTGTAATGTTTACCCAGTGGAATATACATGATAAAAGGACTGTGGCTCCTGTCTTGAAGAGGGGCTGCTGTGGCTGGCATTTTCCCACACTTTTCTTCTTTTTTCCCCAGCAGGGACCATATTGCTGGTTTAGCATTGCCAACACACAAGGTCCACCTTGCAAGCGTTATCAGCTACATCTCTCCCTGAGAGTTTCTGCTACGGAGCTCATGTTGAGAGAGTGGGGAGCAGGGGAATTCCAGGGGGACAGTTGGTACAATTCTTCATTTGTCTCCTGCACCCAGTAAGTTCGCTTCCTATTTCTAAGACTCATTAAAAGTACTCATTTTGCTTAGACCATGTGGGTGGGTATGTAGGATTTTGAAAAGCTGTTGCTGATTCCTCCAGCTCATTTAGGAGCCATCTGGAAGAGGCCTTAGGGCCAAGGCGGACATGCTGTTTCTCCAGCCTCTGAGAGCTGTCCCTGGGGAACACACACACACACACACACACACACACACACACACACACACACACACACACACACACACGCACGCACGCACGCACGCACGCACACGCTATAAATCACTTCTCTCATTGGTGCTAAATTAACTTTTAAGCTTTCTTCACTCCTGAATCAGCTGAGATCAGGATCCTGTGTGGCAGGAGGCTGAGCCCCGTGCTCGACATTGATTAAATATAAATTACTTTTGTTGTGAGATTTAATGCATGCATTAATAGAGGCATCAGTGGTTTCTAAATGCTGGTCTGTGGACTGGCTGAATCAGAATAACCTGGAACACCTTGGAAAATACTCCCAGGCCTCACCTCAGACCAACTGAATTGGAATCCCTGGATGAAGGCTCAGGCGTCTTTACTTGAATGAGCTCTTTAGGTCATTTAGATGCACAGGCAGGTTTGGGAATCACTGCTGCTGTGGTAAGAGCACTGGGAGTTTGAATATCTGCTAGCTGGGTTCCAGTCTTGCTCTGATGCTAGCTGTGTGGACTCGACAAGTCACTCAACATTTCTAATCTCAGTTTTGTCATCTTCATGATGGAACTGAACCTAGTTTTTCAAATGAAATATTAGCCAGAGCCTCAGTATGCAAAGCATATAAAAGTAGGATGGCTCAGGTGGAAGCAGTGGTCAAGTTATCCTTTAATTCCCAGCATGGCTCCTAAAGTCTGCCAAAGAACTCTAGGAATTTCTGGGACACAGTTTGAAACACCTCTGGGTGAGTGATCATTAAGTTTCTTTTCTGTCCTGGAAGTGTTTGAATCTTGGTCCATCTTGGGGGTGGGGGGGGGCATGAAAATCAATGACAAATTATTGTCTAGGGAAGATTCATATTCTTTCTGTTTCTCTCTCTGTCTCTTTCTCTGTTTCTTTTTCTCTCTCCTTTTCCTGGAACAGATGAAAACCGAGGATGTGTATTTCTTTCCAAGTTCTCAGGTGAAAAGTGGTGGGGATTTGAGGGGCGAATATCTGAGTCTCATTTGAAAGTGCAAAGTTGTTCTTGCTTGTAGACTTAGTTTCTATTGCCCATGGAATTTTTGGGTTCAGATCACAATGTTTTGAGGTTGAATTTATCAATTTGCAGGTTTTAACATTTCCTAACACATTTGACAAAAGTCTTGGCAGGCAAATCAGGCTCATATTCAGTAAAAATGTATCATACATGGTATAGACTGTGTAAGCAGACTTTTGTTCTATTATTGCATCTAACCACTCAAGCATCTTCTGGAATCCTGACTATTTTTGGTTTTGGGATGTCAGGTATTTATTATATTAGAATTATATGAGATTAGGCATGACAACTCCTTTAGGAATTAAGAAGCCTTAATTAGGTTCCAGAATTGTCCTGGTTTAGTACAGGACCAGATCCTACAAAATCTGAATTTATTACATTATTTAAGAGTTTTATTTAAAAAATAAAGTCATTACTTCCAGCATGAACAATAATGATAACTACCATGTGACTTCTAGGTTTCTTAATATTTTTACTCCTAAATACTCTTGCACATAGTTCCTAAGAACAAGGATATTCTAATACACAATCACATGCTATTCTAACATTTAGTAATAACAAAATTTAGAAAAGTCAACATTAATATTATCAAATATTCAGTCCATATTCAAATTTTGCCAATTGCTATCCACTTTTTGATGATATTGATGAATTTTTAT
The DNA here is from genome assembly GCF_937001465.1 of Orcinus orca. NCBI lineage: Eukaryota > Metazoa > Chordata > Mammalia > Artiodactyla > Delphinidae > Orcinus > Orcinus orca. The sequence continues at coordinate 52,742,223 of NC_064573.1, forward strand.
ATTATTCATTTTCAAATTTGAATGTGATAGCCCCATAGTAGTAGTATGAGAAAAGTTCTATAGGATGATTAATCTATATATTCATTCATTCAACATTATTAAATAACAATATTTAAGGATATAGAAAATGAATTTCTAGCTATAAAGCATCATTTACCTTGAAGATCTCAGTCCAATGGTACCCATGGAAGTAGGTAGAAAATCACAAATAGCAGAACATGTTATGATAGAGAGAACCACAGGGTAATAGAAAATGAATGGCCATCATTAACAGAAATGGGGAAACCAGGAGAAGGAGATGGTTTGTGGTTGCTGAATTAGGACATGTTTTGGTAGTATGCAATACAGATGGAGACTATGGGCACTTGGATCTGCAGGGAGATTAAGGTTAGAGCCATAGCTTGGGAAATGTCATAGAATAAAGTTGAAATCTTAGAGGGGATACATTTTTTTAAAGGGGAGAATATAAAAAATTAAGGACCGAAAATTGGAAAGAAGATGAAGATCCAGAAAGCCTCAACACATAACTACTTTTTTCATCAAATATTTTTGTCAGATTATTTATTTATTAGAGGACTACTAGGTCATTGCAATTCATGTTTTGGTATGCCTGAAAACTCTGTAATCTATCTTCTGCCTTGGATAGAGGGTTTGAAGAAAACAGTCCACATGCAAGTTTAAATAGGAAGTTAAAAATTCACACTGGCCTTTTTCTGTTGAAATTATGATATGAATCACTATTATTTGAGAAGCTTTTTGCCGACAACAGGTAACATCCTGCAGATTTGCCTCTAACTATTTTATTAGTTGAACTGCTGGCATGTTTATGCTTTGAGACCTAGTCTAGAACTGTTAGACTTGCCAGATGAAAATCACAAAGACCAGTTCAATGTAGGAAATAATCAGTTTTTCATGCTCATTATCATTTAGATGAGTCTCTTACAAGGGGACGTTGCAGCATGACGCATTCCTCTAGGTAGCTAAGAGGAAGACTTAAATGCTCCAAGAGAAAAAGCAAAGATCTTAAATTTCAGAGTAAAAGAGAAAATCAAAGGATATTTGTGAAAACAAGAGCCAAGGAACAGTTCATTGCCAGAAAACTTTTCAGTTTCATCAATATTTTCATAGTTGCTTAACTTCATCATTCTTTGTGTGCCTTTTCACTGTCCTGAAAAAAGAGAAAACCTTTCAAAGCTTAAGTATTTTATTAAATCTTTTGTATTTTGACACCATTTGGAACCATTTTAACAGTTCATATTGAAAAAAAAAAGGCATCTCATGTCTCTCCTAAACATTAAAAGAAAAACAGGGACCCAATTATACTGCTTTTAGCAGTCTTGGCTAAAGGTTGAGTTTTTACTTATGTAACCAGTGAGGGATCTCAGAGACTGGATTATTGGGAGAGGAGAGAGCCTTATGATTCTGGATTTTTGTCAATTTACTAACATTTCCTAAATCTTACATTTATAATGGGAATATTCCAAGTAATTTCCCCGTCTTTTATTCCAAAATGTTTAAGGAAGGTGTTAACACTACACTGGCCTGCCTCCTAAAGAGTATGATTTACAAAGCTACTCCATAGTTGTGCTTATTCTTATTTTTAAAATGGCTTTTGGCCTTTGGCTCTGGCTACCAGGCTTGCAAGCTTAAACTGATTCTGCCTCCGTTGAAACCGTACTGCCTCTTCTCCCAGGGGATTACCCAGCGAAGTGTGTGTGCCTGTGGTGCTCAGACATGTGCACTTATATCAGATATATGTGCCCATGCAAGGGAATAGGTGGCAGAAGAAATGACCATTTAGAAACATGAGGACTGAAATGGGGCAACCAAGACACACTGCTGCCTTCTCCTAATATCAGATTGCATTTTTTAAATATAGAAACTATTCTTTTCACAATAAAAGCCTCTGGCAGTGATAAGCATGATTTCCAAGACTGTACATAGCACCATAAGAGCTCCAACTAATGTGCCCAGCTTCACTTTCAGCGTAGCTCATTAGAACAACAATGAAAACCAGCTGTTCCCTGGTGTTTGGCAAAGAAAGAGCCAATTAACTGGCCATCATACACCTGGTTCCAGATTTTGCCGTCTCCTTATGCGCCTGTAAGAGCAGCCAGTTTGCATGAATTCTAGTCATTAAATGCAAGCCAGTGGGTGGGGAGATGGTGTGAATGGGTATTCTCTGAACTGCTGTGTGGGCGAAAAGGTGAAAGGCCATCTAGAGCTTGGATACCTGGAAAGGCAACAGTGAATTAATTTAGCAAGGTATTGACTTTGTAAAACTGTTCCTTATTTTGTGTATGTTTATTTGAAGACTAGAAATACATTGTTTCTACAGATGCAAATATAGAACCATTTTGTAATGCATTCCTTTGGATTTTTCTCTTCAGTGATAGTGACATTTAAAGTGTGAACCACCCATCTATATTGTCATTAACCATATACCTATATTGGAGTATTTAAATTTCACTGGAATTCATCAGTAAGGCTTTCCTTTGTGGATTTGTTAAAATATCATGATTAACTCAGAAATAAAAGCAGTGATTGGAGCCCTTAAGCTATTTTGGAATAAATCACATAATTGGTATCTGACCATTTAGTCCCTGAAATAAAACATCTAATGTTGTGGCCCCTGGAAATGTTACAGGTCTACATCTCTCTGGAGTAATATCATTCTCAATAGAGCGGTCAATAAGACAATCATTTCTCAGCCCTGAAGACTGAAAAAACTGTTGTATTACACTTTCCAATCTTTTCAAAATCACATTTTAAAAGTCCACTTTGTTGCAAGATGACCAGTCTCATCTGATTTATAAGCCATGGCCTCAGAGGAAAAATGGAATGCTTCGAGTTGAAGTCGTAGAACAAACGTGTAGGCTGGAAGCAGACACTTCCTGCATTTTGAGCAGTTTCCAAAATGTGCTTCGGAATATGTCAGTTTACAATGTTTAAGTCATGTGGCAGGTGATCATTTACTTGGCAGCCTGAGTACGATGCTTATTTTCCTTGAAGAGTTCATATTTTGGATTTACATAGACCTACCCTTTCTGTCTGATCAAGAAAGCATATATGTGGATGATTACTTTCTAGAAATCCCCTTTCTTACCATTTCATATTTTAAAGGAATTTCATGAATTTTCACTCCTCAAACTCTCTGATGATATTAAAATGGTCTCATTTCAGACGGGGCTTTTCACCTTCATCTCTTTCCTCATTCTTAGTAATGTTGCAATACATTTTAGAAAAATGTCAAGATTCCTCTGATCTAGAAGTTGCACCCTGTAATGCACAAGACATGGAGTTCTTCATGAAGAATACTTAGTGGAATTTCTTTAGATCACTTGAGGGTTGTATATTCTAATTCCTATAATTAAAAAAAGTTAGATGTTTACATCCTACCCACAACTAAAAACAAACAAACAACTTGTCGATCTTGGATTTCTATGACCTTAAATAAGAAGTTGAATAAAGAAAACAAAGCTCCCCAAACTATAGTCACAGCCCTTTTTTATGTTAATATTTGAAAATTGTTCTTCTAAGAGGAGTTGTTTATTTGCCATTGTGAATTGATTGCTAACACTTGATTTGAGAAGGTCTGATCAATATCTTAAATACTTTTTGGTAATTTTCTTGTCCCTTTCCATCTTTTATCACTCAGACCTGTTCTTCAAGATATTCTCATCACATTTCTTAAGGACTTCACCATCTGTCTGAAAGTTATCCTTTCTTTCCTAAGTCTTCTTCAGAGGTCCTGATTTCTATGGTGTCAACCCTTCTAAAATTATAGCTTCATAATATTTTCTTGATGTCCTTAACTCTAGTCACCTTCATATCACTTTGAGCTTCTCGATAAAAATTACTCTGAACTTGGGTAAAATCTGAAATTTTGTTCTATGGTAATAGTTTCCTTACCTTTGCAACCACTTTCATTTACTACTGTCGATTGAATTATTTTTGTGCACCGTGACAGTCCGATGTTTTTGTCTGCCCCCTCATTACCTGCTCCTTCAGACTTAATTTGTTTCCTTACTGGCCCTGATCCCAGGGTTAGCTATTATAACAAAGTCCTCACCAGAATCTTAAAATTCTTCACCTGACTTCACTAACCTTCTGTGTCCTTGTTATTGCTTGCTGCTTACCAAAAATTGATAGAGAAAGTCAGGACATTACACTGAGTAAACCCACACTTACTCATATCAGGATAAAGCCCCCAATCCCTAATAGAGTCTGTAAAACCCTTTGTGAGCTGGCCCAATCTAGTGTCTTTGCATCCTCCTCTTAGCCTTCTATTCCAGCCACACTGGTCTCCTTGTACTTCCTCAAACACTTCACTCTTCCTGTTGGTTGGGGGCCTTTATCTTCTAGTTAACCAGTCATTAGATGTCAACTTTAAATATCACTTTCTTAGGGAGAGTGGTAGTTTAGCTTAAGCCTCCTCACCCTTCTAGTATATCATAGACCATGTACCTCTATCACAGTTAAAATTATACATTCCTTTTTTTTTTTTTTTTTTTTTTTGCGGTACGCGGGCCTGTCACTGCTGTGGCCTCTCCCGTTGCGGAGCACAGGCTCCGGACACGCAGGCTCAGTGGCCATGGCTCACAGGCCCAGCCACTCTGCGGCATGTGGGATCTTCCCGGACCGGAGCACGAACCCGTGTCCCTTGCATCGGCAGGCAGACTCTCAACCACTGCGCCACCAGGGAAGCCCACATTCCTTTTTTTGATTATATGTTTGCTGTCACTTTGATGAACACATAAACCAGAAGTATTTCTGCTTTTCCATGTATACAAAGCAACTGTGCTGTGTGCAATAAATATCTTCTGTGGAGTAAGAATAGTAAGTACTTCATAAGTGGCGCTTTTATTAGTAGTAACCTATGAAGCAAATGATATTTAGACATCTCCAACTATTAGAAATGTTTTTATATTGAAGTGAAGTCTCTTTTCCTAAATTTATTCCTTGGGGTCACACAAAATAAACTTATTTTCAGTGTGGTGTTGTCAAGTAGAGTGGTGTAGTACAGAGAGCATTGCTTTGGAGTAAGATTTAGCTGAAGCTACCATAATTGGGGGCTTACTGTGTGCCTGGCACTATGCTCAACTGTAAAGTGGGAATGATAATAATTGTTTTACGCAGTTCAGTTCAAAGGGCATTTGTTGAGAACCCATTGTGTTCTATATAGTGCATTAATATTTGGGATAAAAGATTAAACAATATGCTATACTCGAGGAGTTTATAGTTTATTGGAGAAAGTATCTCAGGTGGGCTTTTTGCTATGAATATGGTTTACTGAGGGGTTGGCTTGATTTTTCCAACTCTCACAGTAAGAATAAACACTCAGGTATGTATTGGGACTCAGATTATTTCCAGTTGTCTGCCCAAGGTGAGCAGACAAAATATTTAGCAAGAGCTTCCAGAACAGTAGTGACCCAGGAACCTGTAAGATCCTCTGAGGATGAGGTAGGTGGATGGAATTCTTGGTAGAACCTCAATTTGTATCATTGGCCACTGGGGGCTTTTTAAAAATTAATTAATTAATTTTTTGGCTGCATTGAGTCTTTGTTGCTGCACGTGGGCTTTCCCTAGTTGCGGCGAGTGGGGGTTACTCTTCTATGCAGTGTGTGGGCTTTTCATTGTGGTGGCTTCTCTTGTTGGGGAGCATGGGGTCTAGGTGCGTGGGCTTCAGTAGTTGTGGCAATGGGCTCAGTAGTTGTGGCTTTCGGGCTCTAGAGCGCAGGCTCAGTAGTTGTGGCGCATGGGCTTAGTTGCTCTGAGGCATGTGGGATTTTCCCAGATCAGGGCTCGAACCCGTGTCGCCTGCATTGGCAGGCGGATTCTTTTTTTTTTTTTTTGTCGTCAGGGAATTTTATTTTATTTTATTTATTTTATTTATTTTCACACACACACACACACACTGTATTTTATTTTTACAAGAGATAAATAAACGGACACCAAGCATTGTAAATGGATGACCACAACAAAAGCAACAATGATTGCAATTACCAAACACGAAACACACTCATACTATGTCATAATATTGACATTCAGTCCAGTAATCCTCCACTGTAACAGCTCCGTTACTTTGCAGTGAAAATTGATTTGTATATTTTTTGCCTCTGAGTCCTTGTGGGATTAAAAAAAAATTTTTTTTTTATTCAAACAGAAAGTCACAAAAATTGTAATCATCCTCATCAGTTCACTCAGTCCCATGTAATTAATTTTTTTTCATCTTGATCTTTTGTTAGCACTTTTATGAATTCATCTGAGTTCTGAAAATGCTTATTCATTCAGTTCAGGAGTATAGTCAGTTACCAGAAACCTGTACTTGTCAGGGTCTTTTCCATCAGTTCCTTGAAGATGAAACCCTTTTATAGGAACATTTTTGCAGAAGCATCAGAGTACACCCAGAACTGTCTGTAAATGACAAAAGACTTAAAAATGACCATGGGGGCTTCCCTGGTGGCGCAGTGGTTGAGAGTCCGCCTGCCGATGCAGGGGACACGGGTTCGTGCCCGGGTCTGGGAAGATCCCACATGCCGCAGAGTGGCTAGGCCCGTGAACCATGGCCGCTGAGCCTGTGCATCCGGAGCCTGTGCTCCACAACGGGAGAGGCCATAACAGTGAGAGGCCCGCGTACCGCAAAAAAAAAAAAAAAAGACCACGGTTAAAGATTTGATGAAAGTTCATAATAATGCAGTTGACAAGGAAATTTAGTTATTTCTGAGATATACATTTTAAAGTAATAACTAGAATTATGACTTATAACATTATACCAGAACATATAAGATTTTTTGAAATTTCATGTAGTGTCTGAAACATTTATATTAACATATTTCCATATAAATAACCCAAAGAAAGTTTAGTATTAGTTTTTTGTTTGTTTTTCTGTACTGCAGGGTCTTATTAGTTATCAATTTTATACACATCAGTGTATACATGTCAATCCCAATCGCCCAATTCATCACACCACCATCCCCACCCCACCGCAGTTTTCCCCCCTTGGCGTCCACACATTTGTTCTCTACATCTGTGTCTCAACTTCTGCCCTGCAGACCGGTTCATCTGTACCATTTTTCCATGTTCCACATACATGCGTCAATATACGGTATTTGTTTCTTTCTTTCTGACTTACTTCACTCTGTATGACAGTCTCTGGATCCATCCGTGTCTCAACAAATGACTCAATTTTGTTCCTTTTTTATGGCTGAGTAATATTTTTTTTAACGTTTTTTTGGGAGTATAATTGCTTTACAATGGTGTGTTAGTTTCTGCTTTATAGCAAAGTGAATCAGTTATACATACACATATATCCCCATATCTCTTCCCTCTTGTGTCTCCCTCCCTCCCACCCTCCCTATACCACCCTCCCTATACCACCCTTCTAGCTGGTCACAAAGCACCGAGCTGTTTTCCCTATGCTATGCGGCTGCTTCTCCCTAGCTATCTATTTTACATTTGGTCCACTGGGAGCTTTGTTGGAAACTCTTCGCTATGGAAACCTGCCTGCCTTTTCCTCCCCTCACCTAGGACTACGTTGTGCCCCTATCCTGTGTAGTTTTCTATATGCAGATGATTACTTTCCTTCACATAAATAAACTAATTTTTATCCTTTGCCTGTGTCTGATGGTGTCTCCCATCATACCCTTCATCCTTGTATCAACCACTTAAGGAGATGCACATGTACATTGATCATTTAAATATATGAGATAAATGATATAATAGGGAACTCTTGTGATGCTGTGGGAGTATAAATTGGTACAACCTTTTTTGAAAATTGGCATTACTTACTAAAGTTGAAGATATGCACTCCTATGACTGCATTTTCACACTTAGCTATATAGCCAACAGAAGTGTGTCCATATGTTCACCAAAAGATATGTACTAAGATATTCATAGCAACAGTATTTGTTATAGCCCCAAACTGGAAACTACTCAAATGCCCATCAATAGTAGACTTGACAAATGTGTATTCTATCCATACACTGCAACACTATACAGCAACAAGAGCAAAGAATTTACAACAACAAATTACAATATGGATGACTCACATAAAATACAGAACAGACAAAACATACCTAGATGTCAGAAGTTGGGATACTGACTACCATTGTTGTGACTAGTTCTTAGAAGAGAGCACAGGGTGGCATTCCTGGGGGTGCTGATAATGTGTTTCTTGATCTGGGTGCAAGGTAGTTTGTGAAAATTCATTGGCCTTTACACTTTTGACCTGTATATGCATTCATATTTCAATAGAAAGTTTAGAAAGAGTTGGTTCTACTGGTTCTATTTTATCTTCTTACTGAACTCAGGACTCCTAAAAGCAGCTTTACAGGAGTAAAATGTGGAAAATTACCATCTGCGAAAGGAGCTGTCTTGTTATGTATTTCAGACTGGCACTTGGTCTGAAAAGCAATTGTCAAGCTAGTAGGGGGGATCTTCGAATGATGTTCTATAGATGATAATAATTGTCCCAGTAATTGAAAGCCCCTGAGATGAACTGACTTGGAATCTACTTCCCTATTTTATTCTGACTCTAGTTACTATTTTTCTTTTAAAATGGATCTGATAGTCTTAAATATTAAATACTTCCACTTTTATTTTGTAATGTGCTTTTAAAAAATGACAAGTTAGCCACAGAATTGGTATTCCTAAAGAAAATTGCTAGCTGCTCCTTGAACATCCTGTAAAATGAGACTTTGGAAAATGAGTTAACTATTTTTTTCAGTTTTAAGAGTTTATTTGAGCAAAAATCAATTTAAATCAGGTAAAGCCAAACTGGAAGTGTGTGTGTGTGTGTGTGTGTGTGTGTGTGTGTGTGTGTGTGTGTGTATATATATATATATATATATACACACACATATATATATATGTATGTATTTATTTACCTACCTTACAGTTGTATTGAGATTTAATTGACATACAGTGCTGTATTAAATTTAAATAATTTAATAACTTGACATATGTAGACACTGTGAAATGATTATCACATTAAGTTTAGTTAATATCTGTAACCTCATATAGTTATAAAATTTTTTTCCTTGTGATGAGAACTTTTAGGATCTACTCTTTTTCAAATTATACATGCAGCATTGCTAACTATAGTCATCATATTGTACATTATATCCCCAGTACTTATTTATCTTATAACCAGAAGTTTGTACCTTTTGACCACCTTCATCCAATTCCACCACACCTCCACCCTGCTTCTGGCAACCACAAATCTGATCTGTTTCTATGAATTTATTTTTTTGTTTTTTTAGATTCCACATATAAGTGAGATCAAACAGTATTTGTTTTTCTCAGTCTGACTTATTTCACTGAGTTAACTTTTAATGTAAGAATTACATATTAAATTCTAAAGTTGCTGCACACTCACATTTTTAGGAAATGGAATATTTAAAAGTCCCAGAAAAAAGTGGGTTGGTTATTGCAAAGTAACTTTCCTTTAGCGCATAGCAGGGGTCCATCAGGCAGATTACCTAAGTAGTGCTGGTTAGGTAATTCTTGATTGGTTTAAGATTCTGTTTCTGGGAGAGCAGAAATGGTAATTAAGTCTTGGTTTGCTGACATGGAGCTTAGCATAAGGGACTCCATTTTGGGCATTTAAAATTATTTATTTATTTATTTATACAGCAGTTTCTTATTACTTATCTATTTTATACATATTAGTGTATATATTCAATCCCAATCTCCCAATTCATCCCACCACCCTCTCCCCTGGCCACTTTACCCCCTTGGTGTCCATACGTTTGTTCTCTACATCTGTGTCTCTATTTTTGCCTGGGCATGTTGTTTTGTTTTTAACATAATCTTGTCCTGGACCTGACTCGTGAACTAAAGGAGAAACATTTTCAAAATCCACACTCAGTTGTGCATTTTCACAAAATGTCTTTCCTATTTTAATAAGTTAGGAAGTTTTAATGATTCTAAATGTGTGCCTATGTTGAACAGTTGATGTTGCAATCTTTAACTGTAGAACTTGCCACAATTAACTGGCCTACTGAGTGCATAATGAACCCTGATGACCTAATAGGAGAATGATAAACAGAACCGTTTGGCTGGTTAGTTCTGGCCAAACAAAACGAACTTTTGGAAACAGATCTTCATTAGGATAAAATTACATAGGTTAGACCTGGGTCTGTCACTCATTGATTTCATTTCATTCATATAATCATCATTCAGCAAATATATTTAATGCTTACTCCACACTGAGCACTGGAATCCAATGATGAACAGGTTGTCTAGTGAGCAGCGTGCTGATTGCTGTGACAAGGATAGACACTTCAGGCCAGGAGCATATTCTCTAACTGCTGTGTGCTCTGTGTGCTTCAGAATGTCATGTTCTATGCATCATTCTACAAGAGTGAGGACACAGTGTAAGAACTCTCTGCCAACAGCTGGTTGGAGCAGCAGTTTTATTTTAAAGTCCACATTGTGTTTCCTTGTTTGGAATCTTCTCGTTCCACATCAGTTAGGTCTTTAATTTGGATCTTACTCTCCTTTCACCAAAAGTAATACTGGGTAAATGCACCCCTTTCGCCACTAATTTCACATTGTGGTTAAGACACTTGGATAGTCAAAACAGTCAGATTGCCACTTTCGGTTCATCACTACTTAAATTAATTTCTTAATCTGGAATAATAATATTGCATGACCCACCTAACACAAATATGCCTTGTCATGATAAGAAATTGGGTAATGCGTAAGTTCAGAAGGTATATGAAAAATGCTTTATGTCCCCCCAATTTTAAGCTCTCGGCATGTTATACCCGTGACAGTTGACACATTTTATAGCAAAGGAATGAACAGGTAAGTTTGCTTTTCATGAATTTGAGTGCTTCTTACTCTTGCTAAGTCACGATAATTTTCCAGTGAAGACTCGTGGCTTCTGAATAGAGGACTGCTGATTTGAGATGAGTGCCTTCTGTGTTGAAAAGAATTAAGTTGGAGGATGGTGGATTGCATTCATTATTCACCTTGACTGTTTGGAGAATACTGAGTATACACAGCTGGCTACTCCAGAGGATGTTGTGACAGGTAGGGAAGAGGATAACAAGGCAACCGCCCATCACTATTCACCATTCTCTCAGTTGCAAGAAATGATTGTCAATACTTGATCCAAATTTGTTTTCAGGGTAAAGTCTAATGAAGTTCAATGATCATTTGTGCCTTGAGTTTTACCAAAATATATGGATTTGGGCTGAATGATTAATCAGTTGGTTCGGGTGAGGAGTTTCCTTGAGAAGAAATATATCTTGAGAATCACACTGTGCATGCTGAGCTGAATCCTGCTATTTTCACATAACACTTATAATTAATATCTTCCTATCCCATTACAATGTTTTCAAAGTAGTCACGAGTATGTCATCATTTGATCACTTGGTTATTGTTGGACATATAAATTGTATGTAATATAAAAATATTTTCAATGACTTTCTATATATATTTATCTGAATCTTTTATTTTTTATTTAAGATAGTTCTCTAAAGTAAAAATTACTGGCTCAAAAAATAAGGATACATATTACTACCTTGTCCTTAGTAATCACATCAATTATGTTCTACAGGCAGTAATACAAATATCTAATTTTTTTCACCTAATCCTGCTTTGGGTATTATCATTTAAAAACTTTTCACTATTTTGAGTTGGCTTTTTTCACTCAGCACAATGTTTTTGAGATTCACCCATGTTGTAGTGAGTACCAGTAGTCTGTTCCTTTTCATTGTTGAGCGGTATTCTCTTGTATGGGTATAGTACCACAATTTATGTATCCATTCACTTACTGAAGGGCATTCAAGTTGTTTCTAGCTTTTGGTTATTATGAATAAAACTGCTATGAATAAGTCTTTGCATGGACATATGTTTACTTTTCTTTAGGGTAAATGCCTAGGAGTGAAATTATTGGGCTGATAGTAGGAGCAGGTTTAGATTGATAAGATACTGCCAAATTGTTTCCCAAAGTGATTGAACTATTTTACACCCCCAAAGCAGAACTAGGGTTCCAGTTGTGCTGCATCCTTGCCAACACTTGTTATTTTCAGTCTTTTTAGTTTTAGTTATTTTAGTGGTTGTGTAGTTGTATCGCATTGTGGTTTTAATTTGCATTTCTTTGAAGACTAATGATAAAAGATTATCTTCTCATGTGCTTATTGGCCTTGGTGGCATTTATTTTAGCAACACTTGATTTAATGTTGTTATGTTGTATTTAAATTTTTTGCAAAGTTGGTAATATGTACAAAAGGTAAAATTTTAAATAATACAGAAAAATTTGTGGTTAAAAAAAGATATTAAAGATATTAATCCCATCCTAAATTGTCTTTGTTTTCCCAGTTTTTTTTTTAAAGGCAACCATTGTTGCAAGTTTACATGATGTGTTTTAAATACTTATAAATCCTATCATATCTTTTAAATATACAGGTGATTTTTTTCCCTTTCCTTGGATATAGTACACAGAAAAGTGCACATATCATAAGTGTGCAGCTTGAGGAGTTTTTCACAAACTGAACATATTTGTATAACCTGTATCCAAATAGAACACTACTAACACCCTGAACACTCTTCCGGTCCTTCCTCAGCACTTTTCCAAGGGTAACTGTCACCTTGATTTTAACAATATAGGTTAGTTTCACATGTTTTTATACTTTACATAGGTAGTCACTATGTACACTCTTTGGTGTCTGGCTTATTTTCCTGAACATTTTGTTTGCATGATTCATCTATACTGTTGGGTATATTTGTAGACTGTCCATTTCTATTGATGTTTTGTATTACAATGTAAGGATATACCACTATTTATCCATTTTATTGCTGGTGGACATTTACCTATTATTAAGATGTCTCTACACGTATTCTATTACACATCTTTTGGTGAACATTATATGCATTTCAATTGAATATATATCCAGGAGTAGAATTTCTGAGTTATAGGTACTGCCCATGTTCAGCTTTGCTGGATACTGCCAAACAGTTTTCCATAGATGTACCAACTTACATTCCCACCCACAAAGTTCTGGTTGCCTCTTCAACAGTCCCAAAGTATTTTCTATTTTTAACTTTTTATGAGTGTTGGCTCATTGTATCTTTTTAGTTCCTGGCAAGTGGTGATTTTAATTTGCATTTCCTTGATGACTAGTGATGTTGGGAACCTGTCATATGCATATAAGCCATGTAGATACCCTCTTTTGTGAAGTGACCATTTTCCCTATTGGCTTGTTTGCCTTTTATTTATTAACTTGTAGAAGTTCTTCATGTATTCCTAATATGAGTATGGTGGCAGTAATATGTATTGTAAATATCTAGGTTTGTGTGTTGGTTTTCACTCTTAATGGTGCTTTTTCATGAATGGAAATTCTCAGTTTTAATATATTCCAATATATCAATTTTTTCTCTTATGTTTTAGTGTTTTCTGTATCTTTGTTAAGAAGTCTTTTCCTCCAAAGTGATGACCTACGTTTCCTCTAAAAGTTTATTTTTTTTTACCTTTCATGTTTAGATTTGCAATTTAAAAAAAATGTTTTGAATAAACATTTTATTGTCATTATAAAAATAATTAGAAAATGTTTCCTATATTTCTATTCTTTGGAAGAACTTTCGCTAAATTTGTGTTTTGTTCCTTGAATGTTTGGGAGAATTCACTAATGTGTGTGTGTTTAAGTTTAAATCATGAATTCAATTTTGTTAATGAATGTCACACTATTCAGATTTTTCTCTTTCTTCTTCTGATAGCTATGATAAATTGTATTTTTGGAGGAATTTTTCTTTCATCCAAGTTGTCAAATTTATTGGCCTGAAGGTTTAAGTACTCTCATCTTTTATTAGTTTTCCTGTCTGTATTATCTTTTCATGTCTGCAGCATCTGAGATGCTGCTCCTTTTTGATTCCTGATATCAGTAATTTATGTTGCCTTATTTTCTTCCTTAATCAATCTTAGGGATTGTCCAATATTATTATTTTCAAAGAACCAAATTTTCACTTTGATAATTGTCCATCTTACACATTTGTTTCAAATTTTTTCAAATTAATTTCATTAATTTATGCTCTTATTTTTATTATTTCTTCCCTTCTACTTTCCTAAGGTTTGATTTATGGTGAAATTATGTGTTTTTATGTACTTGTGAAAACATTTACAGTATGTTCCATATATATATATATATATATATATATATATACACACACACACTATATATATATATTTTTTTTTCTTTCCAATCTTGGTGACACTGAATTTCTTTCACAACCTAAAGGTCAATGTGGGAGATAAACAAAATGAAATCTTTTCAAAAGTTACCTCTGAGGAGTCTAGCTCCTTGCCAAAATCTATGTGATCTTTTAGCCTGACTATCAATAATTTTTGCAACTGTAATTACGTGGCAGGCCTCACGGGGGAAACCTGCCTTCCGCATACCAGACTTGGGGCACGGCCAGTGCATTGCCGCCTTTGAAAGGAGTTATCATCCAGGGCTTGGGACTCTCTGTCTGCCCATGCTTTTACACATGGCTGCATCCCTAGCCCAGCTTCTTCCATTTGGAGGCCTCTTTACCTTGGGCCTTCGGCAGAAGTTTCTTTATGGCGAAGGCAGCGGAAGACTTTAGAGACACTTTCCTCCTGATGAAATACTTAGTACTTTTCCACGCCTAGCACTTCCCACTCCCTTCCCCTTATCCTCTGGGCCCATAAAGCTGCAGGAACGTTTTGTTTGGGGCTCCTTTGGCAGTGAAATGACCCCATCTGTGCTGGTTCACCTGACACTCGATTGGTGACTGATGAGTGGTGATGTTCCATGGGGGAAAATGGAATGGGAGGAGTTGACACTTTCTTTGGTTTGGCTTCTTGCTGATACTATTGCAATAAGTGATTAAAGACTTGACTGTTACTTTCATTTTGGTTTGTTGTCTTAATCGGCTACTCTGACACCTGACAGCTAGGCTCTCTTCAGCTTAGCTCAGGGCCCAACAATCACACTGATCAGTGTGGAACTTTTTGGGAAATTTTCGTAGCAGACAATCTGAGATCATACTTTGCATCTTGAAAAGTAAGAAGCTGACTAAAGCGTAATTTGGTGGAGATTGACAATATTCATCTTGTTCCTTTGGTGCAAATATCAAATTTCCCTCTAGAGGATTACCCCACTCAAGTCAAAATATTTTCAGAATCTTTTTAGCATTCAGGCAAAGAATTAAGAACTCTCACTAACTTCTCTCTTCCCCTAAGGAATGGGAAAATACAAAAAAATTTTTTTCCTGCATATTGATTTAGTGTGTGGCTTTAAATGAGAAAAAGCTCTGGTTCTTAAACTCCTTAAGATTTAGGTGAAAGAAGTTTGAGTCTATGCAGAGTTCGGAAGATATCAAGAGAAATATGTGACTAACCTCCTTCATAGCGATTATTGGGGATTTACACATTGTTTACATGTTTCACATGGTTTGTGTCCTGTAACTGGTCTTAGATTTTTCAAGAGATACTTCTCTATGTTGGTTGTTATGAACATCACATATACTTTTCTGCCTCTCTTTTGTTGTGTTTCCTCTTTTGTTTTATCATCACAAAACCTCAGAATGATAAGTCAGTAAAAAGTGATCTGATTTGCCTATTGTTTAGGATTTTACATAGAATCATTGTAATTTTTAGATGAAAAACACTGATGGGAAAGGGTGCTCCTCTTTTGTCACCCACTTCTGCAGCTTTGCTTCATTGTTGTTGTTTCATCCTGTTCCATCAGACTTCCCTGGGGAAGGGCTGGGTAGCATTAAGCTGAAAAATGGAGGAAAAGACCCACAAGGCTTTTTGTTCTCTCTGCACAAAGGCTAAAGGATGAATAACACAAAAGATTGAATGGCCACAGACGAGAATTGTAACTGTGGTAGGTTATTTGTTTCTCCTTTCCTCTTTTCCCTCCTTTCTTCCTGCATTTAGACTTTCTAAATTGGGTTACATTTAGCTTGGGGTGATCTTTATTTTAGGTCTCCAGAGAGGCAGATCAGCAGCCCGTGAAGTTCACCTGTGGTCTCCCCAGCCTAGGCCTTCAGTGTGGAAAAGGAGGATTCTGAGCAAAATCTGTGGGAGTTACAGTTCTATGTATGATTAAGTGGTTCTTTGCTCCAGAGTGCAAGTTAATACCACATGAATAACACTGAGTTATTAAAAGTAATACAGCAAACTCATATGACTACTTTTCGTTGGTAAATTCTTTAAAGCTTTTCCTTAAAAAATCGAGATACAACTAACCGTACTAAACTGCAGAGCTCAATGGATTCTGTCTATCTATCATCTATCTATCTATCTTCAGGCATCCAGAAACAGAACAAGAAATAAATCAAGATGCAGAACATTTCCAGCACTGCAGAAGGCTTTCTAATGACCTTTCCCAGTCAATATTTTCCCACCTCGAGGTTTCCACTATTCGGGTTCCCACAGATTATTTCACTATTCCTGGCCTTTATGTAATTGGAGTTGTAAAATATGTACTCTTTTGCTGTCTGGCTTCTTTCACTTATCATTATGTCTGTGAGATGCATCCAGATTTTTCTCTAGGACATTCTTTCTCTCCCAATATTTTAGTTAAAAAGTAGCCATTACTTTGTAATAACTTTAAATGGAGCATAATCTATAAAATATTGAATCACTATGTCACACACCAGAAAATAATATAATATTACAAATCAACTATACTTCAATTAAAAAAAAGTCAAACACTGAGACATTGAAAGGATTGTGAGTGAGCACACACAAACTCTCCTTCCAGGTTCTACACTACCATCACTTTGCTATACCATCTATCCATCCATCAGTCCAGTTTTTGATGCGTTTCAAAGTATGTTATTGGTATCAGTGTCCTTCATTCTGGTCCACTTCAATATGCATGTCTTTCCCTTAGTATATTCTTGATTTCTGAAAAGTTTAGTAGTGTTAGGAAAATCTGTGTGACTTCTGAGAGACAAGGTGAAAATTATTGGACCATCGTGATTGAATTTAGTTTCCCTGTTGTAACATTTCATAGTTTGGGCTTCAGTATTTTTGTTTATGGGGTAGAAGTTGAGGGAGGAAGCAGTCGATTTCTAGCTTTTTTTGGGGGGAGGAGGGTTGGAAGGGTAGTGAGGATCTGTAGATCCCACAGGAAGGAAGTGGGAGGGATTCAGAATTGAGAAAGGAGGAGGACGAGATGCAGCAATTCAGGGAAAAAGGAATGAGGTCTGAGTTGTACTTTCTGATTTCAGGAAGAAGAAAATAGAAGCTTCTTTCACTTAATCCTTAAATTTGCTCTGGCTAAGTGCATTTTGTTTAGAGGAAACTCTGCTGAAAATAGCAGATGTTTAGTCTAAGCATAACAAGTGTGTATGCAGAGTTATTGAGAACGGAATACTGTTTCTCAATTTTTACTTTTAACGTGAGTAGGCAAGATCGTGGAAAGCATCTTGGGGGAGGAAAATCTTCAATGTATTTCTAAAATGAAGGACAGGTGAAAGGGACTTCAGAGATCATCTGATCTCAACTCAAATTAGAATGCCTTGAGGAGCTTTCAAAAAACCACTGCAGGGGCTTCCCTGGTGGCGCAGTGGTTGAGAATCTGTCTGCCAATTCAGGGGACAAGGGTTCGAGCCCTGGTCTGGGAAGATCCCACATGCCGCGGAGCAACTAGGCCCGTGAGCCACAACTACTGAGCCTGCACGTCTGGAGCCTGTGCTCCGCAACAAGAGAGGCCGCGATAGTGAGAGGCCCACGCACCGCGATGAAGAGTGGCCCCCGCCTGCCACAACTAGAGAAAGCCCACGCACAGAAATGAAGACCCAACGCAGCCAAAAACAAATAAATTAATAAACTCTTAAAAAAAAAAAAAAAAAGAAAACCACTGCAGAGGGAAGGAAATCCAAAAAAGAGGGGATATATGTATACATATAGCTGATTCACTTTGCTGTACAGTAGAAACTAACACAACATTGTAAAGCAACTATACTCCAATAAAAATTAATTAAAAAAATAAGATAAAATTCAATAACCATTAAAAAAAACCACTGCAGAGCTTCTGACCTAACCAATCTAGGGTGAGGTCTAGACATTTGTGTGTGTGTGTATATATATATATATATATATATATATATATATATTTTTTTTTTTTTTTTTTTTTTGCAGTACTCAGGCCTCTCACTGTTGTGGCCTCTCCCGTTGTGGCGCACAGGCTCTGGACACGCAGGCTCAGAGGCCATGGCTCACGGGCCCAGCCGCTCCGTGGCACGTGGGATTTTCCCGGACTGGGGCATGAACCCGTGTCCCCTGCATCGGCAGGCGGACTCTGAACCACTGCGCCACCAGGGAAGCCGGACATTTGTATTTTTAAGAAGTTCTCCAGGTGATTCTAATGTGCAGCCAATTAGAGAACTGCTAATGCAGTTCAAACTTTTGGTACCTACCTTTAGAGGATACTTTCTTTTTTTTTTTTCCATAAATTTATTTATTTTTGGCTGTGTTGGGTCTTTGTGGCTGGGCGTGGGCTTTTTCTAGTTGTTGTGGTGAGCGGGGGCTACTCTGTGTTGCGGTCACGGGCTTCTCATTGTGGTGGCTTCTCTTGTTGTGGAGCACGGGTTCTAGGCCCATGGGCTTCAGTAGTTGTGGCACATGGGCTCAGTAGTTGTGGCTTGTGGGCTGTAGAGTGCAGGCTCAGTAGTTGTGGCGCACGGGCTTAGTTGCTCCGCGGCATGTGGGATCTTCCTGGAGCAGGGCTCGAACCCGTGTTCCCTGCATTGGCAGGCGGATTCTTAACCACGGTGCCATCAGGGAAGTCCCGTTAGCAGATAACTTTTAATCAGATGTAGGAAGATAAAGTGACACTTGATGCATATTTCTTGGCTAATGCATAATTAAGACAAGCACACAGTCAAAAATGTGTCACAAATTACCACCTGAAGAGGATCCTTTCCACAAATATCTGTGCTTAGAGGAATTCTTTCTATAAATGGCTTGTTTTCTGATGTCAGCAAACATGCTGATTTAGAACTTCTTTTCCACATGAATTGAAATGATCATATATAGACTCCATGGGGGTGTATTATACAGAATCCAATAATAGCTGAAAAGATCACATTCTTATATTTGTTCAAGCTGCCATCTGTGGTGATATGCTGATATCGTGGCATTAGACAAAAACAACACTCTCCGAAGGGCAGTTGACATAAGTTTAGTCCTGCTTTGAGAACTTTTAACTCCACAAAAACTTCAATGCAGTCTGTCATATGGATCATCTCAGGGTCCTTGTGAATGTCTTCTGTAAGCAAGGTGATATTTAACAAGCCCGTTTTTAAATGTTTGCATTTAAATTCCTAAGTCAGTTGTAAATGAGTATTATGAACCGAGGTGGCTTAACATCTGTTTATATCAAAAAGATTTAAGTTGACCACAAGCTAATAGAAACCAGCTGTATAGTGATCCCTCTAGTCCATCTCTTACTGAATAACAATGTGTGGGAGCAGGAAGTCACACCATATGAGAACGGTAGTAAAAACGGGATGATTCTGAAGAGCTTCATTGCCATAGAAGAGTTATCCTGTGCTTTTCCAGAAAGCCATTCATTCACCAAGGTGAATGAATAGGTACCAGTTACAGTGAAGCTAGTTTTACTCTTTGAAATAATTATAGCTAACATTTGTTGAACATTTGGTATGTGCCATCACTGTGCTAAACATCTTATTTTACTTCCTTAAACTCTAACAATAACCCTATGATAGATACTTTATGTTACAGATAACTAGGGAGGCTGAGGCTCAGAGAGAAATTTCCTTGAGCTCACACATTGATAGAGATGAGACTCAAACTCAGTCTGATTCTAGAGCTAGAGCTTTTCACTAATGCCTCCCAAGGAAAAAATTTTCCACCGTATTTTGTTGGCTGCCTCGAAATTTAGCTGCCTCTCTCCCTTTTTGGAAGGAGCTTGTACTACTGAAACTTTAACTCTTCCAACTGTAGGATCCAAAGCTGCACCGGAAATGGACTTTGGTAGTTCAAGTTGATAGTGTAGTATCATGTGGTAAAGAGTATGGATTTTGGAGTCAGGAGATTCAGGCTCGATTCCCAGCTTTATCACCTCCTGGCATTCTAGCCTTGGACAACTTACTATCTCTTCAAGTTTCTTTCCATTTATGAAATCAAGATAAAATTTTCTACCTTTCATTATTGTTGTGGGTGTTAGAGATAATTCATATAAGATGCTATCTGACAAAGAGTATCATTATTATTTTTCAACCCTAATTTGACATATGTGTGGCCGGGGACAGCATTCACAGGTCCAGTTGTCATGATTTAGTGGAGGGCAATGAAGGAAGAAAGAATTTGACTTTTCATTAGTCTTTTGCTGAACTAAGCCACCCACTAATGAAGTTTTACCACGTTTTCATATCCCTAAATGAATATGAATGGTTGTTTTGGATTGGCAAAATTGATAAAAAAGTCAGTCAAGTTACTTTGAAAGCTAACCTTATTTTGTATCAAAGAAAATATACTTACCACTGTCTTTAGTCAGAGGTCTTATCCACTCAGAAATAGAGCCCATTAGTTTTGCAAATTCCGTGCTTTACAATTGTCCTTTGAGTCAGGATGCTTGTTCATAAATGCATGCCATTTTGGCAACTTTAAGAAAAATAGAAATCTAGTGTCTACCTTAGGTTAGTTTCTAATCATCTGTTAATTTCAGTAAAATCTTCTGTGCATAGACAGGGCCAGGCCTCTTGCTTTGTAGGTATAAATGAGGAGCTTCCTAATTATCCCAGGGAAAGAAGGTTGCTTTAAGAGTAGTTGCCATAATTTATACCACTGTATTTTTTACCTTTTAAATAAATTTTAAGTAAGAAGGTTAAAATAAATTAGATAATTTTTCTTTATGCCATGTGGCTATATAAAATAACAGTTAAGAATCACTGTCACTTCTGGCAAAGGTGATATATTTCCTTTGAAAAAATTTTTTTTGGGTCTCCATTGAGTATTCCTGATTCTTGTGGGGGAAAAAAGCAATTGAAAAACTTTATTTTTAAATTTTTATTTATTTATTTATTTTTTAACATCTTTATTAGAGTATAATTGCTTTACAGTGGTGTGTCAGTTTCTGCTTTATAACAAAGTGAATCAGTTATACATATACATATGTCCCCATAGCTCTTCCCTCTTGCATCTCCCTCCCTCCCACCCCTCTAGGTGGTCACAAAGCACCGAGCTGATCTCCCTGTGCTATGCGGCTGCTTCCCACTAGCTATATATTTTACATTTGGTAGTGTATATATGTACATGCCACTCTCTCACTTTGTCCCAGCTTACCCTTCCCCCTCCCCGTATCCTCAAGTCCATTCTCTAGTAGGTCTGCATCTTTATTCCTGTCTTGCCCCTAGGTTCTTGAATAGCTTTAGATAAAAGAACTAAATTTTTATTGGGGTTTCAGAAAGAGACCAGGAGACAACAAGAGAAGTGGAAGGAAAGAGAGTTGAATAAATGGAGGGTACATGTCAGCTTGGAGGTGAGTGTATTAATGACTTGGTAACTGTTGATGTTCATCATGAGTGAACATTTCAGTCTGGGGAACTATTATCCTTACAACTAGAATAATCAAATTTTATTCTGTTGAGGGAGGAGGTACTATATGCCTCCAGGCCTTGACATTCAAGTTAGCACCACTGATGAATTCATAATCATCCATTAAAGACAAAAAATAAACTCAACCTCACTGGCCTATACCCTGTACACCCTTTTGCAGAGGATGACCCCATTTTCTTCTCTTTCACCTAGGCATTGGTCTTCCCTTATTCTTTCTCTATAACACCTATATAATATCCTTTTCATCACCTAGATTATTTCATATCCATCCACCTCTCACCTTTGTCACTGCTACTACTCTAGACAATATATGTTCCCTGGGTGACGGTAATTGCTTCCTGTCAGGTCCTCCTCAACTGCATGTGTCCATCTGCAGCCTGGAGTAATCTCTTCAAGACACAAATCTTAATTCATACACCCCCTTTGCTAAGAAAGCTCCAATGGATTTTATTGCCTTTAGGATAAAGACTATGAGCTACATGGCTCAATGTTGCCTGCTTGTCTAACTACTTCTTTAGCTTCATTGCCTACCTTCCTTTCACTCTTCCTCTTTGTAACAGTGGGCTTTGTCCAGTCTCTCTCAAGCATCCTCTTTCCTCCTGTCCCAGGGCATTTGCATGTACTCTTTTCTCTTCCTGGAATGCTCTTTTCTCTCCTGTCTTTACCTAGTTAATTCCTGCCTGTGGATCTTAATTCTGCTTAAGAATGTCTACCTCAGAGAGACCTTTCTTAATTGCCATCCCACCAGCTCAAATCAATCCCCCGCTTAAATGTTCTCCCAGAAGTGGGTTGCTCTCCTTAATTTCACATTTCTGGTACAATTTTACAATTCTAAACTTTGAATAATGCCTACTTCCTCGCTAGATTATAAGATCCATGAAGGTAGGGACTTTGTTCTTGCTTACCATTATATTTCTAGCATCTAGCACTGTGCCTGGCACAGAGCAGGTTCTCAAATGTCACTTGAATTATTGAAAACTGTCTTGGTATCATACTCTGTTTCAAGGAAGTATGTCTTGCAAAACTTCTGACCGAGCCACCGACTTATAGCCCAAGATCTGTAACCAAGATTGCCTTTAGTCTCTGTGTTTAAATCTTTGTCTTGGTTCTCTGTCCAGTATCCCAATCCATTCCTGTTTTTCCATCTGGTCATTGCACGATCTTAAATCTTGTCTCTTGAAACCCAGTTCCTGTGTTTGCCCACTATCTTCTCTATACCTAAGGGGCTAGTGTTTAGTGTTTTCTCCATTCAGTCCCATATGGTCTGTCCATCTCCCAAGCTCCCACAGCCTTTGTTGTGATATTTACCTTTTATTTTTTAACAACTCTTTAAAACTATTATAAAGTATGCATAAATAACTGCCATTCACTGCTCTTCAATTAAAAAAATTCATTTGTAACTTTATAGTCAAGTATTGAAAACTGTGGCTCAAACTGAGTCAAAACATAACAGGATACTGTCTCACATAACTGGGAGTCCAGAGGTCTGCCAGGGCACAGGCATGATGAAGTCATGAGCTCAGTGATGAAGACAATGTCCAGGGTGTCTTTAGTGTCTGTCTTCTGTCTTCCTTGGTGTTTTCTTCATCCTAAGCCTGATGTCCCTTGTGATTCCAAGATGGCTGCCAGTGTCGATGAGCCATGTATTTCCTGGTGCATGTCTAGCAAAATAAAGAGAAAAGGACATTTTTTCCCCCTCAATCATAGAGTACAAGTCTTTCCCTTCAGTCTGGTTGTACCAACTTTGGTTACATTCCCACTCCACACCAATAATAGTCATCTGGGGAATACAATGCATTGATTGGCTTAGAAATTAATCAGGATGCCCTCTGGAGTTACCTGAATAAAGTCAGAGTTTTTTAGGAAAGGAAGGAAGGGGTGGATGTTAGTTAGGTAACGAACAGTGTCTACTACCAATAACTATTACGGGCATACGGCTGGGTGTGGCACCAATACGAAACAGAACTTCTATACGTTTGGGGAGGCAGACAAGTAAACAAATAAGTAGAGTAGGAAGTCACAAATGTCAAATAAAAGTGTAGACCACAGGAGTCTTTTCCTTTTGGGACATGGGGGTTGCAGGGACAGTAGGGGCAGTTTTGCTGGCTGTCTTGTGGAGTCCTACTCTGTGGTTGATACCCCTTGCTGTTCAGTGGCCCTCAGAGAGGAGGTTGATTAAATGACAACAGCAAGAGTTTTTAACCTTCTGTGTCTTGGGTAATGCCTCCCTAATAAACCTGGATGAAAGTTTAAGCAGTTCTCTACTGAATGGTCCAGGTAATTTTCCCAAGCCACCCTGAGCTGGGGAGAAATTCAGCTCTAGCTTCATTCTGTATATCTAGTTACGTTCTTTTGCATTCTACAAAATGATGCTCCCTGCCTAAACCTTGAGGACTGTCCCACATGGAAGCTGTTCGCTGTTCCCTAACTTCCTCCTCTTTTTCACTTTCTCTTTAACTTGTTCCCTGTAGGTGTCTTCAGTGTCCTTCTGTTCTCCCAGACTTATCTTGGTATGTTCCATGCTTTTCCCTTCCATCTTCTCAAATATTTGTCTCAATCCATTATTCTCTCCTTGCATTTTCATTGCCCTCATTGTCAAATGAATGTCAGACCTTTCTCTTCTGCTCAGCTGTGTTGGCCTTGCAGAAGGGAGAGGTGAGGACAAACCCTTGAATGGGTACAGCATAGGGATAGGGAGAGAAAACATAAGGGGTTTTTACCCTGTTTGGCAGTTGGCTTTCTCCGCGAGCTTGAAATGGGTGCCTCTTTATCAAAGAATTGTTTTTTTCTTCCACACTGAGTAAGAAATTACTATTTTAATGTTAATTATTAGTATTTTAAATATTAATTAAAATATTAAAAGTGTGTCTTACCAATATTTCTCAGGAAAGACTTGGCTTTTTTATGCTAAGGCAGCGTTTCCTTCTCCAGTTTATATTATACGGCACCCTTGCATAGGTTCTTATTTCTCTTGAAACTCTAGGTTTATTCTGTGACTAGTGAGGAGAAAGATAGGAGTAGGAATTAGAAAAATGACCTGGGATCTCTTGATACAGGAAATTTCCAGGAAGGAGGTGGCATTTGGACTGCACTTTAAAGAAGAAATTATGTGTGATTAATAAGAATAGGGTTCAGGATGGGGAGGTTTGGGGTTGCAGGCCAGTTGGACATAAAACCTGGAGGCATAAAATTATATATCCTGTGCAGAAAAAGGTATCCTTGAAAGACTGAAATTGCATTTTGACAATTTGCTGATTGTCCTTAAATCTGTCCTTTTAAAATCATGTGTAAAATGCTTCCTTGTGAAAGTATTTTTAACTGAGTCTAGTAGGGCAGTGCTCCTAATCTTATTTTTAATTCTGGACTTGATTCTTTAGGTAGGAGTGACAAATGAAATTGGGTTTAATTACATTATTTCTTCTAGTTTAAAAATAAAAGTGGATGATGATATCATATTGTAAATCAAAATCTTAAGAGTGGATATGAGGGTTGGTGGGTGGGAGTACAAAGTAATTTTGCTGAGGAGAATTATGACTAATAAAAGATATTTGATTTTAGATGTCTTAATTCTTCATCTGTCAAATTAAAGTTCTAGGTTAAGAAATTAATTTCATATCCTGATGATTTCTCCAAAGTATCAATCATTATATGGTAATTCCCTAAATTCTGGGAATATAAATCTACAAGTCATCCAGATTCTACATATTAAAATCTGATTGTGCTTCTTTGCTGTCTTTTATTGCTTTTCATCCTTCTCTCTTGTCTATTTAATACTTTACTGCTAAATGAAATGAAAGGAGCTAATAGACACCTTCCTCTTTCATTTTGTGGAAAGATCAATTAAAGTACCAGTGGAAAATTTGTTACAATCCTTAGCTAGATTTGGGGGTGGGTGAAAATGTGTTCTTCTAGCCTGCCTTTTGATAATAATAGAATATTTGAAAGAAACATACCTAAAATAAAAAGGATAGTTCCTTAGCTCAGGAGAGTTTCTCGGTTCCACATTTTGTGCCTGAGCCATCTAGTTGGAGTAGGAGATGGTAGAAATGATGTGAAGCCTGTAGTTGGTTGTGGGCAAAGACTAGCCAGTATTAGCCTAATGATCCCTGAGATCTTCAAAGGACATTTTATCATATTATGACGGAGCATTTGTTATTCTCTTGACCTCTTAGCCCAAATCTTATAAAAACACGTTTATATTCTAGCTTTATTGCCAATTACATTAAATGCCTGATCCATCAAATATTAAATTTGGAAGGGATCTCAGACATCACTTAGTCCATCTTCTATATTTTACTCCTGGGATAAGCTTAGACAGTAGGGAGTGAATTCCAATTGCATTTTGAGGAATGGATTTAGAGGTTAGGAAACAAAAATCAGTTTTTAAAGTTGCTTTTGGTGTAAAGTGCAGTTCCTCTAGAGAAGCTTAGATTTGAGAAGTTAGAAGAACAGTGAGTAGACTTGCAGGCTAAGGAAGTCTAAAGCTAGTAAAAGCTAAATTCAGTGTAGAAGATGGCCTTAAATTTGTCGGGTTGAGTAGCTGATATCCTAACGTGGATGGCTCTGTTGAGTGGCTGGAAAAAAAAGGCTAATTGTAGTAAATGGGACAAGGGTAGGAGTTAGTTTTCAGAAAACTTTCTCTTTCCTATTAATCTGCTCCACTACTGAAATTCGAGAATGTTCAATCCTTAATTTTTAAAAAAGATACCTATATTCGGGTGTGCTTTATTTAATGATACTGTTTTATTTTTCCCCAAAATTGGTTGTAAAACAAATTTCAGACCATGGAATTGTTTTCACCGTGACTGGCATAATGGATTGGAAACATTGTCTCAGGGAAATTTTTTGATCTCAACATGAAATGCAAAACAAAACGAAAACTCTCTATGTAAAATATTCTACTGCCTTTTGGAAACTTATGTAGAACTAAAATCGTGTGAAACATTAATGACTTCAAGTCTCAAAACGCAAATAACTTCCCAGAAGTTTTATTCTCATGGGACTAAACTGATTTGAAGGAAATGCTCCTTCAAATGACCCTGCCTGGAAAGCCATTCTTTATTGGCAGAACAGAATAGGGACATTGATGCATAACAAATTACAATAAACACAGTGGCTTAAAAAACACCCATTCATTATCTCACAATCCTGTGGTCAGAGGTGGGATGGGCTTCTCTGCTCAGGGTTTCACAAGGCTCATACCTAGGTGTTGGCTGTGTTGGGCTTCTATCTGGAGGCTCTGGGGAAGAATAGCTTCTAATCTCATTTAGGTTTTTGGCTGGATCTAGTTCCTGTAGGTCTGAGGTCCTTGCTGGCCATCAGCCATGGACTACTCCCTGCTCTTAGAAACCACCCACATTCCTTCTTACATGGCCCTCTCCATCTCCAAATCCACAAGGGTGCTTCAGGTCCTAGTCATACTTGGACTCTCTCTAAATACCGCTTCTGCCATCATCTGGAGAAAACTATCCACTTTTTTTTTTTTAAACATCTTTATTGGAGTATAATTGCTTTACAATGGTGTGTTAGTTTCTGCTTTACAACAAAATGAATCAGTTATATATATATACATATGTTCCCATATCTCTTCCCTCTTGCGTCTCCCTCCCTATCCCACCCCTCCAGGCGATCACAAAGCACCGAGCTGATCTCCCTGTGCTATGTGGCTGCTTCCCACTAGCTATCTACCTTACGTTTGGTAGTGTATATATGTCCATGCCTCTCTAGCTTTGTCACAGCTTACCCTTCCCCCTCCCCATTTCCTCAAGTCCATTCTCTAGTAGGTCTGTGTCATTATTCCTGTCTTACTCCTAGGTTCTTCATGACATTTTTTTTTCTTAAATTCCATATATATGTGTTAGCATACAGTATTTGTCTTTCTCCTTCTGACTTACTTCACTCTGTATGACAGACTCTAGGTCCATCCACCTCATTACAAATAGCTCAATTTCGTTTCTTTTTATGGCTGAGTAATATTCCATTTGTATATATGTGCCACATCTTCTTTATCCATTCATCCGATGATGGACACTTAGGTTGTTTCCATCTCTGGGCTATTGTAAATAGAGCTGCAATGAACATTGTGGTACATGACTCTTTTTGAATTATGGTTTTCTCAGGGTATATGCCCAGTAGTGGGATTGCTGGGTCATATGGTAGTTCTATTTGTAGTTTTTTAAGGAGCCTCCGTACTGTTCTCCATAGTGGCTGTACCAATTCACATTCCCACCAGCAGTGTAAGAGTGTTCCCTTTTCTCCACACCCACTCCAGCATTTATTGTTTCTAGATTTTTTGATGATGGCCATTTTGACTGGTGTGAGATGATATCTCATTGTAGTTTTGATTTGCATTTCTCTAATGATTAATGATGTTGAGCATCCTTTCATGTGTTTGTTGGCAGTCTGTATATCTTCTTTGGAGAAATGTCTATTTAGGTCTTCTACCCTTTTTTGGATTGGGTTGTTGTTTTGATTTTGAGCTGCATGAGCTGATTGTAAATTTTGGAGATGAATCCCTTGTCAATTGCTTCATTTGCAAATAGTTTCTCCCATTCTGAGGGTTGTCTTTTTGTCTTGTTTATGGTTTCCTTTGCTGTGCAAAAGCTTTGAAGTTTCATTAGGTCTATTTGTTTATTTATTATTTTAATTTCCATTTCTCTAGGTGGTGGGTCAAAAAGGATCTTGCTGTGGTTTATGTCATAGAGTGTTCTGCCTATGTTTTCCTCTAAGAGTTTTATAGTGTCTGGCCTTACATTTAGGTCTTTAATCTATTTTGAGTTTATTTTTGTGTATGGTGTTAGGGAGTGTTCTGCCTTCATTCTTTTACATTTAGTTGTCCAGTTTTCCTAGCACCACTTATTGAAGTGGCTGCCTTTTCTCCATTGTATATTCTTGCCCCCTTTATCAAAGATAAGGTGACCATATGTGCGTGGGTTTATTTCTGGGCTTTCTGTCCTGTTCCATTGATCTATATTTCTGTTTTTTGTGCCAGTGCCATATTCTCTTGATTACTGTAGCTTTGTTGTATAGTCTGAAGTCAGGGAGCCTGATTTCTCCAGCTCTGTTTTTCTTTCTGAAGATTGCTTTGGCTATTCAGGGTCCTCTGTGTTTCCATGCAAACTGTGAAATTTTTTGTTCTAGTTCTGTGAAAAATGCCATTGGTAGTTTGACAGGGATTGCATTGAATCTGTAGATTGCTTTGCGTAGTATATTCATTTTCACAATGTTGATTCTTTGAATCCAAAAGCATGGTATATATCTCCACCTGTTTGTATCATCTTTAATTTCTTTCCTCAGTGTCTTACAGTTTTCTGCATACAGGTCTTTTGTCTCCTTAGGTAGCTTTATTCCTAGATATTTTATTCTTTTTGTTGCAGTGGTAAATGGGAGTGTTCCCTTAATTTATCTTTCAAATTTTTCATCACTAGTGTATAGGAATGCAAGAGATTTCAGTGCATTAATTTTGTATCTTGCTACTTTACCAAATTCATTGATTAGCTCTAGAAGTTTCCTAGTAACATCTTTCGGATTCTCTATGTATAGTATCATGTCATCTGCAAACAGTGACAGCTTTACTTCTTCTTTTCCAATTTGGATTACTTTTATTTCTTTTTCTTCTCTCATTGCTGTGGCTAAAATTTCCAAAACTATGTTGAATAATAGTGGTGAGAGTGGGCAACCTTGTCTTGTTCCTGATCTTAGTGGAAATGTTTCAGTTTTTCAGCATTGAGAATGATGTTGGCTGTGGGTTTGTCATATATGGTCTTTATTATGTTGAGGTAAGTTCCCTGTATGCCTACTTTCTGGAGAGTTTTTATCATAAATGGGTGTTGAATTTTGTCAAAAGTTTTTTCTACATCTATTGAGATGATCATATGATTTTTTTCCTTCAATTTGTTAATATGGTGCATCACATTGATTTGCGTACATTGAAGAATTCTTGCATTCCTGGGATAAACCCCACTTGATCATGGTGTATGATCCTTTTTATGTGCTGCTCGATTCTGTTTGCTAGTATTTTGTTGAGGATTTTTGAATGTATGTTCATCAGTGATATTGGCCTGTAGTTTTCTTTTCGTGTGACATATTTGTCTCATTTTGGTATCAGGGTGATGGTGGCCTTGTAGAATGAATTTGTGAGTGTTCCTCCCTCTGCTATATTTTGGAAGAGTTTGAGAAGGATAGGTGTTAGCTCTTCTCTAAATGTTTGATAGAATTCGCCTGTGAAGCCATCTGGTCCTGGGCTTTTGTTTGTTAGAAGATTTTTAATCACACTTTCAATTTAAGTGCTTGTGATTGGTCTGTTTATATTTCCTGTTTCTTTCTGGTTCAGTCTCAGAAGGTTGTGCATTTCTAAGAATTTGTCCATTTCTTCCAGATTGTCCATTTTATTGGCATAGAGTTGCTTGTAGTAATCTCTCATGATGCGTTATATTTCTGCAGTGTCATTTGTTACTTCTCCTTTTTCATTTCTAATTCTGTTGATTTGAGTCTTCTCCTTTTTTTTCTTGATGAGTCTGGCTAATGGTTTATCAATTTTGCTTATCTTTTCAAAGAACCAGCTTCTATTTTTATTGATATTTGCTATCGTTTCCTTCATTTCCTTTTCATTTATTTCTGATCTGATCTTTATGATTTTTTTCCCTCTGCTAACTTTGGGTGATTTTTTTGTTCTTCATTCTTTAATTGCTTTAGGTGTAAGGTTAGATTGTTCATTTGAGATGTTTCTTGTTTCTAGAGGTAGGATTGTGTTGCTCTAAATTTCCCTCTTAGAACTGCTTTTGCTGCATCCCAGAGGTTTAGGGTCATCATGTTTTCATTGTCATTTGTTTCTAGGTATTTTTTGATTTCCTCTTTGATTTCTTCAGTGATCTCTTGCTTATTTAGTAGTGTATTGTTTAGTCTCCATGTGTTTGTATTTTTTTACAGATTTTTTTCCTGTAATTGATATCTAGTCTCATAGCGTTGTGGTCGGAAAAGATACTTGATACGATTTCAGTTTTCTTAAATTTACCAGGGCTTGATTTGTGACCCAAGATATGGTCTGTCATGAGAATGTTCCTTGAGCACTTGAGAAAAAAGTGTTTTCTGTTGTTTTTGGATGGAATGTCCTAATAAATATCAATTAAGTCCATCTTGTTTAACTTATCATTTAAAGCTTGTGTTTCCTTATTTATTTTCATTTTGGATGATCTGTCCATTGGTAAAAGTGGGGTGTTAAAGTCCTCTACTATGATTGTGTTACTGTCGATTTCTGCTTTTACGGCTGTTTGCATTTGCCTTATGTATTGAGGTGCTCCTATGTTGGGTGCATAAATATTTACAATTGTTAATCTTCTCTTGGATTGATCCCTTGATCATTGTGTAGTGTCCTTCTTTGTCTCCTGTAATAGTGTTTAAAGTCTGTTTTGTCTGATATGAGAATTGCTACTCAGGCTTTCTTTTGATTTCCATTTGCATGGAATATCTTTTTCCACCCCCTCACTTTCAGTCTGTATGTGTCCCTAGGTCTGAAGTGGGTCTCTCATAGACAGCATATATACGGGTCTTGTTTTTGTATCCATTCAGCCAGTCTGTGTCTTTTGGTTGGAGCATTTAATCCATTTACATTTAAGGTAATTATTGCTATGTATGTTCCTATTACCATTCTTAATTGTTTTGGGTTTGTTATTGTAGGTCTTTTCCTTCTCTTGTGTTTCCTGCCTAGAGAAGTTCCTTTAGCATTTGTTGTAAAGCTGGTTTGGTGGTGCTGAATTCTCTTAGCGTTTGCTTTTTTGTAAAGGTTTTAATTTCTCCATCAAATCTGAATGAGATCCTTGCTGGGTAGAGTAGT
This sequence comes from Orcinus orca, assembly GCF_937001465.1. Classification (NCBI taxonomy): domain Eukaryota; kingdom Metazoa; phylum Chordata; class Mammalia; order Artiodactyla; family Delphinidae; genus Orcinus; species Orcinus orca. The sequence continues at coordinate 52,773,626 of NC_064573.1, forward strand.
CTTGGTTGTAGGTTTTTCCCTTTCTTCACTTTAAATATGTCCTGCCTCTCCCTTCTGGCTTGCAGAGTTTTTGCTGAAAGATCAGCTGTTAACCCTGTGGGGATGACCTTGTATATTGTTTGTTGTTTTTCCCTTGCTGCTTTTTATGTTTTCTCTTTGTATTAAATTTTTGATATTAAATATGTGTCTTGGCATGTTTCTCCTTGGATTTATCCTTTATGGGACTCTCTGCACTATCTGGACTTGACTGTCTATTTCCTTTCCCATATTAAGAAAGTTTTCAACTATAATCTCTTCAAATATTCTCTCAGTCCCTCTCTTTTTCTCTTCTTCTTCTGGGACCCATATGATTCGAATGTTTGTGCATTTAATGTTTTCCCAGAGGTCTCTGAGACTGTCCTCAATTCTTTTCTTTCTTTTTTCTTTATTCCTCTCTGCAGCAGTTATTTCCACTATTTTATCTTCCAGGTCACTTATCCGTTCTTCTGCCTCAGTTATTCTGCTAGTGATTCCTTTTAGAGAATTTTAGATTTCATTTATTGTGTTGTTCATCATTATTTGCTTGCTGTTTAGTTCTTCTAGTTTCTTGTTAAATGTTTCTTATATTTTCCTCATTCTATTTCCAAGAGTTTGGATCATGTTTACTATCATTACTCTGAATTCTTTTTCAGATAGACTGCCTATTTCCTCTTCTTTTGTTTGGTGTGGTGCTTTTTTTTTTTGGGATACGTGGGCCTCTCACTGTTGTGGCCTCTCCCATCGCGGAGCACAGGCTCTGGACGCGCAGGCTCAGCGACCATGGCTCATGGGCCCAGTCGCTCTGTGGTATGTGGCATCTTCCTGGACCAGGGCACGAACCCGTGTCCCCTGTATTGGCAGGTGGACTCTCAACCACTGCGCCAGCAGGGAAGCCCTGGTCTGGTGTGTTTTTACGTTGCTCCTTCATCTGCTCTGTGTTTTTTTCTGTCTTCTCATTTTGCTTAACTTACTGTGTTTGGGGTCTCCTTTTCGGAGGCTGCAGGTTTGTAGTTCCCGTTGTTTTTTGGTGTCTGCTCCCAGTGGGTGATGTTGGTTCAGTGGGTTGTGTAGGCTTCCTGGTGGAGGGGACTGGTACTTGTGTTCTGGCAGATGAGGTTGGATCTTGTCTTTCTGGTGGGCAGGACTGCATCTGGTGGTGTGTTTTGGGGTGTCTGTGAACTTAGTATGATTTTACGCCTCATCTCTGCTAATGGGTGGGGTTGTGTTCCTGTCTTGCTAGTTGTTTGGCATGGGATGTCCAGCACTGGAGCTTGCTGGTCATTGAGCAAACCTGGGTCTTAGCTTTGAGACAGAGATCTCTTGAGGAGCTCTCGCCAGTTGATGTTACTTGGGGCCGGGAGGTCTCTGGTGGTCCAATGTCTTGAATTCGGCTCTCCCACCTCAGAGACTCAGGCCTGAACCCAGCTAGAGCACCAAGACCCTTTCAGCCACATGGCTCAGAAGAAAAGGGAGAAAAAAAAGAAAGAAAGATAAAATAAATAAAGTTATTAAAAGAAAAAATTAAAAAAAATTATTAAAATAAAAAATTAGAAAAAGTAATAAAAAAAGAGAGCAACCAAACCAATAAACAAATGCACCAATGATAACAAGCACTGAAAACTAAACTAAGATAAACATATAAATGAGAAACTAGTCAGTCACATACAGCAATCCCCAAGTCTGCAGTTGCTCCCAAAGTCCACTGCCTCAATTTTGGGATGATTCGTTGTCTATTCAGGTATTCCACAGATGCTGGGTGCATCAAGTTGGTTGTGCGGATTTAATCTGCTCCTGAGCCAGCAGGGAGAAATTTGCCTTTCTCTTCTTTGTTTGCACAGCTCCTGGGGTTCAGCTTTGGATTTGGCCCCGCTTCTGCATGTAACTTGCCCTCTGGTGTCTGTTTCCGCCCAGACAGGACAGGCTTAAAGTAGCAGCAGATTAGGGGAATCTGGCTCACTTAGGCTTGGGGGAGGGAGGCGTATGGAATGAGGGGGCGAGCCTGTGGCGGCAGAGGCCGCTGTGACGTTGCAGCAGCCTGAGGCATGCTGTGTGTTCTCCCGGAATATCCACTATGTTTTAACGATCATGCTCCTAAACTGTTATTTCCTTGACAGTGAATTTTTGCATTGTGAGTTTTCCTTAAGTGGATTCATACAATTTTTTGTCAGTCACATATCTGTTTGGAGGGAGGCAATTCCCTAATGAAGATTTAAACTTTTTCCTTTCAAGTTTTTCTTTTTTTTTTTTAGAATGTTATGGTTAAAATTTAATCAACCTTTGATCTATCCTTGAATGAATCAGATCCATCCAGTAATAGCACATTTAAATACATGGTTTAAAGCAGTCTCTACTTCTGCGGCAAACAGAAAAAAAATAAAGGGTCTCTAGGAGCAAAATTAATTGCTCTGCATCAAGTTGCATTGCTATTTAAAGGAAATTTATATTATGATTATATTTTCCAGTATTTAAAAATTTCAGGCATATCTCACTTTCAGTATTGTGTGGTTTCTATTGTCAAACTTTTATTTGTTATTTGTTGAGTCTTAAACTTCATTAACCTCAAATGAGTGCATTTTTGGTGCAAAAAAGTACTCATAATATCCATGGGCTTTTATAATTTTTAAAAAGGATTTCTTATTTCCCACATTTAATTTTGAAAGTATATAATGATGTGGCTAATATTATTGATTATTTTAGTAAACTGTTAGTGTTCCAAATTTGGTAGTTAAAACATTATGATTCCTACAGTCGATTCAGAAAATTTTGTGGAATCACAATTTTAATTGGACTGCTTACTCTTATGAATTTTATTTTCACTTCATATTCCCTTGGCTCTGATCTTAAACTATTTCATCAGTCGATAAAGAGACGCAAAGATATTTCCAACCCACAATGACCTCATTCTCCAACACAGATTTCCAATGAAGAAGGGGGAGAATGCTGTGTTTCTTCTAAATCTATCCCCTAATTGCTTTTATCTTCTGCAAAAGTTCTGTTTTATTCAGGTGGTTGTTTTGAAGCATTCTGTGCTTTCAGAATCTCTTGAAATATTTACAGATGATGAGTCTGCAGCCAAAACACTCAATAAACAGCACCTGCAGAACTTAGAGTTTGTCTAAATTTGGAAGTCAACTGGGGACTGGTCGTTTGGATAGGTCTAGGGAATATGACTTTTGGAAGAGAATTTCAGAAACTTGACATAAAAGCTTGTCATATTTACAATGTAACTGCTAGATTTCTTTTTATACAGTGTATTTTTGTCATTTTAGTATAGTTCCGATTGTTTTTTACATTTAATATGCCAGGTTACCACTCTTTTTGGTAATTAAGAGATTGTGTAAATATTGCAAATTTGCAGAACAGTACCTTTAAGTTAACCTGGCTGAAAGTAAGATTCCTCTGTACTTATGACACAGCAGGGTGGGTATTTGACTCTGCTCTCATCCTTCTTCCAATGGTATGCTGATAAATGTTTAACAACAGGCTCATCAAAAATAAAGCCCTGATTTGTAGCATTTGCTGATTTACATGTAAGTACTTCCTCCATGGCCGATTTCAAGGTACCAACGATTTAATTGCCACCTTGCAAAATTTCTGAAAATTTAATAATTGGCAAAACTGGTATAACAAGCTGGTATAATCATGAACTGATAAAGGTCTGCTATAGCACACCACTGCCTGAATCTCTCTTACCTCCTGACATACACTTGCCTGTCTCAAACATCCACAATTCAGAAATTTTCATCTTTATTTGTATATATCTTAGTACTTTTTCCATGTTGTTATTGTGTTAGATTCATGGAAAAGCTGAAACTTTGTTTTCGCTCTTCTAATTTGCATGCAACAAAATTGCCAGGAGTTACTGCCTGAAAAATACCTTAGAATGATTCCTTTGCATTGAGAGCAAGGAATTCTATTTATAGGGAGAAAATAACATTCATTATCCATCCAGCACCCCACTCCCCCACCCCAAAGAAATAAATGTGTATGTGAGAGAGAAAAGGGAAGAGGAATTTTTTTTTTTTTTTGGCAGTATGCAGGCCTCTCACTATTGTGGCCTCTTCCGTTGCGGAGCACAGGCTCCGGATGTGCAGGCTCAGCGGCCATGGCTCACGGGCCCAGCCACTCTGTGGCATGTGGGATCTTCCCGGACCGGGGCATGAGCCCGTGTCCCCTGCATCGGCAGGCGGACTCTCAACCACTGTGCCACTAGGGAAGCCCAGGGAAGAGGAATTTTAAAGTAAAGATAAAATTTAGTCTAATGTAATTTCTTTCTCTTTATAGCTTTTATATGGACTTCTGAAGTGCAGGCACTTTGTATGACAAAAGGGAGGAGTAAGAAAGCTGGCTTGCTTAGCCTAAAGACAAAGAGTCAGTCTCTTGTAGAAGTTACAGGAGCTTTCTCAGGATGTTTTATTGAGAGGTCTTTAGATAGAGAAGCAGAATAAGAGAAAGAAAATGATGTGAAAATGGCATTATCAGCCGTCTCTCATTGCTCTTGTAATGAAGTAGACCTCTGAGAGTTTTGCGGCTTCAGTCCTCAACTGCAGTTAATTAGGTCACATCAGCAAAGGAGGTGGTGAGAGAGAAGCTTTGAGCCTTTGGTCAATACTGGTTACGTCAACTAGTAAGAGAGATGAAGACAACCCAAGTTTCCATTCTCTTGACTTTATCAACATATCATTTATTTACTAGTAGTTGGGTGATTGTGATTTAATCCATCTGGGCTCCTAGAGACACATGATTGTACTATTGCAGGGACCTCTCCAGGAACATAGAGGGAACTTGGTGATCATCCAAACCAAAGCAACGTTTAAAAGAGTGAAAATATGAGCTCCTTTATATTATTCTTGGGAACTCAGATGCTTTCTTAAGTTGTACTTTCACCATGATTATCTAGTTTCTTTTGATGAATTAAAATTCAAAGAAGGTAGATTTTTGGGGTGCATTTAGTATAATTGGGGAAAGTTGAAATTATGTTGGCTTGAAAATTTTTAGAAATTCTTATTGTTTCCTTATTTCCAGAAACAGTGACATATATCATCTGAATTGTATTGATTCTTGGTTATTGAAACATGAAAATAATCTTTATTGATTTCTCTATTCCCTAGGCATGACGTTTTCACATCAGAGGACTAAAAGCTCCACCCTCAGCATGGTAAGGCCGCTATTTTCTGAGTAAGTGGCACAGGAAGAAGCCTGTACCTTAGTTGCATCTGTGCAGAACCAGGATTACCTCACTTTTTCTTGTCTTCAATTGTCTTTCCCCACGCTTCCCACACCTCATCTATATCCCATAAATATTCCCCGTCCCTCGCCTTTGAGGAGGCAGATTTAAGATTTGGCGGCTTGGTGATTAAACCCTTTCTTTGCCACAAACCTCGGCATCTCAGCGTTTGGTTTGCTGTTCCTCAGGGAAACAGACCTAGTTTGGTAACATATCTCTTTTTTTGATGAAGTGTCTCTTAAAATACTTTGCCTTTTTTCCCTAAGATTCAGATATTTGTTTCCGTATTGTTGAGTTTTGAGGGTTCTTTATATATTCTGGATATAACTCTTTTGTCAGATATGTGATTTGCAAATGTTTCCTCCAGTTTGTGGCTTGTCTCTTCATTCTCTTGTGTCTTTCAGAGCATAAACCCTTATTTTTTTTTTTTTAAACATCTTTATTGGGGTATAATTGCTTTACAATGGTGTGTTAGTTTCTGCTTTATAACAAAGTGAATCAGTTATACATATACATATGTTCCCATATGTCTTCCCTCTTGTGTCTCCCTCCCTCCCACCCTCCCTATCCCACCCCTCCAGGCTGTCACAAAGCACCGAGCCAATATCCCTGTGCCATGCGGCTGCTTCCCACTAGCTATCTACCTTACTACGTTTGTTAGTGTGTATATGTCCATGACTCTCTCTCGCCCTGTCACAGCTCACCCTTCCCCCTCCCCATAACCTCAAGTCCGTTCTCTAGTAGGTCTGCGTCTTTATTCCTGCCTTACCCCTAGGTTCTTCATGACATTTTTTTTTCTTAAATTCCATACATATGTGTTAGCATACGGTATTTGTCTTTTTCTTTCTGACTTACTTCAGTCTGTATGACAGACTCTAGGTCTATCTACCTCATTACAAATAGCTCAATTTCGTTTCTTTTTATGGCTGAGTAATATTCCATTGTATATATGTGCCACATCTTCTTTATCCATTCATCCGATGATGGGCACTTAGGTTGTTTCCATCTCCGGGCTATTGTAAATAGAGCTGCAATGAACATTTTGGTACATGACTCTTTTTGAATTTTGGTTTTCTCAGGGTATATACCCAGTAGTGGGATTGCTGGGTCATATGGTAGTTCTATTTGTAGTTTTTTAAGGAACCTCCATACTGTTCTCCATAGTGGCTGAACCAATTCACATTCCCACCAGCAGTGCAAGAGTGTTGCCTTTTCTCCACACCCTCTCCAGCATTTATTGTTTCTAGATTTTTTGATGATGGCCATTCTGACTGGTGTGAGATGATATCTCATTGTAGTTTTGATTTGCATTTCTCTAATGATTAATGATGTTGAGCATTCTTTCATGTGTTTGTTGGCAGTCTGTATATCTTCTTTGTAGAAATGTCTATTTAGGTTTTCTACCCATTTTTGGATTGAGTTGTTTGTTTTTTTGTTATTGAGCTGCATGAGCTGCTATAAACCCTTAATTTTGATGAAGCTTAATTTATTAATTTTTCCTTTTGTGGGCCATGATTTTGGTAAAGTATTCAAACTCAAGGTCACAAAGATTTTTCTCTTAATTTCTTTTAGAAGTTTTATAATTTGAGGTTTATATTAGGTCTGTGAATCATTTTGAGTTATATGTATATCATATGAAATATGGGTTGAAGTTTATTTTTTTGCATGTGGACATTCAATTGTTCCAGTACCATTTGTTGAATAATAGTATCTTTCTCCACTAAATTGCTTTTGTACCTTCTCAAAAATCAATTGACCAAATATGTCTGTCTCTTTCTGTTTTCTCTACATGTATTCTGTTTCATTATTTGACTGTATATCAATACTACTTTATCTTAATTACTGTAGCTTTATAATAAGTCTTGAAGTCATGGAGTGTAAGTCCCTCAATTTTATTCTTCATTTTCAATGTTGTTTTGACTATTCTAGTTTCTTTTCATTTACATATGAATTCATTTTTTCCCAGCTTTATCGAGGTATAATTGGTATTTATATGAATTTAGAATATTCTCAATTTATACAAAAAAATCTGTTGGGATTTTGAGTGGAATTGCATTGAATCTCTAGAGCAATCTGGGGAGAATTAATATCTTAAAAATATTAACTTTTTAGATTAATATTAACTTATTAGATCTAGCTTTTGTTGTAGTTGTCATTGAATTGACCATATAGATGATCTTTCATCTGTAAAATAAAGAGAGCTTTACCATATCCTTTCTAATCTAGATGCCTTTACTTCATTTTAATGCCTTATTATTCTGGCTAAAACCTCTTGTACAGTGTTTACGAGAGAGTGACATCCTTACATTGTCCCTGATTTTAGAGAGAAAGTTTAGTCTTTCACAAAGTTTTCTGAGAGTTTTTATCAGGAATCATTTTGAGTTTGTGAAATGCTATTTCTGCATCTATGAGATAATCATATGGTTTTTTTTTTTTTTAGTCTGCTAATATGGTGAATTATATTGATTTTTTTGGAAAGGTTAAACCAACTTTGAATTCTGGAAATAAACCCCACTGAATCATGATGTATTATCCTTTTTATTTATTTTTACATTCAGTTAGCTCAGGTTTTAAGAATTTTTGCAAATATGTTCATGAAGGATATTGTTAGGTAGTTTTATTTCCTGTAATGTCTTTGTTTGGTTCTTTTATGAGGATAATGCTGGCATTATGGAATGAGTTGGGAAGAATTCCTTGGCCTTCAACTTTCTGGAAGAGTTTGTGTAGAATTGGTAACATTTCTTTCCTAAATACTAATTAGAATTCACTAATGAAATTATCTGGGCCTGTACCCATAAAAGGATGTTAAATTGTGTCAAATGCTTTTTTTTTTAAATTGAAGTATAATTGACAAGTAAAGCTATAATGTATTTAAAGTGTATAACATGATTTATATATGTCATATATATGTATGAAAGGATTTCCCACCATTGAGTTAATAAACACATCCATCACCTCACATATTTACCTTTTTCTTTTTCTCTTTGTGAGAACACGGAAGTGTTACTCTCTTAGCAAATTTCAGTTATACAATACAGTATTATCAACCACTGTCACCATGCTGTACATTAGATCCTCAGACATTATTCATCTTATAATTGAAACTTTTTACACTTTTACCAACCTCTCCTATTTTCCCCAGCCACAGTCCCTGGCAACCACCGTTAGATTCTGTTTCTATGAGTTTACTATTTTTTTAGATTCCACGTGTAAGTGATGCCATGTAGTACTTGTCTTTCTCTGTCTGTCTTATGTCACTTAGCATAATGCTCTCCAGGTTTACTCATGTTGTTGCAAATGGCAGGATTACCTTCTTTTTAAAGGCTGAATAATATTCCAGTGGTGTGTGTGTGTGTGTGTGTGTGTGTACACCACATTTTCTTTATCCATTCGTCAGTGGACACTTAGGTTGTTTCTGTACTTTTGCTGTTGTGAATAATGCTGCAGTGAACATGGGAGTAGAGATCTCTCTTCAAGATAATAATTTCACTTCCTTTCCACATATATCAGGAAGTATAATTCCTGGATTATATGATAACTCTATTTTAATTTAATTTCTTGAGGAAACTTCATACTGTTTTCCATAGTGATGGTACCAGTTTACAGCCCCACCAACAGTGCTCAAGGGTTCCCTTTTCTCCACATCCACATTTGTTACTTCTTATCTTTTTGTTAATAGACATCCTAAAGGTGTGAGTTGATAGCTCATTGTGGTGTTGATTTGCATTTCCCTAATGATTAGTGATGTTGAGCACTTTTTCATGTACCTGTTGGATATTTACATGTCTTTGATGGAAAAATGTGTATTCAGGTCCTTTGTCCAATTTTCAATTGGGTTATTATTCTTTTTTTCCTATTGAGTTATATGATTTTCCTGTATATTTTAGATATGAACCCCTTATTGGATATGTGGCTTGCAAATATTTTCTCCCATTGCATTCCTTTTTGTCTTGTTGATGGTTTCCTTTGCTGTGCAGAAGCTTTTTAGTTTGCTATAGTCCTACTTACTTACTTTTGCTTTTGTTGCCTTTTCTTTTGGTGTCAAATCCAAAAATTCACTGTCAAGACCAATGTCAAAGAGACCTACTCTCTATGTTTTCTTCTAGGAGTTTTATAGTTTCAGTTCTTTCATTCAAGTCTTAAATCCATTTTTTTTTTTTTTTTTTTTTTTGCGGTACGTGGGTGTCTCACTGTTGTGGCCTCTCCCGTTGTGGAGCACAGGCTCCGGACGCGCAGGCTCAGCGGCCATGGCTCACTGGCCCAGCCGCTCTGCGGCATGTGGGATCTTCCCGGACCGGAGCACGAACCCCTGTCCCCTGCATCGGCAGGTGGACTCTCAACCACTGCGCCACCAGGGAAGCCCCTTAAATCCATTTTAAGTTGATTTTTGTGTGTGGTGTAAGATAGGTGTCTAGTTTCATTCTTTTGCATGTGGATATCCAGTTTTCCAACACTATTTATTAAAGATGAAGAGACTATCATAAGGCTTACATAAAACATCTTACAGTTATAACTGCCTATTTTAGGCTGATAGTAACTTAACTTGGAACACATACAAAAGCTCTACATGTTTGCACTCAACCCCACATTTTATACTTTTGATGTTGTAATTTATATATTTTATATTGTGTATCCATTAACATGTTATTGAGTTATAGTTTTACTTTTAATACTTTTGTTTTTTATACTAGAGTCGTTAGTGATTTCCCACAACCACTACAGTATAAGATGTCCTGAATTTTTATATTTATTTTTACTGATGAGTTTTATACTTTCATATGTTTTCATATTAATAATAAGAATCCTTTCATTTCAGCTTGAAGAACTCCCTTTAAGTTTCCTGTAAGGCCATTCCAGTGGTAATGAATTCCTTCAGCCTATTTTGTTCTGGAAACTCTTCATCTCTCCCTCAATCCTGAAGAACAACTTTTCCGGGTAGAGTATTCTTGGTTGGCAGTTTATTTTTCTTTCAGCACTTTGAATATATCATCCCACTCTCTTCTGGCTTGCTGAAAAATCCACTGATTATTTTATGGGGGTTCATTTGTACATAACAAGTTGCTTTTTTCTTGCAGTTTTTAAGATTCTTTGTCTTTAAATTTTGACAGTTTCATTATAATGATTCTTGGCATGGATCTTTTGGTATTCATCTTATTTGATATTGTTTTGGCTTCCTGGATCTGGCTGTCTGTTTCTTTTGCCAAGTTAGGGAGGTTTTCAGTCATTATTTCTGTGAGTAAGCTTTCTGCCCCATTCTCTCTGTCTTCTCTGGATGTTTTGTTGCTTGCCTGTACTCCACTCCCCGGATCACTTACTCTGGAAGAAGCCATGTTGTGAGCAGCTCTATGGAGAAGCCCACATTGCGGAGGATGGTAACCTCCTGCCAATAGTCATTTGAATGAGATTGAAAGCATCATCTCCAGCCATAATTGAACCTTGAGATGATTGCAGCCTCATCAGATACTCTGAGCTGTATCCATCTAACTAACCCACTCCTGGATTCCTGACCCTCAGAAACACTGATATAATGTTTGGTGTTTTAAGTGTCTAAGGTTTGGGGTAATTAATTACCAGCAAAAGATGATTAATACATTTACTCAACAAGCACATATTGATGATATGTGTAGGTTGTTGGGTGTTCACCATGCCTACAAGATGAAGTCTAATTTCTCATACATGACACCCAGAATTCTTTATTATCTGCCTCCTACCACTTTAGTCTCTTCTTTCACTATGCTAGACCATCAAAGCTCTGTTTTACTTATCATAACTTGCTGCCATTCCTCAAATATACCAGGTAGTTTTTTGTCTTTGCATATGTTCTTCCCTCTATCTTTATTCTCCTGTTTATTTACTAAACTCCTGTTCATCCTTTAAGACTCAGATCAACATTCCATCATTCTTGATCCTGCCAGGATGATTTATATCTTTTCCCACTGCTTAAAAGATTGCCATTTCAAGTCACCAAGCCCTATAGTTTTCTTAAAACTCTTCCTATTTCAAGACAAATTATTTTAAAGGTTATTACTTTCATGAAACTTATTCCCTAGCCAAAGTAGAATTAAACCCTGGTTACCTTGGATACTTACCATACTCTATGTATTCTGTCAGAGCATGTGTGACACACTTTATTTTTGCTTATTTGTTTGTTTGTTTTTATACCTCTCTCCATTTATTAGACTTTAATTCTCATGAAGGCATTAAAGATTTCTCATCCTTTGTGATTTTAAAGCACGGTGCTTAGCCTATAGTAAGGGTCAAATAAATGTTATTTGAATAAATTGAATGTTCTTAGCTTTGTTACATTTCCTTTTAAATTGAATATTTGTTATATAAGATCATAGTTTTGTTTTTTTTAAAAAATAATCAGTTTTTCATGTAAAGCTTTATTATTAGTTTATAATTTAGTTGCATTATCTTCAAAGTGTGTGATCTCTATATTTTACCACTTTGGGTTTTTCTCTGAAGATTCTGTTCCAAAGCTTTCAAAATACCATTTTTTAAAAATACACATTCTGAAGACACTTGAAAGAATCTTGTATTTTTTGTAGGAAATACAGCATACATGTGTGTTTAAAACCTACTTTCCTCATATACACATTTACTTTATAATGCCATAGACCAACAGAAGTACATCTCCCACTACACTTACGATTTCTGTCAGTTTCTCCTTGTATTTACATTAGGCTTTGCTTGGTATGCTTAGTGCATGAAGGTTCATGTCTTCTACCTTTTTTATCAATATAAAACAACTATCTAATCTTATTTATTCATTGGATTTTATTTTCTGGCCCGGGACTCATAGTTTTATGTTAATATGATTGTTGACTGCAAATTACTGTCTATACTGGCGTGACAGTGAGAAGTTGTCTGAACTTGGAAATAGGACTCACCTATGCGTGTTGTTTTAAAATACTCATGATAGTTTAAAACAATGACAAATTAGCATGACTTTCTATCTAGAACATCCTTCTTTTTGTGTCCTTAATTCTAATTCATGTTTTATTCTGGAGCACATCTCAAATCAGAGTTTATGAAACAGTTATTCAGGGCAATAATTTGTACTGAAAAAATATTTTACTTTAGTAATGCCCCTTCTTGTGTATTTTGTATTTTTCAGACCATTAGCTGTTTGTCTTACCAGTTTAGCAGAGAAATCTAGAGCTGAAATGTTAGAAAACAATTGATGATCCATTGGAAATTGAACTGTCTTTAAAATTATAATTAATAGGTTGGAAAAGATTTGGTGACGGATACAGATTTTCCTTATTACTTTTAGTATATCTTGCTGTCACATATGGCAAGGCACCTGATTTAACAAATGGGTTGATGTTTGATTTGATTTTGTTCATAGCTATAGTTCTGAACTTTAAGTGCTCATAAAAATGCAATAGTAAAAAAGTAAAAAAAAAAAACAAACACATTTGCATTAAAAAAATGCAATAGTAGCATCTTAGATTATAGTAGTTCTTTAGAATATTCTGAATTGTCAAATGCTTTTGATTTAAAGAATGAAGTAATCTATTTTTTCTTATTGTCAATAATTTAAGAATAGAAAATAATGGAAGTATCTGTATTTTCTCTATCATTGGCCAGTAATTTTACGAGTACTTCATCTCAAGTTGGAAAAACTCTTATAGTAGTCACCTCTATGTCCACAATGTTCTCCTACTCTTCTAGAAATACTTCTGTGAAATCTTCCAATAATGTTTAGTCATACTCTGTATATCAGCTATATTAAAATGCCAATACTTGTCAAGAATGACAAGACCCGAAACTTGAGAAAGGATTCGAAAAATAGAAATTGATTGAAAAGAACAAATATATACAAATAATAGTAATGCAGTATCTAGTAATTAGATTTAAATTACCCCAACTCTTGAAATAGTCACGATTCTGAGAAAGAATAAAGGAAAAAACTTATAAGTGTGTAAATTGTTGACATCAAAGTCTGTATTATATATTTGATTCTACATAGAGTTTCTAGGCTTTCACTTAGAGTGAAAAAGCAGAAGCACTTGAGACAAAGCACAAACATTTAGACAGTTGATAGAGCTAATAAATACTGTAAAGAATTAAGATAGCGGCTAGCCTGACAGCAAAGGAAGAGATAGAAACCTATACATCTGAATACATAATTTGAGCTCTTCAGTGTAGGGCAGTGTCCTCTGAGAGCATCACTGTGTTATTTCACAGTATATATTATTTATATATGCCCATATTATTTTATGGTATAATCATCTGTAAAGATTACCCTGAAACATAAAGAAGGAATGACTGAAGGGATTAAGTAAAGCTTTAGCATAATCTGGAAAACGTACCTTCCTGGGTTACTTTATTCGACAAGTGAGTTGCTAGGCAAGTGAGTTGCAGCACACGTGCATTTCCCTTGTGCCTCTTTCTATGCAATGTGCTCTCTGCCTAGGTGTCATTCCATTGTGCCGTCGTATGCAAACTTTTCCATTGCCTTCACCCTTTTGGAGCCCGGTCAGGTGGAAACAAACTGGGGTTTGGGACTTTATAAATAGAGATGGGTCAATGTATTCTATTAATAGCAGAACTGTCCTAAATCTTTGGCCAGGACTCAGAAGAATTCATAACTGAAAGTTTGCAAATATAGACAAATTTAAGGGCTAAAATAAAATAGCAAAAACATATATACCATTATGTTTCTAATTATAGGAGAAACAAATTTTTTTTTGTCTCTAATTTGATTTGAAAAAATATATTTTATAGTATAACTCTTTGTCCTCTGTGTTGGTGTTTTATTTTAAGCAATGCAAATATCTTAGTAAATTTTCTTGAACCACTGGGTATGGAATACCACAAATATTTAATTTTGTACTTGAAAGCTGGAGTGACTGAATTTTCAAAATTAGAGAATAAAATCTCATTAAGATTTAGGAAACACTTATTTTATTTTTATTTTCATTTTAAAAATGATTAATTCAGGTTGTGGTATTAATAGTTGCATTTTTTAAATCACTGCATACTGAATAGTATTCCTCTGTCTCTGTCTGTATATACACAGTATTGTATGGTTGTACTGTGTTTTTCCTTTTACTGCTGAAGGATATCTTGATTGTTTAGTTTTTAATGATTATGAATAAAACTGCTATGAATATTTACCTGCAGTTGTATGAAAACAAGCGTTCAATTCATTTGGGTAAATAACTAACAATGTCATTGATGAGCTGTATGTTAAGTCTGTTTAAGTTTATAAGAAAATACAGACCTTCCTCCTAAGTGGCTTTACTATTTTCTCATCAGCAGTGAATGAGAGTTCCTAGTGCTCTTCATCCTTGCCAGCATTTTTAATTGTCATTAAGATTTTTTAAGCTATTCTAGTGGTATAATAGTATTGCATTGTGGCTTTAATTTGTATTTTTCTAATGAAAAATCATGTTAAGCATCTTTCCATGTGTTTATTTGCCACCCATATATCTTCTTTGGTGAAGAATTTTCTCTCACTCACTTTTTAAAGTGGGATTTTTGTTTTTCAATTGTTGAATTTTGTTTTTCTTTATATATTTTGATTGTAAGTTCTTTATCATATGTGTGACCTCCAAACACTTCTTCCAGTCTGTGACTTGTCTTTCATCTCTTAAAATCTTCGTGGATTAAAAGTTTTTAATTTTGATAAGTTTTTTTTTTTTTTCCCGGTACGCGGGCCTCCCGCTGCTGCAGCCTCCCCCGCTGTGGAGCACAGGCTCCGGACGCGCAGGCTCAGCGGCCATGGCTCACGGGCCTAGCCGCTCCGCGCCATGCGGGATCTTCCCGGACGGGGGCACGCACCTGTGTCCCCTGCATCGGCAGGCGGACTCTCAACCACTGTGCCACCAGGGAAGCCCAATTTTGATAAGTTTTTAAATTGTGATATATCATTTTAAAAATAGATTGGGTTTTTGGTGATTTACCTAAAAATTTACTGCCAAACCCAATGTCATGTAGATTTTTTTTCCTTTACGTTCTTTTAGAAGTTTTATGACTTTACATATTATTTTTAGGCCTATGATCCATTTTCAGTTAAGTTTTTATGTGATGTGAAGTATTGTTTAGATTTATTATTATTTTTTTTTGCATATGGATGTCCAGTAGTCTCAGGACCATTTGTTAAAAAGACTGTCCCTTCTTAATCGAATTACTTTTGCACTCATATTCAAAATCAGTTGACTGTATTTGCATAGTCTATTTCTGGCCTCTCCGTCCTGTTCTTTTGATCTGTGTTTTTATTCTTTTGCCACTACTACAGTGTCTTAATTACTGTACATTTAGAGAAAGTCTTCAAATAATATCTCATAATTTTTGCAAAATGTTTTTATTACCATTCAGTTGAAGAGTCCTACTTTCCCATGTGTTATCTTCTTTGATCCATGGGTTATTTTGAAGGGTATTTTAAAATTTCCAAATATTTGATTTATTCCCCTCATTGTATTTCTAATTAATTTTGGCCAGAGTATATATGATCTCAGTCTTTTGAAATTTATTATTTGTTTTGTGTCTCAATGTATGATATATCTTAGGGAATAAAGAAACATTGTAAAACGTAATAGGGAATACTTTAAAATTATGGTCATATTTTGTACAAACCAACAACATAGAGTACTATTGTAGTACATTTTATTAAAATAAACTCTCTTATTTGATGCCTCATTTCAACTTATTGAAGAATGTAAACAAGTAAGAATTGTAGGTCTTTCCCTGCCCCCCCTTTAAAATTGAAACTGGGCATTCTTTTCGATTTCATTGTTAGATTGGGGTATTTTCCCCAGCAATTAATATAGTTAATACCCAACTTTTACTAAGAGTTCAATAAATATTAACTGATTTAATTTTTATTCTAGAAAATAGGTGTTTAATGGGGTAGGTAAATTTTTGAGTGGATTGAAGTATTATATCACCGAAGCTGGGATGGGATGTTTTGAGATCATCTAGTTCAACTGTTTCATTGTACGGATGAGAAAACAAACAGACAGGTTGAGTGAGTTATCCTCTGTAAAAAGGCCAGTTAGTGTCAAGATAGAACTAAAAGTGTCTTGCCTCAGAGCTTCATGTTTTTTGCCCCATTGGTACAGTTCTCTGAAGTGTCCATGTTTGTCAGGTTAAAATTTGAAGACTTACCTTTAACCATTTATATATTAGAACTATGATGGGTTCTGAGTCAAGATGGTGACAGAAAGCTACTTTATGATGCTACTTAGCTGGAGTACCTTCAATTCCATCAAATGAATGCATAGTTAATCAGTTTTCTCATGGAAGTTCTGGCAACAGTGGGAAGGGTCATTATGGTTCAGTTCAAACTATATTTTCTAGTTAAATGATGTCTCAAATTTACCCTATTGTTGGTGGCTCCCTTTTACATAGACAGAAGAATGTAAGGGATTGAGCACCCAGAGGGCAATTGTGATTATTTTACCTTTACCTATTAAACTTTTGGGGCTGGCTCTATTTATACTCTTGCTGATAATTTTAGAGGAATAATAATTCTGTTTTATGTGAACATGTATGTATCTCTTTAATATATCTTTTTTGAGTTTGCCACTGATTCTAGAAATTTTAGACCATCTATGGCAATTTTCTTGACCTAAAAAATTAAATTTCTTCCAAATTTGATTAGATTGTTATAAGTGAAATAAAGTCCTAATTTCTAACCCTTTTAAAAACATTTGACTTTTTCTTTATACCATAGTATAGTATTATGTTCCCACAAACACTTTTTACAGATATTATTGAAATCCAAGGGACCATAAGGATTAATATTTAGTTTGAACATTTTCCCCAACCAATAAAATTCATTTTATTTTCCTGTGCATATCACAGTTGCTCTGAGCTCAGCCTGCCTGCTAATTGAGTTACTTATTTAAATGGTGAAATGGCTTCTTAACAACTTCTTTAATTAGCTATTTAACAGAGCTCAATCTTCTTGTCTAGAAAACAGTGATGTTAAAACTGTTAGTGTGAGATCCTAAGTTCTGGCATTGTTTCTAGTTAAATGATAATGACCTAGAATTTCTAGTAATGCTTTCATATTTGTATTTAACTTGTTTTCTTTGCTTTTGTATTACCTCAGTTCAAAATTCAGAGGCTCTACATGTTGAAATAGGCTATCTTTAACCACTGAAAGCAGAGCTTAGCTCCAGACTCATTTATTTTGAATTAGGCAAGGTTGGCACCATCCCCGCATAGATGAATAGCTTTTGACTAAATTGTGTTGTGTTCTTTTCAATAGGAAACAGCTTCCTCCCCCACTTGCTCCCTGAACAAACACTGCCACTTTTATTACTGATCATTAATGGGTAGACATGAAGCTGACTGTTCTCTTAATGTTACTGTAGTGATTGCGTATTCATTTACTATATGCGTATAAGAAATAGGCTCTGTGTCTGGTTTACTTGTGATCATTTTCAGATAACAATCTGCAGACAGATTGTTCCTGAACTATGACCCTATAATATTGCTTGTGTGGTGTCATTCTGTTTGTTAATTCATTCCTTGATCACATAGCTCTTACGTCTAATACATTTCCACCATATTCTGTAGCAAATTTCCATTATCCTTATAGCCCAAAGCTCATATATCTATCTTCGTTAGAGTCAGTTTGGTAGTGACTGCACCAGCATATAGCAATATAGTAACAAGGTTCTGAAACAGGATGGGAGAAGGAAATGATGCTCTATATTCTTAGTTCTTATATTCCAGAGACTTGGCAGGGGGGAGAAGCTATACTCGCTAAATCTGTTCACAGCCAAGTGTTTTTAGAATCTTGGAATTTTCTTTTTTGGAGTTTTTCATACTGTGGATTCATTGGAAAGCTGATGAAACAGATTGCTTGTAAGAGAGTCAATATAAAAATAGTCTGCAAGAAAGCATGCCACCATCTGTGTTGTCTTATCTAGAGATTGTATCCCTGTCTTAGATTGACTTCCAAATTATTATGCTTATAAATATTAATTGATGGAAAGAAATTAGAAAAAGTATAAAAGTGTGTCTGTGAATATTACATATACATATATATTTAACACATACACAGTTTTGGATGAGAATTTCTTCTGTCTTGGTAGATAAATTCAATTTGAAGTTTCCATTAAAGTATCTATTAATCAAAGCACATATAAGACTTTAGAAATATTCTGTTTTGCTAAGTCAAAGGCTAAGGATGAAGACACACATCAACCATGGCATCTTTGGTGACTCACAAAAGCACTAAGAAATGCATTTGCTTCTGGATAATGTGTGAATGTGTACATGATATTCAGCTACGATCTATCATGACAGGAGAATAGAGGTAGAAATTATTAGGCAACAAAGAAAAAGTAAGGCTGATGTGGCATAAAGGAAAAAGCTTTACTTGACCAAAATAAACTGATATTTGAAGGAAAACAAACAGGTAAATATTATTAGAACAGTAACTTGGGCCAAATATAAAAGTGAGTAATATTCTCTTAAAAAGTTTTATTTTGGTGAGAAAATTAGTAGCAATGCATCCCAGAAATTCTCTTTGGATTTATTTATTGACATTGAAGCTTCACGCCTGGAGAAAATCTCTCTGCAAATGTGGTTACTTAATGCTTATTATGAGTTTTCCCATGTGTTTTTCTAATTAAAATGGGTTTCCTTAGCATCATAGTTGTAGGAAGAAATATTTGAAAATGAAGTTTGCTAAGCTCTTAGTCCCTGTTTCACATAGTTTCATTTTCTACATTGTGCAAAGTACTGTTAATTGGGCAACTTAGGAAAGATGGTTCTGGGAGCAGTGGAAGGAAGCCGTGACCCTAGAACTTCCAGACTTGTCTTCAGTTGTTTGAATGGAAGCAACTGAACCAGACTAAAGGTTACTTTTTTCCTTTCTTTATCTTTCCATCTCTTCTGATGGTTTTAATAAACAGCATGTATTCTTTTTTTTTTAAGATAAGATTTTATTTATTTTTAATATGTCTATTGGAGTATAATTGCTTTACACTGTTGTGTTAGTTTTTGCTGTATAACAAAGTGAATCAGCTATATATATATATGTATCCCCATATCCCCTCCCTCTACGTCTCTCTCCCACCCTCCCTATCCCATCCCTCTAGGTGGTCACAAAGCACCGAGCTGATCTCCCTGTGCTGTGTGGCTGCTTCCCACTAGCTATCTGTTTTACATTTGGTGGTGTATATATGTCCATGCCACTCTCTTACTTCGTCTCAGCTAACCCTTCCCCCTCCCTGTGTCCTCAAGTCCATTCTCTATGTCTGCGTCTTCTTAACATGGGCTGTATACTATTCTTAGCATGGTGTGTGGGAGTCAATAGCTTCCTACTGTATGTTGATTCAGTTGTGCCAGGAAAGACTACCCATCTAAAGGAAATCTTCCCTACTTGCAAGGAATCATTTTACAAGGGAGACAAAACCCTGAGTTCCACAATTAGAGTTGAAGTCTGAAGAGGCAACACAGCAAACACAACACACACTAGTGTTAAGGGGACAATTAAGCACCTCTTAAGAACCGGTTTAGAGGGAAGGGATGTACTCAGAGCATGAAAACCCTGAGTACTTGAAGGGGACCAGTTAAGGGGCCATAGTGGGGAAAGTGTGATAAAGGGAGACTAAGATATCCTGGGAGCATTTCTATAAATATGTGTATGATTAGCAATTTCTGATAGGTATTCTCTGGTCAGAAAAATAAATGAAAAAATTCCACCAAGGAGGTTGATGTGAGAGTGTTTCTGTGTGTGTGTCCTAAGTAGGACATCTCTGTGTGAACAATTTCAGAAAATGCTTCTCTTAGAACGAGTCATTCCTTCTGTGGTAAAGGCAGGACGAATGACACACAGGTGCAACAAGCCAGTCAAGAAGCTGAAACTCATCTCTGAACCTCCCCCAGCCAGAGGAGCACCTGGAGACAGCAGTGTGACGCCAGTTGTAGGAGGCATCCCTCATCCTCTGTAGAAAAGGTGACAGTACACCTGTGGCAGAAGTTGGTGCATTAGCTCAAGCCTGGTCATTGGCCTGGCTTCAGAAACATTTTTGCTGCTGCTGTGTTCTAATCTTAATCTTAATGTCTGTGGTTACAATAAGACAGCAGTCTCTTACAGAAAAAGCTTTGGACAAAATTCAACACCGATTTATGATTAAAAACCCTCCAGAAAGTAGGCATAGAGGGAACTTACCTCAACATAATGAAGGCCATATATGACAAACCCACAGCCAACATCATTCTCAATGGTGAAAAACTGAAACCATTAACCCTAAAACCAGGAACAAGAAAAGGATGCCCACTCTCACCACTATTATTCAACATAGTTTTGGAAGTTTTACCCACAGCAGTCAGAGAAGAAAAAGAAATAAAAGGAATCCAAATCGGAAAAGAAGTAAAGCTGTCACTGTTTGCAGATGACATGATACTATAAATAGAGAATCCTAAAGATGCTACCAGAAAACTACTAGAGGTAATGAATTTGGTAAAGTAGCAGGATACAAAATTAATGCACAGAAATCTCTTGAATTCCTATACACTAATGATGAAAAATCTGAAAGTGAAATTAAGGAAACACTCTCATTTACCATTGCAACAAAAAGAATAAAATACCTAGGAATAAACCTACCTAAGGAGACAAAAGACCTGTATGCAGAAAACTATAAGACGCTGATGAAAGAAATTAAAGATGATACAAACAGGTGGAGAGATATACCATGTTCTTGGATTGGAAGAATCAACATTGTGAAAATGACTATACTGCCCAAAGCAATCTACAGATTCAATGCAATCCCTGTCAAACTACCAATGGCATTTTTCACAGATCTAGAAGAAAAAATTTCACAATTTGTATGGAACCACAAAAGCCCCAAATAGCCAAAGCAATCTTGAGAAAGAAAAACAGAGCTGGAGGAATCAGGCTCCTGGACTTCAGATTATACTACAAAGCTACGGTAATCAAGACAGTATGGTACTGGCATAAAAACAGAAATATAGATCAATGGAACAGGATAGAAAGCCCAGAGATAAACCCACACACCTATGGTTAACAAATCTATGACAAAGGAGGCAAGGATATACAATGGAGAAAAGACAGCCTCATCAGTAAGTGGTGCTGGGAAAACGGGACAGCTACATGTAAAAGAATGAAACCAGAACACTTAGGTCAAAATGGATTAAAGACCTAAATGTAAGGCCAGACACTATCAAACTCTTAGAGGAAAACATAGGCAGAACACTCTATGACATAAATCACAGCAAGATCCTTTTTGACCTACCTCCTAGAGAAATGGAAATAAAAACAAAAATAAACAAATGGGACCTAATTAAACTTAAAAGCTTTTGCACAGCAAAGGAAACCATAAACAAGACGAAAAGACAACCCTCAGAATGGGAGAAAATTTATGCAAATGAAGCAACTGACAAAGGATTCATCTCCAAAATTTACAAGCAGCTCATGCAGCTCAAAATCAAAACAAACAACCCAATCCAAAAATGGGCAGAAGATCTAAATAGACATTTCTCCAAAGAAGATATACAGATTGCCAACAAACACATGAAAGGATGCTCAACATAACTAATCATTACAGAAATGCAAATCGAAATGACAATGAGGTATCACCTCACACCAGTCAGAATGGCCATCATCAAAAAATCTATAAACAATAAATGCTGGAAAGGGTGTGGAGAAAAGGGAACCCTCTTGCACTGTTGGTGGGAATGTAAACTGATACAGCCACTATGGAGAACAGTATGGAGGTTCTTTAAAAAACTAAAAATAGAACTTCCATACAACCCAGCGATCCCACTACTGGGCATATACCCTGAGAAAACCATAATTCAAAAAGAGTCATGCACCACAATGTTCATTGCAGCTGTATTTACAATAGCCAGGACATGGAATCAACCTAAGTGTCCATCAACAGATGAATGGATAAAGAAGATGTGGCACATATATGCGATGGAATATTACTCAGCCATAAAAAGGAATGAAATTGAGTTATTTGTTGTGAGGTGGATGGACCTAGAGTCTGTCATACAGAGTGAAGTAAGTCAGAAAGAGAAAAGTAGTGTATGCTAACACATATATATGGAATCTAAAAAAAAAAAAAAAGGTTCTGAAGAACCTAGGGGCAGGACAGGTATAAAGACGCAGATGTAGAGAATGGACTTGAGGACACGGGGAGGGGGAAGGGTAGCTGGGACAAAGTGAGAGAATGGCATGGACTTATATATACTACCAAATGTAAAATAGCTAGCTAGTAGGAAGCAGCTGCATAGCACAGGGAGATCAGCTCAGTGCTTTGTGACCACCTAGAGGAGTGGGGTTGGGAGGGTGGGAGGGAGATGCAAGAGGGAGGAGATATGAGGATATATGTATATGTATAGCTGATTCACTTTGCTATAAAGCAGAAAGTAACACAGCATTGTAAAGTAATTATACTCCAATAAAGATTTTAAAAAGAAAAAAAAAAAAGACAGCCGTCTCCAGCCTGGCTATGCATTAGAATCACCTGAGAAGTTTTCAGAAATGCTAACGCTTAGGTCCCACCTCTACCACTTGTACCAGGGTCTCTGGTGGTGGGCTTGGACTTTGGGTCCTTTAAAAGCTCCCCAGTTCAGCTACATGTAACAGAATGAAATTAGAACATTCTCTGACACCATGTACATAAACTCAAAATGGATTAAAGGCCTGAATTTAACACCAGATACTATAAAACTTTTGGAGGAAAACATAGGCAGAACACTCTTTGACATAAACCGTAGCAATATTTTTTTGGATCCGTCTCCTAAAGCAAAGGGAAAAAAAAGCAAAAATAAATGGGACCTATTTAAAGTTAGAAGCTTTTGCACAGTGAAGGAAACCATTGACAAAATGAAAAGACAGCATACTGAGTGGGAGAAGATATTTGCAAATGATACGACTGATAAGGGGTTAATATCTAACATGTATAAACAGCTCATACAACTCAACATCAAAAACAAACAACCCAATTAAAAAATGGGTGGAAGAACTTTTTCTGCAGAAGACATGCAGACGGCCAACAGGCACATGGAAAAATGCTCAACATTGCTAATATTCAGGGAAATGCAAATCAAGACCACAATGAGATATCACCTCATACTTGTCAGAATGGCTAACATCAAAAAGAACACAAGTAACAAATTTTGGTGAAGATGTGGAGAAAAGGGAACCCTTGTTCACTGTTGGTGGGATTGTAAATTGGTGCAGCCGCTGTGGAAAACAGTATGGTGGTTTCTCAAAAAACTAAGAACTATCATAGGACCCAGCAATTCCACTCCTGGGTATATATCTGAAAAAACCCCACTAATTCAAAAAGATACATGCACAGCAATGTTTATAGCAGCATTATTTACAGTTGCCAAGATAAGCAAGCAACCTAAATGTCCATCAACAGATGAATGGGTAAAGAATATGTGGTATATACACAATGGAATACTACTCAGCCATAAAAAAGAACAAAATTTTGCCATTTTCAGCAACATGGATGGACTTGGAGGGCATTATGCTAAATGAAATAAGTCAGAGAAAGACAAATACTGTATAATATCACTTACATGTGGGATATAAAAAATTCAACAAACTGGTGAATATAACAAAAAAGCAGTCTCACAGATATATAGAGGACAAACTAGTGGTTACCAGTGGGGAGAGGGAAAGGGGGGCAATATACGTGTGGGAGGAAAAAAATGGGGTTATTATGAGATTATACGAAATCATCTGTGTGAAACTTTTGAAAACTGTAAAGCACTGTAGAATTTAAAGAATCTTTCATTCAATTAAAAAAACAGCTCCCCTGTTGTCTATTGTGTAGTGAGATTGATCCTGAATACATAGATGAAACTAGTTGATAATATTCAAGGATAATTTTTTGGTTACTGAAAGGAGGAAAAGTATATTAACATTTTGAAATAATGTCTGTGAAAGGTATTTTTGTATTTAAAACCTGTCTTTAAATTGCAGTGTTTCACTAAAGAAAATAACTGGTAATTGACTATGGAAGGAAAAACTACACACACAGCTTTTATATATTTAAAAAGGATATTTATATATAGTAGTTGTAACGGGAGTAACAATTTTATATTTTGATTAACTAGAAATGCCTTAGGGTTAAATTCATTAAATATTAGCAGTATTGAAAGCCACTAATTGCCATAAAAATTGGTGTTTCACTTTAGGTTGTGCTCACATCACATTCATAATGTGTCTAAATGAAATTATCATGTGAAAGAATATGACCTATGTCAAGAAATAAACTTGCTAACAAATTTATTTAAACTTTCTCTTATTCCTGCTAGATGATAATAAGGCATCCCATAGAGTTGTGAATAGTCTTACATTTTAGAAAATGCATTATAGATTCTTAAGAATGAATAACCACATTTAAGTTTATTGAGTGAAAGGCTAAGAAAATTTTTTAAGATTTTTAGAACATATTGCTAGATTAATTTCCAAATAGATCTTCTAATTTACACTTTTATCAACAACATGTGAAAGGTCTGTTTTAAGGCCACTTCTCTGTGGGTTACTGGACCAAGAGGTGAGAGTTCCGTGGGTTCTGCATCTGCACATGCAGAGGGCCGACTGTACTATGCCATTTTATATAATGGACTTGAACATCCGTGGATTTTGGTATCTGCAGGGGTCCTGGAACCAATCCCCTCAGATACCGAGGGACTAAGACATTCTTTGCAGGCTCCATTTAATGGTTCTGCTCTTTACTTTCTTGGTCAGGGTCAACTCTCTTATTGGGAACATTAGAGGATGGATGGGGCTTCCCCTTCCACTTGTGCAGTTTTATTTTAGGATGCTGACTTTTGGTTAGATGTTAATGTTCTTTCTAAATCTTTTTCAATGTGTGTGAAATTTGTCAAAAGCTGTATGTGAATCTGGTCCACATTAAGTTTTTATCAGTAATTTTGAGAACTATGTATGTGTGAGGGTATATATGTATACAAATATGCATATATGTACAATATGTTTTTGTAAAATATTTTTTAAAAAATTGGATAAAAAAGATTTTTGGTTTTTATTGACTCTATTCCATCTTTATGGAAGTATTTATACTTATGTTCTTAAGGGCTATCATTTTGAAAGAAAAATACATCTACTTTATTACCACAATCATGGGGTTCTGCAAAACTTAATAAGGGAGTTTGCTGGTGTTTCAGACATGTTGCTAAGTAAACTGTTCATCCTACTTTAAGACAAATTATTTTTTTAAGGTAAAATAGAGTCTAGGTGCATACCAGGTAGCATGTTTCACTTTTCTCAAAGAAAAAGGTCTAAGACATTTGTCAGAGCATCTGTGTTACTACATAGTCTTTCTGCTGTCTCATTTGAATGTTCGTGGCTGGATTTTCATTGTTCTAACTTTAATCACATCAATCACTTGAAAAATATCTGATCTTTCTTTTGGCCTCATTGTTCTTTGTGCACATATTGGAAATTTAAATTGTCTTTTCTCATATTACCTTGACTTTTTTTTTCTTGAGTGAATGTTTCTAATATATAGCACACACACTAGTGGGATTATTTTGATCAGTGTCACTTAACTGAACAGTTTTTTGCCCAGCCTCTGTACTGACTACAACTCTGGCTTTTCTTAACATGTAACTTACTAATAGGTTCCTGGTTCCCAAACATCTTTCCTCCATCTAAACCTTTACTGCATTTTCCCGGGCTTGCTTTATTGTACTCTTCTATGCTGTTGACCATTACTTTTCTTTGTGATTTATTTTGTTTTTATATATGTATCTATAAAGAGTGGAAAACTCATTCACTCACAGAAAGACACTTGGAACTGTTTTGCTGGTGGAAAAGATAGATTTTTAATATTCTGTTTTTGTAGTTTTATTTTTATATCAGTGGCATGCATTTGTGTGTTGGTAGCTGTGTGTGAAGGCTGTGGTTTTAGGGCAATAATGTCTTAGAATAATAACTTTATGGTGTAGTTTATTCATGACACTGAAACTGGAGGATTAATCACACAGAACATCTAATCTAATAATCCTCTACCTTTCCTGTCACAACACATTTGGAGGATACACCAGTCGTATCAGCAACAGTGGTTTAATACTGCAGATCCCAACAGAGAAGAGAAGTGGGCATGGTTTTTGGAAGTAGTCTGAAAAAGTCCTGGGGAAATGACACTCATTTCAAATCTCTAAACCACACTTTCATTCTAGAGTGAAGGGAATTGAGTTCACTTGTCTGTAATCTTTATGTCTGTATTATTTACCATGGTACCCCTCCTATCCTGCATAGCACTTGCTCAATAAATACTATTGAATGAATAAAGGTGATACTAAGGTACAGAATGATGAATGGACTGAGCAAAGTCAAATGGCTAGTAAGTTTTATTGCTGGGACTTCGGATTGCTTTCTTTTGTTCTTTCGTTAATTCTGTTCTGTTAATTCTTCTCTGTAAGGAGAAGAAACATTTAACACTTCTGACTGGATAGCCATTCACTTTCTCTCATTAAAAAATTGCCTTGCTAGCTGAGAACTCTAACAGCAGCAGCAGCAAATACTGAAATAGTGCTTCCTATGTGTTAGGTGCTCTTCTAATCTTCACAACAATACCATGACTATTTATGACACTAGGTACTATGATCCCCAGTTTACAGCTAATGAAAATAACTGAGGCATAGAGAGATTAGGTCACTTGATTGAAGAGACACAGCAATGTTGCTATTGTTGCCATTGTTACTCCAATATTCAAAGCACATTTTGGGATTCTTATCTGTACAATTCTTCTTAGACTTGGTCTATATGAACAGTTGAAGGGGAAGAGTTTTTCACTCATTTATTAACTTGTTAAATATTTGTTGAGCACAAGTTCTTTGCCGGAACTGGAGCTAAGCACCAGGGGAAAAGAATGAATATGATAGCTCCTATTCTTAAGGAAAAGGCAGAATATAAATATTATTGTAAAGGTGTTCATTTATTCAATTATTTGAGAGCTTGTGGTGCATCAGGTACTGTGTTCTAGGTGTTTTTGGAAAATCAGTGAGTAAGAGGCAGTGCCTGCTCTCAAGGAGATTTTAGCTAATGGGGTCACTGGCACATAAGCAGTTAAAATATACCATACATGTCACAATGATGGTATGCATAAAGTGCACTGGGAACATTATGATGGTGTGCCCAAGTCTTCAGGGAATTCGACAGCCAACTCTTTTGTGGGAATGATGTTGAATTCTGTCCTGAAGGAGAGTTAAAATTTATGGGTGGATAAATTCAGAAAGGGAATGCCAAGCAGAGGCAGAGGCACAAAACAGGGACAGCATGAGTATTACTGAGGCATGAGGCTGGAACAGGCAAATGAGGCTCAGGTTATGAAAAATCTTACCATGTGAAAGACTTCTGCCTAAGTCACTGTTCTTTGTCCCCTGATATCCAAACCCTGGGATCCTGACTATACCCTCCTACTCTTTGGTCTTTGCATTTTTTATTACCTTGACTACACTATCTGCTTACTTCTCTTGGCCTTGGTTGATCTCATTGGTCTTTGTGTTTGACTTACCTGAAGTTTTTGTATATTCTGTCCCTTTTCTGCTTGGAGCTTCTGAGTCTGGGCTGGACATCTTGAAGTCCTCCAGGAAGTAAGAGAGTTGCATATATGGCAACTAGAGGAATTGTTTCCTTAATGGAAGAGTTCATCACCTGGAAATCATGTAGTTTTACCACACAGTGTTGGCTAAATTATGGTATCTTCTTGAGTGTGCACTGACTCAGTGTTTGTTTTTTGTTTTTTCTTTTTTTTGGCGGTACGCGGGCCTCTCACTGCTGTGACCTCTCCCATTGCGGAGCACAGGCTCCGGATGTGCAGGCCCAGCGGCCATGGCTCACAGGCCCAGCCGCTCTGCGGCATGTGGGATCCTCCCGGACCGGGGCACGAACCCGCGTCCCCTGCATCAGCAGGCGGACTCCCAACCACTGAGCCACCAGGGAAGCCCAGTGTTCGTGTTTTGCCCCAATTTCTGTTCTTATTTGGGTAATTTTCTTGTCTCAAGTTAGGCAGTAAAATGTTTTTGCTTTGGTGTCAGAGTAGTAATACATATCCAATCACCTCTGATAATAACTGAACAAAAATGATGACCAAACATTCTTATGACAAAATTATGATATACAATTTTCCCCCCCAATATATGATGATTATAGTATTCATAATCTTCTCTTTCTTTTCTGGATTCCTTGCCACTCGCTTTTGCTAATTTTGCACTTTTGCCTTCTGGAATTTCTAAATTTCTGTATGATGTTATGGACATGTTTTCAAAGTATTGTATGGATTTTTTGGGGTAGATGTATGCTTCTCTAATAATCCTTCTCTGTTGCTTTGTATAAAACCTGGGCCATCACTTGCAACAACATGGATAAACCTTGAGGGCATTGTGCTAAGTGAAACAAGTCAGACAGGGAAAGACAAATAAATACCATATGATCTCACTTATATGTGCAATCTTTAAAAAACCCCACAAAACCCTAACTCAGATTCATGGAATCAGAGAGCATATTGGTGATTGCCAGAAACCAGGGGTGGGGGTGATTGAAATGGGTGAAGGTAATCAAAAGATATAAAATTCCAGCTTTAAATTAAGTCCTAGGGATTTAAGGTACAGCATGGTGACTATAGTTAATAATACTGTATTGTATTTTTGAAAGTTGCTAAGAGATTAGATCTTTTTTTTTTTTTTTTTGCAGTACACGGGCCTCTCACCACTGTGGCCTCTCCCGTTGCGGAGCACAGGCTCCGGACGCGCAGGCTCAGCGGCCATGGCTCACGGGCCCAGCCGCTCTGCGGCATGTGGGATCTTCCCAGACCGGGGCACGAACCCGTGTCCCCTGCATCGGCAGGCGGACTCTCAACCACTGTGCCACCAGGGAAGCGCGAGATTAGATCTTTAAAGTTCTTATCACAAGAGAAAAATGTAGCTATGTGATAATGGATATTAATTAGACTTATTGTCGGGATCGTTTTGCAATATATGCATATATTGAATTATTTTTTTTAACCTGAAACTAATATAATGTTATATGTGAATTATCTCAAAAGATAAAAATGCTGGGGCATTTAATCTTTTTGCCTGTAAACACTGTTAGGTACATTTTATGATATTCTGTTTTGGCCTTTAAATAGGAAAGAGTCTTTAAGAGCCCAGAGTAGAGTTTAAAAGGGATAAGTTAGCAAGTTTAATAAAAATGTAGCTGAGATTCAGATATATGTGTGCTTAGAATTTGAGGTTTGTGGCCTAAGGATCATAGATTATTCTTCCTTACACAATCAAAATTATAAAATCATTTAGCTTTCTTATAAAGTAAAGGTTTCTTATACTTTTTCCAGTTTCTAGATGGAGTTAAGGAGTAGAATATGTTTGAAAAATAATACAAGTGGGAATAACATGATGAAAATTTCTTTTCCTTTTCAGTATAAAGCAAGAAAGAAAACCAAGTATCTTAGTCTAAGTTCAGATGCAACATATAGCAATTGGCTCACTCATAATTACTGTAGAATTCTATTTACCATATCTACATAACAATGATTAACCGTATCTAAAAGATAGGTAGAAGTACAAATTCTATATGAAGTAATACAGCATGGTGGAAAGAACATTTTATTTGCAGTCAGATGCATTAAGCTCTAGTTTTGCCTGTGTATCCTTGGACAAGCCCTTTGGTGTGTCTGGGCCTTCCCTTCTCATCTGTGAAATGAAAGGTTTCATTGGACGACCCCTATGGAACTTTCACAGAAAAATTTCATAAATGGATTCTAGAAGGAAAGGGAGGTGTTTGTGGTGGCAGACCCCCTACAGGAAAACACAACATGAGGGCACTATATTCCCTGACTTAGGTCTGACATCTAAATAACATAACATTAAAAGAAGAGTTTGCCTATTGTCTTTGAGGTAGGTCCTCAGAAGAGGAAACATTTTCCTCTTAAATTCTCCTTTTCTTCACAGAGTTCCTCAAACTTCTTGGATTTTATATTAAGAAGTTAGAATATCCTATACTCATTTTTATATTTATATGTTTGCTAGTAAGGGGATGCATGTTATTTGTTCACTGTTAGTACTAACCTTTTGTTAAGATACTAATTAATAGTGCTGAGCTGTGGTCATTAGGGTAAACCCATCTGCAACAAAATACCCATCTTTGTGACTAGAATAAATTGTTATGTAGTGAGAAGAATGACCATGGGATGACTCCTACAGTGATAGCATTAAAAAAAAAAAAGTAAACAATTTAAGCTATAAATACCTGGTTATCAAGGGGGCAATTAGTTAAATAAATTTAAATGTATGTATGCATTTTCTAGGGTGATACCATGCTGGTACATCATTTTTTTTTTTTAACTGGCTTAACATTTTCTAATTTAAGATGGAGACCAAGCAAGAATCCTGCTGCAATGTCACAGTGTATAATTATTGGACAGCCAGCGGCAATTTTTAAAGCAAATTTCACACTGTCTCTGAGACTAGTGTCATGCATTGCTAGTTTGAATTAGTTTGTGAAAGTTATTTATATATCAGACAATTTAAATTAATGAGACCTAGCATTCTGTTAATAAATTAGGCCTGGAAATTTATGTTTGCAAAGGTGATATAGCTATAAATAGGTATGTTAAGCAAAGATAAAATATTCAGATTTTTGTTTTCCTTTGTGACAAATCACTTATAAATTATTTTCTCCCTTTTATGTTTTTTTTTGTTGTTGTTAGGACCTGAAGCTTAGCTTTCAATATCCACTGGAAAACAAATAACATGATTTGGGCTTAGCTTCCCCGTGAGAGCTTCCCTGTTATCTCCTGTTTCTCACCCCAACCCAAGTCAGTTCCAACAGTGTCTCCCATGCCAGTTCCTCCCTTCTCATCTTGTGACTCCTTTCCCATAACAACTTTTAAGTAACACTTGGCTGGGGGCTTTGTGGTTGCCAGAGGGGGATTCTTCCCCCACCCCCCCGCCCATATATCTAAGCAGTATTCTTAGGGACAAATGACAAGGATAATCCTAATATTCCTATTTACCATGTGATGTTGTTTACATTTTCCTTTCTTAAAGAAAACCATAGACAAGACAGTGGTAGGCTGACTTGTCAAGAATCCAAGCAGAAAATGAATCTGTGGTGGCAGTACAGGCAGAACTTAGATAAGATGCACAGTCAGCAGACAGAGATATGGACAAAGCAAAATTGTAATAGGAATGCAGATAAATAAAGGCTTGTTTAGAAGCAAGATCTACAGACACGGAAGACTGGGTTTTGGTTGGCAGGCAGAATCCGAGTGGAAATAACGGAAAAGCAAACTCCAGCCAAGTGTTTTCAGTCAGCACCATGGACGGCTCCCAGTGCCACCTCTGAGTGCAGGTGTTCACAAGTATAGCTGCCTCTGGCAGCGCAGGTATGGACAGTGGTAGTTCTTGGCCCAGTTACTATAGGCTTGCTAACATGCCATAATAGTACCATACTCTGAAGTGGATTTGAAGTTGATTATAATTAGTGAATACTTCTTTGGGCACTTTAGAAGTACAGTAGTCCTTATACTATAACTCATACATAGCTTGCAGTTTTGGGGATGAACAACTAAGCTTGGCCTCAAGGACTGGAAAGGTATGATTGTATCTTGTAGGTCTCTCTGGAAACTGGGAAGCAGTACGTCATCATGGTTAGGAGTGCAGGCATTTATGGCCTCGACTATCAACTCTATTTCCAGTTATCTGAGTTCCTTAACCTTTCCAAGGCACATTGTCTACATTTTGAACATAATCCATTTGTAACTCATCGGTGATAATAATAGTACTGACACTAGAGGGTTGGTGAGAAGATTAAATGTATTTATTATTACAACAACAACAATAATTGAAGTAGTCTGTTGTATTTATATAAGATAATCCTACCTATTCCATCAAACTTTCCAAAACTGGCCACACCATCACATTGGCCTGAGGAGCCTAGTGTGAATGTCTTAAATATTCTAGGCTTGTTTGTATGAAAGCCTTTATAAAAGTTAGTGTATATAATACTTCTTGCATCAGAGAAGTGTGGTAAAGCCTCTATGTTTTGGCCTGTGTGAAAACCACTGCTAAAATACTTTGTAATACAAATTAAAAATAAAACTGCAGGGCTAGAGGTATAAATATGCCTGCACCCTTGAGTGACCAGAGCTTAGATTGGCAGTTTCAACTTAGAGAAGTGTACAGTGATCTCAGATTCACTTCTTTTAGCCTTGGTTGCTTCTTAATCATGTAAGGAAATACCTTAAACAACCCTACTTGAGTCTACTGTACAGTAATATAGCAAAAGTATTTGAATAAGCTGGGTGGGAATAGTAACAAGCTTGCTATAAAAACTCATAATTCCAATAACTGACTGTGTGTGACTGTGGTGTGTGTGTGTGTGAGAGAGAGATCATTCTCTTTTTTTGCTAATAAAGAAGGTACAATTCACTGATGTTATTTTGAGTGCCTACAATACACAGCCCAATGGTGCAGGTAAAAGAGAGTATGGTATAATGACGAATGGTCAGGATTGTTTTGGAACCAGGATAACTTAAGTTTGAATTCCATAACAGAAGCTTACTTCACCTTGGGCAAATCATTGAACTTCCTTGAACTTACTGATCCCTCCTCAATAAAATGCAGATAATATTTTATTTTGAGAGCTGTTACAAAAATTAGAGATGGCACATAGTAGGAATTCAATAAATGGCAGCTATCATTATTTTCATTAAATTAATGTACCAATTCAGCTAGTCATTTGCACCAAATTTGTTTATATTAAAAATTCTCTTCTTTTGTGATTTTGCCAAAAGTTAAAATGATTCTCTTAAAGAGTCATCTTTAATAATGGTTTAACTTTTTAAAATTAAAGTGGTTTTAGAGAGTTTAGTTTATCAGATTTAGATATGTGAAAGTGCACATTTCCTTCTTTTTTGATTTTTTAAAAAAGTCTTTTATTGAATTTGTTTCAATATTGCTTCCTTTTTTTTTGTTTGTTTTTTTTGTTTTTAATGTTTTGGTTTTTTGGCTGTGAAGCACGTGGGATCTTAGTTCCCCAACCAGGGATCGAACCCATACCCCCTGCATTGGAAGGTGAAGTCTTAACCACTGGACCACCAGGGAAGTCCCTTTTTTGATGTTTTTAACTGAAATTTTAGTAGTTGCTTTCAGACATTTCCATGAACAATGTTCACACTTTATTACTTTTTCAGATCACGTGACAGTACATATTTGTATATTGTAATTGAAAAATCTACATGGCTGTTGAATTTAAATGGACTGTTCTTTTTATTAACTTTTACATTTTCTGATTACTGTGTTTAAAATGAACTTCTCCATCACAGGGAAAACATATTTACCTTGGTGGGATGACTCACTGTTGACTGATTCATTTCCCTCTCAGGGCGGAAGCTCAGTCTAGTGGTTCAAGCTGTGATGTGTGAGTCAGCTGTTCTGGTTCCATTCCCCTTTTGGCTCTTTAATAGTTGGTTAAATCCCTTTTCCAATGGAGATGGTGCCTCCCTATGTATACCTCACAGGGGGCCTGTCAGAAGTGATGAATTTGCACAAGGGAGAGTGGGGAATAGGATGATGGGGAAAAGTGAATAACAGCAGTCCTCATTTAAAGCAACACATTTGATATTCACCTTTTCCCACGGATCAGTGTTGACTTCAGGGATTTAGTGGTAAATCAGAAGTGGTTGAATATTGGGACTTAAATTGCAGATCAGAGGAGATAATGGTATATACTCTGCTCCAATAGTGACACTGAAGTGGCTTAATAGGCAATAAGGATTGATTGCTAACCTGAAGACAGGAGGCCTGTTAAGCTTTTATGACAGTGGTGTTTTCCTTTTAAACACCATTTAACTGAAGATTTTCTCAGCGTGGTTTTATTCTCCAACAGAAGGGGTACACAGGGCTAATAGCAAACATATTGTTAGTAATTCACAGTACTCAGTAAACTTTCAGTTCCAAACAGGCTTACATTTAGCATATACAGTAAGGAGAGCTTTAAAGTACACTGCAGTGGAGTCATGTCATTATACAGCCATTTACAAAAGGGTCTGAGAAAGAAGAGATTTTCTTTAAAGATACATCAGTAGAATGATAAATACAGCATTAAATAAGCTAGTCATCTATTTATTAAATAAATACGTGGCAAAGCACTCTTCTAAGTTTCATGATTTGATATGTTGTTTTACTTAAATGTATAGGCAAAGTATTAAAATCAGTCTGTGTCATATTATTTAATTTTTCTCCAACTCTGGGCTTCTTGGATATTAAAAGGAATATGTTTTTCTCATGGTGTTTTTCCTATCTGTGCCGTTGGCAAGGGGAACTCTCCTCAGAACCTTGAATTTTTATTGTCTTAGTTTGGATTCATCCAGAAGGAGACCCTAAGATAAGGACTTGGATGCAAGTAGTTTATTTGGGAGGTGATTCCAGGGAATAGGGGAATGAGGGAGAGAACCAGAGAAGAGAAGGAAGCCCCTAGTGTGTTATTAAGCAGGTTACCGGATGGGCGACTGCAGCCCAATCCTACTGGGGATCTCTGGGCTGCATGTAGAACACACTTCAGAGTCACCCTCACAGAGGGGCAAGGAAGGTGATGTTTACCTTCATCCAGTTGTGGCTGAGGGCCACTTCCTGGGACATTTACTCTTATAACTTGCTCAGGAACAGGTGGAGATGCTCTCATGGCTAGAAAAATCTCACAGGCAAGGAGACACAGGTGTTCCTAGTAAGCAATCTTCAACATGTAGGGTGGCAACATGGGAAAATGAGCAGGTGTGGACACTCTTTGCCACATACTCTTTCCCTCAGTTATTTTTTTCTGGCAGAAATTTCTTCCAGGTCTCTGGCAATTCATCCGTAAGTTTCTTATTTTGTCTTTTTTTAAAAATTGTGACAAAATATACACAAAATTTACCACATTAACCATTTTAAAAAAGAGGACCTGGATAGGAACTTCGACTGTGGAATGAAGAGTTTTGAGAGATGAAGTGTTAGAATAGTATTTAGTGACCCATAGATATGGAGGATGAGGGAGAGGAATGTAGAACAGTAAGCTTTCTGGATTGGGTGAGTGGAAGGATTGGAAATATTAAGTAAGTGTGGCCTTCGTCTCCTCTTGTTTTTGAATGCAGAGGAGGAAATGGAGACAAAGGATTTCAGTTCAGACATGTTGGGTATAAGGTGGTTGAAGGCCACATATGAGCTTGGGGGTAATAAGAATCTTCTGGGCTAGAAATACACATCTGAGAGAGATTAGTGTATAGATGGCAGTAAAGCAATGAAATGCCCCCTCTGCCCCCACTGATTTCCTCCTCACTTCCTCTTAAGGCTTTATATTTGGTGATTCAGCTTGAAAGTTACTTCTCCAAGAGGCTTTCTCTGCTCCCCAAGTGAGTGAGGTCCTCTCCTCACACACTGTCCTGAGTCCGCTGGCCCTCAACACTCTCCTAAAATGCCTGTCTTCCTGGCATGATCAGTGAGGGCAGGGATTTTGCTCATCTAATTCCCTTTTGTGTATCCAGTGTCTAGCCGGATGCTTGGCACATGGGAGGCACTTAAGTAATAATATGTTGATTGAATAGATGAATAAGGAAGATTGTCCAGGAAAAATGTGTACAGTGAGAAGAAAATGTCAAGGTCAAATTGAGAGAGATCAAAATAAGATGAGCATTTAAAGTGTCCTTTAAGAGGCAGTGATTGATCTTGACCACTAATATTTATTGTGTTTCTTTCTTTTTCTTCACTATGTAGTTAAAAAATTCAACATGGTTATCATTCCAGATATACAAAATTTACTTTTCCCACTTAATATTCTAACACAAGAATTTTCCTCATTATTGAGATGTCTTTATTTTTTTACTTAGACTTTATTTCATTTTTGTGGTTAGGTAGTAAGTTCATAGGCTCTCATTGCTGTATAGCAGTGCATCTTATTCATACAGAGATGGTTTCTGAATTCCTATCTCCTGGTTTTTATGCATTTGTTCATTCACATGTGCCTGCAGTCATTTAACAATGCGATGTTATATAAAAGATTTGGATGTCGACCTCATAGAGCTCATTATAGGATGGAAGAGACAGACATGCACACAGTTAATCACGAAAAGAGAATATTAAGTACTCTAAGAGAGGTCTGTGCTAAGTACCAAGAGCCTATAGTGAGGGAGATCCCTACAGATGTTTACTAAAGTTAAATGCCTACTTCACGATGATATTTTAAATTAAATGCAGTGTGTTGTCTTCTTAATTTTCACAACATACAAATTCTACTTTTGGATATTTCTCTTTTTAAGCTTTAGATCATATATTTGCCTGTATGCTTAGAGGGAAGGGAAACTGGCATTTATTAATTACGTGTTATGAACCTGGCTCTGTACTAGGTGAAATTATTCATATCACTTACGTTAATCTTCATTATTTCCTTCCAACTAGCTGTAGTTAGCTTTATTTGACAGAAGAGGAAATTGAGGCACAGAAAAGTTAAATTATCTCCCCTTGATTATATGAGTCTTAAGTAAGGAATTCAGGGAATTAGTATTCAAATCAAGGTCTGCCTAATATTAAAGACCTTGTGGATCTATTATATTCTAAATATGTAACTCAGTCTGATTCTTAAAGAAAACCATGACCTTGAAAATAGACTTTTGTATATGTAGAATAATATCTATATATCATATTTTACATATATTTTAATGTTATAATACCCAATAAAGCTATTTGATTTTCTGTGATAATATGGAAATGTTATGACACAGAAAATGACAATCATAGATAATCTCATACTTTCTTTTTACCAATAATTTTATTTTTTTCCCCTCCTCTCCTATTAAGACTTTTTCCAGACCTATGAAATAGGAGAAAAATAACTGACTTGAGTCCCAATTCTCTTAGATACCTTGTAGTAGTAATGATAGACAATGAATAATTATTAAATAATTTAATAATTATTAAATAAATATTTAATAATTATTGGTCAGAGGAAGAAAGAACATGGCAATAGTTGAGTAGTGTTCTTTTGTTGTTTCCTGTATGTATGTCTCATCTTCCAACTAGGGCAGCATTCCTTGGGCAGTGTTTACTCTCCCTCTCTCCCTTTCTTCCTCCCTCTCTCTTTCTTCTCTGCAGCCACTCACCAGAGTGCTAGGTATAGAGTAAGGCCTTGATAAATATGTATTGAGTTGATAGGAGTAGGAGTCAGGGGCTGAGCTGCTCTCACACTGTAATGTCAACTGCTGTGTGATTAATGTATTTATGTATTCAACTTGTACTAGCAATATCTTCCCTGCCCCATGTCCCTCATTCCTTAACCATGCACTTGAAGAAAGGCATTCTATAAAGTGTGCTTATTAATAAAACAAGCTAGAGGAGAAATGTGTTGGGATAAAGGTGTTAGGGAGTTATTTATCTGAAAATATTTGAACAATTCATATAAATGCCCTGCTTCATATGTGTACACAGATTGGGTATATCTACAATCAACAGTTTCTCAGCAGCAATGACTAATATATTCATGAGATGGTGACTTTACCACACCAGCAAGGGCTAGTTTTTTTTTTTTTAATTGTTTCTTAGGAATGTAACACACAAAGTATTGACAGCTAAAAAAAAGTCTCTATCCAAGGTGATAAATGATGTTTCATTTCATAGAAATGCATTGTATAAGGCAATAAGCAACGATTCCTGTTACCTAAGATATCCCAGCTGAAAAAAACGTGAGAAGAAATTATAAGTAACTGTTCTTTAGTTACCAGGAAGAGAGACAGAACATTTCCTGGATGACTCTTCATTTTAAAAACCACTTTACTGAGATATGATTGACATTCCAAAAGCTGTGTATATTTAATGTATACAACTTGAGTTTGGGGATAAGTATATACCCATGAAACCATCACTACCATCAGGTCATAAACATATTTGTCACCTCTCAGTTTCCTCCTGCCCCCTTTATTATCATTTGTGTGTGTGTGTGTGTGTGTGTGTGTGTGTGTGTGGTAAGAGCACTTACGTAAGATCTACCCTCTTAGCAAATTTTAACCTATTTTTTGTACCCAGCAGGTGGGAGCAAAGGTAGAATCAATTAGGATTATTCAGTTTTTACATGCACACCAATACAGAAAGGATATCGCTGGTTAGGTCCACTTAGATTTTAGCTGTTTTAGGTTCCACAATACCTAATAAGATACTTAAGGCAGTACCTTCTAGCAAAAGGGATTGTAAGAGAATTATTTGATTCACACAATTTGTGGGGTGTTACAACTAATGTTTACAAAGCAGACATAGCTGTCTGCATGTCTTTTGCTTACATTGTGAGCTTTTTAGACCATCAAAACCTTTTTTTACCTGGAAAGTTGGCATCTCTTCACTGGCCAGTTATCCTTAATGCAGCACATGTTGTTCTGTTGGCCCAGTTCTGTGGGATCCTCCTTTATCCTAATTTCTGGATCCATTTCACAATGTCTTGATCTACTTCTTCAGAAACTCTGGCTGTTGGCCTCTAGAGAATTGAGGTTCCTGTTTCTAGGTAAATTGTTGGGACTTTAATGTTCTCACTCTAGACCCTTTTGGGTCAAAGCCAGGGCTTTGCTGGTTGTTAAGGACCCCACTCTTTTGGTTTTATTGCAAGGGCTTCCTTGTCCTTGCTGGTGGCATTCCTACCCTCAGCTATCTGCTGTCTTCTGTCTATTCACCTGGTGGAAGGGGAGAGGTAATATTCAATTCTTATGGAAAACCAGCCATTATTGGCAGGGAATGTTTTGCTGGAAGTATCACATGGAAGACTAACTCCTTCAGGAAATACTTCTGACATAGCCTGGTCCTGGGAACATGCATTCATAGTTTACTTTCAAGTAATTCATAGCCACGGCTATGCTATGCTACTAAAATCAAAGAACCTTTGATTATCCTTTTATTTTAAGCAATATCAGTCAACTTCAAACCACTATGTGAGTTACACTTTCTATTCAGATGCATTTTATTTAATACTGTTTATTCATTCAATTTTAGGATTACAGTTCTAAAAGATTTTTTTTTTTTTTTGGCAACTCCTAGTTCTTTTTGCAATTTCACTGTTCAACTCAATATTGGATAGAGATGGACACCTGACCCAAAACCACTCAATGCGTTTACTTGATAATGGACGATCATATTCTCTTTCTGGGAATTTGACTGATGAGGGATCAGACTAGTCATTTGGCAGTGGCCTGTGGCTCTATATATGGCCATGAAGACTTCAGACTAGTGGTTATGTTGGAAACTTGATTAGCTTGACTTTGGCCAAATTCCAACTTTAAACAAGTGTATGACAAAAGGATCTGGTACAATGATCGGTACATATTAAGGGAGTCATTTCTGTGCCAGAAAAAGGGGAACAGAAAATAATAAATGTCTCTTCACATTTGTTAATATTTGAGAATTTACTATATTATTTACCTGTCTTACTATCTCACTTGACTTTCCTTCCCTATGCTAACAGTTTTGAGGCTAAGTTTATTTGGATAAGTAACCTTAGTTGTCTAGATGCAAGAATCATGTGCTCTTTCCTAGAAAAATTATAAGGTCTCAAGGTAGGCTAGTTTTGGAACATGCTTAGAAGGAAATCAGATTTGGGGTGGTGGTTATACATGTCATGGTAAGACAGGTTTGTTAATCTCATCTACGGCTCAAGAGAAATGAGCTGCAAGACAATGGATAAACTCTTGGAGTCCTTGAGAGAGCAGGGAGTAGTACTTTGGAAAAGGAGCACCAGGCCAGTTTTGAAGAATATCATGGGTAAATCACCACTTTTGTTCCATATCTATAAAGTTGCTGGTACTGACATCCTGTTCCTCAGAGCAGAAAGTAAACTCTAGAGGAGGAGGAGGACTTTATTCCCCTAAAAAACATGAAGACTTTATTCCTGGAGGCTTTGAACTTAAGTATGGCTAAATTAAGCAGAGGCAATAAAACTGAAGTCAATTGGGACAGTGTCAAGGGGTAGAAACATCTATTCTATAGGGTAAAATAATGACTACCACTTATTGTGTGCCAATATGTGCTGAAAATGGTATTAGGTAATTTAAGATGATTTCTGTCTTTACAGTAAACATGTAACACAGTCATTAGTATTTTTATTTTACAGACCAGGAAATGAACACTTAGAAAGATTCTTATTATTTACCAGTAAATGAAATGAAAACCTAGGCATTTTGATCCCAATGACAGTCCTAAAAAAATCCTGCTTTGTCAGACTCTAGAGGATTTTTTATATTTTTCAGTAAAACCCAGAACACAGAAGAGATCATCTATATTTAATTTTTGGACAAATGGAAAAGTGACTGAGTCCTTAGATATATCCTAAAACAAACAAACAAACAAACAATTAAAAAAACACCCCAACCAACAATCTTATGAATTTAACAGGCATGGCTCCCTGGCAAATGTCATACAACTATCTGGGGGAATAAAATGGAGATCTTTCATACTTAAATACTCCCCACTATGTGTAGTTTCCTTAGAGATCCCATCTATTATTCTGGGCCAAAGAGTACATATCCAAAGTAGGAAGGAACCTAGGGTGCCAGACAAAATCTCAGACCTCTCTCTGATTTGCCTCTGCCTCTTAATATTTTGTATCTCCTGAAACCTGTGAATGATTATGTTCTATTACATGGTAAAGGGGAATTGAGGTTGAAGATAGAATAAAGGTTACTAATCTGCTGACCTTAAAATAGGGAGGTTATTCTGGATTATCCAGGTGGGCCCAATCACAAGGATCCTTCAAGGTGGAGGAGGGAGGTAGTAGAGCCAGTGTCAGAATGATGCAGAGAGAGAAAGACTTGACCAGTCACTGCTGGCTTGGAAGATGTACATGGCCTCAAACCAAGGAATGCAGGCATTCTCTAGAGGCTGGAAAAGGCAAGGAAATGGATTCGGCCTACAGCTTCCAAAAGGAATGCAGCCCTGACAACCTTTTATTTTAGTCCAGTGAGATCTGCTTCAGACTTCTGACTCGCAGAACTGCAAGATAAATTTGTGTTGTTAAACTGCTAAATTTGTGGTAATTTGTTACAGCAGAGATAGAAAACTAGTACAATAGGATATATCTTATATATCTCCATTTGTAAGATGACTTGCCCAAGCAGACATAACTATTAAGTGGCACAGCCTGCATTTAAACCCAAGTTCATCTGACTCCAAAGTTTGTGCTCTTCTGTTCTGTCTCAGGAGCTCTGCTCTTATTAAAGGATGACCCTGTGGAATTTTCTCTTGGATGACAGCTACAGTTTTTGGTTTTCTGTTTTTATTTATAAAACTTTCTCCTGTGGCATTCAGGCTTGTTTGCTTCCTAATGGGAGAGATCGTTTTCACCCACTGTCATGCCTAGCAGAGAGTTTTCCCCAGGTTTTTGGATGGAGCTTAAAAAAGTAGAATTAAGATCACTCTGAATATTAATTTTGAGCTGTTGAGGTAAGAGTGATTCTGACTTAGAAGTCATATAAATTAAAAGTATATGCAAGTCTTTGAGAAAAAATTTCTTACCTGCCTAAATTAAATATAAACTTAAGTTATAAAAACAGTAGTTTAATATGGTACGGCTTTAGATGGTATCTTATGTCGAGAACAGGTTTTACTGTTTATGAGATTAGATAAGCATTTAGAGTCAGA
The DNA here is from genome assembly GCF_937001465.1 of Orcinus orca. Classification (NCBI taxonomy): domain Eukaryota; kingdom Metazoa; phylum Chordata; class Mammalia; order Artiodactyla; family Delphinidae; genus Orcinus; species Orcinus orca. The sequence continues at coordinate 52,815,501 of NC_064573.1, forward strand.
AAAGCTTTTGTTTAAACTTAAGCTTCTACTTATTTGTGTGATCCTGGAATGATTATCTCTGAGATTTAATTTCCTGATTTTTAAAATGGGTATAACATAACTAAGGTTCAAATGAAAATTCATGTGGAGCACAATATAATCCATAAAACACTATACTGATATAAGGTGTAATACTTATTATTGTTATGAGATTTGAGGGAGAATATATGAGTCTGTTTGAATGCAATTCACTTGTATGAAAAGTCTGGTTGATTATTGTACCCCTAAGGAATTACTACTCTCAGTTTTGTTTGTACAATTACTGGCTGATCAAGAAAAAATTATAAATCAATTTCAATAATAAACATGATTATTAGCTTTCCCAAACTAATTTAGAGCACAGGGGTCCCTCAGTGTTCAGAACTCATAACATTTATTGTTTATAACAGCGGTTCACAGATTTGACTACACATCAAAATCACAGGAGGAAATTAAAAGAAAAAAAAATCCTGGGCCCCATGATGAGACACTCTGATTCCGTTAAAAAAAAAAAAATTCCTAGTGATTCTGATTACTACCCAGGTTTGGACACCACTAGTATATGCCTTTTTTTTTTTTTTTTTGCGGTACGCGGGCCACTCACTGTTGTGGCCTCTCCTGTTGCGGAGCACAGGCTCCGGACGCACAGGCCCAGCGGCCATGGCTCACGGTCCTAGCTGCTCTGCAGCATGTGGGATCTTTCCGGACCGGGGCACGAACCCGTGTCCCCTGCATCGGCAGGCAGACTCTCAACCACTGTGCCACCAGGGAAGCCCTATGCCATCTTTTGATAGCCAGTAGCCTTATTTAACTTGTTTTGATAGGTAAGTTTTAATGTTTTAAAAAGTTTTCTATGTTGTAAGGTTTGTATTTCCACAAAAGTAACTTACCTTGAATAATACTGCTGATAATGTTTACACAGGGAAAAGTCTGGATCACTCACAGACCACAAGTAGTGGTTTGTACTTCAATTATTTGGAGAGATAATAGCAAGTTTTTAATTATTCGTAACACATGCTTAGAACACTTAGAACTTGAAGAAACCATGGAAATTATCTTCTTCAACCTCTCTTTCTTTTTTCTCCCCCAGATGAAGAAACTTAGGCTGAGAGAAGTTAAAAGGCCCTTCTAAGGGTGACTGTACTAGCCACCTAGGACTAGAATTTCCAGATTTTGCCTTTTTCCTCTATTCATGGTAATTCTAGAGACATAATTGAAATCCACAAATCCCTAATTTTAGCAGGAATTCCATCTTATCTCTTTTACTATAATTCTTAATAAGTGGCAAAATGCATTAGAAATTAAATATAATTTGAATTGTAGTCTAGATTTATAATTAATTATATACAGTATATGTAATTATACATCATATGTTATAACTATTATTTATAGACTGTAATTAAATTTTTCCCCTTGAATAGTATATGATGGGTGTGCTAAGCATCTACAAAATGAGAAAAGTGAAGGAAAAACCATCTAAGTCAACAAGAGTGTTTGTACCCTCCATTGTTTTCATGGTGCTTTTTCTGCTCTCCCATAAAATACCCAGCATGGAAATTACTGCACTATTAATCTCCTCCAACATCATTAATGGGACTGATTTAAACTAATGTGAACAAATTGGGTACTAAAATGCATAGTAAAAATCATATATAGAAGCAAAAGAAAATTTTAACCTTGCTAAATAATGAAGCATTTTTCTATTTGAGGTTTCACACATCTATGTAGGAAGAAATTGCTCTTATATAAAAATTTGAAAAGTAGACTGGTTATGTTTCCAGAACTACACATTTCAGAAGGCTCCATTTATTCTAAATTCCTCTTTTGTCTGTTCCTGAAGTAACGTAAGTGGTCTATTTCTTTGTTATTCCTACTGAACTCTACACGTAAGGTATAGATCATGTCTTATTCATCTTTGACCTTCTAGTACCTACCTCATGGTTGACTGTCAAGAAGTATCTGTCCAACTGAACTGGTAAGGGAAAAAAACAAAAACCTTGAGAACCAGAGTCAAACAACATTTTTCCAACTTCAAAGCTACTTTTATTTCCAGCACTAATCCAATGAAAACCTTTTTTGGCGTTTTTGCTTTTTTTTAAACAAATTAATTTTATTTATTTATTTATTTATTTATTTATTTTTGGCTGCATTGGGTCTTTGCTGCTGTGGCGAGCAGGGACTACTCTTTGTTGTGGTGCATGGGCTTCTTATTGCAATGGCTTCTCTTGTTGAGCACGGGCTCTAGGCGTGCGGGCTCAGTAGTTGTGGCTCTTGGGCTCTAGAGCACAGGCGCAGTAGTTGTGGCGCATGGGCTTAGTTGCTCCGCCGCACATGGGATCTTCCCGGACCAGGGCTCAAACCCATGTCCCCTGCATTGGCGGGTGGATTCTTAACCACTGTGCCACCAGGGAAGCCCCGGTTTCTTTGCTTTTTTATCAGATTCATTTTGATTTGACTTATGACAATGAAATATATAATAATCAAGAGATGCTAATGTTTTGAGTTTTAAGGACTAGAGATTAAATTGTTATTTGAAATAGGTGTATTAAAAACCAGACTGCTAAAATAGAATAATTAGGTAGTGACACAATTCTTTATTTCAACCAATATCAGGCACTGTCCCAGGTAATGAGGATACAGAAAGAGTTCCAAGTCTGTACCCTCCCCAAGGGGAAGATAGAATATGGACATACACATGCCATCAGGTGAAAGTGTTAGGAAGAAAAACAATGGAGTAGAGGGATAAGGATGGGGGAAGGGTGCTCCATTCATATAGTGGTCACAAAGACTTCTCTGAGGAAGTGATATTTAAATCAGCTAAAAATGTGATCACTAAGCATAAGTCATTTCGGAGGTAGCATTTGCAGTTAAGTTGTTGACCCCTTATTTGTTGTGAGTCTAGGATAACCAAATATTTTTAAAAGTGGAAGATATTTTAGAGCTCATTTTCGTTTACTGCAAGTCTTCCCATTTCACAGATAAAGGAAACTGAGGCCCAGTTTGGACAAAGAGTGCTCAGATCACATAGCTTTTTGGTGACTTGCAACTAGAATCTGGTTTCTCAGTCCCCAGGCCAATGATCTCTCCACAATACCAAACACTCCTCCATCAGTTTTTGCCTGGGAAACCTCTTGAAGGGGGATAAAGCTATGCAATTTTGGCCTGAGAGAATGTATGGAATAAGGGAGCAACAAGGTCATTCCTTTGCAGAGACAATGAAGAAAAATTATATCAGGGACCAGTTCTGTATATTTGAGCCTCAGGTGTGCTTTCTTAGCACAAGGTGGTAGACAAAGTTCTTTTTATAACTGGATGTTTCTTTGCATTGTTGCCTAGTCACTAGCACCGTGAAAACCCTAAATGTTGAGGCCTTGAAAAATCCCCTCTATTTATTTTATCTTTACATAACAGATGGCTCTGCATCTCAGGCCATTTCTGATTTTAAGGAGCATTCTGGCTGTTAATTTAAAAAAGAAAAAAAAAAATCCTGGAACCCTGCAAAGGCAGTCAGTCATCCAGAGACTCAACTGGTTTATATTCTCTCAACTGCACCTGCTCCAACCTTCAGATTTCAATGTATGTGGCACATGTGAATCCATGACAACTGACAGGGTAAATCAGAATTTTCTTTTTCACAGTGTCACCAGTTTACTTCAATTTCTTTGACTGTCATCAGTACTAAGATACCATTGAAAGATAAAAAATTAATGCATTCTGTCTGTCTTAGTCTCTTCAGGCTGCTATACCAAAAATACTATAGACCAGGTAGCTTACATAACAAATATTTATTTCTTAAAGTTCTGGAGGCTGGGAAGTCCAAGATGAAGGTGTTGGTAGGTTTGTTACCTGGTGAAGGCCAGTTTCCTGGGTCACAATCGGCTGCCTTCTCTCTGTAGCCTCACATGGCAGAAGGTGCAAGGGAGCTCTCTGGGGTCTCCTGTAAGGACACTAATCCTATTTGTGAGGGCTCCACCCTCATGACCTAATAATCTCCCAAAGGTCCTATCTCTTAATGCAATCACACTGGGGATTAGGTTTCAACATATGAATCAGGGGGTGGTGATGGGGAGACACAAACATTCAGTCTATAGGACACTCAAAAAATTTGGCCATCTTATTCAAAAGGTTTGTTAAGACAGTGCTAATGAGATCTTGATGTAGTTCTTGTCCACTGAAGTGTCTATAAAAGCACATTTTAATAACTTTACCTGTTAGCTTTTTGGTATCAGAAAAATCTATTAGGACAAAGAAGATAAGGAATTATCTTGAAGTTTTTTTTTTTTTTTACAGCAAAATATGTTGTTTTACCTTACACTGTACATGTTTCACATGGCTCGACACTGTTTGCATAATAAGCGTTCTGGTTTTTTTTTTTAAACCAGTAGTCAATATAGCATAGTTAGTAATAACATAGTTTCTGGTGCCAGATGATGCCTGGGTTCAAATCCCAGTTCTGTTGTAACTTAGCTGTTTGCCCTTGGGCAAATTTCTCAAGTTCTCTGTGCCTCAGTTTTATCATCCATAAAATGGAGGTAATATTAGTCTTTATTTTGTACAAATGTTATAGAGATGCAAGGAGATAACATAGGAGAAGCATTTAGAGCAGGGCCAATAGAAATATGCTCAATGAATATTGGCTATTTTTATTATGTTTATTAGGGGTTGTTGGTGAGCTTGTTGTGGGAAGAGAGGACTGGATTAAAGTTGCCAGTTAAGCCTTTTCTTTCTGCTGCTGTCTGTGCCAAAATGAAGAACAAAATCTGTAGACTTGGGTAAAATTTGGTACTGGATATGGAAAACAGAACTGAGTTGTTTTTTTTGTTTTGTTTTGTTTTTTTTTGCGGTACGCGGGCCTCTCACTGTTGTGGCCTCTCCCGTTGCGGAGCACAGGCTCCGGACGCGCAGGCCCAGCGGCCATGGCCCACGGCCCAGCCGCTCCGCGGCATGTGGGACTCTCCCGGACCGGGGCACGAACCCGCGTCCCCCGAATCGGCAGGCGGACTCCCAACCACTGCACCACCAGGGAAGCCCCAGAACTGAGTTTTTTAATCTAGGTAAAAGTAGGACTGGAGAAGGAGGTGAGGACAAAGTGGGAAGAAGATGAATGCAGTCTTGTCTGGGTTAAGGACATTAGTTCAGATGAATCTTCTAGATAGATTCTTCAATATTAATTGATACCAAATTACTCTGAATATAATTTAAAACTTTCTCATTATTGGGAGGGCTCTTCCCTCTGATGTGTGATGCATAGTGTATGCCATGGTGAGGAAATTGATAATTTTTTTTTTTTTGTGGGAAGAATACAGGATTTTACACACTGCCAAGCTGTAGAAATTATGTTTGAGATAAGGATATGTAAAGGGAAAGAGCTATGATGGGCTTTTGGTAATGTGATTTAAATTATTATAAATTGCTCTTTTAATAAGACAGAGATGCTTTTAAAGAAGTTTTATCTGATTATGGGGTATAAGAAGATTCATGGATATAATAGTTTTCAGAATTTTGACAAATTGTTGAAAGACATCTGTTATGTAGAATGTCTTTTTTTTTAAATGCTTGAAGTATAATTCACCTGAGGTTTCCTTTATCTGCTGCTGACTCTTATGGTTCTTTTCTAGTGAGACAAATTAGTGAGACAAATGTGTGTGTATCCTAAAAAATGATGTACCTTTGTTACTTTGATTATATATCTTCAGAAAGGTATTAAACATTCTATGTGGATCACTGAAACTCAGCATTTTGTTGGTCATAAGCTATTACACTCTTCTTGAGTATTCTGTGTGGCATGTGGTCATAATTGTTTTTTGATATTTCACATTTTTTCCAGCCTAAAATCAAATTTAAGAAAATTCCATAAGAGATAAGTATAAAAATGAGATTATATATATATATATTTTTTAACGTCTTTATTGGAGTATAACTGCATTACAGTGGATACAATGGAGATTATATTTTAAATATCCCATTTTTTGTTAATTGTACTAATGGAGCAGAGATGACAGCTATGCTTTCTTATTAATTATTTAGATTTGGGATATTAAATAATGAACTTGGGAGGAAAACAATATAATTGTGATGATAGTAATCACAATATAATTGTAATATAATTCCATCCTACCCTCCACTTTCGATGTACATAGAGTTGAGTGAGCAGAGGCTAAATGAGAGACAGAAATCTTCGTGGTAAAGGTTAAAGTTAAACAAAGAAATTTTGAAGAGTTTTATCTGCATATGTATCAAAAGCAGGGATATTACCTTGATGTTACCAAGGTCTTGTGACTTCAGAAACCAGATGTAGTCTGTGGTTTCTCTTACTCTTGAAGATAGTTTCATTGAGTTGTAGATTGGGAAGAGACCTGTAGTGTATCTCCTCCATCACTCATCTCACAGAGGAATTGTATTGGAAATTCTCTCAGAAGACACGGTCTCCTTATGATAAAGGTAGAACTTTCCAAATGTGGCTCTTAGTAGTTTTTTTTCTATATCTTGTCACTCAAAATGTGGGCAGCTTTCTTTGTGTCTGGCATCTGTTACTCAAATCTTCTTCTCTTTTTAATCTTCAGGGCAAATGGAAAACAGTGTGATATCCTTTTCTAAATTCAGAGTTACCACTGACCTTCTGTCTTCTTAAATCTCTACAGAATCTGTAGTTCACTGACCCTCATGAACACTCATGCCCCTCAGGACTTTGGGATTTGGAGAAAGGCAGCTTGCTGGCTCCGTTCATTTGGATGCTCAGTGGAATTCAGAGATGTTTGTAAAAGCCTTGTTGACACAACTTGTGGCTTTTACACCCAGAGTGTAACTTGAAGATGTATTACACCCAGAGCAAACTTGAAGATGTATCCCCTGAAATACAAGCCACATATAATGTATCTAAGGAACTTAATCTATGTTATGGCATGTGGTGATAAATATGAGTGTTACATCTTCAGGAACTAGAATTGTTAAGGTTAATACAGCTAAGGTGTGTAAAACTTCTCTGCACAGTAGCTAAGAGGTGATGTTATTTGTAGTAAATTTTTCAGCATGTGGACCATGATGCACCACTAAATTAAGTCTTGTGTATTAAGAGTGTGTATTATACTTATTTCTGAAGAAAAGGATACTCTAAACATTCTCAGACTTGTTTGCTTCCATAGAACTCTGTTAGAATACAACCTCAGCTTGCCATGCAACTCTCACCTGGACCCATTTTAAATGATACCAATAAATCCTAATTATTCAAGTGTATATAAAGATTTCCTAAAGTATGAATTGCTGGATTAACAAACATATATGTGGCTTGTATAATCTCCATCAGATTATAGATGGTCTGAGAGGTGAAAAATTTTAGGTTAAGGAGTACTATTTTTCCTCACTTTTGGAAGTCTAGACAGTTTATATTTTAGTTGTTTACCAAAACATGAATAGTCTAAACTGCTATCTTATTATTTTATAATGTTAAGAGAAAGCTAAAAAAGTCAAAATTATTCAAGATACTGTGTGACAGATTTTGATGATAGGGAACAAATAGTGTACTGTGACAAAAGCCAGATCTTAGAAGAAAACCAACATGGTGAGACTAACGTTGTTCTCCATTTTTCATTGAGAAAGCTCATTTACTCCATGGGAGAGCATATTTATATCCTTAAGTGGCATGCATGTGTAGAAATAAATGAGAAGAAAATGTTCTTTGAAAAATGAGTCATATTGGCAGCAAATAGTATTTGGATTTTGCTTTAATGCTTACCAGATAAATGTCATTCTAAGGCTGTATTCATTGGTAACTGTCTGGTAGTTATGTTTGAGGACTCTTGCTAATTAGGAATTGGGTAAATAAAATGGGGAAACATATCTATATTCTATGTATGTCTGTGACTATATTTTATATGACATCATAGAAATGCTAAGGTTTCTCAGGTATAGCAGGTACTATGGTTGTCCCATTTGGTGATAACAATTTCAGGCATGTTTGGGAACACCTCTTGCTCCTCAATGGTTAAGGAGAACCACAACTAAATTAAAGGGGCTGAGAGAAGAAAGGAAGACAAGTATATATTTATAAAGTTTGTTACGTTAACCTTCTTATCTACTGTTTCTGGGTCTCTCAATTTCTTCTCATGGCTTTGAGTTACCATCTGGTGTCATTTTCTTATTCCAATATGGCTTTGTTTTTAGAAAGCTCTTCTGTGCTACTATTGTCAAATACATTACATTTCTATATGTTATTGGCCCAACAGTACAATTATATACATATTGTCTTATGCAATTGCTTTTTAAATCAGTTAAGTGAAAAAAACACGTAATTAAACTATCTTTTATAATTACCAACAGAATACCTTTTACTGGCACTTCTTTTTTCACGTGGCTTCAAATTACTGTCTGATATTCTTGCTTTTAGTCTAAATAATTTCCCTTAGTATTTCTTGTAAGGGGGGTCTGCTAACAACAGATTCTCATTTTTTGTCTATCTGCAAATGTATGTTTCTTCTTTTCTTCTGGTACTCCCATTATGCATATGTTAGTGTGTTTAATGGTGTCCCACCTTTCTCTGAGACTTTATTCCTTTTTCTTCATTCTTTTTGTCCTCAGGTTTATAGAGATTATGCAATCTGTAAAACAATCTTCAAGTTTGTTGATTCTTCTGCCACCTCAAATCTGCTGAGCCCCTCTAGTGAAATATTCATTTCTGGTTATCATACTTTTCAACTCCAGAATTGCCATTTTTTTGGCTTTATAATTTGGCTCTTTGTTGATATTCTCTATTTGGTCATCATTTGTTCCTTTAATTCCTTAAGACTGGTTTCCTTTAGGTCTTTGAACATATTTATAATAGTTGCCTTGAAGTCTTTGCTAACTCCAACATCTGGGTCCCCTCAAATACAATTTCTGTTGCCTGCTTTCCTCACCCCGCCTTGTGTATGGGTTTGTGTTTCTTTGAATCTCTCATATATTCCATACATACATTGTGGCAACTCTGGATACTGATCCTTTGCACTTACCGGCTTGTTGTTGTTTGCTTCTTTATTTGTTTAGTGCTTTGGTTGGACTAGTTCAGTGAGATCCGTTTCCCCTGAAATGCACAGCCTCTGTCTCCTCTGAGAGGGCACAGTTTTGATTATTAGAGGTAATTGTCGGTTTAGCTAAGGTCTCTTTGACTTCCTCTGTTCATAGCATACCCTTCTGTAGCTTCCAGTAATTGCTAGCTGATAGCTTTATTGTTTTTGATAAACCCTGGGGCATTAGTTGTTCCACATTCTGATTCAATTACAGTTAAGTCCCTTGGCATAGACAAGTTGTTGCCAGTCTTTTGAGACTTTTGTGACCCTCTCATGGGCAGAACCTCTGTCCTATGGAGAAGGAACTGGTTGGGGGATGGAGAACTCATTCTTCACTTGCTGCTCCACCTAGATCCTATGAAGACAGGACTCTGTTTTTGTATGTTGGTAGGGAGAGGCAAGAACAGGTGCCACTGTCTGGCTGTGGCCACTACCCAGGATGGATCTTCTGCAACTCAGCGCTGGAGAGGCAGGGGACTGCTGATATTCACCAGCTGCCACATGGTCTCTGTCCTAGGAAGCTATGAGAGATGGGAGCTGCCACTTGGCTGTCAGGCCCACTGGAGCAGCTCAGAGCTGTGCAGGAAAAGGGGGCTGCACTCTCCACCAGCTCTCATGCTTATGTGGGTGTCAATGTGGGAGTCAATATGTTCCACCCAGCTGTCACCAACAGCTAAATATAGGCCCCCCAGCAGCCCAGAGCTGTGGGAAAGGGATCTGCTGATGTCCACTAGCTGCTGAAACTGCCGGAATAGTTCTTCTCTAACAGAGAGCTGTGGAAATGGAAACTGCCAATTGGCTTCTGAGCCTCCTGGGCCTGCTGAAATAGTTCTGAGAGGCAGAGTTGGTGGTGGATGGGTATAGTCCCATTCTCAAATGCCATAGCCTCCTACTGTTCTTATTGAGTTTCCATAGATTTTGTTAGATAAATGCTTCTAAATTTGTTGTAAGCCTTTTTGCCAATCTCCAAAGACTTTGGATAATTTTTTGTTGTTGTTGTTAACTTTGACCAGCTTAATAGATATCTCTCCAGGAGGGAGGTTTCACTGAGTTACTCACAACATCATCCCAGAAGTCCTGCCTCCTGCAGTTAAATCATAACCAGTTAGCAGAGCTAAAGCAAGGAAGAGAGCAAACACTTAAACAACAAGAGATTATGTTTTCAGTAATTGAAAACAACCTGCCTTATTTTTAAAAGCATTTATTACTTACTGAATAATTTTCCAACTAATTAGCCCATTTCACTTCTACCAAGGCACAGAGGGATAGGTTGGTAAGTTATTATCATTCCTGCGATGTTCTTATTTCGGACCAGTCTGTTCATGTGCTTAGATTACACTATTCATGTGAGATCATGGCTAGTTATATTTGACTTTGTTCCAAGAGGCATAAACCCTTATTGGGCCACTCTACTTATACTTTAAATCCTTAGAAAATCAACTCAATTTTTAAGGTCCTTACTCACTACCCAAGTACCCAACCTTACCTTTTCATTTTAGGAAAGACATCCATAAAAAAAATCCTCTCTTCATACATTTTCTCTTTTCCTTGGCAAGTCATGGCTGGACTCTCTGGTTTTCCTGGGAGTGTTGCCTTCACCACTAGAAGCAGAGAGCTCCATGTGAGCCTGGATCTGTACCTGCAGCAACAATATTTCCAGCATATGCTGCAGCATCAGCCTCTACCATGGAGTGTGCTGGGGCCAACAGAGGCAGAAGCCAAATGGAGATTTGGATCTGAGTCCCAGAAGTACCAGTTTATTCCCAAGAGTCAAAGACCTGAGAGTGTTTTCTCTACGCTATTGCAACTAACATCAGTTAAAAGAAAAAAAAACTTTCTCATTACTGTAGCAATTATTTCTACTTTTATGCATTATTGTCTTATTCTTGTCCATATGCAATTGATCTTATATTATTGAAATCTTAATTTTTAAAAACGTTGTGCCATAACCATTTCTTTTAGATCTACAGGCTTTTCAGGCTGGAGGTAGTGATGTTAAACAAACAAACAAACCAAAACCAACCCCCCCACCCCCCAAAAAAACCCACCATTGCTCACCCTTTTTTTTTTTTTTTTTTTTGCGGTACGCGGGCCTCTCACTGTTGTGGCCTCTCCCGTTGCGGAGCACAGGCTCCAGACGCGCAGGCTCAGCGGCCATGGCTCACGGGCCTAGCCGCTCCGCGGCATGTGGGATCTTCCCGGACCGGGGAACAAGCCTGTGTCCCCAGCATCGGCAGGCGGACTCTCAACCACTGCACCACCAGGGAAGCCCTGCTCACCTTTTAAAAGAAGGAGACAATTCATTTTTCAAACTACAGAAATTTTTTTTTAGAAATTCATTTTTGTATTTGGTAGAATTTTGGAGTGGAAGAGATCATCAATCCAATTATTTCATTTTTATAGAAGAGGAAACAGAGGCTCAGAGAGGTAGTAACATGACTTGCCCAAGGAGAAAAGTGGCCAATGGCAACATTAGGAAGTCAATTTTTTTGACTCTTAGGTGCTTTTTCACATTTTAAACAATACACTTTATACTAACAAACATCATCAAGAAAAAGCTAAAAAAGTTTCATTGAATCATTTTTCTCCTACAATTGGCATAGAGCTCAAATAGTGACTTTTCAGCTTTAAACATGTGCTCTATGAAGACCTATCTTTGCACACAGTAAGGATATGAAGATGATTTCTCTTTCCCGGAAATTTTAGGTTGTCTGGGATACAAACAAAAGGGCTGCCAGGTTGCCCAGAGCACATGCTGAAGCATGCCAAGGCAGGATTCTAACTGGCCCCAGCCTTCTGGGTCTCTGTGGGCCTCATTAATTTGATGTGCTTTGCTTCTATGACAATAGAACACTTGCCTAGTCAATTACTTGCACCTGCATTTCTCAGCTTGTCACACTCCTCTCCTTTAGGATCTGGAAATAACTGGGAAAGAAAAGCCTTGTTGAAAGGAGACACCTCCAGATTTGTTTTCCTCTTGCACCCAATGAAAGGAATAAGTAAAGGTAAACATTCATTTAACATTTAAAAATTGTTTTAAATTGCAAGATATGGGAATATCCAAGCCTTCAGAACAGGCAAACTCTTTGGTATAATTTACACTTATCTCTTTCTTTGCTTTTTTTTTTTTTTTTTTTTTTTTTTTTTTTGTGGTACGTGGGCTTCTCACTGTTGTGGCCTCTCCCGTTGCGGAGCACAGGCTCTGGACACGCAGGCTCAGCAGCCATGGCTCATGGGCACAGCCGCTCCGTGGCATGTGAGATCTTCCCAGACCGGGGCATGAACCCGTGTTCCCTGCATCGGCAGGCAGACTCTCAACCACTGCACCACCAGTGAAGCCCTTTTTCTTTGCTTTTTAATAGGTTTTTAAAATTTGTTTCCACACGTAACGGTAAAGCAATGTAGTTTCTCTATGCTTAAAAACATTAAACCAGTAAATACTGCCAATTCCAATATTTTATAATAGCTATTGTTTGGAATAGTTTTATTCCAGACTGACATTATCATTCATATATTTCATTTTATTAGAATGCAAATGGTATCCCCTTCACTTTCCATAGGGGGAAAGGATTATAATGAAAATAAGCACTAGTGAAAATAGGTTTTTCTATTCTAATATTATGATACTGGAAAGTCAGAATCTTAGTATTTCCTTCAGTCTTATAAAGGGTTTGAGGATTCTTATGTAAGCATTGAATTTGGCTCTATTTTAGTAAAAGACAGTTTCACTGTGAAAAAGTAAAGAATCTACTGTTAACTTAGTTTTTCTGCTCACATGCTATTTAAAACATAGCATTTCCTTTTAAAATCCATTATTTCCTTCCTTCCTGATATTTCATAAGTTCAGTTCCTCTACCTGTGTTCTTAATTCTTTTCTTCCTAATCTCCTTGGATTGGTTTAATAGGTATTTATTGAACTCAAATTAAGTGAACACTATAAAAAGTTAAAATCATTTCCTTCCATTTTATAGCTGAGGAACTGATCTTGAACAGTTTAAGTGGCAAGGGCAAAGTGTTATGAAGAATAAGTGACTGAGTTGAGACTCACATAGAAGCTTAAGCTTCTGTCCATGGTGCTAAACCATCAATTCTAGTTCTTTCATCAGCTGTCTGCATTCTGTTCTTTCCCCTAACTTCCAAGCATATACCAGTGTCTCCTTCCTTGAACCAGTAACAGAAGTTTATTCTCTTGATCCTACTTTTCAAGTTCATCTTCTTTCTTCCTTTAATTATTAAACATCTTGAAAGATTAGTCTACACACACAGACTCTACTTCTTCACCTCTGTATCCACTCCTCAATCTACTACCACTTGGCTTTTGCATTTGCCATTGTAAAAACCTCCTTTCATAAGAGTGAAAAATTAAACGCTAAATCATGTAACTTTTAAAATGAGCTAATTGGCTTTATTAGGCAATCCATAAACAGAGAAGCATCCCATCTAGCAACTAAAAGGGTGCTCCCATATAAATTTTTCTTTAAAACATTTTAAACTTGAAGCGTCAGTACGTAGATCTTACGTGTACAGTTTGATCAATTTTTACATATTTACAAAACACTTAGATCAAGTTATAAAATATCTGCAGTACTTCTGAAGCTTCTTCATGTTCCTAGAGAGTCTTACTTTTACTCTCATTTACACATGCCCCCTCTTCTGACTTCTATCAACATAGATTAAATTTAGCCTCATCTTGAATTTCCTATAAATGGAATCATATGGCTGTGCCCATTTGTATCTAGTTTTGTTCACTCAGCGTTATATCTAGTAAGTTTTACAATGTGGTACATTTCAAAGTAGTTCATTCTTTTAAATTGCTAAGTACTATTCAAGGTATGAATAAGTCACAAATTATTTATTCTCTCTACTCTCGATGGACATAAGGGTTATTTCCACTTCTTGTTATTATTAAAGTGGTTATGAGCAAACTTGAACATGATTTTGTGGACATAAGCACTCATCCCCCATGGATGTTATACATAGGAGTGGAATTGTTGGTTCATAGCCTGGGCATTTATTAAGTTTTAGGAGATACTGCCAAATAGTTTTCTAAGGTGATTTTACCAATATAAACCCCCACCAGCCATGCAAGAAGGTTCTAGCTGCTCCATATCCTCTCCATCACTTGGTCTTCTACTACGTGGTATTGTTTTTTAAAAATGTATTTTCCTAATGTTCCTTGCTAGTATATAGAAATATAACTGATTTTTAAAAAAATCTTTATTGAAATATAATTCACCCATTTTTTTAAAACATCAGTATTGGAGAATAATTGCTTTACAATGGTGTGTTAGTTTTTGCTTTATAACAAAGTGAATCAGTTATACATATACATATATCCCCATGTCTCTTCCCTCTTGCATCTCCCTCCCTCCCACCCTCCCTATCCATCCCTTCTGGTGGGTCACAAAGCACCGAGCTGATCTCCCTGTGCTATGCGACTGCTTCCCACTAGCTATTTTACATTTGGTAGTGTATATATGTTCATGCCACTCTCTTACTTTGTCCCAGCTTACCCTTCCCCCTCCGCATATCCTCAAGTCCATTCTCTAGTAGGTCTTCATCTTTATTCCCATCTTGCCCCTAGGTTCTTCATGACCATTTTTTTGTTTAAGATTCCATATATATGTGTTAGCATATGGTATTTGTGTTTCTCTTTCTGACTTACTTCACTCTGTATGACAGACTCTAGGTCCATCCACCTCACTACAAATAACTCAGTTTCGTTTCCTTTTATGGCTGAGTAATATTCCATTGCATATATGTGCCACATCTTCTTTATCCATTCATCTGTCGATGGACACTTAGGTTGCTTCCATGTCCTGGCTATTGTAAATAGAGCTGCAATGAACATTCTGGTGCATGACTCTTTTTGAATTATGGTTTTCTCAGGGTATATGCCCAGTAGTGGGATTGCTGTGTTGTTTGGTAGTTCTAGTTTTAGTTTTTTAAGTAACTTCCATATTGTTCTCCACAGTGGCTGTATCAATTAACATTCCCACCAACAGTGCGAGAGGGTTCTGTTTTTCTCCACACCCTCTCCAGCATTTATTGCTAGCAGATTTTTTGATGATGGTCATTCTAACCAGTGTGAGATGATATTGCATTGTAGTTTTGATTTGCATTTCTCTAATGATTAATGATGTTGAGCATTCTTTCATGTGTTTGTTGGCAATCTGTATATCTTCTTTGGAGAAATGTCTATTTAGGTCTTCGGCCCATTTTTTGGATTGGGTTGTTTGTTTTTATGATATTGAGCTGCATGAGCTGCTTGTAAATTTTGGAGATTAATCCTTTGTCAGTTGCTTCATTTGCAAAAATTTTCTCCTATTCTGAGTGTTGTCTTTTTGTCTTGTTTATGGTTTCCTTTGTTGTGCAAAAGCTTTTAAGTTTCATTAGGTCCCATTTGTTTATTTTTGTTTTTATTTCCATTTCTCTAGGAGGTGGGTCAAAAAGGATCTTGCTTTGATTTATGTCATAGAGTGTTCTGCTTATGTTTTCCTCTAAGAGTTTGATAGTTTCTGGCCTTACGTTTAGGTCTTTAATCCAATTTGAATTTATTTTTGTGTATGGTGTTAGGGAGTGTTCTAATTTCATTCTTTTACATGCAGCTGTCCAGTTTTCAGAGCACCACTTATTGAAGAGGCTGTCTTTTCTCCACTGTATATTATTGCCTCCTTTATCAAAGATAAAGTGACCATATGTGCATCTCTGGGCTTTCTATACTATTCCATTGATCTATATTTCTGCTTTTGTGCCAGTACCATACTGCCTTGATTACTGTAGCTTTGTAGTATAGTCTGAAGTCAGGGAGCCTGATACCTCCAGCTCCATTTTTCATTCTCCAGATTGCTTTGGCTATTCGGGGTCTTTTGTGTTTCCATACAAATTGTGAAATTTTCTTGTTCTGTGAAAAATGCCATTGGTAGATTGATAGGGATTACACTGAAACTGTAGATTGCTTTGGGGAGTATAGTCATTTTCACAAAGTTGAATCTTCCAATCCAAGAACGTGGTATATCTCTCCAACTGTTTGTATCATCTTTAATTTCTTTCATTAGTGTCTTATAATTTTCTGCATACAGATCTTTTGTCTCCTTAGGTAGGTTTATTGCTAGATATTTTATTCTTTTTGTTGCAATGGTAAATGGAAGTGTTTTCTTTTTTTTTTTTCTTTTTTGCAGTACTTGGGCTTCTCACTGTTGTGGGCTCTCCCGTTGCGGAGCACAGGCTCCGGACGCGCAGGCTCAGTGGCCATGGCTCACGGGTCTAGCCGCTCTGCGGCATGTGGGATCTTCCCGAGCTGGGGCACGAACCCCTGTCTCCTGCATCGGCAGGTGGACTCTCAACCACTGCGCCACCAGGGAAGCCTGGGAGTGTTTTCTTAATTTCACTTTCAGATTTTTCATCATTAGTATATAGGGATGCAAGAGATTTCTGTGCATTAATTTTGTATTCTGCTACTTTACCAAATTCACTGAGTAGCTCTAGTAGTTTTCTGGTAGAATCCTTAGGATTCTCTATGTATAGTATCATGTCATCTGCAAACAGTGACAACTAAACTTCTTCCTTCCAATTTGGATTCCTTTATTTCTTTTTCTTCTCTGATTTCTGTGGCTAAAACTTCCAAAACTGTGTTGAATAATAGTGAGAGAGGACAACCTTGTCTTGTTCCTGATCTTAGTGGAAATGTTTTTAATTTTTCACCATTGAGAACGATGTTGCCTGTGGGTTTGTCATATATGGCCTTTATTATGTTGAGGAAAGTTCCCTCTATGCCTACTTTCTAGAGGGTTTTTATCATAAATGGATGTTGAATTTTGTCAAAATCTTTCTCTGTATCTATTGAGATGATCATATGGTTTTTTCCTTCAATTTGTTAATATGGTGTATCACATTGATTGATTTGTGTATACTGAAGACTCCTTGCATTCCTGGAATAAACCTCACTTGATCATGGTGTATGATCGTTTTAATGTGCTGTTGGATTCTGTTTGCTAGTATTTTGTTGAGGATATTTGCATCTATGTTCATCAGTGATATTGGCCTGTAGTTTTCTTTCTTTGTAACATCTTTGTCTGGTTTTGGTATCAGGGTGATGGTGGCCTCGAAGAACGAGTTTGGGAATGTTCCTCCCTCTGCTATATTTTGGAAGAGTTTGAGAAGGATAGATGTTAGCTCTTCTCTATATGTTTGATAGAATTCGCCTGTGAAGCCATCTGGTCCTGGACTTTTGTTTGTTGGAAGATTTCTAATCACAGTTTCAATTTCAGTGCTTGTGATTGGTGTGTTCATATTTTCTATTTCTTCCTGGTTCAGTCTCAGAAGTTTGTGCATTTCTAAGAATGTGTCCATTTCTTCCAGGTTGTGCATTTTATGGCATAGAGTTGCTTGTAGTAATTTCTCATAATCCTTTGTATTTCTGCAGTGTCAGCTGTTACTTCCCCTTTTTCATTTCTAATTCTATTGATTTGAGTCTTCTCCCTTTTCTTCTTGATGAGTCTGGCTAATGGTTTATCAATTTTGTTTATCTTCTCAAAGAACCCGCTTTTAGTTTTATTGATCTTTCCTATCATTTCCTTTATTTCTTTTCCATTTATTTCTGATCTGATCTTTATGATTTCTTTCCTTCTGCTAGCTTTGGTTTTTTTTTTTCTTCTTTCTCTAATTGCTTTAAGTGTAAGGTTAGGCTTTTTATTTGAGATTTATCTCGTTTCTTAAGGTAGGTTTGTAATGCTATAAAATTCTGTCTTAGAACTGTTTTTCCTGCATCCCATAGGTTTTGGGTCATTGTGTTTTCATTGTCATTTGTCTTTAGGTATTTTTTGATTTCCCTTTTGATTTCTTCAGTGATCTCTTGGTTATTAAGTAGTGTACAGTTTAGCCTCCATGTGTTTGTATTTTTTACAGATATTTTCCTGTAACTGATATCTAGTCTCATAGCATTGTGGTGAGAAAAGATACTTGATATGATTTCAATTTTCTTAAATTTATCAAGCCTTGGTTTGTGACCCAAGATATGATTGATCCTGGAGAATGTTCCATGAGCACTTGAGAAAAAAGTGTATTCTGTTGTTTTTGGACGGAATGTCCTATAAATATCAATTAAGTCCATCTTGTTTAATGTATCATTTAAAGCTTGTGTTTCCTTATTTATTTTCATTTTGGATGATCTATCCAATGGTGAAAGTGGGGTGTTAAAGTCCCCTGCTGTGATTTTGTTACTGTCGATTTCCCCTTTTATGGCTGTTAGTATTTCCCTTATGTATTGAGGTGCTCCTATGTTGGGTGCATAAATATTTACAATTGTTATGTCTTTTCTTGGATCAATACCTTGATCATTGTGGAGTATCCTTCTTTGTCTTTTGTAATAGTCTTTGTTTTAAAGTCTGCTTTTTCTGTTATGAGAATTGCTACTCCAGCTTTTTTTTGATTTCCATTTGCATGGAATATCTTTTTCCATCCCCTCACTTTCAGTCTGTATGTGTCCCTAGGTCTGAAGTGGGTCTCTTGTAGACAGCATATATATGGGTCTTGTTTTTGTATCCATTCAGCCAGTCTATGTCTTTTGGTTGGAGCATTTAATCCATTTACATTTAAGGTAATTATCCATATGTATGTTCCTATTACCATTTTCATAATTGTTTTGGGTTTGTCATTGTAGGTCTCTTCCTTTTTATTTTCCTGCCTAGAGAAGTTGCTTTAGTATTTGTTGTACAGCTGGTTTGATGGTGCTGAATTCTCTTAGCTGTTGCTTGTTTGTAAAGGTTTTAATTTCTCTGTCAAATCTGAATGAGATCCTTGCTGGGTAGAATCTTGTTTGTAGGTTTTCCTCCTTCATCACTTTAAATGTGTCCTGCCACTCCTTTCTGGCTTGCAGAGTTTCTGCTGAAAGATCACCTGTTAACATTATGGGGATTCCTTTGTGTGTTATTTGTTGTTTTTCCCTTGCTGCTTTTAATATTTTTTCTTTGTATTTAAGTTTTGATAGTTTCATTAATATGTGTCTTGGCATGTTTCTACTTGGATTTATCCTGTATGGGAGTCTCTGGGCTTCCTGGACTTGATTTACTATTTCCTTTCCCATATTAGAGAAATTTTCAACTATAATCTCTTCAAATATTTTCTCAGTCCCTTTCTTTTTCTCTTCTTCTTCTGGGATCCCTATAATTCGAATGTTGGTGCATTTAATGTCCCAGAGGTCTCTGAAGCTGTCCTTAATTCTTTCTATTATTTTTTCTTTATTCTGCTCTGCAGTTGTTATTCCCACTATTTTATCTTCCAGGTCAGTTATTCATTCTTCTGCCTCAGGTATTCTGATATTGATCCCTTCTAGAGAATTATTCATTTCATTTATTGTGGTGTTCATCACTGTTTGTTTGCTCTTTAGTTCTTCTAGGTTCTTGTTAAACTTTTCTTGTATTTTCTCCATTCTCTTTCCAAGATTTTGGATCATCTTTACTATCATTATTTTGGATTCTTTTTCAGGTACACTGCTTATTTCCTCTTCATTTGTTAGGTCTAGTGGGTTTTTACCTTGCTCCTTCATCTGCTGTGTGTTTTTCTGTCTTCTCATTTTGCTTAACTTCCTGTGTTTAGGGTCTCGTTTTCGCAGGCTGTAGGTTCCCATTGTTTTTGTGTCTGCCCCCAGTGGCTAAAGTTGGTTCATTGGGTTGTGTAGGCTTCCTGGTGGAGGGGACTGGTGCATGTGTTTTGGTGGATGAGGCTGGATCATATCTTCTGGTGGGCAGGTCCACGTCTGGTGGTGTGTTTTGGGGTGTCTGTGACCTTATTATGATTTTAGGCAGCCTCTCTGCTAATGGGTGGGTTTGTTTTTCTGTCTTGCTAGTTGTTTGGCATAGGGTGTCCAGCACTGTAGCTTGCTGGTCGTTGAGTGGAGCTGGGTCTTGGCGTTGAGATCGAGATCTCTGGGAAATTTTCGCCATTTGATATTATGTGGAGCTGGAGGTCTCTGGTGGACCAATGTCCTGAACTTGGCTCTGCCACCTCAGAGGCACAGCCCTGACTCCTGGCTCGAGAACCAAGAGCCTGTCATCCACACAGCTCAGTATAAATGGGAGAAAAAGAAAGAAAGAACAAATAAAATAAAACAAAGTTATTAAAATAAAAAATAATTGTTAAAAAAATTTTTTTAAAGTAAGAAAAGAAAGAAAGAAAGAAGAGAGCAACCAAACCAAAAAACAAATCCACCAATGATAACAAGCACTAAAAATTATAATAAAAAAAAAAAGAAACGGACAGACAGAACCCTAGGACAAAAGGTAAAAACATAGTTATACAGACAAAATCACACACAGAAGCATACACATACACACTCACAAAAAGAGAAAAAGAGAAAAAGAAAATATATCCTTGCTCCCAAAGTCCACCTCCTCAATTTCGGATGATTTGTTGTCTATTCAGGTGTTTCGTAGATGCAGAGTACATCAAGTTGCTTGTTGAGATTTAATCCACTCCTCCTGAAGCTGCTAGGAGAGATTTCCCTTTCTCTTCTTTGTTCCCACAGCTCCTGGGGTTAAGCTTTGGATTTGGCCCCACCTGTAGGTCACCTGAGGGCATCTGTTTCTGCCCAGACAGGACGGGGGTTAAAGGAGCAGCTGATTCGGGGGGCTCTGCCTCACTCAGGCCGGGGGAAGGGTGGGGTACAGAATGTGGGGTGCACCTGTGGTGGCAGAGGCCCTTGTGACGTTGCAACATCCTGAGGCGTGCTGTGTGTTTTCCCAGGGAAGTTGCCCCTAGATCACAGGACCCTGGCAGTGGCGGGCTGCACAGGCTCCCGGGAGGGGAGGTGTGGAGAGTGACCTGTGCTTGCACACAGGCTTCTTGGTGGTGCAGCAGCAGCCTTAGTGTCTCATGCCCTTCTCTGGGGTCCGCGCTGATAACCGCAGCTCGCGCCCGTCTCTGGAGCTCCTTTAAGTGGTGCTCTTAATCCCCTCTCCTCGCGCACCAGGAAACAAAGAGGGAAGAAAAAGTCTCTTGCCTCTTCGGCAGCTCCAGACTTTTTCCAGGACTCCCCCCAGGCTAGCTGTGGTGCACTAACCCTGTTCAGGCTGTGTTCACGCTGCCAACCCCAGTCCTCTCCCTGAGATCCAACCTCCGAAGCTGGAGCCTCAGCCCCCAGCCCCTGCCTGCCCCGGCGGGTGAGCAGACAAGCCTCTTGGACTGGTGAATGCTGGTCGGCACTGATCCTCTGCGGGAATCTCTCTGCTTTGCCCTCTGCACCCCGGTTGCTGCGCTCTCCTCCGCAGCTCCGAAGCTTCCCCCCTCCGCCACCCGCAGTATCCGCCCGTGAAGGGGCTTCCTAGTGTGTGGAAACCTTTCATCCTTCACAGCTCCCTCCCACTGGTGCAGGTGCCATCCCTATTCTTTTGTCTCTGTTTTTCTTTTTTTCTTTTGCCCTACCCAGGTACGTGGGGAGTGTCTTGCCTTTTGGGAGGTCTGAGGTGTTCTAGCGTTCAGTAGGTGTTTTGTAGGAGTTGTTCCACATGTAGATGTATTTCTGATGTATTTGTGGGTAGGAAGGTGATCTCCACGTGTTACTATTCTGCCATCTTGAAGCTCCTCTAATTCACCCATTTTAAATGTGCTATTCTGTGGCTTTTAGTATGTTCAGAGTTGTGCAACTATCTCCATAATCAATTTTAGAACATTTTCATCTTCTCAAAGGAAACTCCATACCCTGTAGCCATCAGCCCCTAGTCCCCCATTCTCCCTCTCCATCCACCTGTAGCCCTAGTAATTACTAATCTACTTTCCATCTCTGTAGATTTACCTATTTTGGGAATTTAATATAGATGGAATCATATACTATGTGATTCTTTATAACTGGCTTTAGCATATTTTCAAGGTTCATGCATGTTATAGCATGTGTTAGTACTTCATTATCTTAATGCCAAATAATATTCCATTTTATGGATATACCACATTTTATTTATTCATTTAGTTGATAAACATTAGATTTTTACTCACTTTTTTGAGTCTGATTCCTTTGAGTCTCTTTGGTTTCTTAGTTCTCTGATGTGTTTTAGCAAGCCATGATTTTGTAGCTTACATTGCTTGTTTATGTTGTTCAGGAGAGAGTGATATTCTCTGGTGGTGTTCTGCATCCATATCAGAAGTGAAACCCTGGGCTTCCCTGGTGGTGCAGTGGTTGAGAGTCCGCCTGCCGATGCAGGGGACACGGGTTCGTGCCCCGGTTCGGGGGGATCCCCCATGCCGCAGAGCTGCTGGGCCCTTGAGCCATGGCCGCTGGGCCTGCGCGTCTGGAGCCTGTGCTCTGCAATGGGAGAGGCCACAACAGTGAGAGGCCCGTGTACCGCAAAAAAAAAAAAAAAAGAAGTGAAACCCTCCCTAGGATTTTGAGATGCTTTTAATTTTTTCCATCACAGTAGTCCTTTGAAATGTGAGGTGTTTTTATGCATATTTCATAGGTGAAGAAATATGTACTATGTGAAGTTCAGTGATTTGTCCAGGGCTAGACAGTCAATGAGTACAATTTTCATTTAAAACCAAGTCTTTTTACTCCAAATCCATTGCTTTTCCCATTTTCTGTATTTTTTGGGGCCAAGAGAGGGGTAAGAATAACTCACACTGCAGAATTGAGAGACTCTTGCCTGGTGTTGAGTTGTCAGGTATGGTATTACCAGGAAGGTGGAGTTTAAACTGATCTATCTTAAAGTAAATTGCAAAGCATTCCATGAAGTTTTCTATTTAGAATCTTGACTTTGATCTTGATTTTTCTGCTTTATTCAGCAGCTGGATGAGTAGACTTCAGAGCTTACTCCAGTCAGGTAAGAAGCAGCTGTTCTGGAATGCTTTCACTGCAGAGCCAGCTCTCTGATGTGACTCATTAGCCTGTTAGCAGCTGGCTTAGCAGAATTTTTGAAGAACCTGCAGTTCTCTGCTAAGGTTCCTGGGACCCAGAGAGAGAATGCTCAGCTACTGAAACCTGAAGCACAAGTTTACCCCAATTCTGAGGAAGAATTTCTTAGCTATTGGCAGTATAAATGTTGTGATATTCCTTAAGGATATGCACCTGGAATCCTCCAAATTTTATATTTTGAGACTTTAATTTGCTAAAGAAAATAATTAACCCAAATATGTGTGTCCTGTGCCATCACTGAATCTTTAAAGTGGGGTCTAGTTTTTCAATTTGAGATTAACTTAAAAGAAACAAGGTAATGTGTAGAGTTATAAGCATCCTGTTACCTAAAGTCATTTTTTAGTGTTTAGCCCCTTCCCCCCATCCCCTTGCATAGTTCCTTCTTTGTGGCGCCACTTGTACATCCTGCCTTGGCTTTAAGCATCTCCACATAATAATTCAAAGGGCAATATGATTTTGTGTTGTCTGGCTCTTAGGTAATCCTACAGTTTTTGTGTTAGGAAGAGACACACTCATGGGTAAGTTCTGTCTTCTCCCTCTTACCTACCTTTCCCTGAGCCTCCATCTCATCAGCCCCCATCTAAGCAGAGCTTAAATGATAATGAAGAAGGCAAGAACACATGTTTTATAACAATATTACAGTATTAATAATATTATATATTATATTAATATTAATAATTAGTAAGTATTATTATGTGTTACAATCATAAGATCCTTCTGTCTGTGAAGTTAGAATGATATTTCTAAAATGCAGCTAGTGCAGATTTGAACAGACAGTGCCCTGCTGGCAGGTGCCTCAAAGGCTCTTCATCAACCTCAGGAATCAAACTCTCCCTCCTTACTTGATACCTACGGTTCCTCGTGGTCTGATGCCCTTTATTCCTCAAGTCACACTCCATATTCCAGCCTCCCTGTGCTCCTTGCCCATCATGGTTCTGCTAACCTTACTTGGGATAGCACAGTTTCATATTAGATCCCTGATTCTTTTAAATTTCTCTCCTGCATTAACATGAATGACAGCCTTTTCCTTTTGGAAGCACTCTACTCTCTTTGGTTTTGTGAAAACTTTCTCTTGTGTCTTCCTCCTAAATCACTTGCCATTATGTCTCTATTTCAGTTTTGGGCATGTTAATTTTAAAATGCGTATGAGATGACCAGGTGGGGATCATAAGTAGGCATTTGGACAGATGGGTCTGGAGCTCCTACTCCTCTTTCTCAGGCTCCTCCTTCAACTAAGCTCTGAATATTGGAGCTCTTAAGCTCTTGGTCCTGGACCCTCTTCTCTCCTCCTCCTCTCTTTTCCTTTCCTCCTCACATTTATTCTCTTTGGCAATGAATTTTACAATTTATGACTATTCCTGCACTTAAAACTCTAGCCAGTATTTCTGAGGTACATACTTTGATACTCGAGGCTATTTGGAAATGTGTCTTTCTCATCCAGAATGTGAGCTCTGTAGAAACAGGACCTTATCTTGCTTGTTCACTATTGTGTTTGTGTTACTGAGAAAGAGAGTGTGAGACTTAATAGATGCTAAACAATATTGAGCTGCATAAATGTCAAACTTTACTGATCTTTGATGTTTTATGTATATGTCCTGTGAGATTCCTTTAACTGAAGACTAGCAATTTTCTATCCCTGGTGGATATGTGGCTGTGTGTGGATGGTGCAGTGAGAAAAGATGGGTACAAGCCAAGCACTGAGGTCACTGGTAAAAAGGGAATCATTTTGTGGAAGCTTGCGAAAACAAGGTTGTAAATATGTCATCACATTTAGTTAAACTTACTAAATTGTTATAGGACTATAGCATACTTTTAGTCTATGTCAGTGGATATTTGGAGTGTTTCTACTTTTCTGTGATTAAGAACTTTGTTCCTGAGGGGGGAGCTTCAAGATGGCAGAAGAGTAAGACATGGAGATCACCATCCTCCCCACAAATTCATCAGAAATACATCTACATTTGGAACAGCTCCTACAGAACACCTACTGAACACTAGCAGAACACCTCAGACTTCCCAAAAGGGAAGAAACTTCCCACGTACCTGGGTAGGGCAAAAGAAAAAAGAAAAATTAGAGACAAAAGAATAAGGATGGGACCTGCACCAGTGGGAGGGATCTGTGAAGGAGGAAAAGTTTCCACACACTACGAAGGCCCTTCACTGGCGGAGACTGTGGGTGGTGGAGGGGGGAGCTTCGGAACTGCAGAGGGAGCGCAGCCAC
The DNA here is from genome assembly GCF_937001465.1 of Orcinus orca. Taxonomy (NCBI): domain Eukaryota; kingdom Metazoa; phylum Chordata; class Mammalia; order Artiodactyla; family Delphinidae; genus Orcinus; species Orcinus orca. Next base: position 52,840,678 of record NC_064573.1, read on the forward strand.
AGGGGTGCGGAATGCAAAGCAGAGAGATATCCACACAGAGGATCGCTGCCAACCAGCACTCACCAGCCTGAGAGGCTTGTCTGATCACCCGCCTGGGTGGGCGGGGGCTGGGAGCTGAGGCTCAGGCACCAGAGGTCGGATCCCAGGGAGAGGACTGTGGTTGGCAGTGTGAATGCAGCCTGAACGGGGCTAGTGCGCCATAGCTAGCCGGGAGGGAGTTCGGGAAGAAGTCTGGACCTGCCTAAGAGGCAAGAGACTTTTTCTTGCCTCTTTGTTTCGCGGTGCCCGAGGAGATGGGATTAAGAGCGCCACCTAAACAAGCTCCAGAGACGGGCACGAGCCATGACTATCAGCATGGACACCAGAGACGGGCATGAAACGCTAAGGCTGCTGCTGTAGCCACCAAGAAGCCTGTGTGAAAGCACAGGTCACTCTCCACACCTCCCCTCCCGGGAGCCTGTGAAGCCCGCCACTGCCAGGGTCCCGTGATCCAGGGACAACTTCCCCAGGAGAACATACGGCGTGCCTCAGGCTGTTGCAATGTCACATCAGCCTCTGCCACCAGAGGGTTGCCCCACGTTCCATACCCCTCCTTCTCCCCGGCCTGAGTGAGCCAGAGCCCCTACATCAGCTGCTCCTTTAACCCCATCCTGTCTGAGCGAAGAACAGACGCCCTCAGGTGACCTACATGCAGAGGCGGGGCCAAATCCAAAGCTGAATCCCAGGAGCTGTGCCAACAGAGAAGAGAAAGGGAAATCTCTCCCAGCAGCCTCAGGAGCAGTGGATTAAATCTCCATAGTCAACTTGATATACTTTGCATCTCTGGAATACCTGAATAGACAATGAATGATACCAACTTCAGGAGGTGGATTTTGGGAACAACGATATATATATATATATATTTTTTTTTTCCCCTTTTTCTCTTTTTGTGAGTGTGTATGTGTATGCTTCCGTGTGTGATTTTGTCTGTATAGCTTTGCTTTTACCATTGGTCCTAAAGTTCTGTCTTTCCGTTTTTTGGTTTTTTTTTTTTAGTATAGTTTTCAGTGCTTGTTATCGTTGGTGGATATGCTTTTTGATTTGGTTGTTTTCTTTTTTATTTGTCTAAATTACTTTAAAAAGTATTTTTATTATTTTTTGTTTTTTACTTTAATAACTTTTATTTTATCTTTTTCTTTCTTCCCTACTTTTTTTTTTCTCCCTTTTATTCTGTGCCGTGTGGATGACAGACTCTTGGTGCTCCAGCCAGGAATCAGGGCTGTGGCTCTGAGGTGGGAGAGCCAAGTTCAGGACATTGGTCCACCAGAGACCTCCAGCTCCACATAATATCAAATGGCGAAAATCTCCTGGAAATCTCCATCTCAACGCCAAGACCCAGCTTCACTCAACGACCAGCAAGTTACAATGCTGGACACCCTATGCCAAACAACTAGCAAGACAGGAAAACAAACCCACCCATTAGCAGAGAGGCTGCCTAAAATCATAATAAGGTCACAGACACACCAAAACACAGCACAGGGCGTGGTCCTGCACACCAGAAAGACAAGATCCAGCCTCAACCACCAGAACACAGGCACCAGTCCCCTCCACCAGGAAGCCTACACAACTCACTGAACCAACCTGAGCCACTGGGAGTAGACACGAAAAACAACGGGAACTACAAACCTGCAGCCTGCAAAACGGAGACCCCAAACACAGTAAGTTAAGCAAAATGAGAAGACAGAGAAACACACAGCATATGAATGAGCAAGGTAAAAACCCACCAGACCAAACAAATGAAGAGGAAATAGGCAGTCTACCTGAAAAGGAATTCAGAATAATGATAGTAAAGATGATCCAAAATCTTGGAAATAGAATGGAGAAGATGCAAGAAACGTTTAACAAGGACCTAGAAGAACTAAAGAGCAAACAAACAATCATGAACAACAGAATAAATGAAATAAAAAATTGTCTACAAGGAATCAATAGCAGAATATCTGAGGCAGAAGAATGGATAAGTGACCTGAAAGAAAAAATAGTGGAAATACCTACCGCAGAGCAGGATAAAGAAAAAAGAATGAAAAGAATTGAGGACAATCTCAGAGACCTCTGGGACAATATTAAATGAAACAACATTCAGATTATAGGGGTCCCAGAAGAAGAAGAGAAAAAGAAACGGACTGAGAAAATATTTGAAGAGATTATAGTTGAAAACTTCCCTGATATGGATAAGGAAATAGTCAAGTCCAGAAAGCCCAGAGAGTCCTATACAGGGTAAATCCAAGGAGAAACACACCGAAACACATATTAATTAAACTATCAAAACTTAAATACAAAGAAAAAATATTAAAAGCAGCAAGGGAAAAACAACAAATAACACACAGAGAATCCCCATAAGGTTAACAGCTGATTTTTCAACAGGAACTCTGCAAGCCAGAAGGGAGTGGCAGGACACATTTAAAGTGATGAAAGGGAAAAACCTCTCTCCAGCAAGGATTACTCTCTCCAGCAAGGATCTCATTCAGATTCGACAGAGAAATTAAAACCTTTATAGACAAGCAAAAGCTAAGAGAATTCAGCACCATCAAACCAGCTGTACAACAAATGCTAAAGCAAGTTCTCTAGGCAAGAAACACAAGAGAAGGAAAAGACCTACAATAACAAACCCAAAACAATTAAGAAGATGGTAATAGGAACATACATATTGATAATTACCTTAAATGTAAATGGATTAAATGCTCCAACCAAAAGACATAGACTGGCTGAATAGATACAAAAACAAGACCCGTATATATGCTGTCTACAAGAGACCCACTTCATACCTAGGGACACATACAGACTGAATGTGAGGGGATGGAGAAAGATATTCCATGCAAACGGCAATCAAAAGAAAGCTGGAGTAGCAATTCTCATATCAGACAAAATACACTTTAAAACAAAGTCTATTTCAAGAGACAAAGAAGGATACTCCATAATGATCAAGGGATCGATCCAAGAAGAAGATATAACAATTGTAAATATTTGTGCACCCAACATAGGAGCACCTCAATACATAAGGCGAATACTAACAGCTATAAAAGGGGAAATCGACAGTAACATAATCATAGTAGAGGACTTTAACACCCCATTTTCACCAATGGATAGATCATCCAAAATGAAAATAAATAAGGAAACACAAGCTTTAAATGATACATTAAACAAGATGGACTTAATTGATATTTATAGGACGTTCCGTCCAAAAACAACAGAATACACTTTTTTCTCAAGTGCTCATGGAACATTCTCCAGGATAGATCATATCTTGGGTCACAAATCAAGCCTTGGTAAATTTAAGAAAATTGAAATCGTATCAAGTATCTTTTCTCACCACTACGCTTTGAGAATAGATATCAATTACAGGAAAGAATCTGTAAAAAATACAAACACATGGAGGCTATACAGTACACTAATAACCAAGAATCACTGAAGAAATCATAGAAAAAAATCAAAAAATACGTAGAGGGCTTCCCTGGTGGCACAGTGGTTGAGAGTCCACCTGTCGATGCAGGGGACACAGGTTTGTGCCCCGGTCTGGGAAGATCTCACATGCTGTGGAGCGGCCTGGCCTGTGAGCCATGGCTGCTGAGCCTGCGCATCCAGAGCCTGTGCTCCACAACGGGAGAGGCCACAGCAGTGAGAGGCCAGCATACCGCAAGAAAAAAAAAAGATGCAAAAAATACCTAGAAACAAATGCCAGTGAAAACACAATGGCCTTAAACTGATGGTATGCAGCAAAAGCAGTTTTAAGCGGGAAGTTTATGGCAATACAGTCCTACCTGAGAACCAAGAAACAGCTCAAATAAACAACCTAACCTTACACCTAAAGTAAGTAGAGAAGGAAGAACAAAACACCCCAAAGTTAGCAGAAGGAAAGAAATCATAAAGATCAGATCAGAAATAAATGGAAAAAAATGAAGGAAACGATAGCAAAGATCAATAAAACTGAAAGCTTGTTCTTTGAGACAAAAAGAAAATAGATAAAACATGAGCCAGACTCATCAAGAAAAAAAGGTAGAAGATACAAATCAATAGAATTAGAAATGAAAAAGGAGAAATAACAGCTGACACTGCAGAAATACAAAGGATCATGAGAGGTTACTACAAACAACTCTATGCCAATAAAATGAACAACCTGGAAGAAATGGACAAATTCTTAGAAATGCACAACCTTCTGAGACTGAACCAGGAAGAAATAGAAAATATGAACACACCAATCACAAGCACTGAAATTGAAACTGTGATTAAATATCTTCTAACAGACAGAAGCCCAGGACCAGATGGCTTCACAGGCGAATTCTATCGAACATTTAGAGGAGAGCTAACACCTATACTTCTCAAACTCTTCCAAAATATAGCAGAGGGAGGAACACTCCCAAACTTATTCTATAAGTCCACCATTACCCTGATACCAAAACCAGACAAAAATGTCACAAAAAAAGAAAACTACAGACCAATATCACTGATGAACATAGATGCAAAAATCCTCATCAAAATACTAGCAAACAGAATGTGGCAGGACATTAAAAGGATCATACGCCATGATCAAGTGGGGTTTATCCCAGGATTCAAGGAGTCTTCATAAACGCAAATCAATGAATGTGATACAGCATACTAACAGATTGAAGGAAAAAACCATATGATCATCTCAATAGATGCAGAGAAATCTTTCGACAAAATTCAACATCCATTTATGATAAAAATCCTCCAGAAAGTAGGCATAGAGGGATCTTACCTCAACATAATAAAGGCCATATATGACAAACCCACAGCCAGCGTCATCCTCAGTGGTGAAAAAGTGAAACTATTTCCACTAAGATGAGGAAAAAGACAAGGTTGCCCTCTCTCACCACTATTATTCAACATAGTTTTGGAAGTTTTAGCCACAGCAATCAGAGAAGAAAAAAGAAATAAAAGGAATCCCAATTGGAAAGGAAAAGTAAAGCTGTCACTGTTTGCAGATGACATAATACTATACATATATAATCCTAAGGATGCTACCAGAAAACTAGTAGAGCTAATCAATGAAATTGGTAAAGTAGCAGGATCCAAAATTACTGCAGAGAAATCTGGCATTCCTATACACTAATGATGTAAAATCTGAAAGTGAAATTAAGAAAACACTCCCATTTACCATTGCAACAAAAAGAATAAAATACCTAGGAATAAACCTATCTGAGGAGACAAAAGACCTGTATGCAGAAAATTATAAGACTCTGATGAAAGACATCAAAGATGATACAAATAGATGGAGAGATATACCATGTTCTTGGATTCGAAGAGTCAACATTGTGAAAATGAATATACTACCCAAAGCGATCTACAGATTCAATGCAATCTCTATCAAACTACCAGTGGCATTTTTCACAGAACTAGAACAAAAAATTTCATAATTTGTATGGAAACAGAAAAGCCCCCGAATAGCCAAAGCAATCTTGAGAAAGAAAAACGGAGCAGAAGGAATCAGGCTCCTGGACTTCAGACCATAGTACAAAGCTACAATAATCAAGAGAGTATGGTACTGGCACAAAAACAGAAATACAGATCAAAGGAACAGGATAGAAACCCAAGAGATAAACCCACACACATATGGTCACCTTATTTTTGATAAAGGAGGCAAGAATATACAATGGAGAAAAGACAGCTTTTTCAATAAGTGGTGCTCTGAAAACTGGATAGCTACATATAGAAGAATGAAATTAGAACACTCCCTAACACCATACACAAAAATAAACTCAAAATGGATTAAAGACCTAAATGTAAGGCCAGACACTATCAAACTCTTAGAGGAAAACACAGGCAGAACACTCTATGACATAAATCACAGCTAGATCCTTTGTGACCCCCCTCCTAGAGAAATGGAAATAAAAACTAAACTAAGCAAATGGGACCTAATGAAACTAAAAGGTTTGCACAACAAAGGACACCATAAACAAGATGAAAAGACAGCCCTCAGAATCGGAGAAAATAGTTGCAAATGAAGCAACTGAGAAAGGATTCATCTCCAAAATTTACAAGCAGCTTATGCAGCTCAATATCAAAAAAACAAACAGCCCAATCCAAAAATGGGCAGAAGACCTAAATATAGATTTGTCCAAAGAAGATATACAGATTGCCAACAAACACATGAAAGAATGCTGAACATCATTAATCATTAGAGAAATGCAAAGCAAAAGTACAATGCGATATTATCTCACCCCGGTCAGAATGGCCATCATCAAAAAATCTACAAACAATAAATGCTGGAGAGGGTGTGGAGAAAAGGGAACCCTATTGCACTGTTGGTGGGAATGTAAATTGATACAGCCACTATGGAGAACGGTATGGAGGTTCCTTAAAAAAGTAAAATAGAACTACCATATGACCTAGCAATCCCACTACTGGGCATATACCCTGAGAAAACCATAATTCAAAAAGAGTCATGTACCACAATGTTCATTGCAGCTTTATTTACAATAGCCAGGACATGGAAACAATCTAAGTGTCCATCGACAGATGAATGGCTAAAGAAGTTGTGGCACATATATACTATGGAATATTAGTCAGCAATAAAAAGGTACGAAATTGAGTTATTTGTAGTGAGGTGGATGGACCTAGAGTCTGTCATAGAGTCTGAAGTAAGTCAGAAAGAGAAAAACAAATACTGTATGCTAACACATATATATGGAATCTAAAAAAGAAAAAAATGGTCATGAAGAACCTATGGGGAAGATGGGAATAAAGATGCAGACCTACTAGAAAATGGACTTGAGGACACGGGTCCAGGCAGGTTAAGCTGGGACAAAGTAAGAGAGTGGTAGTGTATATATGGACATATATACACTACCAAATGTGAAATAGATAGCTAATGGGAAGTAGTTGCATAGCACAGGGAGATCAGCTCGGTGCTTTGTGACCAGCTAGAGGGGTGGGATAGGGAGGGTGGGAGGCAGGGAGATGAAAGAGGGAAGAGATATGGGGATATATGTATATGTATAATTGATTCACTTAGTTATTAAGCAGAAACTAACACACCATTGTAAAGCAATTATACTTCAATAAAAACGTTAGAAAAAAAAGAAAAGTTAAAAAAATACAATTCTAATCACACTTCCATTGCACTAAAAAAAAACAAGAAAAGGACTTTGCTGCTATTTAAGTTATTAATATAGTCAAATTAAATGAAAGCTTTATAGAGAGAGATGGTCATGTAATTTGTGGGAGAGACTACTGATGTACTGGATATGTTCTCTGAACAACTGAATGAAATTAGAAGTAGGATTGAGATGATGATTTTTTTTTTATGTTTCTCGTTTATCATCTTTTAAAATCTGTATCATTTGCAAAAAAGTGGCCTATATTACATGTTAGTTACAAATGGTAATTTTATAAGGAACATTATAAACCCACTTCTCAATCCAAGAACTAGAACAATAAACATCTTTGGCTACCTATCAGTTCCCTCTACCATCACCCCACCTCTCTGCTGCCTATAGCAATCCTGGTATGCGACAAAGGCAACCACTGTTTCTAAATTTGTATTATTACCTTGCTTCTTTAAAATAGTTTTGTAATAAATATATGTATGCCTAAATATACCCATTGGCTTTACCTCTTACTGAGCTACATGAAAATGTATTGTAGTCTATAAATTTATTGGGACATGCTTTTGTTTTCCCTAAACATTGTTTTCAAGTTGTACTTATGTCGTTGCAGGTAGTTGTAATTCATACATTTTCATTGTTATATAAATATGCCATAATTTTATTTATCCATTCTCTATCAATGGAAATTTGTGTTTCTGCTTTTATGTTATTAAGAACTTGGTTTTGTACAAAATTTTAACAGAATAGTAGCTGTTGTTTGATAGCTTTTTTTCATTGTTTTTAAACGCATATTTAATGCCATTATATTATTTTTCTTTATTAAGGTTCTTCCAGAGAAAACTTTACAGTATCTATACTTTTTAGACATGTAAGGGGTTAGTATTCTTGTTACTTCCTCAAAAGTACCTTATTTTCTCTTATCCCTGGGCCTTTGCATATGCCGTTCTCTCTATCTTGAAGAATTTTTGATTCCCTATCCCTGACCCCCATTTACATGAGTACCTCCTCCTATTCATCCTCAGGATTTGTCTCAGATGTTACTTTTTCCAGGAAGCCCTCCTGACCACCCCAGGTCATGGTAGGTGCCTTTAGTCCTTTTCACATACTCCTGTACTTCTCCAGATTTCCCATATTTCCCTTTCCAAAACACTCAGTAAACTCATATGTATTATACATTCTGGTTTAGTTCTTTGTCTCCACCACTAACATGGATGATTGGAATGGTAGATGTTTTGTCTCATTTTGTGATATATCCCCTGAAGCCAGTCCAGAGCCTGGCATGAGAAATTCAGTAAACATTTGTTAAATAAATAAATGTAAGAATTGCTTATCTCTCAACTTGTGCCCACCAAAATTATTGATAAGGACACCTTAATTTGTTGATTTCAAAGGACAACTGTTTGTTGGTAAATGGAATATAATAATGTTTTCCCTTTGGACCAAGTGTTATCAATTTCAGTGCTGTCAGCTGTCAAGGATGGAGATCAGCACAGAACTAAACAACTAGGCCACTATTCACTCCTTGTCTCCCTTGGTGCATGGAGATATATTCCATAAAGACAGCTATTGATTTCTACCATTAGATTGCCAGGAAAGCCAGCAATAATTGCTTTAGGAATTTTTTCCATGAATATTTCCTGTTAATTTCCCAGGAGCAAGACCAGCTGTTCCCCTTCTCTCAATAAAAAATTAGAGAGCTGGAAATTAACATACTCATAAATTTTTTTTTCTTTAGCAAAGCATTATTGAGTTGGGGTAATGAAGAATAAGAAGCAATATACAAAAGTGAAGTTTTCAAAGGATTTTATTTTATTTTTTTATTTTATTGTTTTATGGAATGATAGAATTATTGAGTGAAAACATTTCTCATAAATAAATAAAAACTAAAGATATTTTGAGATATTTTCAGATAAACAAAAGGAGAGTGAATTAATTGCAAGAATACCTTCAATAAAATAAATGCTACAAGGAATTTCTCAGGCTGATGGACAATTACATAATTTGGAATCTCAGATCTATATGAAGGAATAAAAACACCAGAAATTTTTCAAAGGATTTTAAACTGTTACATATATAAATAAAAAAACAGACCAAGGTAGAAAAATATGTTAGCTTTATGGAGACATTTCTATTCCTATTTTTTAAATGTTTAATATCTTTTCAGGGTTTGGTAGACCTGTACGCTTGCTTGTCATTTTTCTTTTTTTAAAATTTTGACTGTATATTTATTTAATATTCAACATATGTTTACATACAAAGTTATCACTCCTTACCTAGAATTCCTCTTCTCACTAGTATTTCTCTCCGTGGTGCACTTAGCACAGAAAACAATTGTCTTTTACTTGTATGTCTCCCCAACTGGACTCTGAGCTGCTAAGGATGGGGAGTAGGTTTTATTTATCATTGTATCCTAGCACCCAGGCCAAGGTACGACAGAGTGGGGATTTGATATGCTTGTCATTTTTCTTCATTAGCAGCTATGGGAAGAACTAATCACTTCCAAAAATCCTTCCTGTCTTTCATTTCTGGTCCCCCTCCACCCCATTTCCCACAAATATCTGAAGGTTGAATAAGAAGCATTAATGTTGAGATGGAACAGACATTTGGAAAACTGTACCAAGAATCCACGCTAAGATAATATATGGGTGGATGTGGCACACATGCTTTTCTTATTTGACCCTATAAGAAGAGTGTTTCATTGTTGTTTCTTGACCATTCCAGGAGTATGTTTCAGGTACATTCAAGAACTGATTCACAGGGCCAAGATATGAGAAACATTTGGATATTTGGTTTAGGGGTAGGGCCTTTTTTATTTTTTGGAGTTTACTTCCTAATTCAGAAGAAATGAATTACCATTTTATTTCCTGTCTCAAAAATTAAGTGTCATCGTTTTGTTGACATGTAGTGTTAGTGTGCTGGAGCTCATGAGAGCTGATTCTCCCCAATTCAGCATCTAGTGATGTCATATTGGTAGCTTAAAATTGGCTACGGTGGGAGTATTTACACCATGGTAATTAGCAAATGCTACAAAACAGGAACGTTTTTTCACCAGCACTCCATTGCATGTAGTAGCCAAGCATCTTTTAAAAAATTTTTTTTGACTGTGTGCCAGTATTCCTTCCTTTGAGGAATCACCCTTTCTCAATCAATGTGATTCTGGTATGGTTGTCAATCCCAAAGCCCCTGCCTCTTTAATTACACAGGTGAATTACAGTTTATCTGTTCTGTGAACATATTTTTTGGTTATGCTTTCATTGTCTCTAGGAGATGTTATTTTTGCTACTTTTAATTTTTCATGAATTTTGAGAGATTCAAAAACTATGCTGTGGCCACTCCCACCTCTTCATAATCATCCTCAATTATATTTTAAACAGATAATTCATTCAATAAGAGTTTTATAAACATAGATTTGTGAAGATTGTTTCCTTGAATTGGACACAGGTTGATAATAGCTGTTGATAATATAAATTAAAGTTCTCATGCTGCCTCTCCTTGGAGATTCATGTCTTTGTAATTTTTCCTTTCTCAGAAACTGTTATATTTACTATAATATCCCTAGATAAACTTTATAGTTTGAGGCTCACCTTTATTTATGTGTCTGAAATTATTAGGAATAATGACTAAGAATACTAATTTCATTTCTAAACATCTCTTGTTACTTCGTGCAAAGTTTCCCCCCCATATCAGATAAATTTTAAATGTTTTACCCCAAGCTGTATATCTCTGTTAAAGTTACATTGGTCATATCACAAAATAATTCTTGGTACGTAGAATAACAAAAGAATTTAAGCAGAAAATATATGTCCTATTTTAAAACATTTCAGCACAGTAAAAATGTAATGATTTCCCTTCTCATTTTGAGATCTTGTTAGGTATAGTTTAAGGAAAATTCTTTGTTTCTGGAGTCTTATGACAGACTCAGGATTTTTTTAAAATTAATTATTATTTTTTGGCTGCGTTGGGTCTTCGTTGCTGTGTGCGGGCTTTCTCAAGTTATGGTGAGCGGGGGCTACTTTTCATTGCAGTGCATGGGCTTCTCATTGTGGTGGCCTCTCTTGTTGCAGAGCACGGGCTGTAGGTGCACATGGACTCAGTAGTTGTGGCTTGCAGGCTCCAGAGCGTAGGCTCAGTAGTTGTGACACACAGGCTTAGTTGCTCCGTGGCATGTGGGATCTTCCCCGACAGAGGATTGAACCCGTGTCCTGTATATTGGCAGGTGGATTCTTAACCACTGCGCAACCAGGGAAGCCCAGGATTTTTTTTTTTTTAATTTGGAAAATACTTTTCAAAGATTTTTTTGTATTTATGTGCTCTTCTTGAGTTTTATTCTAAAATTAATTTACATGGAAACATGTTTATCTTTAAAATGTATTTATCTCTTTTTTAAAAATCCTATTTCCTACTCAAAAGATAAATTTAAATCTACAGTCTCAGGCTTATATAAAGCAAGATAACTCATAAATTCTTGAAAGGTAAAGCCAGTATCTTTATTTTTATGCATTCGTGTTCTAGTAATCCACATCAAGGTAACATAAAATAAAAATGTTATAGACCAAACTACTTCCAATTAAATTATTTTAACAAAATTGTGACTGATTATCAGTTGTGTGGATTTGTCTATTTTAGTAGAGTTTCGTTTATTGATTTTTAATCAGCTATTAAAAATACCTGATTAAATATTGTGAATTTTCTCATTATCACTAGTTTTAAATAATTTGTTTATGGTGTGATTTCATGTGGTTTTCTTTGTGTTTATCCTGCTTGAAGTTCATTGAGATTCCTGGATCTTAGGTTTATATTTTCATTAGATCTGAAAAAATTTTGTCAGTTATGTCTTCAGATATTTTTCTGCCCCTTCCTTTTTCTGAAACTCCTCTCACACTTATATGTTTCTCAATTTTGTCCAAGAGATTTCTGTGACTGTTCCTATTTTTTTTCAGCCCTTTTTCTTTCTGTACTTCAATTTGGAAACTTTCATTTGTCCTTTCTTCAATCAAAGTCACTATGTTTTTCATTTGTAGCCCTTGTCTGATAATTTTATCATCTCAGTATTTTGGTGTCTGTTTCTATTGGAAAACTCTGTTTCCGTTTCTCCCCTGTGGGTTAATAATCTAGAAAGTGCTTCCAGGCAGAAAGCTGAGATGATTGTCTGGCTTACCTATTTTTTCCCTCTCTAATCTACTTTTAGGGATTATAGTTCTTTACTGCCTATTTCCCAATTCTGAAAACAGTGGTTTCATATACTTTGTCCACTTTTCTAGTTATTTATGGTGGAGTAGTTAATTCAGTCTTACGTGACTAGATAGCGCAACTCCTGGCAATTATCTTTTAATTTTGGTATCTTTAGAATGTTTATTTCTTGTGTTATGCAGAAAAGTAATGGAAGTAAAATATAAAGTTTAGTTGAGTTGGAGTTACGCACTTACTTATAACAGACATGCAGTTACATATGATAGTCTAAAGCTCTCCCTCATTCGCTACCAGTGTTTGAACTTTGCTAGAGCCCCCATCATTTCCTTTGCACTTCTTTTTAGATTGCCGGATTATCACACTTCTTTCTCATTTATCGAAGGCCCCATTTGTCCTTCTCTGTACTGCTTTTCTTGCCTAATTTCAATAAGATCAAATTTCACATTCACTTCCAAAATTACCTGGGGTTGTCTATAATTGTTTTAGCTCTTAATCCCTTCTCTTTACCTTGGTCATTGCTGCAGTAGGTACCTAAGAACACTAGACTTAGGGTGCACATTTCAGTCTTGTTAATTTAATGCCACTACAGCTGTATGACTGTATGGGAAACTCACATAACTTCTCTGAACTTATTTGTGGAACCAAAGTGAGAAAATAGCCTCTTCTTATCTCACAGATTTGACAATGCTAATGCACAAATATATCGTTCAAAGCATGTTGTTATCTTTGTACTTACTCATATGACAGGGTCCCAAATAATTTTGTTTTTACCATCTGTTCTTTTTCATTAAAAAATTATTTTCTGATATGTCATATATGACTTACACATTGTCTCTTGCCCCTTAAAATTGGTTTAAAAAATTTTGGCTACAGCTTCCCTGGCGGCGCAGCGGTTGAGAGTCCGCCTGCCGATACAGGGGAAACGGGTTCGTGCCCCGGTCCGGGAAGATCCCACGTGCCGCGGAGCGGCTGGGCCCGTGAGCCATGGCCGCTGAGCCTGTGCTCCGCAACGGGAGAGGCCACAGCAGTGAGAGACCCGTGTACCGCAAAAAAAAACCCCAAAAAACTTCCCTTGGTATAAATTTTTCTTAGGTAGGAAAGAGTAACATGGAGTGAGCCTGTTTTGATGACCATGGGGAATTGGTTGGAGAGGTAACTGAAACACTAAGCTTAAGGAGTCACTCCGTGGGGACTTGATAGTGATGTAGGTTATTGCCAACAGTTTTAGCGGCATCAGTTAGGATTTTGCTGGTAATTGTGGAATCACACTGATGTGTACAACAAAGAGTGTAGTAAAAACAGCTTTACTGTAACACTGGCGGAACCCCCACAGCTTCTGTACCATTTTGTATTTCTCCTCCTCCAATAATAATTCCTCCTTAACTCCCAGAAAGTAGAATAGTCAATTTAAGTGAAATAGGAAAAGTCATTTTACTAATGCAAGTCACTAATGAAATAGAATTCTTCCATGAGATACATTTTAAATCATTTTTTAAATGCCTTCCTCCCACCTTATTTTTTGATGTTCTTGTTCTTCCTGGTATCCTTGCTATGAGAAAGAGGCCTGGTGACCAAGTGACCTTTGTAGTGTGGGGTTTCTCCTTTGGCATGTGAGATAATTCAAGATGGAAATAATATGGAAACAAGTGAGAGGAGGAATTTGGGGATGGGGATTGGAGCTTGAAATATGGAAACTCCTTGAGGTGTTCTTTTTCCTATAGTGGCCCACAAGGATGAGATATAGCCTGACAGCTCCTGAGAACAAGGTATATCCATAAGCCAGGATAGCTAGGTGTGTGTAACGCCTAAACTTTATTTCCGTTTTGTTAATATTAATTTCTTATTAAAAATTTGTTTGACTAATTCTGCTTTATTACATTCATGCTTAGGAAATTAAAAAAAAAAGAAACCCAAAGTTCTTATATAATCATTTGGGCAGAGCTTTAGAAAAGAAAATAGCGTCTTTCACGGTCAAACACTGTTGATAAAGGTGATTGTTGGGATATTTCCAGGGGAAGGGAACTCTGGGTGCTTGGAGATTCACAGTGATTCTTCCTCCCATAAATATTCCTCCTCCATTTCTACCTTGGAGGATCTGTCTTAATTTTGTTAAGGGACATGACTTTTACTTACAAGTGTTCAATTTGGAAAAAAATAGTAACTCAAGAAATAAAATATGCTCTCCATCCCCCTCCTAGTTTTTACATTTTTATTTTTTAGGATGAAATTGATTTATATTAGGAGTTGTTAACAAGAATACTACTGAAGAACCCAAGAAGATGAGTGTCACGAAGTGGTATAATGTCCTGCAAAATATGGAAATAACTCTTTCACAATTCCAGTAGGTATCATTTTTAGAACCCAAAATTAAAAAAAAACTGATGATTTCATTTAACTTTTATTTCTACAAGGTTTTGCAAACTTTGCAAACTAGAATTCACTAGCTCACACAAACCTTTAATTTTTGCTTCTTCCTCCAAGACTAAGTGTCCTAAATTGTTGTTTTTTGTTTCCTGACCTCTGCTTCAAGGTCACTGATGCCTGGTGAAAAAGTAGATCTACTACTTTTGTTTTACTGATAAGATTTTTCTGTTAGGCTTCAGTTTTCTGTCTTTCCTAACCAACCGTACCTCCCCAACCCCTGTTTTCTAGATCAAGGATGATAACTTGATCTATGAAAATGTGCTGTGGCTGGTCCTTGTCCTTCCAGACCAACTTGTTCTGGCATGTAGTTTACGCCCTTTGAAATACTGTGAAAAGCATGCACTAGTGTTTTTAACACATTGTAGCATTTGGGGAATTTTTGCCCTAGTCAATATCCTGAAAAAACCCCTTAAGAATAGAACAAAAATGAAAGATTAGAATCCTAGAGCCAGTAAAGATTGCTGCTGAGTTAAGGACTGTATACATATAAGTATAGCTCAATATCAAAATATATAATACTATAACTTACCAAATTAATAAATGAAAAGAGAAAACACAGGATCATCTCTTTATAGCTGAAGAAGTATTTGATGTAATTCATCTTCCATTCTTGGTAAGAAACTCTTGATACAATGTAATATACCAACATAAAATATCCTTAACATAATAAAAACATAATTTTGTACCATATTTTTAAAAAAGCAGCATCTAGAACATCTAGAAATCATTCCTTCACATTTAGGAATAAGAGAAAGATGTTCATTATGATACCATTCTTAATGAAGTCCAGCTAGCATAATAAAATTAGAGAAAAAATGAGTGTAGAAGTTATAACAGAGAAGACAAAATATTTGCAGGTAATATGGTTGTATGTATTAAAAACCCAAGTGAGTTACCTGACTATTATAACAATAAGAAAATTCAGTGAGGTGGTTGGTATATTAAGAAAAAACTGTTTTCCTATATACAATCTAAGACAAGATGAAGAAATATAATTGAAGGGAAGCACCTAATAACCACAGTCACAAAGAGATTAAATACCTAGGAATAAACTTAATAAAAAATATAAAACATTAAAGTGAATGAAAATTTAGAATACTACTGAGTTACCCAACAAGACTTAAATAGAAAGGTATTTTCTCATCTTAGATAGGGAAACTCAATATCATTATGATGTTTATTCTCTCCCAGTAAAACTGTATGTTTAAAATTCTCCTCAATAACTATACTAAGAGATTTTTATATGAACTACAAAAACTATTTTAACTTTCTTATGTTAAAATAATAATTTTTAGGGAAATTCTAAAAAAGGAAATAAAAATTATTGCTTTTGAATGTACTCACTGAGGATAGTTAGTCCTACAGGATATTGAACATGTTATAGTTATATAGTAATTTAAAGGTTGGTACTGGCACTTGTATAAATAATGTATAGTTCAATAAAACAGTAAAATGTCCAGATATAGGCTCAATATATTTGTGAATTTGGTGTGTGTTAAAGGTGGTATTGAAAAATCAGGGGACAAAAGATGAATTAGTCAATAAATGGTGCTGAGACAACTGAATAGCCATCTGGAGAAAAATAAAATTGGCTCCCATCCTAATTTCATATGGAGCAAAGATTTTACTGTAAAAAATTAATAATAAAAGTATTAAGCTAAAGCATAGCGAAAATTAAATAATTTTCAAATAAGAAAGCATTTGTCATATAAATGTCATATAAAAATGTCATATAAAATCCAGAAGCCATACAAGAATTTTTCCATAAATTTAACTGAAAATAACACTTCTGTGGCAAAAATAACCATAAGTAAAAAAAAAAATAACAAAAAATTTAGAAAAAAAACATTTCATAGGCAAAAAGCTAATTTCTTTAATATGTAAAGACTTTATATTCATTAATAAGGCAACAATAATCCAATAAAAATAAGAGCACAGGTCATAAACAGTTCACAAAAAGAAATTATAGATGACTCAAACTTATTAAAATATACTTAAGTACTTTCAAAATAGAAGATAAAGATAAATGAGAACCATAGTGAGTTAGGTGAAAATGCTATTAGATTAGCAAAGATTAAAACAATTCAATAATGCAAACTTGTATTTTATGTGATATGAGCTAATAAGAGAATAATAATAAGAATTAACATTTTTTGAGTGCTTATCTTGTATCAGGTACTGTTCTGAGTTTTATATGTATTTATTAACCAGTTCCTCACAATGATCCTGTAAAACACGTACAATTCTTATTCCTGTTTTCAGATGGTGAAACTGAGATCTAGAAAGAACTAACTTGCCTAGTTGTGACAAAAGTAAGTGGCAAAAGTAGAAACTGAACCGAGATCTGGCTAAAAGTTATGGAAGTAGCTATAATCAGCTATTGTTTGTCTTCCAAATGATCTGTAATAAAAATTACAAATATAGTCATTTTAACCCTGAAATTCTACTGTCAGGGTTTTATCCTCCATATTTACTCGCAAAGGTACCAGAAAATGAACGCACACAGATGCTCACTGTAGCCTGGTCTGTGATAGCAGTAGATTGGAAACAAAATTTCGTAGGAACTGGTGATATATACTATGATATAGCCATACAATGGAATCCTAGCCAGCTGAAAGCAAAATGAGGAATCAACTATGTAGTAGTACATATACTACTATTTGTATAAAAAGAAGTATATGTTTATAGTTTGTGTGTGCTGTTATATTAGAATATCTTCAGAAAGATGCACAAGAAATTGGTAATTGTGTGGCTCTGGGGAGGGAAATTGGGGATAGGCATAGGAGGAAGATTTATTTTTCATTGTATAGCCTTTGGTATTGTTTACATTTTGTACTATGTAAATGTATTATCCATTCAAAGCAGAAATATGTACATCCATTACATGTTTTACATGGTTTTTAGAAATATTTTCACCAATATTCTGAAATGTTCTCTGTAGAGAGGGGAAGGGCATGTATCTTTTTTGAATGGCTGCTTCTAATAACAGCAGGTGTGATGGGAATGAGTTGTGTTTGGGGATGGTGTTGAGGGACATTGAAGGTTGATAGCTATTGACCTGGACTGCTTCTCTGCTTGCAGAAACATTTCCCACATCCTTATAAGAGATGTTGAGGTGATGCTGAGGATCACCTTCCCTGTTCTTACCTGTCCCCATTGCCCACATCAACAGCAGATGCTTGAGGTGTCGGTATGCCTGGAATGTTACGTTTGAGCCTTCTGGAGACATATTCAAATGCTGTCTCTTTGCCCGATTGTGTGCTTGGTCATTCACTGGTTTGTTCTAATAGCCCAGAATGTTTGCTATCTTTTTCTTCAACATCATAGTCCCCAAGTGCTTAGAAATAACCTAAATCTGAGTGTTTATTCTAAAAGGAAGGACGTTTAAGGCCAGAGTGGGAAAGGGATTTGCTTTCTCAAAGCTTCTTTCTTGCCCAGTGATTGTGGCTTCTTTCCTGTAGACTCAGCTACTCCCAGACACTCTGGTCTGCCTCCTTCCTGGATGGCTTTGCCTGTTAGCTGGAACTGAGGGGCTCCCCATCATTCTAGGCAGAAATTTTATGGTATAGAGATTTGATGAATTGGATGAGGAATTAAGACATAGCTATTGATGATGCCATCAGTATTTTTTCATTCAGTCTAAATTTGGTTCCAGGCACTTTTCTGGATTATGTTTGTGTTTGTTATCATTGAATAATGAAGAGCAGCAGAGGTGTTCTTGGAGAAACAGCTTACTTTTTTCACTTTACCATAAATGTCTCCACTGTGGTTATTTTAGTATGTACTTGATAAAAAGATTCTGAGCTATAAAAACATGTGATTGGACATTGGCATTAGTTAAATAATTTGCAAAGGTGTTCATTTCCAGGTAAAGGAGGAGACATTCTGAGTAGCATGTTTCTTCTTGGTATTTAGGGCAACAAAGCTCACTCATTGCCTTTAAAAATTCACAGATGACTCATGAATCAATTAAACTTTTAAAGTAGCTCATTATTTTAAAGTTAATTTTAGGTGGTTGATCATGATTAATAACAGAATTTTAAAAATTAATGAAAACTGACTGCATCTTGTTATTGTAACACTGGGCTATGGATACTCTAGTGTAATTAATGATAAAAGTGATGCCTAGGGCTTCCCTGGTGGCACAGTGGTTAAGAATCTGCCTGCCAATGCAGGGGACACGGGTTCGAGCTCTGGTCTGGGAAGATCCCACATGCCGTGGAGCAACTAAGCCCGCGAACCACAACTACTGAGCCCACATACCACAGCTACTGAAGCCCGCACGCCTAGAGCCTGTGCTCTGCAACAAGAGAAGCCACCACAACGAGAAGCCCGTGCACCACAACGAAGAGTAGCCCCCGCTTGCCGCAACTAGAGAAAGCCCGCGCGCGGCAACAAAGACCCAACACAGTCAAAAATAAATAAATAAATTTATAAAAAAGTGATGCCTATAACATGAAGTATGTGGGCAAATTGTTATAACCGTTGGCTCTGACAAATACTTATGCCACAAATCACCGTTCAGGCCTATTATGTGCAAGATACAGTAGTAGCTGCTGAGTGCTTCTTTGCTACACACTCACAATCATAGCATATACTTTATAACAGACTAAAATTAATTTCAGATGGATTAAAGGGTGAAATTTTAAAAAGTCAATGAAGGAGAAAATGTTTCTGAAAACAATATCTCCAAATGGGAAGCAGATTAAATTAAGATAATAAAGTCAATAGTTTTAATCAAATTTAAAAAAAAAGAATAATCTGGAGAAAATAGAAACAAACAACTAGAAAACATTTCATCAGAAGTTTATGTATAATAACAATTTTACTGCAATTATTAATAATGCTGCAATCATACTCTTTCTAAATCAAGAGTAGTAAAAAAAAATCCATGTCTAGTAGCAGAGTAATCATTTAAAAATGGAATCATTTTCATGCATTTTTTACATGAAACTCTTAAGTGAATTCTGGTTAAAAACCAAACTCCTTATTTTGGCTTATAAGGCCCCTCTTCCTCCCTCTTTTAAAAAACCTGTTTATTCTCATCTGTGGTCACTGTTCCCTAGCACCTCTTCTCCAATAGCATTAAGAAATCCAAATGTCTGTGTTCTCTCTTACCTCCTTCCTTGGCTCTGTTTCTGTGTCCAAGAGGATTAGAGAGGTTGTCTTTGAGACTCCTAGTGTTCATCTGGATTCAGGTAATTAAGATACCTCTCCTTGCCTTGGCCTGTTGTTGCAAGTCCCTGAATGCTTCAACATACAGCTTGGTTTCCTTAATTCTGTCCATATCTCCTTTAATATTCCCTTCCTTAAAATTTCATCAAATTCCAAATGAGGTTGTCACGTTTCTTGCTAGCTCCGTAAATGATACAGCATTCAAAATTCAGAATTAATTATTGATATTTTCACATTTTCTCAAATTAAAAAAAACTTTATTGAGGCATGATTTATACACAATAAATGCACCTACTTTGATCATCTAGCGTGGTGAGTTTTGGTAAATGTATATACCTGTGTAACCACCACACAGTCAAGAAAAAGTGCATGTCCATTACCTCCCAAAAGTTTTCTTTCACTTTCCTGGTGAAATTTCCCACCCCAGTTCTCTAATCTGCTTTCTGTTACTATAGATTAGATTTGTGTTCTAGAGTTTTAGCTAGATGAAATTATACATCATGACTTGTTTGTATCTTACTTCTTTTGTTCAGCATAATGTTTTTGAGATTCACCCACATTGTTGCATTTATCAGTAAATCATTTCTTTTTATTGTCAAGCGTGCTCAGTTATATGGATATTTTACAATTTATTTATCCATCCCCCTGTTCATGGGTATTTGTTTCCAGGTTTTTATTTTTTTGGGGGGGCTAAATACCTAGGAGGAGAATTTCTGGGATGTATAGTAAGTGTTCAACTTTAAAAGGAGCTGACATACATTTATACAAAGTGGTTGTACCAGTTCACATTCTCACCAGCAATGTATTAGAGTTCCAGTTACTCCATATCCTCACCTAGTACTTGTTATTTTCAGTATTTTTAATTTTAGCTATTCTAATGGTTGGAGCTATTTCATTGTGGTTTTAGTTTGCATTTCCTTGATGACTAATGATGTTGAGAATATTATATACTTTTTCATCATCCATCTGTCCATTAAAAATGGGGTTATTTGTCCTAGTTTTGAAAACATGCATTCTGGGTACAAGTCCTTTGTTAGATACATGCATTGTAAATATTTTCTCCCAATTTTCCTTGTCTTTATTATCTTAGTAATGTTTTAGAAAGAGCAGATAGTTTAAACTTGGAAGTCCAATTTAACTTTTTTAATTTAACTGTGAGTTTTGCGTCTTATCCATGAAATTTTTGCCTACCCCAGAGTCATGAAGATTTTCTATGTTTTTTCCTGGAAAGTTTTTTTTAGTTTTAGGGAAAAAAAGCCCCTCCATAGGTAAACTTAAAATCGCCCCTTTACCCCTTCCTACCTGTATTCCCCTCCTTTCATTCCAGTGCTATCCATTGTCATGAACTTCACATATATAGCTTTATCTGTACTGTATAATTCTGCCATGCAAGTTCTTATGCATCACAATATTTAGCATTATTTTGTGAATTTATAAAACTTACATAAACAGTTTCATTTGTACATGCGTGTATCACTTAGTTTTTTCTGTGTTATAATTCATCCCCAAATGTAGTGTCTTAAATCCATAACCATTTTTTGAACTCTCAGTTCTGTGGGGCTGTAATTTGGGCTGGGCTCAGCTGAGCAGTCCTTCAGCTACTCTCAGCTTGGTTTACTAATGCGTCTGTATGGTCATCTCCTGAGTTGGCTGGGAGTTGGTTGGTCTGCACAAACTCAGTGGGTATCACATGTCTTGGGTTGATTTATTTTGTTTTGTTTTTGCTGTTACCCCCCAATGTTGCAGGGAACATCTTTATACTTATCTCCTTTTGCAATATATGCAATAACTTTTCTGGAAGTAAAATGGTTAGGTTTTTGAGTATGTGTATTTTTAGGAGATATTACCAAATTGCTCTCTAATTTGTTTTTGTGTTATGGGATATGTGTCCCCTCCCCTCATTAATATATTATTTTAAAATTATATTCGATATTCATATTGCCATAGTAGCTTTCCTTTGGACAATATTTACTACTACATCTTTTCCCATTCTTTCATTTTTAATCTTAAACTGTTACGTTTTAGTTACACTTTTCTTCCACAAAGTGTATACAGGGATTAAAAAAATGTACACTAAGAGTCTCTAACTTTCAGTAAGAGTTTATTGTTTATAATTATTGTAATTAATGATATATTTGGACCAATGACTTTCATCTTTATCTGAAATTATCCTTATTTCTCCCTCACTCTTGATGATTATTTTACT
Source organism: Orcinus orca (assembly GCF_937001465.1). Lineage (NCBI taxonomy): Eukaryota > Metazoa > Chordata > Mammalia > Artiodactyla > Delphinidae > Orcinus > Orcinus orca. The sequence continues at coordinate 52,862,773 of NC_064573.1, forward strand.
GAATATGTTATATCTTGATTGATGTTATTTTCTTCCATCAATTTGAATATATTATTTTATACTGGCATCTTTTAATACATCAGTAATATCAAACTGATTTTTCTATTTTTATCTGTAATTTGTCTACATATTGAGTAGAAGGGAGGGACTTTAATATCTGCTCAGTTAGCCTCTCAAACCAGAGGTTTGATTTTTATTTACTCTTAATCCAAGACAGAGAGAGATTCCATCTATCTACATCTCCTATCTATCTATCTATCTATCTTTCTATCTACAGAGAGACACACAGGGAGAAACACACACACAGAGAATGTTTTGTTTTATTTTAGAAGAATGAGTGAAACCAAGTTTTTAACAATTCTTTAATTCTCTATGGAAATTTTATATTTTAACTGTTGATGAAAAAATTTTAAATAAAAATCTGAAGTATTTAACCACAACTATGGTTTTTACAAGCACAATGCTTATATCACGTTGCTAGGCTCTGTGAGATGGGTGAGTGGTGGCAGATAGCTAACTTCATGCTCACAGACTTTTTTTTTTCCTCCTGAACACACATCTAAGCTATATTCCCAAGCCCACTGCACATAGGTGGGACCATGTAACTGATTCCTGCAAACAGAATGTGCGTGGAAACAATGTTTGCCACTCCCAGGACTGTTTCTTCATCATTGTGTATGATACTCCACCTTCTCTCTCTTTGCTTCATTAGCTGACCATATTCAGAAGACTCAGCAGAGACTCTGAGGCCCTAGAGGAAATGAAGAGCCCCTAAATGAAAGGAACCATTTGAGGATGGCAGAGTTATATATATCGTAAAATCTTTGTAATTTTTTTTTTTTTTTTTTGCGGTACGCGGGCCTCTCACTGTTGTGGCCTCTCCCGTTGCGGAGCACGGGCTCCGGACGCGCAGGCTCAGCAGCCATGGCTCACGGGACTAGCCGCTCCACGGCATGTGGGATCTTCCCAGACCAGGGCACAAACCCGTGTCCCCTGCATTGGCAGGTGGACTCTTAACCACTGCACCACCAGGGAAGCCCTCTTTGTGAATTTTTAATGCAGTTCATACATAAACAGAAAAAGTTGGGTATACAATGTCAATCAAGGAATGTAAACTTCATTCCTTAGCTCTAATTTCTGTCCACTCTTATCGCTTTCTGACCCTTGATGATTAATGATTATCTTGCCTTTTAGAGAATTCAGAACCCATTCACTTTACCTGCCTGAGAAACCTAGAAGTATCCAGCACATAGTTGCTATTTCATGAATTAGGATTACCTCAAACTTTATCCATTGATTGTCAGTCTTTTCTGGGGGCTTTAGCTGTAAACCCTTCCTTCCTTCCTCCTTTCCTTCCTTCCTCTCTCCCTCCCTCCCTCCTTTCCTCTCTTTCTCTTTCTCTCTTCCTCCCTTCCTCCGTCTCTTTCTCTCTTTCTTTCTCCCTCCCTCTCTCCCTCTCTCTCTCTCTTTCTGTCTCTTTCTTTCTTTCAAGTATAGTTGATTTACAGTGTTATATTAGTTTCAGGTGTACAATATAGTGATTTGATATTTTTATAGATTATACTCCATTTAAAGTTATTATAAAATATTGGCTATATTCCCTGTACTGTATATTACATCTTTGTATCTTATTTATTTCATACATAGTAGTTTGTACCTCTTAATCCCCTTCTCCTATCATGTCTCTTCCCCTTCCCCTCTCCCCACTTATAACCACTAGTTTGTTCTGTCTATGAATCTTTTCTGTTTTGTTATATTCATTTGTTTGTTTTATTTCTTAGATTCCACGTATAAGTGAAAACATACAGTATCTTTTTTCTCTTTCTGACTTACTTCACTAAGCATAGTACCCTCCAGTTCCATCCATGTTGTTGCAAATAGCAAAATTCCATTCCTTTTTATGGTAATATTCCATTGTATATATTACCACATCTTTTTCCATTCATCTGTTGATGGACGCTTAAGTTGCTTCCATATGTTGGCTATTGTAAATAGTGCTGTTATGAACACTGGGGTGCATATATCTTTTTGAATTAGTGTTTTTGTTTTCTTTGGATATATACCCAGGAGTGGAGTTGCTGGATCATATGGTAGTTCTATTTTAATTTTTTGAGGAACCTCCATATTGTTTTCCATAACGGCTGCACCAATTTACATTTCTACCAAAAGTTTACTAGGGTTCCCTTTTCTCCATATCCTCGCCAACATATATTGGGTGGGCCAAAATGTTCGTTTTTTCCCATAAGATGGCTCTAGTAGCACTTAGTTATCTTTAACTTCATTCGAAACAGTTTTGTTAGATGGTATGTGATAGCTGTCATATCAGCATGCATTTAAAAAAAGACTTCTAAATTGGTGAATTTTTGTTAGCCATTTTAATATTGAAGATGGAAGAAAAAAAAGCAACATTTTTGGCATATTATGCTTTATTATTTCAAGAAAGGTAAAAATGCAATTGAAATGCACAAAAAGTTTTGTGCAGTGTATGGAGAAGGTGCTGTGACTGATCAAATGTGTCAAAAGTGGTTTGCGAAGTTTCGTGCTGGAGATTTCTCGCTGGACAATGCTCCACCATCTGGTAGACCAGTTGAAGTTGATAGCGATCAAATCGAAACAATAATTGAGAAAAATCAACATTATACCACAGGGGAGATAGCCTACATACTCAAAATATCCAAATCAAGCGTAGGAAATCATTTGCAGCAGCTTGGCTATGTTCATTGCTTTGATGTTTGGGTTCCACATAAGTTAAGCAAAAAAACCTTTCTTGACCATATTTCCGCATGCGATTCTCTCCTGAAACGTAATGAAAATGTTCTGTTTTTAAAACAAATTGTGATGGGCGATGAAAAGTGGATACTGTACAACAAAGTGGAATGGAAGAGAGCGTGGGGCAAGCGAAATGAACCACCACCAACCACCCGAAAGGCCGGTCTTCATCCAAAGAAGGAGAAGCTATGTATATGGTGGGATTGGAAAGGAGTCATCTATTATGAGCTCCTTCCAGAAAACCAAACGATTAATTCCAACAAGTACTGCTCCCAGTTAGACCAACTGAAAGTGGCACTTGATGAAAAGCATCCAGAATTAGTCAACAGAAAACGCATAGTCTTCCAACAGGATAACACAAGACCGCATGTTTCTTTGATGAACAGGCAATAACTGTTAACAGCTTGGCTGGGAAGTTCTGATTCATCCACCGTATTCACCAGACATTGTACCTTTGGATTTCCATTTATTTCAGTCTTTACAAAATTTTCTTAATGGAAAAAATTTCAATTCCTTGGAAGACTGTAAAAGGAACCTGGAACATTTCTTTGCTCAAAAGGATAAAAAGTTTTGGGAAGATGGAATTATGAAGTTGCCTGAAAAATGGCAGAATGTAGTGGAACAAAAGGGTGAATACATTGTTCAATAAAGTTCTTGGTGAAAATGAAAAATGTGTATTTTATTTTTACTTAAAAAACCAGGGCATTTTTGGCCCACCCAATATTATTGTCTTTTAGATGATAGCCGTTCTGACAAGTGTGAGGTGATACCTCATTGTGGTTTTGATTTGCATTTCTCTGATGATTAGTGACGCTGAGCATCTTTTCCTGTGCCTGTTGGCCATTTGTATGTCTTCTTTGGAAAAATGTCTGTTCAGTTCTTCTGCCCATTTTATAATTGGGTTTTTTTTGATATTGAGTTGTACGAGCTGTTTATATGTTTTGGGTTATTAAACTTATCAGACTTATCATTTGAAAATACTTTCTCCCTTTCAGTAGGTTGTCTTTTTGTTTTGCTGATGGTTTTCTTTGCTGTGCAAAAGCTTTTAAGTTTAATTAGGTCCCATTTGTTTATTTTTGCTTTTGTTTCTTTTGCCATAGTAGACTGATCAAAAAAAATGTTGGTATGATTTATGTCAAAGAGTGTTCTGCTTACGTTCTCTGCTAGGCGTTTCATGGTTTTATGGTCTTACATTTAGGTCTTTAATTCATTTGAGTTAATTTTTGCATATGGTTTGAGAAAATGTTCTAATTTCATTCTTTTGCATGTAGCTGTCCAGTTTTCCCAGCACCACTTATAGAAGAGACTCTGTTTTCCCCATTGTATATTCTTGCTTCCTTTAAGATTAATTGATCACTGTGTGTGGGTTTATTTCTGGGCTCTTTACTCTGTTCCATTGATATGTTTTGTGCCAGCACCATGCTGTTTTGATGGTATAGTCTGTAGTTTTGTAGTATAGTCTGAAGTCAGTGAGTGTTATAGCTCCAGCCTTGTTCTTTTTTTTCCACTCAAGTTTGCTTTGGCAATTTGAAGTCTTTTATGTTTCTATACAAATTTCAGAGTTATTTGTTCAGTTTCTGTGAAAAATATCATGGGTATTTTTTTTAAGATCTTTATTGGAGTATAATTGCTTTACAATGGTGTGTTAGTTTCTGCTTTATAACAAAGTGAATCAGTTATACATATACATACGTTCCCATATCTCTTCCCTCTTGCATCTCCCTCCTTCCCACCCTCCCTATCCCACCCCTCTAGGTGGTCACAAAGCACCGAGCTGATCTCCCTGTGCTATGCGGCTACTTCCCACTAGCTGTTTTACGTTTGGTAGTGTATATATGTCCATGCCACTCTCTCACTTTGTCACTGCTTACCCATCCCCCTCCCCATATCCTCAAGTCCATTCTTTAGTAGATCTGTGTCTTTATTCCTGTCTTACCCCTAGGTTCTTCATGACCTTTTTTTTTTTCTTTCTTAGATTCCATATATCTGTGTTAGCATACGGTATTTGTTTTTCTCTTTCTGACTTACTTCACTCTCTATGACAGACTCTAGGTCCATCCACCTCACTACAAATATCTAAATTTCATTTCTTTTTATGGCTGAGTAATATTCCATTGTATATATGTGCCACATCTTCTTCAACCATTCATCCGATGATGGACACTTAGGTTGCTTCCATGTCCTGGCTATTGTAAACAGAGCTGCAATGAACATTTTGGTACATGACTCTTTGAATTATGGTTTTCTCATACTATATGTCCAGTAGTGGGATTGCTGGGTCGTATGCTAGTTCTACTTTTAGTTTTTTAAGGAACCTCCATACTGTTCTCCGTAATGGCTGTATCAGTTTACATTCCCACCAACAGTGCAAGAGGGTTCCCTTTTCTCCACATCCTCTCCAGCATTTATTGTTTGTAGATTTTTTGATGATGGCCATTCTGACCAGTGTGAGATGATATCTCATTGTAGTTTTGATTTGCATTTCTCTAATGATTAATGATGTTGAGCATTCTTTCATGTGTTTGTTGGCAATCTGTATATCTTCTTTGGAGAAATGTCTATTTAGGTCTTCTGCCCAGTTTTGGATTGGGTTGTTTGTTGTTTTTGATATTGAGATGTATGAGCTGCTTGTAAATCTTGGAGATTAATCCTTTCTCAGTTGCTTCATTTGCAAATATTTTCTCCCATTCTGAGGGTTGTCTTTTGGTCTTGTTTATGGTTTCCTCTGCTGTGCAAAAGCTTTTAAGTTTCATTAGGTCCCATTTGTTTATTTTTGTTTTTATTTCCATTTCTCTAGGAGGTGGGTCAAAAAGGATCTTGCTGTGATTTATGTCATAGAGTGTTCTGCCTATGTTTTCCTCTAAGAGGTTGATAGTGTCTGGCCTTATATTTAGGTCTTTAATCCATTTGAGTTTATTTTTGTGTATGGTGTTAGGGAGTGTTCTAATTTCATACTTTTACATGTACCTGTCCAGTTTTCCCAGCACCACTTATTGAAGAGGCTGTCTTTTCTCCACTGCATATTCTTGCCTCCTTTATCAAAGATAAGGTGACCATATGTGCCTGGGTTTATCTCTGGGCTTTCTATCCTGTTCCATTGATCTATATTTCTGTTTTTGTGCCAGTACCATACTGTCTTGATTACTGTAGCTTTGTAGTATAGTCTGAAGTCAGGGAGCCTGATTCCTCCAGCTCCATTTTTCATTCTCCAGATTTCTTTGGCTATTCGGGGTCTTTTGTGTTTCCATACAAATTGTGAAATTTTTTGTTCTAGTTCTGTGAAATATGCCAGTGGTAGTTTGATAGGGATTGCACTGAATCTGTAGATTGCTTTGGGTAGTAGAGTCATTTTCAGAATGTTGATTCTTCCAATCCAAGAACATGGTATATCTCTCCATCTATTTGTATCATCTTTAATTTCTTTCCTCAGTGTCTTATAATTTTCTGCATACAGGTCTTTTGTCTCCTTAGGTAGATTTATTCCTAGATATTTTATTCTTTTTGTTGCAATATCATGGGTATTTTAATAGAGATTTCATTAAATCTGTAGATCTGTCGTAATATGGACATCTTAACAATATTCTTCCAGTCCATGAACATGGGATATCTTTTCATTTCTTTGTATCATCTTCAATTTCTTTCATCAGTGTCTTATAGTTTTAAGAGTATAGATCTTTCACTTCCTTGGTTATGTTTGTTCCTATGTATTTTATTCTTTTTGATGTGATTTTAAACAGGATTTTTTTTCTAGCTTTCTCTTTCTGATAATTCATTATTAGTATAGAAAGGCAACAGATTTCTTTATATTAATCTCATATTGTGCAGCTTTACTGAATTATTTTATTAGTTTTAATAGTTTTTTTTTTGTAGAGACTTCAAGGTTTTCTATGTATACATCATGTCATCTGCAAATAGTGAGAGTTTTACTTCTTCTCTTCTAATTTGGTTGCCTTTTATTTCTTTTCCTTGCGTGATTTCTGTGTCTAGGGCTTCCCATAGTATGTTAAATAGAAGTGGTGAAAGTGGGCACCCTTGTCTTCTTCTGAATTTAGAAAAAACTTTCAGCTTTTTACTGAAAGTATAAAGTATATTTTTTGCTGAGTATAATGTTAGCTGTGGGTTTATCAGAAATGCCTTTACTATGTTGAGGTATGTTCCCTATATATCAACTTTGATGAGAGTTTTTATCACTACTGGATGTTGAATTTTGTGAAGTGCTTTTTTTGTATATTGAGATTATTGTGTTTTTTTTCCTTTCTTTTTTAAATGTGGTTTATCACATTGATTGATTTGCAGATATTGAACCATCCTTGTATCCACTGAATAAATCCCACTTGGTCATGGTGTATGATCCTTTTTATATATTGTTGAATTCAGTTTGCTAATATTGTGTTGAGGATTTTTGCATTTATATTCATCAGTGATATTGACCTATTTTTTTCCCTCAGTTCAGTCAGCATTCTTATTACTATTGCTTTGAACTCTCTACCTGGTAAATTATTTACCTCTGTTTCATTAGGGTTTTTTTTTTCTTGTTCTTTGTTTGAAACATTCTTTTGTCTTTTCATTTTGTTTAACTTTCTCTCTCTCTCTATGGAATTAGGTGAAACAGTTGCCTGTCCTGGCTTGAAGGTGTGTCCTTATCTGGGAGTATCCTTGTGCAGTTTGCATGTGCCTGGTGGCTTTGGTGAGAGAGTTGCATCTAAGGTAAGCACAAACCATATCTTCCCCTGGTGTGTACTGGTCAGAACTGCCTTGTTGGAAGGTAGAGCTGGAGTTGGTGGGGCTAGAGCCAGAGCCTGGTGTAAACAGGGGCTTCTCTTATGCTCAGTGGTTGTCACTGCCTCCTGGGGGTGGCTTCAGGGCTGGAGGACCTGGAGCAGGAGCCTTCAGAGTGTTGGGTTTCTTGTGTATGGGGTGGCATTCTCAGCCTTGGTTTGGGGTGTGGCTAGGGCCTGAGGGCTTGAGGCTGCACTTCTGTGCTGGTTTCACTTTTTCCTTGGTGTGTGTGCTTTTTCCCAGCCTTAGTTAGAGGCTGCTTCAGGGATGGAGGTGTTGGTGCCACACTACTGAGCTGGTTTCCTCACAGCTGTATGCAAGGACGTACCTTCAAGTGGCACATCTCCCCCACTGGAACTAGCCCCTGCTCTCTTCTGAGTGTGCACAGGAATGTGTGCTCCTGTGATAGAGGTCTCTGCCCTGGAGCTATTCTTGCTCTCTCGAGTGTGTCACCAACACTCCTTCTGGCAGTGGCTGCCTCCTCTGTGGTCACAGGCAGGGCTAAACTTGCTCCATTCCCTCCAAGTATGCTCACTTTTATTGGCAATAGCAGCCTCTGCCTTAGTGGGGAGCAGCACTAGAGCAAGAGGGGCTGGAGCTGGAGCCCAGTATAGGCTGAGGGTACACTGGGTGATCCTAACAAGCCAGCAAGAGCCCCAGGTGGTCTTTGTTCTGCTGCTCCTCTGCTGTGACTGGGAGTAAGCACATCTGTGTGTGTGCTCTTTAAGAACAGATTCTCAGTTTCTTACAGCCCTCTGGTAAGCCCCATTTGTTTTCAAACCAGCCTGGGGGCTCATCTTCCCAGTGTTGGACCCCACGGCTGTGGTGTCTAATAGGTGGCTTGAACCCCTAGCTCCCCAGGGAAGATCCCTGAGCCTGTGATATTCCCCTCCTCTTCTGTGTCCCCCACTAGGGGTGTGGGTCCTGACCAGATCACTTCTCCTCCCTTCATACCAAACTCAGTGTGTTGATCTTTCTTTATATCCTTGGTTGTCCTGCTAGTCCCCAGGTTGATTTCAGCGAGAGATATTCTATGTGTAGCTGCAGTTTTGATGTGTTCATGAGGGGAGACGAACCCAGTGTCATCTTGATCCCACCTCCTACCTGTGAACTATTTCTGATGTCAGCTTCTGTGGGTTTATAGAGCATGCAGTCATCAGTCTGTTTACCTACATTAAAAAATCTACACAATTAACTTCTACTGATTAGTTGAAAAGGATGGATGGGAACTCACACCATTCCCTGAAGGTACCCCTCTCTTCCTTTCCTGTGTTCAGGAGGTATATTTGAGTCCTATTGGGTTTTCTCTTTTTCCTTCTTAGTGTTCTAAAGCTCTTTCTGCTCTTTAGTCCTTCCAGCTGGCAAATCTCTATGATAGATTTCTTTCTATGATCACTTTACATTTGCTTTACATGGAAATCTCCATCTTGGAGTGAAATACTTAGGAACTCTGAATGTGCTTGCTGTAGGGAAAGACAAAGTTTGTGGAAGCATATCACAGGGAGTGTGTTATGAGGGCCAGGTGAATGTCAATTAAAATTTGCTACAGAGCTGCTGATTTCAGAAAATGATTTTCAGTTGCAGAGATCTGTTGATATTTACAGATGACACCTAGCAGTTACCAAGATTAATTCTTAATCCCTTGCACTTCAGAGCTTTTTCTTAGTCACTGAACCTCAATCCTATTCCTTTGCACAAAGGTTCACACAAAAAGCATATTGCCATAGAATGATAGATTAGCTCACACGGGGCAAGCATTGTGTTCCATCTGTGTGGTTTAGTACCCAGCATACAGTTGCACCAGGTGAGAACTGAGTTAGTGCTCTTTGAACAGATGTGAGGACAAGAAAACCTGTTTACTACCTCCAGAGTCCCTGGGACTTTGACAAGCTAGACTAGTAAACAGCAATACAGTTAAAAAAAAAAGTTATCATTTAGCTCTCAGCTAGAGAGGCTTCCCCCTTTTGTATTTTATTTTATTTTTTAAAAAATTCATCTTTATTTTTGGTTCAGAAATTCACTTCAAAGACCACTGCTGTGTAAGATCTCCTGGGTTCTTGGTTTGCTGTCTCTAATCCAGGGAGGGAAGTTGCAGGCTTCTATTCTGTTTTCCTTTAAATCCTAGAGAAAACAATAAAATACATTGTCTCTGCCTTAAAAAAAAAAATTCACAGTCTAATTTAGATGCAGACATGCAGTTTTAATGGGAAGTCAAGATGCAATTGTCGTGGGAACTCAGGAAAATCAGCTCCTGAATCTGCCTTGGGGTTTATAGAGAAGGTAATGTTTCATAAGACACTTGAAGGAAGAGTGCAAATTTGTAAGCAGAGGAAGAAAAGGTAGAAGGATATCCAGGCAGAGGGTTGATATTTCAGGCATATAAAGGGTGCGGTGAAAGGAGCAGTGTGTATTTTAGTGATGTTAGAGAACAAAGTGTGAGGGATACCTATTGGGTGGGTGGCTGGGGAGACATCAAGTCATGGTGGGAATCTTATGTCATTAGAAGATGTATTTGTGTCCTCCAGTGGGCAGTGGAATCTAACTGAAGGGTTTTGAGGAAAAGAATGATGTTATCAGATTTATATTCAAGAAAGAGCACATTTACAGTTGTGTAAAATTTGTTTTAGAAAGAGCAGTTAAGCCAGAGGTAGGGAAGTAATTGTATTATTTTTGATGAAATATAATAAGCCAGGGTAGTGGTTACGGAAATGGAGAGAGAAAAAAATCAACAAATTCAATGACAAAATCTACATATTTAGAGTATGTGGTGATGGATACATAAGCAACCACATCCAGCTCCTGAAGTGGGGCCATGAAGAGGGTTATTGCAGAAGTCACTGGAGGATTATTGGTTCCTCATTGCTTCTGCTTCTGTGTGTTTGGCCTGGGCTCGCTGTTGGTCTGCATGGCCCATCGTCAAGAAGAGGTGGACGTGAGGCAGGAAAAGCAAGGGCAAACTGGAACTCATTGACACTCCTGTGTCCATCCTTCACTGCCTCAAACTGTACTCAGAGAATATTTTTCTCGTGAATTTTTGTAGAGGAATTATGAGAGGATGAACTAAAATTTTCTAAGTGATGAGGAGAAAACTATGGTAGAAGGACTAACAGTGAGAATTGGGTTTAGTTAAATATAATTTATGGAAAAAAATAGACACACTAAAAAAGGTACCAATACTACTAATGAACACAATTTCTAATAAATATATAATAGTCATGACTACTAAGCCCTAAATAATATAGACTCAACATTCATAAAGGAAATGTTAGGGAAATTATAAGGTGAAATAGAAACACTATAGTCATAGAACTAAATCACTTTTCTCAGTCCATTACAAATCAAGAGGACAAAAAATCAAGTGGACAAAAAGGATATGAAAAATATAAGGACAAGATATATTAAGGTAGATTTATTTGATACATATTAAATTTTGTACCTTAAAAAAGATAATATGCCTTCTTTTCAACTGCCAGTGGGATAGTCACAAGGAATGACCATATCATATACCACAAAGGAAACTTCAATAACGATAATAAAATAAAATAGTATAGACAAAATTGTGTGATATAAATACAATAAAATGGAACTTAATAAAATTAGAGAATCGAAAAGTCCCACCTTACAGAAATTTAGACATTTTTTCTTAAATAATTAGTAAACATGAAGTAGCAGAGTATATTTGTAATGAAAACACTATATAATAGCACAGAGGTTTATGAGTAAAAGCAAGGTCAGAGGACAAATCATTATGCACTTATATTAATGAATAAGAAAGAATGATAATAAATGAATTAAACACGTAACTAAAGGAGTTTCACAAAAAGACTGAAAGGAAAACAGAAATAAGAAATTAATAAGGTGAAGTCAAAATCAATAAGATAAACACTAAAAATGGTAAAGCTGTATATGTATCCAAGAGCTGGGTTTTGAACAAGAAATGATATGAGATTAATGTCAGTTAACTAGGCCAGAAAAAAGTGAGAATGTACAAATATACTAAATAAGAAATGAGAGAGAAAATAACATCAATGGCAGATGAAATGAATCATAGAAGGCTAATTTTCTAAACCCCATGGAAATACATTTGAAATAATTTGAAATGGATAGTCTTCCAGGAAAATTAAATTTACCAAAACAGATTCCAGAAAGGGGAGAAAAGTTGAAAGAATAATTAGCATAGAAGAAATAAGTTGTCAAAGAGTTGATGCTCTAAAAAGGACTGTGTCCAGACAGTTACACAGGGGAAAAATCCAATGCTATTTAAATTGCTCCAGAGCCAAATGATGAAGAAAAGCTTATAAATCTATCCTATGAAATACTAGGCATAACATTGTTACTAAAGTCCAACAAAAAGTACCACAAAAGACAATATACAAGACAATATTGGTATAAAAATTCTAAATACATTACTAACAAAGATAAACCAGTAGTCAGTAAAAAGAGGTCATTCCAAGAATGTGAGAATGGTTCTAATGAAAAAATTGCATCAATATGCTTCATCATAGTAAGAGATCTAAGATGAATCTTATCAATTTCCAATTTTGAAAAAGCAATGGAAGAATTAAAGGTAAGCCAGTTATAAAAGACTGTGTATTGTAGGCTTCTATTTATAGGAAATATCCAGAACCAGACAGATCTATAGAAATGAAAGTAGATTATGGTGGTTTCCTAGGATGGGGGAAGGGACTGGGGTGGAGAGTGGCAACTAATGTGTCTGGAGTTTCCTTTTGGGGTAATGAATATTAGATTCTAAAATTAGATTCTAAAACTAGATTGTAGTGATCGTTGTACAATTCTGTAAAAGCCATTGAATTGAATGGCATATGAATTGTATACCAATAAAGCTGTTAAAGAGGTCAGTGTACATTCTTAAAACTCTAAGTAAAATATTCTTAACTTGATAAAAATATATTTGGCTCAACCCCAAAGTTAACATCAATCTTGTTGAGGGAAGCGATAGTTTTTTTCCTATAGACACTTGGAACAAGTTAAGGATTTCCATTATTAGCACTACCCACACTCTTTAGAGATACCAGCCACTACAATTAGAAAAAAGACAGAAATTAGAGGCATAACATTTGAAAACATTATCACTATTTATATCTGCTATTATAGTATACATGGAAAATATAAAACAAGTCAAGAGAAAAATTGTAAACACAATAATAAAATTCAGGACAATAGCTTTCTTATTTGCAAATTACACCCACTTAGCATACTTAGTTGAGCAGTCACTATTTCTGGAACCTAAGGAACCTAAGTTCCTTAACATCTTTGCACCTCATTTTCCTCTCAAAAGAAATAATGTTTAGCTTAAAGAGTTTTTCTAATTTCTAAATGTAGTAATCATTCATTCAACACTGGTGCTCTGCCTTGCCCTTCATCTAAGAATAGCATGTATTGCAATGTCTCTCTGAATTGGTTTGCATGTGGAGATAGAGGGAGTGCAAACTGATAAACCAAATTACGTGGAGATTTCTCTTCCATTTCTTCCCTAGAGTCAGTGATGACCATGTACCATCTCCTAGGATAGGAAATGAGCTTCATTTTAGTGCCAACTTCAATCTGTTAACGGTGCAAGTCTGGGTGGTTATGTTGAGAATAATTGTGAGGTTACCTGTGGACTAGGTGGGAAAAAATCAATTGTGAGTGACTTTCTAAGAAGAGGGCATGGCTGCAGAGGTATCATGTACTTATGGGACCAGATTGCACCAGAATATGTATCACTGGTTTCTCCTCTTCTGCATTTTCATCACTATAATTTTAGCTAGAATTCTTACATTATTAGAATCTAAAACTACAAATACTATGGCTTAAATGCATACTTAGTACTTACTTACTGTCTATAAATAGCAGATATTTGTTTTTATTTAAATGACAGTCAAGATTTATTAGGCATATAATCAAGGGTATCTTTTCCACCTGGCAGTCAAGATATCAGAAAATTCCTCCTATTAGTTATTCTTTTATACGTGGATATCAGGGACTCCTGTTAAAAATGAAAATAGGGGGACTTCCCTGGTGGCACAGTGGTTGACAATCCGCCTGCCAATGCAGGAGACACGGGTACCATCCGTGTTCCGGGAAGATCCCACATGCTGCGGAGCAACTAAGCCCGTGGGCCACAACTACTGAGGCTGCACTCTAGAGCCCACAAGCCACAACTACTGAGCCCACGTGCCACAGCTACTGAAGCCCACACTCCAAGAGCCCATGCTTCACAACAAGAGAAGCCACCACAATGTGAAACCCACACACCCCAACGAAGAGTAGCCCCTGCTCGCCGCAACTAGAGAAAGTCTGCTCACAGCAATGAAGACCCAATGCAGCCAAAAAATAAATAAAATTAAAAAAAATGAAAATAGGTTAACTGGGAATGAATCTACTCAGTCATCATCACTTATTAACAATTTAGACAGCTTATCAGTTTATTTCTTAGCAAACTCTTGGTGTTAAAGGTCACAGAAATTGTAAACATTGAAGAGGGGAGAAGAAAGAATTGTCTGAATCTGCACTGTCCATTAGAAATATAATACAAGCCATATATGTTAATTTGAAAATTTCCAGTAACCAACAAGTAAAGAAAAACAGATAAAATTATTTTTAATATATTTTCTTTAACCAATGTATTGAAAATATTATCACTTCAAGAATCAATAAAAAATTACTAAGGAAAAAGATTTATTAATCATAAAAGCAAATGTTTCAAAGGCAAAATTCAGGATAGTACCTGTTATATTGAATAGTAACTCTTGGTTCTCTCTCTCTCTTTTTCTCCACCCTCCCATCATCTTTACAATCGTACTATTATTCCATCAGATTTTGGAGATAGTATTTTTAAATTGAATTTAACTTTCTATTAAAGTCATGAAATCACTAGAATAGTATTATTATTAGATATAGTATAAACATATTTTCTAAATGTTTGCTTCTAACATGTTATGTTTCTAACATCAGTGCAGAAAATATACTTTAAAAAAACCCAGATTACCAGAACCTTTACCGCTAAATAAATATCATCCTTTACATTAGTCATATTAGAATGTTAATAGCTTATTCCATTGATATTGCTATTGTTTGAGTCATTTTCTGAGATCTTATCTTGTACTTACCATGCCTGTGGCATTTTCTTTTGAATATATTGAATATTGATGAATTTTTGTCCTCCCATGGTGGATTATGTGTGCGGAAATAGCTAGAAGTAATTTAGAGACAACTCTTAGGGGAAAATTGTATGTTCAATTTGAATTATATTGCTTTAAATTTATTTATATTGCATTAAAAGGGAAAATTAAGGTTGTGAAGTAGTAAAATTGGCTTTTCAGTATGTGTCTTATTTACTGTTTTCTGAAAGCATTTGTATACAAAAGAAAAAAAAATCCAAAATGCTTTGAATGATTACACCGTTATCAGAATAGGGTCCCCTTGCCCCAGTAGATTTATGATGAGTCATTTTGGTCCCTTATCTTGCTTTCGAAACCTGAATCAGCTTCAGACCAGCAGAAATAGATTTATCCAAGTTTCTCATGCAGAGAGTTTCTTGATATACTGAGTGGATTGTGGTGTAATGGGCTGAAGTCTAACAAATGTGAATTTCAATCCTGACATTGCTTCTGTGTAACATTTAAGGTAATCTCAGGCAGCTTTGATGTTATCATCTGTGAAATGGGAATTATAAAATATAGCAAGTGGTTAGGATACGTGAGACAGTATGCAAAGTATCAAGACAGCACATAACATACAAGTGCTTACAAAGTGTTCAGTTCCTGGCTCCTTTTAAATCAGGTTTGGAATATGATGGGATATAATGACATAATAATGATGATATTTTCTAGTTTTTTATTCTACCAAGGAATCTAGTAGAATAGACTATAGGAGAATAGGACTAAAATCTAGACCTTTATGAATAGACAACCATCAGTTTGTGAATATTTTCTATGCTACGGTCACTTTTCTTTCTGGATATCTGTTCTACATTTAGCCTAAGACTTGAGTTAATAGGTGATCCTGAACCAGTCAGCTTGAAGAAAGACTCAGTGAGGGCTGTTCACACCTAAACCTCGACTCAGGGGGATGACATCCTTAGAGATCCAGGGGCAAAGAGCTCGAGGGGCCAGCATTAGACCTTATACTTTTGGTCTTATAATTAAGTTTGTAACAATCAGTACTGACCAAAGACTTCAACACTGAGTACTGGTGATATAATGAAGGCTAATAATTCTCAGGACAGCCGTTTCCAAAATGGCTTAAGATAAGTACATACTGTAAAGGCAGAATTATAGAAATGGTTATGAGACTTCACTCACGCAGGGATAGAAGGGATTTGATTTGGGTTTTGCTTTGTTCTAGATGTGGTTTTGTGAATAGGAATCAACTGGTGCCTCTCAGAGTCTGATTTTTTTCATTTTTCTTTGAATGTGTAAAAACTTTAATATGGTTTGGTATTTAGGAGACACTACTGTTGTCTATTAGGTATGCATTTCAGAAACTTTATTTTATACTTAGACATCTCAAATGTTTCCCCCCTTAAAACAAAAGGTATGTTTTTCTTCCAGTATACTGGTCCTTTGGTTAGATCTAGATAGAAAGAAAGATACTGATTTCCATTGGAAGGTCCTCATTTCTGCTGGTGAATTTGCTGGTAGTTTTAAGAAGTTGGATTTTCCACATGGTATGAATTCCTGAGACTCCAGTTTCTAGTGGTGGAATCGATTTTCTTCCTAGAGGCTGCTGTGTGGAGCTGGCTGTAGTGCGTGCCAACGAATTATGGAAGACAGAATAATGCTCCATTATCATAAGAGGTAAATAACTGGATAGAAAGTCCCTTTTAAAGACTCTAACAAAAAGCTACGCTAGAGCCTTGTTATCCATTTGAGTGCAGCTTAGGGGGTCTTTGAACCCAAGACAGAAAATATAATCAAAATTTTCTCTAAAAAAAATCAGAGCTAAGCCATTAGAATTACTCAAAGGTTATCCATTGAGATACTACATTTCTTGAAATATTGCCCTCTTCTCTTTCCCATTTATTAGGCATTACTTCACAGAATTCAGCTCAGCCTAAATGTTTTCAGTGAAAATAAATGCTATTTAAAAAGACAAGTCAGAAGTAAAATCAGAATCAAAATATTATACAGATTTGTATATCCACACCTTAGGTTAACCATAATAAAGGGCCAATATGCCTTTAATCCTGTAGCAGTGCTCCCTTGAGGGCAGCTCCCCAATTTCTTCACTTAAGGTTTTGCAATACCAAGAATGTTTTAGTGCAGAATTGCTCAAATTGTTGTCTATGGACCATCTGCTACAAAATCCCCAGGGTGCTAATAAAAAGGATTGGTTCTTGGGACTTTCTTTCACACCTATGATTTAGAAAATCTAGAGGGCATATCCTTAATCAATTTTAATTCTGGAAATAGCACTCATTGGATTAGAAGAAGGAGTTCTTATCATCAAGGTAGTAAAATTGAATGTAAAAACTTGACACAACTGAAGATTTTTTGCTGATTAATGTGTTAATTTATTCAGTAATCACATATTGAGTGCCCATGATGAACCAGACAGTAAGAATAAAGAGATAAATATGAAAGTGAACCTACCACTTAAGAATGAACAGTTAGTTTGTGGGGAGACAGATGACTAAACATATAATTATAATACAGTGTGATAATCCTGAACCAGGAGGTATAGCCACCATTATGAAGGATGAAAGAGGGAGTGACTTAATGCTTGGTGGGGTTGGGAAAGGCTTCACCACTGGAGGACCAAGAAAGGGTTTGCTCATCAGTCACTGTGGGAAAGTTGTACTGAGCAGAGGTTTAATGTATGGAAGAAACTTAGGTGTACCAGGCAAATTTTGGTTCATTGAGATAGTATAGAGCCAGTTCCAGGGGAAGGGTGAGGAATCAATTAAGATATGGTTGCCTTTTGGGGGAAGATTTCCAAGCTACTCTAAAATTTTTAAACAAAGTCATACCATGATGAAAATATTATCTAGAGATTGTTCTAGGGGTTATGGGTAAAACAGGCTAAATTAGAAATGAGACTTAGAGATAAACCAAGAGACATTTTTGCACCAGGCATATAGAGATCTAAGTGAGGAGCTGTGCAAATGAAAATTAGAGGTTAAACAGAAGTGACGTTTTAGAGCATGAAACATTAGCATTTGATAGAACTATTCTGACCTAACACTCATTCATGAAGTTATGCACTTTTCTATATTCATGGCTCAAGACTCAATCATTTTAAAAGTGTGATTTCTTCCCTTTTTGTGTATTTTGACCGTGGCAAACACATAATCCTTATCTGATGTAGTGATTTATTTACATATTATAATTTATTAATACCTCCCCAATATGTATCATATATGGAAATATCCTACCATTAAGTTTGCTGATAATACCATAAGGGATTTAGGAAAAATGTATTCTACTGGTAATTATTTTGTGTCCTATAACTTCATTAAATTCTTCATCTAGACTTCAGGAAGATATATGTGCTGTATTAATGGCCTATTGCCTAGTAACAAGAGTTTTGAAATGAAGGATGAAATTACCCAGAAGCAATCTGTATGAATGATGGGCAAAGTGAGATAATGAAAATACAGTGTGGGGGGCCTCCTTGATACCATATATCAGTTGAGGATGTACAAATTAATTTAACTATTAAATATTTGGAACTCAAATCTTTCATAAAGAATTTCTTTCCAGTTAACATTGGTAGAATAACAGTAACCTAGTATTCCTTACTAAAGAGACACTATATTAGAATGACACTATTTTTGATGTAGATGTGAACTGCATGGATGTGAAATTCTCTAGAGACTCTAGAATAGAAATGGCCTGCAGGCCAAATCTGGCCTAGTGCCTGTTTTTTTAAACAAAGTTGTATTGGAACACAGTCACCTTCATTCATTTATGTATCAACTGGCTAACTTTGTGCTGTAACAGCATGGTGAATAGTTGCAACAGAGACTTTATGGCCCACCAAACCTAAACTATTTACCACGTGGCCTTTAACTGGCCCCTGCTTAAGAAAAAAAGTTTGCTGACCCATGCTCTGGAAAGAAAAATAATTATATTAGGGGAGCACAGAGGAGGAGGTCATTCTCTTCTACTGCCCTTGAAGTTCTGCTTTTGATTCTCCGCATTCCTAGATAGGAAATTACACATTATATCCTTCCCTCATGTCCTTCCTACCTATAGGCATTAGGAGTGGGTCAGTTGTCATTAAATTAGCTCCCTGACCTCAACTCCTTTCCTATCACTCTTGCCTTGTACTCTGAGCCACACAAGCCCCCTTGCTGTTCCTTAAAAACAACGTTTTTATACTCACTTCAGGATTTTTCAACAGCCCAGAATGCTCTTCCGTTATGTCTTCATGTAGATAGTTCCCTATCCTTCAGTTGCCCCCTTAAATGTCATATGTCCAGAGAGGACTTTCCTGACCACCCTATTTACCTTATGGTCCTTATTCCCCATCACTTTTAACTCATTCCTCTCTTTTATTTTTTCATTGAGTGAATCACCATCTGTAATTAAGTCTGCTTTTTCACTTATTTATTGCCTATTTCCTCCACTAGACTGTCAGCTGCAACACCCAGAGCAGTGTTTGGCACATAAAAGGCCTCAGTATTTGTTGACACTGGTGTTGAAATGATCTCCTAGGAGGTAAAGTTGACACTGTAATGTCAAGAGACAGCAATATAGCCTAGATCTAGTTTCAGAAATTTATTTATCCTCGTGCAAATTAATGTGTGAAAAGGTTCATAATTTCACAGACACCTAAGGCCTAATTTTACTTACAAAATACCCTAGGGAACCTCAATAAGCTTCCCACTGAAAAATGACTATCCTAGTATAGTTTTTTGAAAGTCTTAACATTCTATTTTATAAGCAAATACTCTATACCTTCTTCAGCTCCAAGTTCTTATCTGATGCCTGGGTAATTTTAGAAGCCATTTTTAGGTATGTCAGTTTTCAGCTATAACATTAACCTGAGGGTAAGAGAGCAGCTAAATAACAAGTGAACAGCCCCCTCGATTATGACTAACTTTGTATATTGGTCTCATCATTTATACGTGCAAGAACACACACACTGGAAATGCTAGTGGAAGCTAAACTACCTCCTTTTTAATCAGTGGTGTCCTAACTGGGTTTCAGAGTAACCCTCCCTAGGAAAGAGAGCTCAGTTATATTTGCTGCTTTCATTTTCAGATAAATTCCATGTACTGTGACATACTGTTCTCATTAGCTAAGCAAATTAGGTTACAAAATCTAGGTGGGCAACTCTTAGTGTCAAAGAAACAGCTATTTGACTCCAATTAAAGAGATAAGGCTTGGCAAAGCTCTAGTGCTTTCATGAATTTGACAAGATAGTTTTGGATATGGTCAAAGTTATTAACATGGTTGAACAGTTATGTTATACCACAGAATCAGCAAAGGAAAAACGATTGTCAGCTAGCTTCACTTGCTCAAGATACTTGAAATGGAGTGCAGGTTACAAAGCATGTACTCTAACAAATTTGAACTTTGTCAGTGTTCCATATACCTAATTCAGGACAAAACAGTGTTGTTTATGTAGTGTGTTGACTTATGAGACATCTGGGGACTCTGTGAACTTAAGTGCATGGCCTGAGTCACTCTTTAATTAGTAAGATGCTGGAGTGCTATTTAGTAAATTACTCCTACAGTGCAGTAAATGACCCCCTGATCTCTGAAGAAAAGAAAAAAACAAAACTCTGCATCCTTGTGTACTTAATTTAGACCTAATTTATTATCAGAATTCATTTTAGCAATAAAAAATAGAGTACATTCTTTCATTTAAAGCTGAAACTGTGGTGTGTTTTGTTTTGACTGGCATCAACTAGATTTACAATTCTGTCTACATAGTTCAGCTCAGTTTGCATGACCCCTAGTGCCAAATCTGTGACACCATTTTTAGTTTATGGTTCAGATGTATTGGATTATTTGGTGTTAATTACATGTTTCTTTTAAGACACCTCTTTTAATTTTGCTAATCTTTTTTTATGCACTAAGTTGTGCCCCTACACCCAGTACATGTGTCAAAGTATGAGTACCCAATGTAAATAATTAAGTTTAAATGAGGTAATAAGGGTGGGGGCCCCTAAGCCACTAGGACAGGTATCCTTAGAAGAGAATTAGAGATTATCTCTTTCTGGATGTGCACAGAGGAGGGGCTGTGTGAGGATACAGTGAGAAGATGCTGTCCGCAAACCATAAAGAGGGGCCTCTCCAAAAACCAATCCTGCTAGCACCTGATCTCAGACTTCTAGCTTCGAACTGTGACTTCTTGCAGTGACCCTAAAAGGCCTCCTTGAAATCTTTGTCTTAATGCTGTGCTTTTTATTACAGAGAAAACAAATGAAAACAATGACCTTTAAAATATATATTTTTCTGTCTGCTGATAGTCTTTCACTGCCAGCTACCCTGTTTGTATCAGTAAAACCTGATGATCCAAAAAAAAAAGAAAAACAAAAGCAAAAAACACCTTGAAGATCGATTTCCTTGGGACTCTAAGGTTTATATCTTCTACCAAAAGATTCCTTGAGATTTATTGAACTCAAATAAGACTTTGCTAGAAGACACAGAACTAAAATGACATATCCATGGTACGCCCTGGGAACAGTAGTCGTTCAAGATAAAATCTTCTGGGAACTCACAGATACGAAGGTTATGACACTTTTGACTGTTATTATGCAAAGGTTTTTAAGGCAGCCTTTCTGGCTAATGAGAAATGCTCTAAGTCGTACCTACTTCATTATCCAACATGAATTCCCTTCAGGACATTTTTAATCGGTACTTTTATGTCAAGTGTTGTCATGTATTTAATTTGTTTCTCTGGTAATATAATAAATGTGTGTAGCGCTCATAGTTAAAAAGTTTCCTCATATAGGTTATTTTATTTTGGAAACTCACATGTATTACAGTATTTGAAAAATCTACACCCTTAATGGATTATTTAAACACTTTTCTGCAAACAAAAATTTAGTAAGCTTCAGATGAATTTATCAATACATTTAACAGTCTTGACCTACTATATGGCTCCTGTGCTCAATAAAAAGGCAATTCATATTCTTTTCAAGAACATACGGAAAATTTACCAAATCTGATCAAAGAATAAGCAAAAAGGAAGTTTCAACAAATTCCCCTGAAACAGTTAACATGCAGAACAACATACCTGTTAGGATAATAGAAATCTCTTTACAGTCCCCATATCATGTGAACCAAGGGGAACACAAAAAATTGTATATAACCTATAAAATGAGACAGTAAGTTCTATAACCTCAATTTTCGTATGAGCTTGGAAATGAATGAACACCAAAGGATCCATCTTGGAGCCTTCTTGGAGTGGAGTCTTGGGGGATTTCATAGAGGAGTGGAAAGAACAGTTCCCAGCATTGATGAACTAACTGCCTGAGGAGAGGGTCCCTCTCAGAAGGGAAATACTCAGAACAGGTCTGGTCAGAGCATGGGCTACATGGAAATCAAAATGAGGGGCCTTGGCAGATAAGTGGCATCAGAGGTGAAGTATTGGGAAGGCCCCACTTTTGGGGAGAGAAGGGAACTTAGAAGAAGGAATGTCCTTTACAGGCTTAGTGCAAAGGTAAAGGAAGTATCAACTGGTGGAAGATTCTAAGAAACCAGCTAGCATCACAGAATTGGATCTCCTTCCCTTCAAAGTTTGTGCCACTTAAATCAGGTATAATTTACACGAGGGAAAAAAGTTACTCTGATTACATGTTAAAGTTTGATAAAATTTTACAAACATACACGGTTTACAAATGTGACCACGATCACAATCAAGATATAGATTTACATCAGCCCCAAATTTCCCTTGTGTCCCTTTGTAGTCAGTTCCCTTTCCTAGATCCTGGAAACCACTTATCTCTTTTCTGTTCCCATAATTTTACCCTTCCCAGCATATCATATAAATAGATCATATGTACCTTTTTGAATGTGGCAGAATGCTTTCACATAACATGACGATTTGGAGATTCATCCATATTGTAGCATGTGTCTGTATATTAAAAAAAATTGCTGAACAGTAATCCATTGTATTTATACCACACCTTGTTCATCTATTCACAGATGATGGGCATTGGGTTGTTTTTAGTTTAGATGACTGAATGAATTACTATAAAAAATTACATAAAGTTTTTGGTATGGGCAGGTATCTTTATTATTTATTTATTTGGGGTAAGTACTTAGGTAAGTGTGAATGGGCCACAGGGTGTCCAGAGATTTGGCCAAACATTATTCTGGATGTTTCTGTGAGGGTGTTCTTGGATGAGATTAACTTTTTCTTTTAACGTCTTTATTGGAGTATAATTGCTTTACAATGGTGTGTTAGTTTCTGCTTTATAGCAAAGTGAATCAAATATACATATACATATATCCCCATATCTCCTGCCTCTTGCATCTCCCTCCCACCCTAATTCCACCCCTCTAGGTGGTCACAAAGCACCGAGCTGATCACTCTGTGCTCTGCTGCTGCTTCTCACTATCTATTTTACATTTGGTAGTGTATATATGTCAATGCCACTCTCTCACTTCGTCCCAGCTTACCCTTCCCACTCCCCGTGTCCTTAAGTCCATTCTCTACATCTGCATCTTTATTCCTGTCCTGCCCCTAGATTCTTCAGAACCTTTTTTTTTTTTTTAGATTCCATATATATGTGTTAGCATATGGTATTTGGTTTTCACTTACTGACTTACTTCACTCTGTATGACAGACTCTAGGTCCATCCACCTCAATACAAATAACTCAATTTCGTTTCTTTTTATGGCTGAGTAATATTCCATTGTATATATGTGCCACATCTTCTTTATCCATTCATCTGTCGGTGGACACTTAGGTTGCTTCCATTTCCTGGCTATTGTAAATAGAGCTGCAATGAACATTGTGGTGGTACATGACTCTTTCTGAATTATGGTTTTCTCAGGGTATATGCCCAGTGGTGGGATTGCTGGGTCGTATGGTAGTTCTATTTTTAGTTTTTAAGGAACCTCCATACTTTTCTGAATAGTGGCTGTATCAATTTACATTCCCACAAACAGTGCAAGAAGGTTCCCTTTTCTCCACCCCCTCTCCAGCATTTACTGTATTTACTGTAAAAAAAATTTACTGTAGATTTTTTGATGATGGCCATTCTGACTGGTGTGAGGTGATACCTTATTGTAGTTTTGATTTGCATTTCTCTAATGATTACTGATGTTGAGCATCCTTTCATGTGTTTGTCGGCAGGCTGTATATCTTCTTTGGAGAAATGTCTGTTTAGATCTGCGCATTTTTTGATTGGGTTGTTTGTTTTATCAATATTGAGCTGCATGAGCTGCTTGTATATTTTGGACATTAATCCTTTCTCAGTTGCTTCATTTGCAAATAGTTTCTCCCATTCTGAGGGTTGTCTTTTCATCTTGTTTATGGTTTCCTTTGCTGTGCAAAAGCTTTTAAATTTCATTAGATCCCATTTATTTTTGTTTTTATTTACATTTCTCTAGGAGGTGGGTCAAAAAGGACCTTGCTGTGATTTATGTCATAAAGTGTTCGGCCTATGTTTTCCTCTAAGAGTTTGATAGTGTCTGGCCTTACATTTAGGTCTTTAATCCATTTTGAGTTTATTTTTGTGTATGGTGTTAGGGAGTGTTCTAATTTCACTCTCTTACATGTAGCTGTCTAGTTTTCCCAAGACCACTTATTGAAGTGGCTGTCCTTTCTCCATTGTATATTCTTGCCTCCTTTATCAAATATAAGGTGACCATATGTGCCTGGGTTTATCTCTGGGCTTTCTATCCTGTTCCATTGATCTTCCTGTTTTTGTGCCAGTACCATACTGTCTTGATTACTGTAGCTTTGTAGTATAGTCTGAAGTCAGGGATCTTGATTCCTCCAGCTCCATTTTTCGTTCTCCAGATTGCTTTGGCTATTCGGGGTCTTTTGTGTTTCCATACAAATTGTGAAATTTTTTGTTCTAGTTCTGTGAAATATGCCAGTGGTAGTTTGATAGGGATTGCACTGAATCTGTAGATTGCTTTGGGTAGTAGAGTCATTTTCAGAATGTTGATTCTTCCAATCCAAGAACATGGTATATCTCTCCATCTATTTGTATCATCTTTAATTTCTTTCCTCAGTGTCTTATAATTTTCTGCATACAGGTCTTTTGTCTCCTTAGGTAGCTTTATTCCTAGATATTTTATTCTTTTTGTTGCAATGGTAAATGGGAGTGTTTTCTTGATTTCACTTTCAGATTTTTCATCATTAGTGTATAGGAATGCCAGAGATTTCTGTGCATTAATTTTGTATCCTGCTACTTTACCAAATTCATTGATTAGCTCTAGTAGTTTTCTGGTAGCATCTTTAGGATTCCCTATGTATAGTACCATGTCATCTGCAAACAGTGACAGTTTTACTTCTTCTTTTCCGATTTGGATTTCTTTTATTTCTTTTTCTTCTCTGATTGCTGTGGCTGAAACTTCCAAAACTTTGTGGAATAATAGTGGTGAGAGTGGACAACCTTGTCTTGTTCCTGATCTTAGAGGAAATGGTTTCAGTTTTTCAGCATTGAGAATGATGTTGGCTGTGGGTTTGTCATATATGGCCTTTATTATGTTGAGGTAAGTTCCCTCTGTTTACTTTCTGGAGGGTTTTTATCATAAATTGGTGTTGAATTTTTTCAAAAGCTTTTTCTGCGTCAGTTGAGATGATCATATGGTTTTTCTTCTTCAACTGGTTAATATAGTTTATCACATTGATTTGTGTACATTGAAGAATCCTTGCATTCCTGGGATAAACCCCACTTGATCATGCTGTATGATCCTTTTAATGTGCTGTTAGATTCTGTTTGCTAGTATTTTGTTGAGGATTTTTGCATGTATGTTTATCAGTGATATTGGCCTGTAGTTTTCGTTTTTTGTGGCATCTTTGTCTGGTTTTGATGTCAGGGGATGGTGGCCTCAGAGAATGAGTTTGAGAGTGTTGCTCCTGCTATATTTTGGAAGAGTTTGATAAGGGTAGGTGTTAGCTCTTCCCTAAATGTTTGATAGATTGTGCCTGTGAAGACATCTTGTCCTGGGCTTTTGTTTGTTGTAAGATTTTAATCACAGTTTCAATTTCAATGCTTGTGATCGGTCTGTTTACATTTTCTTTTTTTTCCTGGTTCAGTGTCAGAAGGTTGTGCTTTTCTAAGAATGTGTCCATTTCTTCCAGGTTGTCCATTTTATTGGCATAGAGTTGCTTGTAGTAATCTCTCATGATTCTTTGTATTTCTGAAGTGTCAGTTGTTACTTCCTCTTTTTCATTTCTGAGTCTGTTGATTTGAGTCTGCTCCCATTTTTTCTTGATGAGTCTGGCTAATGGTTTATCAATTTTGTTTCTTCTCAAAGAACCAGCTTTTAGTTTTATTGATCTTTGCTATCGTTTCCATCATTTCTTTTTCATTTATTTCTGATTTGATCTTTATGATTTCTTTCCTTCTGATAACTTTGGGGCTCTTTTGTTCTTCTTTCTCTAATTATTTAGGTGTAAGGTTAGGTTGTTTATTGAGATGTTTCCTGTTTCTTGAGGGAGGATTGTATTGCTATAAACTTCCCTCTTACAACTGCTTTTGCTGCCTCCCATAGGTTTTGGGTTGTCGTGTTTTCATTGTCATTTGTTTCTAGGTATTTTTTGATTTCCTCTTTGATTTCTTCAGTGATATCTTGGTTATTTAGTAGTGTATTGTTTAGCCTCCATGTGTTTGTATTTTTTACAGATTTTTTCCTGTAATTGATATCTAGTCTCATAGCGTTGTGGTCGGAAAAGATACTTGATACGATTTCAATTTTCTTAAATTTACCAAGGCTTGATTTGTGACTCAAGATATAATCTATCCTGGAGAACGTTCCATGAGCACTTGAGAAGAAAGTGTATTCTGTTTTTTTGGATGTAATGTCCTATAAATATCAATTAAGTCCATGTTTTTAATGTGTCATTTAAAGCTTGTGTTTCCTTATTTATTTTCATTTTGGATGATCTGTCCATTGGTGAAAGTGGGGTGTTAAAGTCCCCTACTATGATTGTGTTACTGTCGATTTCCCCTTTTGTGGCTGTTAGTATTTGCCTTATGTATTGAGGTGCTCCTGTGTTGAGTGCATAAATATTTACAATTGTTATATCTCTTGGATTGATCCCTTGATCATTGTGGAGTATCCTTCTTTGTCTCTTGAAATAGTCTTTGTTTTAAAGTCTACTTTGTCTGATATGAGAATTGCTACACCAGCTTTCTTTTGATTTGCATTTGCATGGAATATCTTTTTCCACCCCCTCACTTTCAGTCTGTATATGTCCCTAGGTCTGAAGTCGGTCTCTTGTAGGCAGCATATATATATGGGTCTTGTTTTTGTATCCATTCAGCCAGTCTGTGTCTTTTGGTTGGAGCGTTTAATCCATTTATATTTAAGGTAATTATCGATATGTATGTTCCTATTACCAATTTCTTAATTGTTTTGGGTTTTTTTTTTTTGGTAGGTCTTTAACTTCTCTTTTGTTTCCTGCCTAGAGAAGTTCCTTTAGCTTTTGTTGTAAAGCTGGTTTGGTGGTGCTGAATTCTCTTAGCTTTTGCTTGTCTGTAAAGGTTTTAATTTCTCCATCGAATCTGAATGAGATCCTTGCTTGGTAGAATAATCTTGGTTGTAGCTTTTTCCCTTTCATCACTTTAAATATGTCTTGCCACTGCCTTCTGGCTTGCAGACTTTCTGCTGAAAGATCAGCTGTTAACCTTATGGGGATTCCCTTGTATGTTATTTGTTGTTTTTCCTTTGCTGCTTTTACTGTTTTTTCTTTGTATTCAATTTTTGATAGTTTGAATAATATGTGTCTTTGTGTGTTTATCCTTGGATTTATCCTGTATTGAACTCTCTGTGCTTCCTTGACTTGATTGACTATTTCCTCTCCCTTATTAGGGAAGTTTTCAACTATAATCTGTCCAAATATTTTCTCAGTCCATTTCTTTTTCTCTTCTTCTTCTGAGATGCCTATAATTCGAATTTTGGTGCATTTAATGTTGTCGCAGAAGTCTCTGAGACTGTCCTCAGTTCTTTTTATTCTTTTTCCTTTATTCTGCTCTGCAGTAGTTATTTCCACTATTTTTTCTTCCAGGTCACTTATCCGTTCTTCTGCCTCAGTTATTCTGCTATTGATTCCTTCTAGAGAATTTTTAATTTGTTTTATTGTGTTGTTCATCATTGTTTGTTTGCTCTTTAGTTCTTCTAGGTTCTTGTTAAACGTTTCTTGTATCTTCTCCATTTTATTTCCAAGATTTTGGATCATCTTTACTATCATTACTCTGAATTCATTTTCAGGTAGACTGCCTATTTCCTCTTCATTTGTTTGGTCTGGTGAGTTTTTACCTTGCTCCTTCATCTGCTATGTGTTTCTCTGTGTTCTCATTTTACTTAACTTACTGTGTTTGGGGTCTCCTTTTCACAGGCTGCAGGTTTGTAGTTCCTGTTGTTTCTGGTGTCTGCCCCCAGTGGCTAAGGTTGGTTCAGTGGGTCATGTAGGCTTCCTGGTGGTGGGGACTGCTGCCTGTGTTCTGGTGGATGAGGCTGGATCTTGTCTTTCTGGTGGGCAGGTCCACGTCTGGTGGTGTGTTTTGGGGTGTCTGTGGCCTTATTATGATTTTAGGCAGCCTCTCTGCTAATGGGTGGGGTTGTGTTCCTGTCCTGCTAGTTGTTTGGCATAGGGTTGCCAGCACTGTAGCTTGCTGGTCGTTGAGTGAAGCTGGGTCTTGGTGTTGAGATGGAGATCTCTGGGAGAATTTTGCCATTTGATATTACGGGGAACTGGGAGTTCTCTTGTGGACCAGTGTCCTGAAGTTGGCTCTCCCACCTCAGAGGCACAGCACTGACTCCTGGCTGGAGCACCAAGAGCCTTTCATCCACATGGCTAAATGGTAGGTGTACAGAAGCATAGAAATGAGTTTGTCACTGTAGGGCAGGCTGGAATAGTTGAGAAATGCTTGGATAAACTAGCAGGCGGCCACTGGCCCCAGGAAGTTCCCCTCCGGCTCCCCACGCCCCCGGCTCCGCTGCCCTTCCACGGTGGTGCATGGGGTGCACACCGAGCCCTGCTTCTGACACAGAGCGATCGCAGACTCGGGTAGCGCGGTGGCCTCAAAAGGCACGCCTGTCCCCGCCGCCACCACCAGGCAGCCCCGGTCCTCTGAGGGTCACCTGCACAGGCTCCGCCTGGCACAGCGCATGGCACCTGCGGGCCCTCGGGCCCCACTGGCAGCAGTGATGCAGGGATGAGGATGGGCTGTGAGTGGCAGAGAGGTTGTCGGGGTGCCTGGTCCCACGGAAATGAGTCTTTGTGCGCCCCTCTCTGGCACACCCTCCCCTGGCACCCTGAATTGCTTTTAACAGGCAATTTTTAAATTCCTCTCCCTATTCCATCGCTTACCTGCTGCTGTCATGGGCATTGGAACCCCAAAGCAAGATGAGATTCAGAAAATAAAGTTACAGTTTTTAAACATGGATTTCTGACCTTAAAATATGACTACTGTTATATGGTAATTAATTCTTTCAAGAAAACTGTCTTCTAGTTTTGTAGGGGAAAGACTATCAAGAATACTCATTATATTTACATCTTTAACTCTGTTCTGGGCAACTGGTTGAGGCTGCTTCAAACTGGCAATGTTCATAGTATTTTCTTTAAAACCCATGCCGAGGGTACTGTCAATGTAACCTAGTACATTTCTTTCCTCATATGACATTTGGTCTATAATTTGGTAGACAGCGTTTTCACATTCTTAAATGTGAAAATTTGTCTATGGTGTTTAAACCCGTAAATATCAGGGTACTTGTCCAAACTGTATTGTTTAGTTTTTGTTTACTAATAAATCTGATATTATACGTAATCTTTGCTATGAATAATAAAAAATCTTTAAAAAAATGTCAGAAGTTCAATCTGCATCACTTGTTTTGTGTTAGATGCATTCAAGACACTTTTCAAACCTTTATGGAGTATAGCAGAGGAACACAGAGCCCCGGTTCCATGGGCTTAAGATTACTGAGGAACAGGGTAGATGTATGTCCCAGCCTCCCTCCTAGGTCTGTTTCTTGATGTCTATACACATGCTTTGTGACAACAGTGATTGTACTGGGGCCACATTTATTCAGACAAATATTGACATGCAATATTGACATTTAAATATATTAACATTTCCATTCTCAGCTGACTCATTTACTGGGAACGAGTTTACATGCCAATCCATAGTAGGCAGCTAATAAATATTTGTTGGATGAATAAATGAACATATGGGCTGATATGCATGAGATCTTAAAAAATGAAGTGTGGCATATTTTTTGCGATAAATCACTGTTTCTTCTTGATGTTCATGGTATTGACTTTTCACTTATAACTGATATTCAGTATAACACATAATAACACATATAATAATAGATGTAATACGTAATAACAATTGATGGAAACTGTAGTGAAGAAGGAGAAAGAAAAGGAGGGAATTTTTTAAAAAACAAATGGGAATAGTGCAAGAAGTATTGTGTGATATATTGAGTGGACCTATGAAGTGCTACTCACAGGATATCCCTTTTGTGCAGTTCAGAAAACTCACTGAAATTGGTGTTGACTAGTCTGAATTTCTTTAGAGGAGAAATTACCCACCAGAGATGTGGGGGACCTCTTGCTTCTTCAGTTTAATTGAGCTGAATGGCAGTGGTCCTCTCTGACACCAGAAGAGGAGGAAGTGGAGTGTTTTCTCACCTGGATTTGCATGACCTTGGACACCTCGTGGATGTCAGGTGGAGGCTCACTAGGCCTTGCTGACATTGGAGTGGGGGAGTGGTGGTGAAGCCCAGGGATAAGTAGCTCTGCCTTGCACCACCTTGTTAAGTCTTTTAGTTATTGGCTGGAGGTGGAGGCTCAGCTCATCCCAGGACCCCTCTTACACCACCCTGATGGAGAATTAGATCATCGCCTGCTTCCACTGGGCAAAGAAATGAAGATCAACTCCCCTCCTTGGCCCCTTTGAAACTGCTAGGCAAGGGTTATGTGGTTTTTCTGTTGGCATTTGGTTGGAGTAGGTTAGGTATTGCCAAAAAGGTTTTCTGGTATTAGGGTACCCTTTCCTCAGTTCTTTGGCTAGGGGAAACAGGTATGTCTTAGAGTTCCTTTTTGTATGTGCTTGTTGGCAATTCTGGATCAGAGACTTCTGTAGTCCCCTGTCTAGGATATATAGGGTGATAAGGAAACCCAGAGAATTCACCACCATGATGTTCCTCAAAGTCAAGGTTCCTTTCTTTCCTCCTTTTGGAGCCTTCCTTTGCTTGCTTTTTGGCTTATGTAGGGTTTTTAAATTTAAGGAGGAGAGATTCATCTGAGTGGAAGCAGAAGTCTCAACGTTATTGTTTAAACCTTTTTAATTGGCTATTCTGCTACTTATAACCCAGATAATATTAAATGATGGAATTCTAATGCTAACCAATAGCTACATGGCAAAGATGTGTGAGCTACATATGTTTTAAAGTTTCAGTAGTTAAAATAGTCACTTCATTGAAACTCTGATCCAGAATGAAATCATTGGAAGTATCAATTATGGAAGCACAACAGTATTTTAGAGGCAGGTCTCCTCATCATTTAACTAGGATATACTCTCCATTTTGCTTCCTTCTAGATGGGGTAGGTTTTGTTGTGATCTTTCTAAGCTCTCACTGGTATCAGTGTGTGTGTGTGTGTGTGTGTGTGTGTGTGTGTGTGTGTGTGTGTGTGTGTGTGTGTTCCTTCTTGGCTTATTTAGGACCAGACTTATGCCTTGACACATGTAAATGGGGAGCACTTTTTTGTCCACCAGGATACTGACCTTCTCCTCAGACAGACCCTATCCTTGCTACTAACTTTTTTTTTCTTGGCTGCCAAAATGATTACTTACTGATTCACTGTGGAGACATAAGATTCTTTCTCCAATCTCTGTAGATTGGCTTTTTAAAAACTGCCTTGCTACCAGAGGCTTTGTTTGTTACTAGGGCAATCACCATGGTGACAAAATAATGACAATATCTGTAATAAAGACTCTGATTCCATTTTTGATATTTGACTTCTGACAGTGTTCAAGACCCACACCTCCCTCCTTCCCTCTTGCCCCATATCTGGACAAGAAAGAGTGTGAACACTCACTTTTGCTGTGGGTGGGAAGTTCAAACCACTCAAGGCCATCACACCTATGGGAACCATTAGTGAACCCTACCTTTTTAACCACAGTAAAAGCCAAAGTCAGTTACCCCTTTTTGCTATCAAGCTATTTTCAGACCTGCTTGACCTGGCTCTCCCCAGAAAGCCTCATTCTGTGAGTAATAAATATCTTAATACCTTCATGGTGCCTGTATGGTCTTATCAGTCTTGACATCTGAACCAAAGTTTGGCCACAACAGTATCCTTATCTTTGCAGTACAGATATCACAGTGATGAGATGTTAGGAGATCACTGGAGAATTTACCATGAGTTCCCGTCAGGATATTTTTTCTTCAGAGGGAACAGTGGCAGGAGGTGCTAAGGGCTTGCTTACACTCAGTAGATGGAGATTCTAGACATCATATAGGCAGCTCTTTGAGGACAATGGCTGTGATTGTCTTGTTCATTGTGTATCCTTAGCATTTAACACAGTACCTGGCACATAATAAGATGCTCAGCAAGCTTTATTGAGTGGATGAATTAAGCCCTGTGTTCTTCTAGAGGGCTCTGGTCTCTAGAGAGGAGAAGGAAGTCCCCTGGGCAGAGATCTGCTCTAGAGCTGTAGACATGATTGATAACCAGCGTGGAAAAAACAGAGATGCACAGCTTGTGAATGTTAAATACTTTTGATTGAAAGGCATTGTGAATTGCTTGACTAAGCAGACATGCCTCTGAGCTTGCATAAACCAGAGTTACAAGTGGTTAAGAACTGTTTAAAAAATAAGGCAGGTAGGTCTGAAATGACATCCTTAATAGGAAAAAGCAGGAGTTAACAGTATGAGATTGTGCATATTTATACAGTAATAAGTAGCTGTGTGAAGAGACTTATCAGGTGTTTGTACATAGAGCTATGTAATTAAGTAATGACTGACAGAAAAATGCCAACTGGAAATCTCTGCTTTGTAGTTCTGGTTTCAGTCTTCCTCAGGCTTTGGGTAATTTGCCCCTCCTTGAAAAATTATTCATGTCTCTGATGTATTCCAGGAATAGACAAAAGTAAATTGGTAGAATCTTTGCTCTGTAGGTGCTTATAGTTCAGTAGGGAAGATAGACAAATGGACAATTAAATGATTTTGATTGAGTGCTATAACCGTGTAGTATGTACAAAGATTAGTGGAGCCTGTGAGACAACTCATATGGGAATATCAAAAAAAAATTCTCAAAGCATGAATAAGGTATGGAAGAGACTTCTATAGTTCACCAAGTTAGTTCTTTGGTAGTCACCCAGTTAAACTGACTTTTTTAGCTGTCTCTCACTGACTCACAGCCATATATAAATTAGAACATGGGATTAAGTTCTGGCCAGTTAGAAGTGGACAGGAAACAAATAACTCCAAGGCCCTAGACCAGAAGTTGAATAACTATGGCCTGGAGGCCAAATCTGGATGCTGCCTTTTTTTTTGTAAATAAAGTTGTATTAGAATACAGCTACATCGATTCATTTATATGTTGTCAGTGGTTACTTCAGTGCTATAATGGCAGAGTAGGGTACTTATAACTGAGACCGCATGTTTTTCAAAGCCCAAACTATTTACTATTTACTGTCTACTAACAGAGACAAATTTGCCAACACTGCCCTAGAAAATGGTGGAAACGTGATAGAAGGCTCAGGATAGAGACCCATCCAGAAAGCCTCTTAACCAAAAACAGATGTATTTTTTCACGTTAAACTCAGCAAAAAATCAAAAAACAAAAAAACAAGCAAAAAAACTCCAAGCCTCTGATTATATATAGCAATTTAGAGAAGGAAATGTTCAAAATATCTTAATTTGGTTGGTGTATTAGATTCCTATTTTCTGCTGTAACAAATTATCACAAACTTAGTGGCTTAAAACAGCACAAATTTATGTTCTTACAGTTCTGTAGGTCAGAAGTCTGACATGGGTCTCACTGGGATAAAATCAAGGTGTAAGCAGGGCTGTATTTCTTTATGGAGGCTCCAGGGGGGAATCCATTTCCTTGCCTCTTCCAAGGCAAGCTGTCATCTGTAGAGACATCTCGTAGAGATTGTCTTTTTGACTCGTGGCCTCCTTCTTCCATCTTCAAACCTAGAAACGTCAGGTATAGTCCTTACATTATATCACTGACCAACTCTTCTGCCTCCCTCTTCACTTTTAAGGATTCTTGTGATTGTATTGAGCCCACTTGGACAATCCATGATAATCTCTGTATTTTAAGATCAACTGATTAGCAAATTTAATTCCATCTGCAGCCTTAATTCCATGTAAGGTAACAGATTCCTGGGTTTCCAGGGATTGAGATGTAGGCATCTTTGGAGAGTCATTATTCTGCCTACTACAGTTAAGAGAGGAATTGTCATTTTAAAATCATTTGGAAATACCTCTGAGGGCTCTGTATACATGCATAACCCAGAAGAGAAAACGCCAGTAATTTTTTGGTATGGACTAGACACTCAATTTTCTATTTGTGTTTGGCTGTTTCCTTTTTAGAATATTGTTTATCTTCTTAATAAAAGGAAAGTGAGATTTCCTATTCCTTTAGATTTGTTGACTTTTGCCTAGTTGTTTTGAAAAAGACCTTTGGAGAGAACCTAATATTGTAAGTGATAGATTCAGATTGTTCTAATATCATTGTCAGTAGGCTTGAATACAAACTCATTTCTATCTGGAAAAAATAAAGCTTTATTGCATGGACTTCATGTCCTTTCTGAAGTAGATGAATTTGGTCACAGAAGCAGTAGAAAAATTAACTAGAATAATGTGTTGTTACTGTATAATGTGTAAAATATATTAGCGGAAGATTAATGCTCTTCTTTCTTTAAATAGTTAATGAAAAGATTAATTTTATTCTCTCACCAGAGAGTAAGATAAAATTTGAGGAAGCCTCCAAGTTTTGTGTATTTATCTTCTGAAACATTTTATAAAGCTTGGGAATCTCATGCTGTATTGGATTACTCAGCTATGGTTTAGCTCTTTGGCTAGGAGAA
Organism: Orcinus orca; assembly: GCF_937001465.1. Taxonomy (NCBI): domain Eukaryota; kingdom Metazoa; phylum Chordata; class Mammalia; order Artiodactyla; family Delphinidae; genus Orcinus; species Orcinus orca. The sequence continues at coordinate 52,897,514 of NC_064573.1, forward strand.
ACTTTGATAATTAAGTAGATAATTGCTCTAATCTGGGTCTGGCCTTTATACCTACTTCTGGCTTCCACTGAAGATATTAGCTAATAGTCATACTACTTGTTCAGTAGATATTGTGTTGGGAAAAACAATTGTTTTCTTTCTCTTTAGCAAGATGTTTTGAAGTCATTGTTTTTCTGGAAATTGTATTTCTTTTATGGTGTCCTTGGTGATGGAATGCTTATGGCATGAAATCTGTTGGTGCTTTTCACCTCATGCAGTCCATCCATGCTGCTATTGCCCACCCTTCATTGCTTTATTTTATACATTGTTATTATTTTTTAAAAATAGGGCTCACTTTTGTGTGCATGAAGGACACGGTTACTTTAAACGAGTGAAGCAAATATCATTGCAGCCTGGAAGAGGACTTTGATTCTTTAATTCCTGCACAACGAGTTCTGTGGCAGGTGGCTTAGGAATCCAAAGCATGTACAGAAACTGTGATGAGGCCTCCTATGCAATCTCTCCAGACCTGAAACAGCCCTTGCAAATGTTGATGGCTTGCAAATGCAACTGCCTAGGTTACATGCAAAATGAACATAATAAGTTTTTATTTCCCACGGTGATACACCAACAGCTACATTTGGTTTCTGATAGTTTGCAATTCAGTAAGAATAGCTTGGTTCAGTTTAGTTTATTGAAGACATAAAAATACTTGGCAGCCAGAGGCTGAAATTCGTGGTTCAAGAAAACAGGATTTCAAGAAGGAGCACAGGGAGTACATGGAACATGGGTACATTCAGCCCTTAGCAAACATGATTTATCCATTTAGTGAAAAGCAGCATCCCATAAACATGATGTATGTAATTACCGAGGGGGGGAATTCGATCTCTAGTTATATAGGATGTTACCTCAGGATTTTGTTGTGTACATCTTACCTTTTCAATAGTGTTCCTTTTGGCTGAAAATATTTCAGCTTCTCACTTTTCTCAGGAGAAAACTCTTCATTTTTATCCTTTGGAAAAAAAGAACTAGAAAAACAAGTTCCTTTACTCACTAACTGGCTTGAGATCTTAAGCATTACAGATGTCTGCAGTGAAAATGAAGGATTTCCTGAATTCAGCTGAATATCTTAAAACAAGCAGAACTATTTGGGAATAATTTTTAATAGAAAAATATTTTCTAGAAGTAAAAATTGAAAACTTCAGATTGGAAAATATTCATTAAACATGGGAGTTCATCATTAGGCATCAGAAATATTAGATAATGTAGGTAATAAAATCCACTCTGTTTTTTTTCATCTTCCACGTTAATGAAGTAAAATAACCCAGGATTTGTACTGAGAAAATCTAGGCACCATGAGCACTATATCCCAACACAGCCATGCCACACACTTGACTGGTTGTGTTTTGGTTTCTTTGTCTACCAAATAAACAGGCATGTTAACATCTGTCTTGCCTGCTACCTCACATGTATATTGTAACGATCAAATAGGATGATGCCTGCAGAAGTGGTAGGTCTCCTTTTGTGGACTCTTCTTTTTTTTTTTTTGGACTCTTTATTATTATGTAAAAAGTATGTCAATGGCTACTATAAGATATGTTCTTTGAGATGTTCCTTCATTGGTAATGTTGGAATCACACAATTCCACACACTTTTCCTGCCAGCCTTCTTTATTGCTAATGAAGCAGGTTGTAAGTAGTGGTAAGCTGGGGATAAAGGTTTTCTGTCATCATAGCCGTGAGAGGTAGTGTGAAGGTGGTGAACAGAATCCTGGTTTAAGATGGAGGTCTTTTAGTGTGAAATCATAGATAACCAATTAGAATTCTTTAAACCTCAGTTATCTCATGTATAAAATATATGAATAAAACCTACTGAAATTGTGTCACAAGATTGTCTTCATCAAAAGAAGCAAGCATATGGAAACTCTTTGGAAACTTAAAACCTACAGGTGGAAATTATTATCATTACTCTTTTATTTGGACATTGTAAACTTTAGCATTGATAAATGAAGCTACATGAAATAAAATTATTTCTTGGTAAAAACTTAATGCTATAATAGTGAAGGAGGCAATACCTTCTGTTTGTTTTCTGTGAGAAATAGCCCTCATGTAATTGCAGTAAATAAAATCTGTTATGCCTTTATAAATCTTTATTTAGTCAGAATGATGACTATTTCATATACTGACTTTTTGTTTTGAAAATGATGAGTCTTCTTTGTGAATAAAAACTTTAGGAGATTACAAGCCAACAACTGAATCACCACTTTTAAGACAGCTGAAACAAAATGTTTTTACAACACAGGTGTTTATTTAAGAAACTCCACATGTGAAAATCAATAATTTCAAAATAGACTAGTTGGGGTAGGGGATGGTGGGGTAATGACTTTTATAAAATTATTCATTGCTTATTAAGATCTTTAAAGGATTTTTAACAGTAGCTATATTATCTGATGAATTATGAAATAAGTACATTGGTATAATATGAAGTTAAGAACTAAGGGCTATAGGAAAAACTAAGGGAAAAGAAGTGACTTTTTTATTTTAGTAAAATGAAAAGCTTTTATGTAATGTGACATCATTTAAATCTACTAGGTATATTGAAATATTAAATATTGAATCAATGCATGTTATATATTTTTCTATATTTTTATTGTGATAAAATATACATAACATTATCAGTAATGGGATAAATCAAAATCAAGTGCCACCTGATAGGATACAATGAGAGGAACACCTCACTTCTGTGATATTCTTGGCAAAGGTGTATTATTGGTATCAAATCATAAGGACAAATCAGGCAAATCCAAATTAAAGAACAGACCATGAAACAGCCTGGGATTTCTAAAGTGTCATTGTCATAAAAATCAAGGAAAGGTGGAGAAACTGTTCCAGACTGATAGACTCTGAAATGACACTGCAAGTAGATACAACATAGGATTGATGTAGATCCTTTTGTTATAAAGTACACCATTGACACAATTGGTGAAACTTGAATAGTTTCTAACAATTAGATGTTAGTATCAGATCAATCAAATTCTTGAATTTTGGTAATTGTATGGTAGTTGTGAAAGCAACAGTCCTCGTTTGTAGGAAGTACACACTGTTTTGGGGCTGATGTGGCATCAGGTTTCCAACTTAGTCTCAATTCGTTGAAGCAAAGAAGTTCTTCATACTGTACTGGAAAATTTTCTATAAATTTGAGATTGAAATAAAAACAATTAAAAAAAGAGAATAAAAGAAAAAACTCCCTTGTTACTTTTCCTCCTTTTATGGTTATGAAAAAAATGTGTGATGTTTTGAGTCAGTTGGTTAAAAATGACAATTCCCTTAAATCATTTGCCCTCACAGATTAAATGCCCTTTCTCCCTTCTTCACCAACAGTATACATTTTTAGATTGTTTTGATTTTCTTTATGTCTTTAATTTCAGGTCTCTAGCAGTTTCTGTGACTCTTCTGAGCTTTATTTGTCAGAATTATGTATTGCAGCAATTTCAATTATGCATGTGAGATGATTAGTATCTTTGGGTGTGTTTTCAAATACCTAGGTGTTGGAACAGTGTAGATGATTTTTAATTTTGTAAGAAATGATGTTATTCACTTTGAATCAGTAATAATAACTTCTTTTTATAATATTTACTAGCCAAAATATCAGAGCTATGAGACAATATATGCTATATTAGTTCCTTGGGTTAGGATCTAAATATCCAAGTATTTAAAGATTTGAAGTTTATTTAAAAAGAAAAAAAGTCCAAGTATACATATGGTGCATACATCATTTATTCATAAGTTCTAAATAATATGAACTCCAAATGGATATGTAATAATTAATTTTTTAACAGATTACTTTAGAATGAGTATTTCAGTAATTAATAGGCTTTAATTTTTACAACAATTTGTTTACAAAAAACTGAGCATAGTATTCCCTTAACTCCCTCTTCCCCCAGCTTACAGATTCCCCTATTATTAACATCTTGCATTACTGTGTTACATTTATTACAATTGATGAACCAATATTGATTGGTTTACATTAGGAGTCAGTTTTTGTGATGCACAGGTCTATAGATTTTGACAAATGTATGATTTCGTGTATTTGCTGTTAGAGTATCATACAGTTTGCTGTCCTAAACTCTCCTGTGTTCCACCTATGCATCCCTGTGTACCCTACCTCCTTCCATCCTGCTGAACCCTTGCCCCTGCTCATATTTTTACTGTCTCTATAGTTTTGCCCTTTCAGAATGTCTTAGTTGAAATTATATAATAGGTAGCCTTTTAGACCAGCTTCTTTAACTCAGCAATATATATTTATGGTTCTTTCGTTTGTTTTTGGTTCCTGGAAACTAATTTCTTTTCTTCACTGAATATTTCATTGTATGACTGTACCACAATTTGTTTATCCATTCACCTATTGAAGGACATCTTGGTTGCTTACAGTCATTTGCAATTTTGAAAAACCTGCTCTATACATTTGTGTGCATGTTTTTGGGTTATCATCAGTTTTCAACTCACTTGGTTAAATACCGAGGAACCCGGTGTGTGGATCATATGGCAAGACTGTGCTTCACATTGTAAGAAACTGCCAAACTGCCTTCCAAGTTGGATGTAATATTTTGCATTTGTATCATCAAAGAATGAGAGTTGTTTTTATTTCACATTCTAGTCAGCGTTTGATATAGTCAGTTTTATGGATTTTACCCATTCTAACAGTCATGTAGTGGTATCTCATTCAGTTTCTTGTTTTTTTTAATTTTATTGGAGTATAGTTGATTTACAATGTTGTGTTAGTTTCGGGTGTACAGCAAAATGATTTAGTTCTACATATACATATATTCACTTTTTCAGATTCTTTTCTCATATAGGTTATCACAGAATATTGGTTATCTCATTTAGTTATTTTTTAAAATAAATTTATTTATTTATATTTTTGGCTGTGTTGGGTCTTCATTGCTGCGAGTGGGGGCTACTCTTCGTTGCGGTGCTCAGGCTTCTCACTGAGGTGGCTTCTCTTGTTGCGGAGCATGGGCTCTAGGCACACGGGCTTCAGTTGCTGTGGCACGTGGGCTCAGTAGTTGTGGCTTGTAGGCTCTAGAGTGCAGGCTCAGTAGTTGTGGTGCACAGGCTTAGTTGCTCCGTGGCATATGGGATCTTCCTAAGACCAGGGCTCGAACATGCATTGTCAGGCGGATTCTCAACCACTGCGCCACAAGGGAAGTCCCCTCATTTAGTTTTAATTTGTATTTCCCTAATAATTCATGAGGGCGAGCATCTTTGCCATCTGTATAATTTGTATATGTGTATCTTCTTTGGTTAGATGTCTGTTCAGATCACGAGCTATTGTTTGTTTTTCTGTTTTTTAAAACATCTTTATTGGAGTATAATTGCTTTACAATGGTTTGTTAGTTTCTGCTTTATAACAAAGTGAATCAGTTATACATATACCGAGCTATTGTTTTTACTTGAGTTTTTGGTTTTCTTATTGAGGAGCTCCTTGTACATTTTTTTTTTTTTTGTGGTACGCGGACCTCTCACTGCCGTGGCCTCTCCTGTTGTGGAGCACAGGCTCCAGAAGCGCAGGCCCAGTGGCCGTGGCCCACGGGCCCAGCCGCTCCGTGGCACGCGGGATCCTCCCGGACCGCGGCACGAACCCGTGTCCCCTGCACCGGCAGGGGGACTCTCAACCACTGCGCCACCAGGGAAGCCCTCCTTGTACATTTTTGATATTAATTCTTGATCATTTATATGCTTGCAAACATTTTCTCGTATTTTTTTTCTTGTCTTTTCATCCTCTCCAGTGTGTTTGAAGTTTTTAATTTGAATAAAGTCCAAACTCTCAATTTTTTCTTTCATGGGTTGTTATTTTGGTGTTGTATCTAAAAAGTCATTGCCATACAAACAAACTTATTTACAAAATAAAAAGAGACTCACAGACTTAGAGAACGAACTTATGGTTACCAGGAGGAAAGGGGGAGGGGTAGGGAGAGATTGGGAGTTTGGGATTGTACACACAATTGTACAATTGTACACACATGTACACACGTGTACACACTGCTATATTTAAAATAGATAACGAACAAGGATTTACTGTATAGCACAGTGAACTCTGCTCAACACTCTGTAGTAACCTAAATTGGAAAAGAGTTTGAAAAAGAACAGATACATGTATATGTAAAAAATTAAAATTAAAAAAAAACATGGTGTCTGGGGGAAAAAAAAGTCATCACCAAACAAAGGTCACCTAGATTTTCTGCTGTTATCTTTTAGGAGTCTATAGTTTTGCATTTTATATTTAGGTCTGTGATTCATTTTGAGTTAATGTTTGTGGAAGGCAGATATTATATGTCTAGATTGTTTTTTGCATGTGGATTCTGTTTCAGCACCGTTTGTTGAAAAGACTATCCTTTCTCCTGTAAACTGTATTACCTTTGCTCCTTTGTCAAAGGTCAGTTGACTATATTTATGTGGTTCTATTTCTGGGATGTTTTCTGTTCCATTGATCTATTTGTCTGTTCTTTCACAAATACCACATTGTCTTGATTACCATATAGAGAGTCTTGAAGTTAGGTAGTGTCAGTGCTCCAACTATGTTCTTTTCAGTGTTATGTTGGCCGTTATAAGTCTTTGCCTTTCCACATAAACTTTAGAATTAGTTTGTAGACATTCACAAAATAACTTGCTAGAATTTTGACTGGAATTACATTGAGTCTATAGATAAAGTTGGAAAGAATTGATATTCTTATAATGTTGAGTCTTCCTATCCATGAACATGAAATATTTCTCCATTTATTTAATGTCTTTCATCAGAGTTTTATAATTTCAGAGTTTTATAATTTTCCTATATAGATCTTGTACATATTTTGATAGAATTATGCCTACATATTTCATTTTTTGGGTGCTAATGTAAATGGTATGTTTTGCAATTTAAAATTCCACTTGTTTATTGATGATATGTAGGAAAGTAATTGGTTTTAAATATTTAACTTGTATCTTGAAAACTTGCTTTAATCACTCATTAGTTTCAGGAGTTTTTCTGTTGACTCTTTTTTTTTTTTTTTTTTTGCGGTACGCGGGCCTCTCACTGTTGTGGCCTCTCCCATTGCAGAGCACAGGCTCCGGACGCGCAGGCTCAGTGGCCATGGCTCACAGGCCCAGCCGCTCCGCGGCATGTGGGATCTTCCCGGACCAGGGCACGAACCCCTGTCCCCTGCATTGGCAGGTGGACTCCCAACCACTGCGCCACCAGGGAAGCCCTGTTGACTCTTTTTAAACTTTATACATAGGCAACCATGTCATTTGTGAACAAAGATAATTTTGTTTTTTCCTTCCAATCTCTATACCTTTCACTTCTCTTTCTTGTCTTATTGCATTATCTAGAATTCCTAGTATGACTAAAGTTTTTATGCTTTTCTTTTACCTCCAGCAGAGACTTTTTGCTTGGGCTAAACCTGATCCTTAGCCCACTTTCTGAATTGGTAAATGCTCCTGGTGATTGTAAGCTCATCTAAGAAGTGTTCTCTCTTCTCTAGAATTTTAGTTTATTAGATTTTTCTAGTTGTCTTTGAAGGAACATTAGCGTGCTATGTTTCCAATTTTTGGGCAGTAGTTTGCCCTATGATCTTCCATCAGGGAGATGCCTCACTTTCCTCTGCTAGGCATTTAGGACTTAGGAGTTGATCACTTCAAGCCCATCAAGGACTGAACTGGAGTTAAGAGGGATTATAGTTTTCATATGGATTAGTCTACTTTTGTTTCTCTCATGTTCTTTTAGGAACATTCTAGGCTTTTGACTAAATGTTTTTAAAGTGTTTGTGTCTATGTTCTTCAAAGCATTTAGGAGATTCGACTCTGTATTTTTGATTTTCCTAGGCCAGAGCTCCAGAGTCCAGCCCCATGTAGCTTCAGAATATGGCAAATATCTTGATGGGGAGACTGGCATGTGAATGAGGAAGGCCCTCTTTCCAAAACATTCTTTATCTGTACTGTGAGACTACAGGAGATTTACTATTAACCTTTATAAGCTTTCATTCTGACTTCTTAGCCTCTGACACAGCTCCAAAACTCAACAAATACTCTTTGAAAGAAGCATACAGTGAATTTGAGGCCCCTCAAGTTTGGAATTTATTATTCCAGCTCCACATGGCTACTAAGGTCTTTATACTTTTCTTTTACCTCCAGAAGAGACTTTTTCTTGGGCTAAACCTGATCCTCAGCCCACTCTCAGAATTGGTAAATGCCCCTGGGTGATTGTAAGCTCATCTAAGAAATGTTCTCTCTTCTCTAGAATTCTAGTTTATTAGATTTTTCTAGTTGTCTTTGCAGGGACATTAGCATGCTCTGAGTTATTACATTCACTTAAGATGTGGAAATATCTAACCTCCAGCATCTGGATTGTGGGACATATTGACCAAGATAAAATGTGTTCTTATTGAACAATAGTATTTTCTTTCCAGTTTCTGTTTTTAGGAATTGTAGTCTCTGAGTCATGGTGATTAGAGGTACTAATGAGGCAAATAGGAAAATGACACCCCTACTAAAGTTCCATACAGTAGGGAGATGGTTGTTAAGCTTCATAATTGGTACATATTTTGTTTTTATAAACAAGGCTATAGAAAATGCAGTATAATGGAAAAATCTTATTGTAAAGTGGGCAGAGTGCACTGTTTCCAACCTCGTAACATTAGCCATTGACTCTATTTTCAAGCAAGTTCCATAAACCTAGAAGTTAAAAGGAGCTACTACTATTACATTGGCAAAAATTCAGTCATGAGCAAAGGTTTTTTTTTTTTTTTTTCGGGAGGGGGTGTGCAGATGGGGTGGGTTTTCCGTTAACAATGTGTCAAGATCTGCTAGCCAGGCAGAGCAACCATGTTTTTCTTATTCTTTTTTCTGCTGTATTCTCATTTTCTAGCACAGTTCTTGGTATAAGGTAGGTGCTTAATAAATATTTATTGAATGAATAAATGAAAGCTAAATAAATTACAGTGTTAGTGATAGAAATAAGAAAAGTTGAATGCGGTGTAAGAGTGGTGATCTAGTTTTGGGGAGTAGGATGAACCACTTTACTTGTTAGATGAGATCCCATACAGGTTGATGGTGTTTGGAAGTTATCACCTTTTCATTGAATTTACATCTTTTAACTCCTTATCTTAAGGGATAAATTTAATGTTTTTCTCCTCTGTGTTATTGGTAAGACTAATATTTGTTGTTCCACATGGCTTCATAGCATAATTCAGATTTTAATATTCTGTCATCTGAGTTCAGAGGTATCCTAATATGGTTTAGTTTAAAGTAAGTCATTGTCAAATTAGCAGTCATTCTCCTACATATCTTGGTTCTAAAGCTCTTATAGAGAATAATGGGAAGGGACTGAATGCAGTTGTATGGGATTATATATTCTACTATAAATAGTTTCAACTAAGAGCATATATGCATCTTACAGATGATTGGGTACTGTCATCTATTGGGAAAAAATTTCCCAAGTGTATGAAGGTAGCAACGAAGAATGACCCATAGCTGTTTCCATGCTGGCTCTTTAAATGGGATGTTTTTTAGATAATGACAATAGCTGTTAGGTGGTAAGAGATTTATTCTGTTCCTTTTGCCTCTTAGTTTTCCAAAGAGCATGGTTGCTTCGTGCTCACTGATATATTCCTCACTGCTTCTCACCAGGGACTATCTGTCTTCTGCTGCTGTGCATTCAGCTTTTTTAATGGGGACACTTGCTAAACATTATTGCTTACGTTTTCTACTTGGGGTTATGGCACACTGCCTCATACTCTGCTCTAATGTGTTTTTGACCTATGTTTCTCATTCCTTTCTGGTGTGCATTTTGTAGGATTGCAGTTTATTTGATTGTACACATCAATGTGCTCTGTATTTTCAGAGTGTTTCTGAAGAGAAACATAGGAAACTTCTTGTACTGGAGTTATGAATTTGAAATGTTCATAATATGTTAGTATACTAATGTTAAATATTAGTATGAACTTCAAAATGATGCTTGTACAATTATCTGCCACAAGAGGAGGCTTACAGATATTATTGCCCAAGGTGAAACCTTAAAAGCCAGGGTCTCCAAAAAGGTATTTTTGACTGAAGAAAATCATCAGAGAAGAGGAATGAAAGGGTATTTTAATCATTCTCATCATCGAAATTAGTGAAGAGGCAAGTGTAGTCAGATAGTAGCAGCTGACTCACTATTACAATCAGAGTTTAGTGCATGAAACGTAAGTCACTCCAATTTCACATAGAAAGAGATTCAATACTGGGATTTAAGTGTGTAAAAGGACTTAGAAGAGCAGATCATTATAGCTGTGAACAAAATACACAGAGTTCTGTTAGCCACTGTTGCTTCCGTGATTACTGTTCTCACAACTGCCTTCACACTTACCAAACTGGTGACTGGACACTCAGGCACTTATTCCAGTCACCAGAACTGTCTTAACCATCATGTCACCATGACCTGGCTTGCCAGTAACAATAGTTTTTGTTTTTCAAATTTCATCTGAGAGTATCCAAGCAGTGAAACCTAATTTACATCCAGAACCTTAGCTGCAAGGGAGCCTGGGCATGGTAGTTTATAGGTCTTTAGGTTTTTCCTAAGACAAGAAATGAAGAACTAATTTAAGAGAATAATTTGCAGTAGCTACAAGACTATTATGCTTGAGCAACGTATATCTGCAAATACTTAAATAAATATTTAAATTGACTACAATCATATTCATCCAGAGATGCAGTAGGTGTGCAATACCTAAGTTATTTGCAAGCACAAAGATGCAGTCTAACTTCTTGAAGCAAAATCTAAGCCCGTACTCCTTGTGTTCCTATTATCATGCATATGTCCTACTTATCACGCATACCTCTCCTCAACCTCCCTGCAGGTGTCCCTCAAGTACAGTGATGTAGTCTAGGAGTCTGCCATCTCTTTTTGCAAAGGACCAGAAAGTATTTTAGCCCTTACGGGCCACATATGGTCTCCTTGTCCTCTCTTTTTTGTTTTCTTTTTATAACCCTTTTAAAATGTAACAGACATTTTTAGCTTGAGGGCTACATAAGAAGAGCCCACGGTGAGTAATTTGCTAACCCTGATCCAGACCATGTATTGCTCTACCTTTTATCTGTAGTTACTTCATTTGCTTAAGTCTTTTCTCATCGTCATACCCTTGTTACGAGGAGGTGGCACTGTTACCAGGACAACCAAGAATTAGGCCTGTATGGTTTATTGCAAGATAAATTCTCTGTTCCACTGTCAATTTCCTACTTCATTCCTTGCTTAACTCACACAGAGTCACAAGAAAGTAAATATTTCTGCAGTCTTCCTGTCCTTAACTGTTTGTTCCTCCAGAGTGACATAGACTTGTAAATGTTCACTGGCTTAATAGACTCCATTTCTACAAACTAATCCTGATACATTTGTCTCTTTTAATACAATTTTTTTCTGATATTACACAACAATCTGTCCCCCAAATAACCAGTAATAAAAAGCATCATGTGTTGAGGTGAGATTATTACTATAGCTAATGAAATATCTGAATACTGTTACTTAATTTGAAAGTGGCTATGTCAAAAAAGAGAAAATATACATTTATTTTTCCTGAAAATTTGCAAAATAAAATATAATGCAACAAATTATCTGGGTTGTGGTTTATCTCCTCTGTTGAAACACTATTGTCCATGTTATATAGTTACTGGGAAAACAGAATGATGTCCATACAGTTTAGACACAAATCAGTTATTGAGGCATAAGAGACTGAAAACATCATCTGAATTCCTGAAAATGACAGAATAATCAATACTCTTAAACTCTCATTTCTTGGAATACCACGCACTTACATGTTTAAACTGACATCTTGAAAAGTTTTATAAAGATAAATTTAAACTCACAGTATGATGAGTAATCTTTAGGTTTAATGAGGACCAAGACATAGACCAGCAGAAAGCATGTCATCTTACCTAGTTCAAGAAGTTATTCTTTCTTTTTCTAACATAATCAGAAAAAAATTATTATCTTTATTCTCAGGCAACCTACAAACTCTGCTCTCCCATCAGATTTTCAAAACTGCAGAAACTTTGGGGGTATTCGATTTACACCTGGGGTCATGGTACATCCTATGAAAGGAAACTTCATTGACTCTAAACACTTCAGGAAGGCACACATCTCTACTCTGTATCTTAGGTTTGGAATAATTTTTCCTCTTAAAAATAACACACTAAACCAATTTGCTTTCCTAAATTGAATTAACCTAATAGTATTCAAAAACTGACAAACATAATCTGCTTGTTTTAAGACAGAAATGGATTAGTCAACAGAATCATATCCCTAGTCAGGTCCAAATCAAGTTATAAATTCTAACCAAATAGTGAGTTCTGGAATAAGGCATATTATTAGTATGCATAGTCATCCTGCTCTCAACTGTAAGCAACATAGGCCTTTTCAGGAGGGAGATATAAAAATTTACAGTCGAAGAATGTCTTTTTATATTGTGGTAAAGAGATTGTTTTTCTTTGACATCCGTGGCTCTCTCAAGTCTTAGCAGCCCATTTTGTTACATTTCTAGTAGTAACAGGAAGGAATAGCTCTCTTCATTTTTCTGTGCCATCTTTTAGGCATGTTATTGTTTAATGCTTTTTTTTTTTTTTTTTGCCGGCCTACTGCTTATTAGAATGTGTACCAAAGCAAAAGAGAGAAAACTCAAATGCATTAGGTGCTCTTTTTTTTTAAACAGCCTTTGTATTGAAGTATACAACAAATGCTTTTTATTACCTTCTTTATAAAGTTATTTTTTTAAAGAAATAGGGTTTGTTAATACTGACATAAATGAAGATTTAAGAATTACCTATAAATTTTATTTATATGAACTATTTATAAATACAGAAAATTAGAAGTCAAACACATTTTCATTTGCTAATGTTAACTATCATTGTGAGACATTATCTTATAAAATCCATTGAGTTATCTGTCTCTTTATATTCTTGGAGCACCACCCATTTGACATAAAATTTAGAATTCAATTAAAATATCACTTGTTAAACAAATACTGTTGGAGACTGACCTAGCTGGTCTCCACAGATGGCCCACCCTTGAGCCATGCCTCCCAGTGTGTACATTCTTGAGCAGTCCCCTCTCCTTGAATCTGGGATGGCCCTGTGACTAGTTTTTAACCAGTGGAATGTGGTGAAAGTGATGCTGCCTGACTTCTGAGGCAAGGTCATAAGATGTCTTGCATTCACCTAGGTCTCTTGGAAACAAGTGCTCTGGGAGAAGCCGACTGCCACCATGCTATAAGCAAACTCTCAAGGTATCCAGAAGTGAGGCCACATGGAGAAATGAAGATGTATGGATATTCCTCAGCTATTCCACTCAGCCCACCTGAGGTAAAGATGTGTGAGTGAAGGTGTTGTCTAGGCCAGTTAAGCCTTCAGATAGCTCCATCCCAGCTCCAGCATGTTGTTTAACTGAATCCAGGGAGAGACTCGAAGTGAGAACCACCCTGTTGAACCCAGAATACACAGAACTATGAGAGAGAATACTAGAGTGTTGGTTTAAGCCACTGAGTTTTGGGGTATTTTGTTACACAGCAGCAGGTAACCAAAACACAGATATAGGCTATTTGCTTTCTGGTTTCATTTTTAGTCATAACATTCCGTTGCTTCTAGATAAAATCTGCGTTTAAAATTTTGTGCATTTATCGATATTCCTGCTGTTTTTGTTTTGTATATAAAATTCTCAGCTCAGAAAGTGCATGTGTGTGTGTGTGTTTCACTCTGTGATATAAATGGGTCTCGAAGAGCAACTAAATTGACTTTCTAAGAGAGGGGAAACTGCTTCTGAATATTTTAAGTAAATACTTTGATCTGCAACAACTCTGCTATACATTTGGTAATTTAATATAATTTTGAGACTGCATGCACTGAAACATCTAAAGGTAATAAAGCTAGGCTATTGAAGAGAAAAAGAGGAACAAAGGAAAGAGAACTAGAAATAGACTCCTTAAAAAATATTTAGCAAAGAGAGAGTTGGTGAGAGGGATATTGCTCTAGGACTAATATTTCTATAGGCAACTGATGCTTAATGTCACTTCTCAATAATCAGATATTTTAGGGCAATTAACAATCTAATTTATGGGAAGAATGTGAAGTTCCTGTGAGTCAGTAAGCCTGACAGATGTGTAGTATGATAGCATGAAGAGGGTTCTCTCTTTAAATTCAGAGAACTGGAAAAAACCAAACATTTAGTGTTAACCTCCTAAGTACTTGATGTTCATTTAGGATCTTACAAGGCATGATGCTCCAACCTTTGAACTGGGTGTATTAACTTGCTAAACTAAGAGTCTAAATTGGAAATAAGCTGTACTTGTGTCAGATATAATTTATGTAGTTTAGACATTGTAAAGAATTGAATGTAATGACTACTAAATATCAGAGTCCATATATGGTGAGTAGCCAAAATTTCTTGGTTCTTTAAGGAGAAGGTATAGGTCTCCAAATTAAATGATACAGTAGAGCATGGTATACCAAATTAAATGATACAGTAGAGCATTAGTATTCTCACTGCAAAGCCATTCTTTAAGAAAAAGTTCCAGATATCCTAACCGTTAAGCATTAGGTAGGTGTATGGGGCATAGAGCAACCTAATTTTCCTGCGGTATGTAGCAAAAGTGGCATCAGAGAAGTTGAGAATTGAGCTTAGTCCTCTAGAGTAAGTAGATTACAAGGATGACAAAAGAGTATGTGTGTAAAGTAAGGGGTGGAGAATGCATTTCAAGCATAGGGACAAGGCCTAAATATTTCTCCTACGTGTTGCCATATATTTTATCTGAACATCTAATACAGTACTTATCGTATAGTGATGTAAAATCAGTTTCTTATTGCCAACTTCCTTCCTTCCTTGTAAGCTTGGAAGGTAGATACAGCATTTATGTTTGGGTCCCTATACTTAATACAGTCTCTGGCATATAGCAGGAGGTTCCCAATAATTACAATAAATAAATGAAGAAATTAGCAAGTGTGGAAATCCCTACCTTATAACACTTATTATAACTGTCTGATTTAGATATTTATATGTATTTTAGAGTTCCCCATTAAACTGTAAGATCTTTTAGGGAAGGGACCTTGACTTAATTTTCTTCCTTAAATGGTACTGGACATATAGTTGGAATCCTATAAATGTTGGTTGAAAGGGAAGTAAACTATAGTTTTTTACTTTTTTAAATCAACCAGGGCCTAATTTAAGCCTATAAGCTTAAATAAAGTACTGAAATATTACAATAAATGATCTTGAAGCCAGCATGATTCTACATTACAAATATGAGGTTGTCATATTTCTGACTCTTTGGTTGCCTAGAAACAAAGTTGTGAAGTTATATGAGGCTGTAAGAGCTTGTACCAATAAGATCATCTATGCAAAGTTCAGCCTAACTCTCTGGATTTGAAGGCATCAGTTCTAAAGAGCTTCAGATGACAATGTGGTCTTGATAATTTCACGTTTGCAAAGTCTCATTGTAGTACCAGCATGTGCACTTAGCCTAAAGGAAATAATTCTTCATGTAAAGTAACCACGCAAGACCAATGATACAACTGCTTTGTATTTACTGATATATCATAAATATTTTCAGACTTTAAACAATGACATTAGACATTAGAATATAGAGGAAAGGGAAAAGAATAGGGAAAAGTTGATTACTTGATAAACCACTATCATCAAAATATGGAATTAAGATAATTTTGACCTCTTGACACGTGGGTGAGTAGAGGTGCTGTGGTAATGCTGGGTAGTAGGGTATTACATTTCTACTTGGAGGTGCCTTTTTCCCCTTGCTCTAGTCTTTGTGAGCAGAGAGAGATGCAGTATGACATTACAAGGGTAATGGGCTGGGAGTCAGGAGTCCTAGGCTATATTTCTGGCCTCAGGCATTTACGCACATAAGTAAAGATAATTCTGTCCCATGGAAAGAAAGGCAATGCTGCTGATTTGATCTTGTGTTTTGTAACTGCAGGAGGGGAGGTGGCTAAAAGAGAAAAGAAGGTTAAAGAAAGACAAAAGAAGGTTAAAATCAGTTTCTGAAATAAGAACAGGAAAACTGGAGGATCTGCTCTGGGGAAATCAATGAACATTTAGCAACTGTTTTGGACACAGCTGGGAGCAGCTTCCCAGCTGGAGTCTGTTTTCTTCAAGAGCAGTTTCTCATGTGTCAACTCATTTTAACATTCACAACAGCACCTGAGGTAGTCGGGCTACATGGTATACTACTAGTGAACTTGAATTTCAGAGAGATTAAGTGGTGATGTAACATAGTCACCCAAAGAGTTGGCTTATAAACCAGGTTTCTTGACATCAATCCTAGTGATATTTCCATTGTAACATCTGGCTGTATTTGTTAACAGTGGAGATCTTAATTATAATTCAATAGGACAAGTCTAAGGCTGAAGATGGTCATTTGGAACTTAACAGGAACGGTGTGGTATGCACCTTTTTGTATATATTCCACCATATCATAAGAACCTGGAGGACACTATTTTGTAGTTCTCAGCGTTTAGTAGGTGTCTAGTAGAAATTTATTAATTACTTTATATAGGCACATATGCTATGTAGAATCATGGAGTTTTTTGGGTTTTTTTTTTTTTTTTTTTTTTTTGCGGTATGCGGGCCTCTCACTGTTGTGGCCTCTCCCATTGCGGAGCACAGACTCCGGACACGCAGGCCCAGCGGCCATGGCTCACGGGCCCAGCCGCTCTGCGGCATGTGGGATCTTCCCGAACCGGGGCACGAACCCGCGTCCCGTGCATCGGCAGGCGGACTCTCAACCACTGTGCCACCAGGGAAGCCCAATCATGGAGTTTTAAAAATAGCTAACAAGGGTTATTACAGAAACATTTATGACATCACTGGTAGGGGCTAATCTTTTGTACTTTTTTGATGAAGAGCTCCTTGAATGATTGTCTTAGTTATTTCACAAATTTATATCAGGATGGTCCACGCTTAGCTTGCCTTGGCCGTGTTTTATAAAGCCTAGATAATAAACAAATTTTGAGACTCTTTTTATTGTCTTCTGAAATTCTGCTTTTGGGGTTAATATAAATGAGTAGACTTCAGGTTCTAGTTTTATATTATCAACACCAGGGGAAGGGACTTTGGAAGGAAGCTGTCGTTAATTTAGATTTCTGCTGCCAGAAACTATATTGAGCCTTTTAAATATTCAATCTCATTTAATTCTCACAACAGTGCTATATGTCATAGATAGTATTACCCACCTTTCAAACCAGGATGTTCAGAGAAGTGAAGTTATCCTAAGTCACACAGCTAGTTAGTTCTGGGAGTGCTATGGGTTTGACTGAGTCTTTTTGATTCTACAACCTTTGTGTGTGTGTGTGTGTGTGTGTGTGTGTGTGTGTGTGTGTGTAATTCTAGAGGAATACAGAGGATAGTAAATCTGTATATTTATCATTGAGATTTAATGAGTATTAACATTTGTTCTTTTTCTTCTTTAGAACTTTCACTTCATTTTTAAAGTTTTTTTTTAAAGAAAGCCCTTTTGTTGGTACTATCCTTATTGATAAATAACATACTACAATCTTATTCTGATTATCTTTTTTCAAATTGAAGTATAATTGACTTACAATATTAGTTTCAGGTGTATAACATAGTAATTCAATATTTTATAGATTATACTCCATACAAATTTATTATAAAATATTGACTATACTCTGTGTCCTGTGTACATTACATCCTAGTAAATTATTTATTTTGTACCTCTTAATCCCCTTCACTTATTTTGGCCCTACCCCACTCCTCTTCCCTCTGGAAAGCACTAATTTGTTCTCTGTTATCTGTGAGTCTGTTTCTGTTATCAATTTTAGACATTATATACTGACTTCTGTCTGTGATAGAATGGAATTTAATTCTGTTATATCAGTTCCTTTTCTCCCATTTTCTTTTTTTTTTGAAAAAAGTGGAAATATAAAATTGGATTTATTCACAAAGTGAAATGTTACATGCTGGTGAAAATGAATGAACCAGAAACGCATGGGTAGTTACATGGGTCAATCTTATATACATGATATTGAGTGAAAAAGCTGTCTCTAATTATGTGTACAACATGATTCCATTTATATAAATTCAAAACAATCTATATGTTTTGGTCATATACAAATATGGTAAATTATATTTTAATAAATGAAAGTGGATAATTATTAAAAACACAGGATAGTGTTTATGACTAGATGTGGGAAAGAGAAGAACAGAGGATGAAATTAGAGAGGCACACAGATAGTTTCAGCAATGTTGGTAATATTCTAGTTCTTAGGTTAAGTGGTGGTTTCCCAAGCATACATACATATATATGTATCTGTATTGTGTGTATGTATGTAAAATATCGTGTAATACAATTACTTTTAAAAAATGGAAAGAAAAAGTCACAAATACGAGACCAGGTGCCTCAAATTTAAATAAGAAATAAGGCACCGAGAAAACTTAACTACATGAAATGTAAAAGGAAGAAAGGAGAGGGGCAACAAAAATATGACTGTGAAATACATATGAAGAAAGAGCACATGAAAGCTTTTTGTTTTAATTTTAGACTCATTTCTCACATATTTACATATGTGCATTATCACTTGACTGCCACTGACTTTCAATTCTGCACTGGTGTTTTGCTTCATACAATGATGTACTATACATTTTTTGCACAGATTTTGTTTCTTGAAATTCAAGTAGTCTTTTTTTTCCTTGCATTTTTTGTCCTTTTCCCCATTCTTGGTATTTCTGGTCTCTCACTCATAGTAACTGTAGTATGGTCTCCACTTTATTATCCAGAGGATTTTCTCCTGGAGTTTTACATTATCCTGCTCCAATATGGACTGGTTGCTTTCAAGATCT
Source organism: Orcinus orca (assembly GCF_937001465.1). Lineage (NCBI taxonomy): Eukaryota > Metazoa > Chordata > Mammalia > Artiodactyla > Delphinidae > Orcinus > Orcinus orca. The sequence continues at coordinate 52,916,357 of NC_064573.1, forward strand.
GCTCTGCAGCTGCAGTCCTGGGTCTTTCATTCACTCTTGCCCTGGGTCTTGATGTACCATTTCCCAAATCGCTTGTATTCTTCTTTCTTCTTTTGTCTCATTTATTAGAATGCATCCTCAGGTAACTTCTTATGAAGGTGAGGGAGGGAGGTAATTGTCTAAATCTTTGCATGGTAAGATTGTATATAATTTGTCCCTCTCCCAGTAGATTGGTGGTTTTGCTAAGTATACTTCTCTTGGTTGAAAGTCATTTCCCTCAAACACTGTTGTCTGCAAGCATTGCATATTACCTATGAGAAGTCTGACACCAATTTGATTCCGAGTCTTTTGAAGAACATTTAAAAAATCCATTTCTTTCTGGAAATCATAAGGACACGATGTAAATAAACTTTACAGTGATAAGTCTAAGTACATTTAAGTTGATCAGTACTTGGTTGGGCTTTTCTTTTTTTCAGATGCTGGGGGTAGGAGTTTATTTATTTATTTTTGCTGTGTTGGGTCTTCATTTCTGTGCGAGGGCTTTCTCTAGTTGTGGCAAGCGGGGGCCACTCATCATCCTGGTGCGCGGGCCTCTCACTGTCGCGAACTCTCCTGTTGTGGAAAACAGGGGGGTTAGTGTTAGTTTATATGTCAGGGTTAGGGTATGGGTTAGAGTAAGGGTTAGGGTTAGGATTAGGGAACGGGTACGGTTTAGGGTACAGTTTAGGGTATGACAGCGGTTTAGTGTTAGCGTACATGTTAGGGTACGGGTTGGTGTTAGTGTACGGGTTAGGATTATGCTACGAGTTAAGGTAAGGACTAGGGTAAAGGTTAGTGTTAGGGTTAGGGTTAGGGTGGGGGTTAGGGAACGGGTACGGTTTAGGGTACGGTTTAGGGTACAGGTTAGGGTACGACAGCGGTTTAGGGTTAGCATACGTGTTAGGGTACGTGTTAGTGTTGGTGTAAGGGCTAGGATTAGGGTATGGGTTAGGTTAAGGCTTCGGATAAGGGTTAGGGGTAGGTTAGGGATAGTGTTAGGGTTAGGATTAGGGAACTGGTACGGTTTAGGGTACAGGTTAGGGTACGACAGTGGATTAGGATTAGCATACGTGTTAGGGTACGGGTTAGAGTTAGTGTATGGGTTAGGATTAGGCTATGGGTTAGGGTAAGGGTTCGGGTTCGGATTAGGGTTAGGGTTAGGGAACGGGTACGGTTTAGGGAACGACAAGCTTTTAGGGTTAGCGTACGTGTTAGTGTACGGGTTCGTGTTAGTGTATGGGTTAGGATTAGGTTACGGGTTAGGGTAAGGCTTCAGGGAAGGGTTAGGGTTAGGATTAGGGTTAAGGAATGGGTACAGTTTAGGGTACAAGTTAGGGTACCACAGTGGTTTAGGGTTTGCTAACGTGTTAGGGTATGGGTTAGTGTTACTGTATGGGTTAGGATTAGTATATGGCTTAGGGTAATGCTTCGGGTAAGGGTTAGAGTTACGGTTACGGTTAGGGTTAGGGTTAGCAAACGGGTATGATTTAGGGGACAGGTTAGGTTACAACGCTTTAGGGTTAGGATACATATTAGGGTACTGGTTAATGTTAGTGTACGGATAAGGATTAAGGTACGGGTTAGGGTAAGGCTTCGGGTAAGGTTTATGGTTAGGGTTAGGGTTAGGGAACGGTTATGATTTAGAGTACAGGTTAGGGTACGACAACGATTTAGGGTGAGTGTAAGTGTTAGGGTACGAGTTACTGTTAGTGTATGGGTTAGGATTAAGAAAAGGGTTAGGGTAAGGCTTTGGGTAAGGGTTTCGGTTACGGTTAGGGTTAGGTTTAGGGTTAGGGAATGGGTACGGCTTAGGGTACAGGTTGGGGTACGAAAACAATTTAGGGTGAGTGTACGTGTTAGGGTATGGGTTAGTTTTAGTGTACGGGTGAGGATTAAGGTACGGGTTAGGGTAAGGCTTCGGGTAAGGGTTAAGGTTATGGTTACGGTCAGGGTTAGGGTTTGGGAACGGGTATGATTTAGCGTGCAGGTTAGTATAGAAGAATGTTTTAGTTTTAGCGTACGTGTTAGGGTATGGGTTAGTGTTATTGTAAGGGTTAGCTTTAGGGTACGGCTTAGGCTAAGGCTTCAGGGAAGGGTTAGGGTTAGCATTAGGCTTAGGGGATGGGTACGATTTTAGGGTACAGGTTTGGATACTGCAACACTTTAGTGTTAGCGTACGTGTTAGGGTATGGGTTAGTGTTAGTGTACGGGTTACGATTAAGGTAAGGGTTAGGGTAAGGCTGCGGGTAAGAGTTACAGTTAGAGTTAGGGTTAGGGTTAGGGTTCAGGAAAGGGTAAGGTTTAGGGTACAGGTTCTGGTACGACAAAGATTTAGGGTGAGTGTTAGGGTAAAGGTTAGTGTTAGTGCACAGGTTAGGACTAAGGTACGGGTTACGGTAAGGCTTCAGCTAAGGGTTAGGATTACACTTAGGGTTAGGGATAGGGTTAGGGGACGGGTATGACTTACGGTACAGGTTAGGATACGAGAATGTTTTAGGGTTAGGATATATTTTATGGTATGGGTTAATGTTATTGTAAGGGTTAGGATTAGGGTTAGGGGACGGGGATGGTTGAGGGTACAGGTTAGGGTACAATAGTTTAGGGTAACCGTACGCGTTAGGGTACGGGTTAGTGTTAGCGTATGGTTGAGGATTAGAGGACGGGTTAGGGTAAGGCTTCAGGTAAGGGTTACGGGTGGGGTTAGGTTCAGGGTTAGGGGACGGGGACGGGGATGGTTTAGGGTACAGGTTAGGGTACGACAACGGTTTAGGGTGAGCGTTCGTGTTAGGGTACGGGTTAGCGTTAGTGTACGAGTTAGGATTAGGGGACGGGTTAGGGTAAGGCTTCGGGTAAGGGTTAGGGTTAGGGTTAGGGGACGGGGATGGTTTAGGGTACAGGTTAGGGTATGAACATGGTTTAGGGTGAGCGTACATTTTAGGGTACTGGTTAGTGTTAGTGTACGAGTTAGGATTAGGGGACGGGTTAGGGTAAGGCTTTGGGTAAGGGTTAGGGGTAGGGGACGGGGACGGTTTAGGGTACAGCTTAGGGTACGACAATGGTTTAGGGTGAGCGTACGTGTTAGGGTACGGGTTAGTGTTAGCGTACGGGTTAGGATTAGGGGACGGGTTAGGATAAGGCGTCGGGTAAGGATTAGGTTTAGGATTAGGCTTAGGGGACGGGGAATGTTTAGGGTACAGGTTAGGGTAAGAAAACGGTTTAGGGTAAGTGTACGTGTTAGCATACGGGTTAGTGTTAGCGGATGTGTTAGGATTAGGGGATGGGTTAGCGTAAGTCTTCGGGTAAGGGTTAGGGTTAGGGGACGGGGATAGGGAAGAGGACGGTTTAGGGTACTGGTTATGTTACGACAACGGTTTGGGGTGAGCTTACCTGTTAGGGTAAGGATTAGTGTTAGCGTATGGTTTAGGATTAGGGGACGGGTTAGGTAAGGCTTCGGGTAAGGGTTAGGGTTATGTTTAGGGTTAGGGTTAGGGTTAGGGGATGAGGACGGTTTAGGTTACAGGTTAGGGTACGACAACAGTTTAGGGTGAGCGTACGTGTTAGGGTACGGGTTAGTGTTAGCGTAAGGGTTAGGGTTAGGTGATGGGTTAGTGCAACGCTTCGGGAAAGGGTTAGGGTTAGGGTTAGGTTTTGGGTTAGGGGACGGGGACGATTTAGGGTACAGGTTAGGGTACGACAATGGTTTAGGTTGAGCGTACTTGTGAGGGCATGGGTTAGTGTTAGCGTACGGGTTGGGATTAGGGGATGGGTTATGGTAAGGCTTCGGGTAACGGTTAGGGCTACGGTTAGGGTTAGGGGACAGGGACGATTTAGGGTACAGGTTAGGGTACGACAACGGTTTAGGGTGAGCGTATGTGTGAGGGCACGGGTTAGTGTTAGCGTACGGGTTAGGATTAGGGGACGGGTTAGGGTAAGGCTTCGGGGAAGGGTTAGGGTTAGGGTTCGGGCTAGGGTTAGGGTTAGGGGATGGGGACGGTTTAGGGTCCAGGTGAGGGTACGACAACGGTTTAGGGTGAGCGTACGTGTGAGGGCACGGGTTAGTGTTAGCGTACGGGTTAGGATTAGGGGACGGGTCAGGGTAAGGCTTTGATAAGGGTTCGGGCTAGGGTTAGGGTTAGGGGACGGGGACGGTTTAGGGTCCAGGTGAGGGTACGACAACGGTTTAGGGTGAGCGTACGTGTGAGGGCACGGGTTAGTGTTAGCGTACGGGTTAAGATTAGGGGACGGGTCAGGGTAAGGCTTCGGGGAAGGGTTAGGGTTAGGGTTCGGGCTAGGGTTAGGGGACGGGGACGGTTTAGGGTCCGGGTGAGGGTACGACAACGCTTTAGGGGGAGCGTACGTGTGAGGGCGCGGGTTAGTATTAGCGTACGAGTTAGGATTAGGGGACGGGTGAGGGTCAGGCTTCGGGGAAGGGTTAGGGTTAGGGTTCGGGCTAGGGTTAGGGTTAGGGGACGGGGACGGTTTAGGGTCCAGGTGAGGGTACGACAACGCTTTAGGGGGAGCGTACGTGTGAGGGCGCGGGTTAGTGTTAGCGTACGGGTTACGATTAGGGGACGTGTGTCAGGCTTAGGGTAAAGGTTAAGGTTAGTGTTCGGGCTAGGGTTAGGGTTAGGGGACGGGGACGGTTTAGGGTCCAGGTGAGGGTACGACAACGCTTTAGGGGGAGCGTGCGTGTGAGGGCGCGGGTTAGTGTTACAGTAAGGGTTAGGATTAGGGGACGGGTGAGGTTCAGGCTTCAGGGAAGGGTTAGGGTTAGGTTTCGGGCTAGGATTAGGGTAAGGGGACGGGGATGGTTTAGGGTCCAGGTGAGGGTACGACAACGCTTTAGGGTGAGCGTACGTGTGAGGGCACGGGTTAGTGTTAGCGTACGGGTTAGGATTAGGGGACGGGTGAGGGTCAGTCTTCGGGGAAGGTTTAGGGTTATGGTTCGGGCTAGGGTTAGGGTTAGGGGATGGGGACGGTTGAGGGTCCAGGTGAGGGTACGACAACGCTTTAGGGGGAGCGTACGTGTGAGGGCGCGGGATAGTGTTAGCGTACGGGTTAGGATTAGGGGACGGGTGAGGGTCAGGCTTCGGGGAAGGGTTAGGGATAGGGTTCGGGCTAGGGTTAGGGTTAGGGGACGGGGACGGTTTAGGGTCCAGGTGAGGGTACGACAACGCTTTAGGGGAGCGTACGTGTGAGGGCGCGGGTTAGTGTTAGCCTACGGGTTAGGATTAGGGGACGGGTGAGGGTCAGGCTTCGGGGAAGGGTTAGGGTTAGGGTTCGGGCTAGGGTTAGGGTTAGGGGATGGGGACGGTTTAGGGTCCAGGTGAGAGTATGACAATGCTTTAGGGGGAGCGTACGTGTGAGGGCGCGGCTTAGTGTTAGCCTACGGGTTAGGATTAGGGGACGGGTGAGGGTCAGGCTTCGGGGAAGGGTTAGGGTTAGGGTTCGGGCTAGGGTTAGGGTTAGGGAATGGGGAAGGTTTAGGGTCCAGGTGAGGGTACGACAACGCTTTAGGGGGAGCGTACGTGTGAGAGCGCGGGTTAGTGTTAGCGTACGGGTTAGGATTTGGGGACGTGTGAGTGTCAGGCTTCGGGGAAAGGTTAGGGTTAGGGTTCGGGCTAGGGTTAGGGTTAGGGGATGGGGACGGTTTAGGGTCCAGGTGAGGGTATGACAATGCTTTAGGGGGAGCGTACGTGTGAGGGCGCGGCTTAGTGTTAGCCTACGGGTTAGGATTAGGGGACGGGTGAGGGTCAGGCTTCGGGGAAGGGTTAGGGTTAGGGTTCGGGCTAGGGTTAGGGTTAGGGAACGGGGAAGGTTTAGGGTCCAGGTGAGGGTACGACAACGCTTTAGGGGGAGCGTACGTGTGAGAGCGCGGGTTAGTGTTAGCGTACGGGTTAGGATTAGGGGACGGGTGAGGGTCAGGCTTCGGGGAAGGTTTAGGGTTAGGGTTCGGGCTAGGGTTAGGGTTAGGGGACGGGGACGGATTAGGGTCCAGATGAGGGTACGACAACGCTTTAGGGGGAGAGTGCGTTTGAAGGCGCGGGTTAGTGTTAGCGTACGGGTTAGGATTAGGGGACGGGTGAGGGTCACCTTCGGGGAAGGGTTAGGGTTAGGGTTCGGGCTAGGGTTAGGGTTAGGGGACGGGGACAGTTTAGCGTCCAGGTGAGGGTACGACAACGTTTAGGGGGAGCGTACGTGTGAGGACGCGGGTTAGTGTTAGCGTACGGGTTAGGATTAGGGGACGGGTGAGGGTCAGGCTTCGGGGAAGGTTTAGGGTTAGGGTTCGGGCTAGGGTTAGGGTTAGGGGACGGGGACGGTTTAGGGTCCAGGTGAGGGTACGACAACGCTTTGGGGGAGCGTACGTGTGAGGGCGCGGGTTAGTGTTAGTGTACGGGTTAGGATTAGGGGACGTGTGAGTGTCAGGCTTAGGGTAAAGGTTAAGGTTAGGGTTCGGGCTAGGGTTAGGGTTAGGGGACGGGGACGGTTTAGGGTCCAGGTGAGGGTACGACAACGCTTTAGGGGGAGCGTGCGTGTGAGGGCGCGGGTTAGTGTTACAGTTAGGGTTAGGATTAGGGGACGGGTGAGGGTCAGGCTTCAGGGAAGGGTTAGGGTTAGGTTTCGGGCTAGGATTAGGGTTACGGGACGGGGATGGTTTAGGGTCCAGGTGAGGGTACGACAACGCTTTAGGGGGAGCGTGCGTGTGAGGGCGTGGGTTAGTGTTAGCGTACGGGTTAGGATTAGGGTCGGGTGAGGGTCAGGCTTCGGGGAATTTTTAGGGTTAGGGTTTGGGCTAGGATTAGGCTTAGGGGACGGGGACGGTTTAGGGTCTAGGTGAGGGTACGACAACGCTTTAGGGTGAGCGTACGTGTGAGAGCGCGGGTTAGTGTTAGCGTACGGGTTAGGATTAGGGGACGTGTGAGTGTCAGGCTTCAGGGAAAGGTTAGGGTCAGGGTTTGGGCTAGGGTTAGGGTTAGGGGACGGGGACGGTTTAGGTTCCAGGTGAGGGTACGACAACGCTTTAGGGTGAGCGTACGTGTGAGGGCGCGGGTTAGTGTTAGCGTACGGGTTAGGATGAGGGGACGGGTGAGGGTCAGTCTTCGGGGAAGGTTTAGGGTTACGGTTCGGGCTAGGGTTAGGGTTAGGGGACGGGGACGGTTGAGGGTTCAGGTGAGGGTACGACAACGGTTTAGGGTGAGCGTACGTGTGAGGGCACGGGTTAGTGTTAGCGTACGGGTTAGGATTAGGGGACGGGTCAGGGTAAGGCTTTGTTAAGGGTTAGGGTTAGGGTTCGGGCTAGGGTTAGGGTTAGGGGACGGGGACGGTTTAGGGTCCAGGTGAGGGTACGACAACGGTTTAGGGGGAGCGTACGTGTGAGGGCACGGGTGTTAGCGTACGGGTTAAGATTAGGGGACGGGTCAGGGTAAGGGTTCGGGGAAGGGTTAGGGTTAGGGTTCGGGCTAGGGTTAGGGGACGGGGACGGTTTAGGGTCCAGGTGAGGGTACGACAACGCTTTAGGTGGAGCGTACGTGTGAGGGCGCGGATTAGCGTTAGCGTACGGGTTAGGATTAGGGGACAGGTGAGGGTCAGGCTTCAGGGAAGGTTTAGGGTTAGGGTTCGGGCTAGGGTTAGGGTTAGGGGACGGGGACGGTTTAGGGTCCAGGTGAGGGTACGACAACGCTTTAGGGGAAGCGTACGTGTGAGGGCGCGGGTTAGTGTTAGCGTACGGGTTAGGAATAGGGGACGGGAGAGCGTCAGGCTTCGGGGAATGGTTAGGGTTAGGTTTCGGGCTAGAGTTAGGGGACGGGGACGGTTTAGGGTCCAGGTGAGGGTACGACAACGCTTTAGGGGGAGCGTGCGTGTGAGGGCGTGGGTTAGTGTTAGCGTACGGGTTAGGATTAGGGTCGGGTGAGCGTCAGGCTTCGGGGAAGTGTTAGGGTTAGGGTTAGGGCTAGGGTTAGGGTTAGGGGACGGGGACGGATTAGGGTCCAGGTGAGGGTACGACAATGCTTTAGGGGGAGCGTACGTGTGAGGGCGTGGCTTAGTGTTAGCCTACGGGTTAGGATTAGGGGACGGGTGAGGGTCAGGCTTCGGGGAAGGGTTAGGGTTAGGGTTCGGGCTAGGGTTAGGATTAGGGGACGGGGAAGGTTTAGGGTCCAGGTGAGGGTACGACAACGCTTTAGGGGTAGCGTACGTGTGAGAGCGCGGGTTAGTGTTAGCGTACGGGTTAGGATTTGGGGACGTGTGAGTGTCAGGCTTCGGGGAAAGGTTAGGGTTAGGGTTCGGGCTAGGGTTAGGGTTAGGGGACGGGGACGGTTTAGGGTCCAGGTGAGGGTACGACAACGCTTTAGGGTGAGCGTACGTGTGAGGGCGCGGGTTAGTGTTAGCGTACGGGTTAGGATTAGGGGACGGGTGAGGGTCAGGCTTCGGGGAAGGTTTAGGGTTAGAGTTCGGGCTAGGCTTAGGGTTAGGGGACGGGGACGGATTAGGGTCCAGATGAGGGTACGACAACGCTTTAGGGGTAGAGTGCGTGTGAGGGCGCGGGTTAGTGTTAGCGTACGGGTTAGGATTAGGGGACGGGTGAGGGTCAGGCTTCGGGGAAGGGTTAGGGTTAGGGTTCGGGCTAGGGTTAGGGTTAGGGGACGGGGACGGTTTAGGGTCCAGGTGAGGGTACGACAACGCTTTAGGGGGAGCGTACGTGTGAGGGCGCGGGTTAGTGTTAGTGTACGGGTTAGCATTAGGGGACGTGTGAGTGTCAGGCTTAGGGTAAAGGTTAAGGTTAGGGTTCGGGCTAGGGTTAGGGTTAGGGGACGGGGACGGTTTAGGGTCCAGGTGAGGGTACGACAACGCTTTAGGGGGAGCGTGCGTGTGAGGGCGCGGGTTAGTGTTACAATAAGGGTTAGGATTAGTGGACGGGTGAGGGTCAGGCTTCAGGGAAGGGTTAGGGTTAGGTTTCGGGTTAGGATTAGGGTTAGGGGACGGGGATGGTTTAGGGTCCAGGTGAGGGTACGACAACGCTTTAGGGGGAGCGTGCGTGTGAGGGCGTGGGTTAGTGTTAGCGTACGGGTTAGGATTAGGGTCGGGTGAGGGTCAGGCTTCGGGGAAGGTTTAGAGTTAGGGTTCGGGCTAGGGTTAGGGTTAGGGGACGGGGACGGTTTAGGGTCCAGGTGAGGGTACGACAACGCTTTAGGGGGAGCGTACGTGTGAGGGCGCGGGTTAGTGTTAGCGTACGGGTTAGGATTAGGGGACGGGAGAGGGTCAGGCTTCGGGGAAATTTTAGGGTTAGGGTTTGGGCTAGGATTAGGCTTAGGGGACGGGGACGGTTTACGGTCCAGGTGAGGGTACGGCAACGCTTTAGGGTGAGCGTACGTGTGAGAGCGCGGGTTAGTGTTAGCGTACGGGTTAGGATTAGGGAACGTGTGAGTGTCAGGCTTCAGGGAAAGGTTAGGGTCAGGGTTCGGGCTAGGGTTAGGGTTAGGGGACGGGGACGGTTTAGGGTCCAGGTGAGGGTACGACAACGCTTTAGGGTGAGCGTACGTGTGAGGGCGCGGGTTACTGTTAGCGTACAGGTTAGGATTAGGGGACGGGTGAGGGTCAGTCTTCGGGGAAGGTTTAGGGTTACGGTTCGGGCTTGGGTTAGGGTTAGGGGACGGGGACGGTTGAGGGTCCAGGTGAGGGTACGACAACGCTTTAGGGGGAGCGTTCGTGTGAGGGCGCGGGATAGTGTTAGCGTACGAGTTAGGATTAGGGGACGGGTGAGGGTCAGGCTTCGGGGAAGGGTTAGGGTTAGGGTTCGGGCTAGGGTTAGGGTTAGGGGACGGGGACGGTTTAGGGTCCAGGTGAGGGTACGCCAAGGCTTTAGGGGGAGCGTACGTGTGAGGGCGCGGGTTAGTGTTAGCCTACGGGTTAGGATTAGGGGACGGGTGAGGGTCAGGCTTCGGGGAAGGGTTAGGGTTAGGGTTCGGGCTAGGGTTAGGGTTAGGGGATGGTGACGGTTTAGGGTCCAGGTGAGGGTACGACAACGCTTTAGGGGGAGCTTACGTGTGAGAGCGCGGGTTAGTGTTAGCGTACGGGTTAGGATTAGGGGACGTGTGTCAGGCTTCGGGGATAGGTTAGGGTTACGGTTCGGGCTAGGGTTAGGGTTACGGGACGGGGACGGTTTAGGGTCCAGGTGAGGGTACGAAAACGCTTTAGGGGGAGCGTAGGTGTGATGGCGCGGGTTAGTGTTAACGTACGGGTTAGGATTAAGGGACGGGTGAGGGTCAGGCTACGGGGAAGGGTTAGGGTTAGGGTTTAGGCTAGGGTTAGGGTTAGGGGACGGGGACGGTTTAGGGTCAATGTGAGGGTACGACAACGCTTTAGGGGGAGCGTACGTGTGAGGGCTCGGGTTAGTGTTAGCCTACGGGTTAGGATTAGGGGACGGGTGAGGGTCAGGCTTCGTGGAAGGGTTAGGGTTAGGTTTCGGGCTAGGGTTAGGGTTAGGGGACGGGGACGGTTTAGGGTCCAGGTGAGGGTACGACAACGCTTTAGGGGGAGCGTGCGTGTGAGGTGCGGGTTAGTGTTAGCGTATGGGTTAGGATTAGGGGACGGGTGAGGGTCAGGCTTCGGGGAAGGTTTAGGGTTAGGGTGCGGGCTAGGGTTAGGGTTAGGGGATGGGGACGGTTTAGGGTCCTGGTGAGGGTACGACAACGCTTTAGGGGGAACGTACGTGTGAGGGCGCGGGTTAGTGTTAGCGTACGGGTTAGGATTAGGGGACGGGTGAGGGTCAGGCTTCGGGGAAGCGTTAGGGTTAGGGTTCGGGCTAGGGTTAGTGTTAGGGGACGGGGACGGTTTAGGGTCCAGGTGAGGGTACGACAACGCTTTAGAGGGAGCATACGTGTTATTGCGCGTGTTAGTGTTAGCCTACGGGTTAGGATTAGGGGACGGGTGGGTGTCACGCTTCGGGGAAGGATTAGGGTTAGGGTTCGGGCTAGGGTTAGTGTTAGGGGACGGGGACGGTTTAGGGTCCAGGTGAGTGTACGCCAAGGCTTTAGGGGGAGCGTACGTGTGAGGGCGCGGGTTAGTGTTAGCTTATTGGTTAGGATTAGGGAAGGGACAGGGTCAGGTTTCGGAGAATGGTTAGGATTAGGGTTCGGGCTAGGGTTAGAGTTAGGGGACGGGGACGGTTTAGGGTAAAGATGAGGGTACGACAACGCTTTAGGGGGAACGTACGTGTGAAGGCATGTGTTAGTGTTAGCGTACGGGTTAGGATTAGGGGACGGGTGAGGGTCAGGATTCAGGGAAGGGTTAGTGTTAGGGTTCGGGCTAGGGTTAGGGTTAGGGGACGGGGACGGTTTAGGGTCCAGGTGAGGGTACGACAACACTTTAGGGGGAGCGTTCGTGTGAGGGCGCAGGTTAGTGTTAGCGTACGGGTTAGGATTAGGGGACGGGTGAGGGTCAGGCTTCGGGTAATGTTTAGGGTTAGGGTTCGGGCTAGGGTTAGGGTTAGGGGACGGGGACGGTTTAGGGTCCAGCTGAGGGTACGACAACGCTTTAGGGGGAGTTTACGTGTGAGGGCGCGGGTTAGTGTTAGCGTACGGTTTAGGATTAGGGGACGGGAGAGGGTCAGGTTTCGGGGAATGGTTAGGGTTAGGGTTCGGGCTAGGGTTAGGGTTAGGGGACGGGGACGGTTTAGGGTCCAGGTGAGGGTACGACAACGCTTTAGGGGGAGCGTACATGTGAGGGCGCGGTTTAGTGTTAGCGTACGGGTTAGGATTAGGGGATGGGTGAGGGTCAGGCTTCGCGGAAGGGTTAGGGTTAGGTTTCGGGCTAGAGTTAGGGTTAGGGGACGGGGACGGTTTAGGGTCCAGTTGAGGGTACGACAACGCTTTAGGGGGAGCGTGCGTGTGAGGGCGCGGGTTAGTGTTAGCGTACGGGTTAGGATTAGGGGACGGGTGAGGGTCAGGCTTCGGGGAAGGGTTAGGATTAGGGTTTGGGCTAGGGTTAGGGTTAGGGGACGGTGACGGTTTAGGGTCCAGGTGAGGGTACGACAACGCTTTAGGGGGAGCGTACGTGTGAGGGCGCGGGTTAGTGTTAGCGTACGGATTACGATTAGGGAACGTGTGAGTGTCAGGTCTCGGGGAAAGGTTAGGGTTAGGGTTCAGGCTAGGGTTAGGGTTAGGGGACGGGGACGGTTTAGGGTCCAGGTGAGGGTACGACAACGCTTTAGGGGGAGCGTACGTGTGAGGGCGTGGGTTAGTGTTAGCGTACGGGTTAGGATTAGGGGACGGGAGAGGGTCAGGCTTCGGGGAATGGTTAGGGTTAGGGTTCGGGCTAGGGTTAGGTTTAGGGGACGGGGACGGTTTAGGGTCCTGGTGAGGGTACGACAACGCTTTAGGGGGAACGTACGTGTGAGGGCGCGGGTTAGTGTTAGCGTACGGGTTAGGATTAGGGGACGGGTGAGGGTCAGGCTTCGGGGAAGCGTTAGGGTTAGGGTTCGGGCTAGGGTTAGTGTTATTGGACGTGGACGGTTTAGGGTCCAGGTGAGGGTACGACAACGCTTTAGAGGGAGCATACGTGTGAGTGCGCGTGTTAGTGTTAGCCTACGGGTTAGGATTAGGGGACGGGTGGGTGTCACGCTTCGGGGAAGGGTTAGGGTTAGGGTTCGGGCTAGGGTTAGTGTTAGGGGATGGGGACGGTTTAGGGTCCAGGTGAGTGTACGCCAACGCTTTAGGGGGAGCGTACGTGTGAGGGCGCGGGTTAGTGTTAGCTTATTGGTTAGGATTAGGGAAGGGACAGGGTCAGGTTTCGGAGAATGGTTAGGATTAGGGTTCGGGCTAAGGTTAGGGTTAGGGGACGGGGACGGTTTAGGGTAAAGATGAGGGTACGACAACGCTTTAGGGGGAACGTACGTGTGAAGGCATGTGTTAGTGTTAGCGTACGGGTTAGGATTAGGGGACGGGTGAGGGTCAGGATTCAGGGAAGGGTTAGTGTTAGGGTTCGGGCTAGGGTTAGGGTTAGGGGACGGGGACGGTTTAGGGTCCAGGTGAGGGTACGACAACACTTTAGGGGGAGCGTTCGTGTGAGGGCGCAGGTTAGTGTTAGCGTACGGGTTAGGATTACGGGACGGGTGAGGGTCAGGCTTCGGGTAATGTTTAGGGTTAGGGTTCAGGCTAGGGTTAGGGTTAGGGGACGGGGACGGTTTAGGGTCCAGCTGAGGGTACGACAACGCTTTAGGGGGAGTTTACGTGTGAGGGCGCGGGTTAGTGTTAGCGTACGGTTTAGGATTAGGGAACGGGAGAGGGTCAGGCTTCGGGGAATGGTTAGGGTTAGGGTTCGGGCTAGGGTTAGGGTTAGGGGACGGGGACGGTTTAGGGTAAAGGTGAGAGTACGACAACGCTTTAGGGGGAACGTACGTGTGAGGGCGTGGGTTAGTGTTAGCGTACGGGTTATGATTAGGGGACGGGTGAGGGTCAGGCTTCGGGGAAGGGTTAGGGTTAGGGTTTGGGCTAGGGTTAGGGTTAGGGGACGGGGACGGTTTAGGGTAAAGGTGAGGGTACGACAACGCTTTAGGGGGAGCGTACGTGTGAGGGCGCGGGTTAGTGTTAACATACGGGTTAGGATTAGGGGACGGGTGAGGGTCAGGCTTCGGGGAAGGGTTAGGGTTAGGGTTCGGGCTAGGGTTAGGGGACGGGGACGGTTTAGGGTCCAGGTGAGGGTACGACAACGCTTTAGGGGGAGCGTACGTGTGAGGGCGCGGGTTAGTGTTAGCGTACGGATTACGATTAGGGGACGGGTGAGGGTCAGGCTTCGGGGAAGGGTTAGGGTTAGGGTTCGGGCTAGGGTTAGGGTTAGGGGACGGGGACGGTTTAGGGTAAACATGAGTGTACGACAACGCTTTAGGGGCAACGTACGTGTGAGGTCGTGGGTTAGTGTTAGCGTACGGGTGAGGATTAGGGGACGGGTGAGGGTCAGGGTTCGGGGAAGCGTTCGGGTTAGGTTTCGGGCTAGGGTTAGTGTTAGGGGACGGGGACGGTTTAGGGTCCAGGTGAGGGTACGACAACGCTTTAGGGGGATCGTAGGTGTGAGGGCGTGGGTTAGTGTTAACGTACGGGTTAGGATTAAGGGACGGGTGAGGGTCAGGCTACGTGGAAGTGTTAGGGTTAGGGTTCAGGCTAGGTTTAGGGTTAGGGGACGGGGACGGTTTAGGGTCAATGTGAGGGTACGACAACGCTTTAGGGGGAGCGTACGTGTGAGGGCTCGGGTTAGTGTTAGCCTACGGGTTAGGATTAGGGGACGGGTGAGGGTCAGGCTTCGGGGAAGGGTTAGGGTTAGGGTTCGGGCTAGGGTTAGGGTTAGGGGACGGGGACGGTTTAGGGTCCAGGTGAGGGTACGACAACGCTTTAGGGGGAGCGTGCGTGTGAGGGCGCGGGTTAGTGTTCGCGTATGGGTTAGGATTAGGGGACGGGTGAGGGTCAGGCTTCGGGGAAGGTTTAGGGTTAGGGTTCGGGCTAGGATTAGGGTTAGGGGACGGGGACGGTTTAGGGTAAACATGAGTGTACGACAACTCTTTAGGGGCAACGTACGTGTGAGGCCGTGGGTTAGTGTTAGCGTACGGGTGAGGATTAGGGGACGGGTGAGGGTCAGGCTTCGGGGAAGGGTTAGGGTTAGGGTTCGGGCTAGGGTTAGGGTTAGGGGACGGTGACGGTTTAGGGTCCAGGTGAGGGTACGACAACGCTTTAGCGGGAGCGTACGTGTGAGGGCGTGGGTTAGTGTTAACTTATGGGTTAGGATTAGGGAACGGGAGAGCGTCAGGCTTCGGGGAATGGTTAGGGTTAGGGTTCGGGCTAGGGTTAGGGTTAGGGGACGGGGACGGTTTAGTGTCCAGGTGAGGGTACGACAACACTGTAGGGGGAGCGTACGTGTGAGGGCGCGGGTTAGTGTTAGCGTATGGGTTAGGATTAGGGGACGGGTGAGGGTCAGGCTTCGGGGAAGGATTAGGGTTAGGGTTCGGGCTAGGGTTAGGGTTAGGGGACGGGGACGGTTTAGCGTCCAGGTGAGGGTACGACAACGCTTTAGGGGGAGCGTACGTGTGAGGGTGCGGGTTAGTTTTAGCGTTCGGGTTAGGATTAGGGGACGGTTGAGAGTCAGGCTTCGGGAAAGGTTTAGGGTTAGGGTTCGGGCTAGGGTTAGGGTTAGGGGATGGGACGGTTGAGGGTCCAGGTGAGGGTACGACAACGCTTTAGGGGGAGCATACGTGTGAGGGCGCGGGTTAGTGTTAGCGTTCGGGTTAGGATTAGGGGACGGGTGAGGGTCAGGCTTCGGGGAAGTTTTAGGGTTAGGTTTCGGGCTAGGGTTAGGGTTAGTGGACGGGGATGGTTTAGAGTCCAGGTGAGGGTACGACAACGCTTTAGGGGGAGCGTACGTGTGAGGGCTCGCGTTAGTGTTAGCGTACGGGTTAGGATTAGGGGACGGGAGAGGGTCAGGCTTCGGGTAGTGGTTAGGGTTAGGGTTCGGGCTAGGGTTAGGGTTAGGGGACGGGGACAGTATAGGGTCCAGGTGAGGGTACGACAACGCTTTAGGGGGAGCGTACGTGTGAGGGCGTGGGTTAGTGTTCGCCTACGGGTTAGGATTAGGGGACGGGTGAGGGTCAGGCTTCGGGGAAGGGTTAGGGTTAGGGTTCGGGCTAGGGTTAGGGTTAGGGGATGGGGACGGTTTAGGGTCCAGGTGAGGGTATGACAATGCTTTATGGGGGAGCGTACGTGTGAGGGCGCGGGTTAGTGTTAGCCTACGGGTTAGGATTAGGGGACGGGTGAGGGTCAAGCTTCGGGGAAGTATTAGGGTTAGTGTTCGGGCTAGGGTTAGGGTAGGGGATGGGGACGGTTTAGGGTCCAGGTGAGGGTAGGACAACGCTTTAGGGTGAGCGTACGTGTGAGGGCGCGGGTTAGTGTAAGTGTACGGGTTAGGATTAGGGGACGGGTGAGGGTCAGGCTTCGGGGAAGGTTTAGGGTTATGGTTCGGGCTAGGGTTAGGGTTAGGGGACGGGGACGGTTTAGGGTCCATGTGAGGGTACGACAACTCTTTAGGGGGAGCGTACGTGTGAGGGCGCGGGTTAGTGTTAGCGTATGGGTTAGGATTAGGAGACGGGAGAGGGTCAGGCTTCGGGGAATGGTTAGGGTTAGGGTTCCGGCTAGGGTTAGGGTTAGGGTTCGGGGACGGTTTAGGGTCCATGTGAGGGTACGACAACGCTTTAGGGGGAGCGTGCATGTGAGGGCGCGGGTTAGTGTTAGCGTACGGGTTAGGATTAGGGGACGGGTGAGGGTCCGGCTTCGGGGAAGGTTTAGGGTTAGGGTTCGGTTTAGTGTTAGGGTTAGGGGACGGGGACGGTTTAGGGTCCAGGAGAGGGTACAACAACGCTTTAGGGGGAGCGTACGTGTGAGGGCGCGGGTTAGTGTTAGCGTAAGGGTTAGGATTAGGGCACGGGTGAGGGTCAGGCTTCGGGGAATTGTTAGGGTTAGGGTTCGGGCTAGGGTTAGGCTTAGGGGACGGGGACGGTTTAGGGTGCAGTTGAGGGTACGACAACACTTTAGGGGGAACGTACGTGTGAGGGCGCGGGTTAGTGTTAGCGTACGGGTTAGGATTAGGGGACGGGTGAGGATCAGGCTTCGGGGAAGGGTTAGGGTTAGGATTCGGGCTAAGGTTAGTGTTAGGGGGCGGGGATGGTTTAGGGTCCAGGTGAGGGTACGACAACGCTTTAGGGGTAGCGTACGTGTGAGGGCGCGGGTTAGTGTTAGCCTACGGGTTAGGATTAGGGGACGGGTGAGGGTCAGGCTTCGGAGAAGGGTTAGGGTTAGGGTTCGGGCTAGGGTTAGGGTTAGGGGACGGGGACGGTTTAGGGTCCAGGTGAGGGTACGACAACGCGTTAGGGGGAGCGTACGTGTGAGAGCGCGGTTTAGTGTTAACGTATGGGTTAGGATTAGGGGACGTGTGAGTGTCAGGCTTCGGGGAAAGGTTAGGGTTAGGGTTCGGGCTAGGGTTAGGGTTAGGGGACGGGGACGGTTTAGGGTCCAGGTGAGGGTACGACAACGCTTTAGGGTGAGCGTACGTGTGAGGGTGTGGGTTAGTGTAAGCGTACGGGTTAGGATTAGGGGACGGGTGAGGGTCAGGCTTCGGTGAAGGTGTAGGGTTACGGTTCGGGCTAGGATTAGGGTTAGGGGACGGGGATGGTTTAGGGTCCAGGTGAGGGTACGACAACGCTTTAGGGGGAGCGTACGTGTGAGGGCGCGGGTTAGTGTTAGCGTACGGGTTTGGATTAGGGGACGGGAGAGGGTCAGGCTTCGGGGAATGGTTAGGGTTAGGGTTAGGGTTAGGGGACGGGGACGGTTTAGGGTCCAGGTGAGGGTACGACAACACTTTAGGGGGAGCGTGCGTGTGAGGGTGCGGGTTAGTGTTAGCGTATGGGTTAGGATTAGGGGACGGGTGAGGGTCAGGCTTCGGGGAAGGGTTAGGGTTAGTGTTCGGGCTAGGATTAGGGTTAGGGGATGGGGACGGTTTAGGGTCCAGGTGAGGGTACGACAACACTTTAGGGGGAGCGTGCGTGTGAGGGTGCGGGTTAGTGTTAGCGTACGGGTTAGGAGTAGGGGACGGGTGAGGGCCAAGCTTCGGGGAAGTCTTACGGTTGGGGTTCGGGCTAGGGTTAGGGTTAGGGGACGGGGTCGGTTTAGGGTCCAGGTGAGGGTACGACAACACTTTAGGGGGAGCGTACGTGTCAGGCCGAGGGTTAGTGTTAGCGTACGGGTTAGGATTAGGGGACGGGTGAGGGTCAGGCTTTGGGGAAGGATTAGGGTTAGGGTTCGGGCTATGGTTAGGGTTAGGGGACGCGGACAGTTTAGGGTCCAGGTGAGTGTACGACAACGCTTTAGGGGGAGCGTACGTGTGAGGGCGCGAGTTAGTTTTAGCGTACGGGTTAGAATTAGGGGACGGGTGAGGGCAGGCTTCGGGAAAGGTTTCAGGTTAGGGTTCGGGCTAGGGTTAGGGTTAGGGTACGGGGACAGGTGAGGGTCCAGGTGAGGGTACGACAACGCTTTAGGGGGAGCGTACGTGTGAGGGCGCGGGTTAGTGTTAGCGTACGGGTTAGGATTAGGGGACGGGTGAGGGTCAGGCTTCGGGGAAGGTTTAGGGTTAGGGTTCGGGCTAGGGTTAGGGTTAGGGGATGGGGACGGTTTAGGGTAAAGGTGAGGGTACGACAACGCTTTAGGGGCAACGTATGTGTGAGGCCGTGGGTTATTGTTAGCGTACGGGTTAGGATTAGGGGACGGTTGAGGGTCAGGCTTCGGGGAAGGGTTAGGGTTAGGATTCGGGCTAGGGTTAGGGTTAGGGGACGGGGACGTTTTAGGCTCCAGGTGAGGGTACGACAACGCTTTAGGGGGAGCGTACGTGTGAGGGCGCGGGTTAGTGTTAACTTATGGGTTAGGATTAGGGAACGGGAGAACGTCAGGCTTCGGGGAATGGTTAGGGTTAGGGTTCGGGCTAGGGTTAGGGTTAGGGGACGGGGACGGTTTAGTGTGCAGGTGAGGGTACGACAACACTGTAGGGGGAGCGTGCGTGTGAGGGTGCGGGTTAGTGTTAGCGTACGGGTTAGGATTAGGGGACGGGTGAGCACCAGGCTTCGGGGAAGGGTTATGCTTAGGGTTCGCGCTAGGGTTAGGGTTAGGGGACGGGGAGGGTTTAGGGTCCAGGTGAGGGTACGACAACGCTTTAGGGGGAGCGTACGTGTGAGGCCGAGGGTTAGTGTTAGCGTACGGGTTAGGATTAGGGGACGGGTGAGGGTCCGGCTTCGGGGAAGAGTTAGGGTTAGGGTTCGGGCTAGGGTTAGTGTTAGGGGACGGGGACGGTTTAGGGTCCAGGTGAGGGTACGACAACGCTTTAGGGGGAGCGTACGTGTGAGGGCGCGGGTTAGTGTTAGCGTATGGGTTAGGATTAGGGGACGGGTGAGGGTCAGGCTTCGGGGAAGGATTAGGGTTAGGGTTCGGGCTAGGGTTAGGGTTAGGGGACGGGGACGGTTTAGGGTCCAGGTGAGGGTACGACAACGCTTTAGGGGGAGCGTACGTGTGAGGGCGCGGGTTAGTTTTAGCGTACGGGTTAGAATTAGGGGACGGGTGAGGGTCAGGCTTCGGGGAAGGTTTAGGGTTAGGGTTCGGGCTAGGGTTAGGGTTACGGGACGGGACGGGTGAGGGTCCAGGTGAGGGTATCACAACGCTTTAGGGGGAGCGTACGTGTGAGGGCGCCCGTTAGTGTTAGCGTTCGGGTTAGGATTAGGGGACGGCTGAGGGTCAGGCTTCGGGGAAGTTTTAGGGTTAGGTTTCGGGCTAGGGTTAGGGTTAGTGGACGGGGATGGTTTAGAGTCCAGGTGAGGGTACGACAACACTTTAGGGGGAGCGTACGTGTGAGGGCTCGCGTTAGTGTTAGCGTACGGGTTAGGATTAGGAGACGGGAGAGGGTCAGGCTTCGGGTAGTGGTTAGGGTTAGGGTTCGTGCTAGGGTTAGGGTTAGGAGACGGGGACGGTTTAGGGTCCAGGGGAGGGTACGACAACGCTTTAGGGGGAGCGTACGTGTGAGGGCTCGGGTTAGTGTTAGCGTACGGGTCAGGATTAGGGGATGGGAGAGGGTCAGGCTTCGGGTAGTGGTTAAGGTTAGGGTTCGGCCTAGGGTTAGGGTTAGGAGACGGGGACGGTTTAGGGTCCAGGTGAGGGTACGACAACGCTTTAGGGGGAGCGTACGTGTGGGCGCGGGTTAGTGTTAGCTTATGGGTTAGGATTAGGGGACGGGAGAGGGTCAGGCTTCGGGGAATGGTTAGGGTTAGGGTTCAGGCTAGGGTTAGGGGACGGGGACGGTTTAGGGTAAAGGTGAGGGTACGACAACGCTTTAGGGGGAACGTACGTGTGAGCGCATGTGTTTGTGTTAGCGTACGGGTTAGGATTAGGGGACGGGTGAGGGTCAGGCTTCGGGGAAGGTTTAGGGATAGGTTTCGGGCTAGGGTTAGGGTTCGGGGACGGGGACGGTTTAGGGTACAGGTGAGGGTACGACAACGCCTTAGGGGGAGCGTACGTGTGAGGGCGCGGGTTAGTGTAGCGTTCGTGTTAGGATTAGGGAACGTGTGAGTGTCAGGTTTTGGGGAAAGGTTAGGGTTAGGGTTCGGGCTAGGGTTAGGGTTAGGGGTCGGGGACGGTTTAGGGTCCAGGTGAGGGTACGACAACGCTTTAGGGGGAGCGTGCGTGTGAGGGCGCGGGTTAGTGTTAGCGTACGGGTTAGGATTAGGGCACATGTGAATGTCAGGCTTAGGGGAAAGGTTAAGGTGAGGGTTCGGGCTAGGGTTAGGGTTAGGGGACGGGGACGGTTTAGGGTCCAGTTGAGTGTACGACAACGCTTTACGGGGAGCGTGCGTGTGAGGGCGCGGGTTACTGTTACCGTACGGGTTACGATTAGGGGGCGGGTGAGGGTCAGGCTTCAGGGAAGGGTTAGGGTTAGGTTTCGGGCTAGGATTAGGGTTAGGGGACGGGGACGGTTTAGGGTCCAGGTGAGGTACGACAACGCTTTAGGGGGAGCGTGCGTGTGAGGGCGCGGGTTAGTGTTAGCGTATGGGTTAGGATTAGGGGACGGGTGAGGGTCAGGCTTTGGGGAGGTGTTAGGGTTAGGGTTCGGGCTAGGGTTAGGGTTAGGGGACGGGGACGGTTTAGGGTCCAGGTGAGGGAACGACAACGCTTTAGGGGGAGCTTACGTGTGAGGGCGCGGGTTAGTGTTAGCCTACGGGTTAGGATTAGGGGACGGGTGAGGGTCAGGTTTCGGGGAAGGGTTAGGGTTAGGGTTCGGGCTAGGGTTAGGGTTAGGGGACGGGGACGGTTTAGGGTCCAGGTGAGGGTACGACAACGCTTTTCGGGGAGCGTACGTGTGAGGGCGAGGGTCAGTGTTAGCGTACAGGTTAGGATTAGGGGACGTGTGAGTGTCAGGCTTCGGGGAAAGCTTACGGTTAGTGTTCGGGCTAGGGTTAGGGTTAGGGGACGGGGACAGTTTAGGGTCCAGGTGAGGGTACGACAACGCTTTAGGGGGAGCGTGCGTGTGAGGGCGCGGGTTAGCGTTAGCGTACGGCTTAGGATTAGGGGACGGGTGAGGGTCAGGCTTCGGGGAAGGGTTAGGGTTAGGGTTCGGGCTAGGGTTAGGGTTAGGGGACGGGGACGGTTTAGGGTCCAGGTGAGGTTACGACAACGCTTTAGGGGGAGCATACGTGTGAGGGCGCGGGTTAGTGTTAGCATACGGATTAGGATTAGGGGACGGGTGAGGGTCAGGCTCCCGGGAAGTGTTAGGGTTAGGGTTCGGGCTAGGGTTAGGGTTAGGGGATGGGGATGTTTTAGGGTCCAGGTGAGGGTACGACAACGCTTTAGGGGGAGCGTACATGTGAGGACGCGGGTTAGAGTTAGCATACGGGTTAGGATTAGGGGACGGGTGAGGGTCAGGCTTCGGGGAAGGGTTAGGGTTAGGGTTCGGGCTAGGGTTAGGGTCAGGGGACGGTGACGGTTTAGGGTCCAGGGGAGGGTACGACAACGCTTTAGGGGGAGCGTACGTGTGAGGGCGCGGGTTAGTGTTAGCCTACGGTTTAGAATTAGGTGACGGGTGAGGGTCAGGGTTCGGGGAAGGGTTAAGGTTAGGTTTCGGGCTAGGGTTAGTGTTACGGGACGGGGTCGGTTTAGGGTCCAGGTGAGAGTACGACAACGCTTTAGGGAGAGCGTACGTGTGAGGACGCGGGTTAGTGTTAGCCTACGGGTTAGAATTAGGCGACGGGTGAGGGTCAGGGTTCGGGGAAGGTTTAGGGTTAGGGTTCGGGCTAGGGTTAGGGTTAGGGGATGGGGACGGTTTAGGGTCCAGTTGAGGGTATGACAACGCTTTACGGGGAGCGTACGTGTGAGGGCGCAGGTTAGTGTTAGCGTCCGGGTTAGGATTAGGGGACGGGTGAGGGTCAGGCTTCTGGGAAGGTTTAGTTTTAGGGTTCGGGCTAGGGTTAGGGTTAGGGGACGGGGATGGTTTAGGGTAAACATGAGTGTATGACAACGCTTTAGGAGCAACGTACGTGTGAGGCCGTGGGTTAGTGTTAGCGTACGGGTTAGGATTAGGGGATGGGTGAGGGTCAGGCTTCGGGGAAGTGTTAGGGTTAGGGTTCGAGCTAGGGTTAGGGTTATGGGACGGGGACGGTTTCGGGTCCAGGTGAGGGTACGACAACGCTTTAGGGGGAGCGTAGGTGTGAGGGCGCGGGTTAGTGTTAGCATACGGGTTAGGATTAGGGGACGGGTGAGGGTCAGGCTTCGGGGAAGAGTTAGGGTTAGGGTTCGGTATAGGGTTAGGGTTAGGGCAAGGGGACGGTTTAGGGTCCAGGTGAGGGTATGACAACACTTTAGGGGGATCGTACGTGTGAAGGCGCGGGTTAGTGTTAGCCTACTCGTTAGCATTAGGCGACGGGTGAGGGTCAGGCTTCGGGGAAGGGTTAAGGTTAGGGTTTGGGCTAGGCTTAGGGTTATGGGACGGGGACGGTTTAGGGTCCAGGTGAGGGTACGACAATGCTTTAGGGGGAGCGTACGTGTGAGGGCGCGGGTTAGTGTTAGCGTACGGGTTAGGATTAGGGGACGGAAGAGGGTCACACTTCGGGGAATGGTTAGGGTTAGGGTTCGGGCTAGGGTTAGGGTTAGGGGACGGGGACGGTTTAGGGTCCAGGTGAGGTACGACAACGCTTTAGGGGGAGCGTGCGTGTGAGGGCGAGGGTTAGTGTTAGCGTACGGGTTAGGATTAGGGGACGGGTGAGGGTCAGGCTTTGGGGAAGTTTTAGGTTTAGGGTTTGGGCAAGGGTTAGGGTTAGGGGACGGGAACGGTTTAGGGTCCAGGTGAGGGTACAACAAAGCTTTAGGGGGAGCGTACGTGTGAGGGCGTAGGTTAGTGTTAGCGTACGGGTTAGGATTAGGGGACGAGTGAGGGTCAGGCTTCGGGGAAGCGTTAGGGTTAGGGTTCGGGCTAGGGTTAGGCTTAGAGGACGGGGACGGTTTAGGGTCCAGGTGAGGGTACGACAACGCTTTAGGGGGAACGTACGTGTGAGGGCGCGGGTTAGTGTTAGCGTACGGGTTAGGATTAGGGGACGGGTGAGGGTCAGGCTTCGGGGAAGCGTTAGGGTTAGGGTTCTGGCTAGGGTTAGTGTTACGGGACGGGGACGGTTTAGGGTCCAGGTGAGGGTACGACAACGCTTTAGGGGGATCGTAGGTTTGAGGGCGCGGGTTAGTGTTAGCGTCCGGGTTAGGATTAAGGGACGGGTGAGGGTCAGGCTTCGGGGAAGGGTTAGGGTTAGGGTTCGGGCTAGGGTTAGGGTTAGGGGACGGGGACGGTTTAGAGTCCAGGTGAGGGTACGACAACGCTTTAGGGGGAGCGTACGTGTGAGGGCGCGGGTTAGTGTTAGCCTACGGGTTAGGGTTAGGGGACGGGTGAGGGTCAGGGTTCGGGGAAGGGTTAGGGTTATGGTTCGGGCTAGGGTTAGGGTTAGGGGATGGGGACAGTTTAGGGTCCAGGTGAGGGTACTACAACGCTTTAGGGGGAGCGTACGTGTGAGGGCGCGGTTTAGTGTTAGCCTACGGGTTAGGATTAGGGGACGGGTGAGGGTCAGGCTTTGGGGAAGTGTTAGGGTTAGGGTTCGGGCTAGGGTTAGGGTTAGGGGACGGGAACGGTTTAGGGTCCAGGTGAGGGTACGACAACGCTTTAGGGTGAGCGTACGTGTGAGGGCGCGGGTTAGTGTAAGCGTACGGGTTAGGATTAGGGGACGGGTGAGGGTCAGGCTTCCGGGAAGGTTTAGGGTTATGGTTCGGGCTAGGGTTAGGGTTAGGGGACGGGGACGGTTTAGGTTCCAGGTGAGGGTACGACAACGCTTTAGGGGGAGCGTACGTGTGAGGGCGCGGGTTAGTGTTAGCGTACGGGTTAGGATTAGGGGATGGGAGAGTGTCAGGCTTCGGGGAATGGTTAGGGTTAGGGTTCGGGCTAGGGTTAGGGTTAGGGGATGGGGACGGTTTAGGGTCCAGGTGAGGGTACGACAACGCTTTAGGGGGAGCGTACGTGTGAGGGCGCGGGTTAGTGTTAGCCTACGGGTTAGGATTAGGGGACGGATGAGGGTCAGGCTTCAGGGAAGGGTTACGGTTGGGGTTCGGGCTAGGGTTAGGGTTAGGGGACGGGAACGGTTTAGGGTCCAGGGGAGGGTACGACAACACTTTAGGGGGAGCGTACGTGTGAGGCCCAGAGTTAGTGTTAGCGTACGGGTTAGGAATAGGGGACGGGTGTGGGTCAGGCCTCGGGGAAGGATTAGGGTTAGGGTTCGGGCTAGGATTAGGGTTAGGGGACGGGGACGGTTTAGGTTCCAGGTGAGGGTACGACAACGCTTTAGGGGGAGCGTACGTGTTAGGGCGCGGGTTAGTTTTAGCGTACGGGTTAGGATTAGGGGACAGGTGAGGGTCAGGCTTCGGGGAAGGTTTAGGGTTAGGGTTCGGGCTAGGGTTAGGGTTAGGGGACGGGGACGGTTGAGGGCCCAGGTGAGGGTACGACAACGCTTTAGGAGGAGCGTACCTGTGAGGGCGCGGGTTAGTGTTAGCGTACGGGTTAGGATTAGGGGACGGGTGAGGGTCAGGCTTCGGGGAAGGGTTAGGGTTAGGGTTCGGGCTAGGGTTAGGGTTAGGGGACGGGGACGGTTTAGGGTCCAGGTGAGGGTATGACAGTGCTTTAGGGGGAGCGTACGTGTGAGGGCGCGGGTTAGTGTTAGCGTATGGGTTAGGATTAGGGGACGGGAGAGGGTCAGGCTTCGGGGAATGGTTACGGTTAGTGTTCGGGCTAGGGTTAGGGTTAGCGGACGGAGACCGTTTAGGGTCCAGGTGAGGGTACGACAACACTTTAGGGGGAGCGTGCGTGTGAGGGTGCGGGTTAGTGTTAGCGTATGGGTTAGGATTAGGGGACGGGTGAGGGTCAGGCTTCGGGGAAGGGTTAGGGTTAGGGTTCGGGCTAGGGTTAGGTTTAGGGGACGGGGACGGTTTAGGGTCCAGGTGAGGGTACGACAACAATTTAGGGGGAGCGTCCGTGTGAGGGTGCGGGTTAGTGTTAGCGTACTGGTTAGGATTAGGGGACGGGTGAGGGCCAGGCTTTGGGGAAGGGTTACGGTTAGGGTTCGGGCTAGGGTTAGGGTTAGGGGACAGGGACGGTTTAGGGTCCAGGTGAGGGTACGACAACGCTTTAGGGGGCGCGTACGTCTGAGGCCGAGGTTTAGTGTTAGCGTACGGATTAGGATTAGGGCACGGGTGAGGGTCCGGCTTCGGGGAAGGGTTAGGGTTAGGGTTCGGGCTAGGGTTAGTGTTAGGGGATGGGGACAGTTTAGGGTCCAGGTGAGGGTACGACAACGCTTTAGGGGGAGCGTACACGTGAGGACGCGGGTTAGAGTTAGCATACGGGTTAGGATTAGGGGACGGGTGAGGGTCAGGCTTCGGGGAAGGGTTAGGGTTAGGGTTCGGGCTAGGGTTAGGGTTAGGGGACGGGGACGGTTTAGGGTCCAGGTGAGGGTACGACAATGCTTTAGGGGGAGCGTACGTGTGAGGGCGCGGGTTAGTTTTATCGTACGGGTTAGAATTAGGGGACGGGTGAGGGTCAGGCTTCGGGGAAGGTTTAGGTTTAGGGTTCGGGCTAGGGTAGGGTTAGGGGACGGGGACGGTTGAGGGTCCAGGTGAGGGTACGACAACGTTTTATGGGGAGCGTACGTGTGAGGGCGCGGGTTAGTGTTAGCCTACGGGTTAGGATTATGGGACGGGTGAGTGTCAGGCTTCGGGGAAGGGTTAGGGTTAGGGTTCGGGCTAGCGTTAGGGTTAGGTGACGGGGACGGTTTAGGGTCCAGGTGAGGGTACGACAACGCTTTAGGGGGAACATACGTGTGAGGGCGCGGGTTAGTGTTAGCGTACGGGTTAGGATTAGGGAACGTGTGAGGGTCAGGCTTCGGGGAAGGGTTAAGGTTATGGTTAGGGCTAGGGTTAAGGTTAGGGGATGGGGACGGTTTAGGGTCCAGGTGAGGGTACGACAACGCTTTACGGGGAGCGTACGTGTGAGGGCGCGCGTTAGTGTTAGCGTCCGGGTTAGGATTAGGGGACGGGTGAGGGTCAGGCTTCTGGGAAGGTTTAGTTTTAGGGTTCGGGCTAGGGTTAGGGTTAGGGGACGGGGATGGTTTAGGGTAAACATGAGTGTACGACAACGCTTTAGGAGCAACGTACGTGTGAGGCCGTGGGTTAGTGTTAGCGTACGGGTTAGGATTAGGGGATGGGTGAGGGTCAGGCTTCGGGGAAGTGTTAGGGTTAGGGTTCGGGCTAGGGTTAGGGTTATGGGACGGGGACGGTTTCGGGTCCCGGTGAGGGTACGACAACGCTTTAGGGGGAGCGTAGGTGTGAGGGCGCGGGTTAGTGTTAGCATACGGGTTAGGATTAAGGGACGGGTGAGGGTCAGGCTTCGGGGAAGAGTTAGGGTTAGGGTTCGGTATAGGGTTAGGGTTAGGGCAAGGGGACGGTTTAGGGTCCAGGTGAGGGTATGACAACACTTTAGGGGGATCGTACGTGTGAGGGCGCGGGTTAGTGTTAGCCTACTCGTTAGCATTAGGCGACGGGTGAGGGTCAGGCTTCGGGGAAGGGTTAAGGTTAGGGTTTGGTCTAGGGTTAGGGTTATGGGACGGGGACGGTTTAGGGTCCAGGTGAGGGTACGACAATGCTTTAGGGGGAGCGTACGTGTGAGGGCGCGGGTTAGTGTTAGCGTACGGGTTAGGATTAGGGGACGGAAGAGGGTCACACTTCGGGGAATGGTTAGGGTTAGGGTTCGGGCTAGGGTTAGGGTTAGGGGACGGGGACGGTTTAGGGTCCAGGTGAGGGTACGACAACGCTTTACGGGGAGCGTGCGTGTGATGGTGCGGGTTAGTGTTAGCGTATGGGTTAGGATTAGGGGACGGGTGAGGGTCAGGCTTCGGGGAAGGTTTAGGGTTAGGGTTCGGGCTAGGGTTAGTGTTAGGGGACGGGGACGGTTTAGGGTAAACATGAGTGTATGACAACGCTTTAGGGGCAACGTACGTGTGAGGGCGCGGTTTAGTGTTAGCGTACGGTTTAGGATTAGGGGAGGGGTGAGGGTCAGGCTTCGGGGAAGCGTTAGGGTTAGGGTTCGGGCTAGGGTTAGTCTTAGGGGACGTGGACGGTTTAGGGTTCAGGTGAGGGTACGACAACGCTTTAGGGGAACTTAGGTGTGAGGGCGTGGGTTAGTGTTAGCGTACTGGTTAGGATTAAGGGACGGGTGAGGGTCAGGCTTCGGGGAAAGGTTAGGGTTAGGGTTCGGGCTAGGGTTAGTGTTAGGGGATGGGGACGTTTTAGGGTCCAGGTGAGGGTACGACAACGCTTTAGGGGGAGCGTACGTGTGAGGGCGCGGCTTAGTGTTAGCCTACGGGTTAGGATTAGGGGACGGGTGAGGGTCAGGCTTCGGGGAAGGGTTAGGGTTAGGGTTCGGGTTAGGGGACGGGGATGGTTTAGGGTCCAGGTGAGGGTACGACAACGCTTTAGGGGGAGCGTACGTGTGAGGGCGCGGGTTAGTGTTAGCCTACGGGTTAGGATTAGGGGACGGGTGAGGGTCAGGCTTCGGGGAAGGGTTAGGGTTAGGGTTCGGGCTAGGGTTAGGATTAGGGGACGGGGACGGTTTAGGGTCCAGGTGATGGTACGACAACGCTTTAGGGGGAGTGTACGTGTGAGAGCGCGGGTTAGTGTTAGCGTACGGGTTAGGAATAGGGGACGTGTGTCAGGCTTCGGGGAAAGGTTAGGGTTAGGGTTCGGGCTAGGGTTAGGGTTAGGGGACGGGGACGGTTTAGGGTCCAGGTGAGGGTACGACAACGCTTTAGGGGGAGCGTACGTATGAGGGCGCGGGTTAGTGTTAGCGTACGGGTTAGAATTAGGGGACGGAAGAGGTTCAGTCTTCGGGGAATGGTTAGGGTTAGGGTTCGGGCTAGGGTTAGGGTTAGGGGACGGGGACAGTTTAGGGTGCAGGTGAGGGTACGACAACACTTTAGGGGGAGCGTGCGTGTGAGGGTGCAGGTTAGTGTTAGCGTATGGGTTAGGATTAGGGGACGGGTGAGGGTCAGGCTTCAGGGAAGGGTTAGGGTTAGGGTTCGGGATAGGGTTAGGGTTAGGGGATGGGGACGGTTTAGGGTCCAGGTGAGGGTACGACAACACTTTATGGGGAGCGTGTGTGTGAGGGTGTGGGTTAGTGTTCGCGTACGGGTAAGGATTAGGGGACAGGTGAGGGCCAGGCTTCGGGGAATGGTTACGGTTAGGGTTCGGGCTAGGGTTAGGGTTAGGGGACGGGGACGGTTTAGGGTCCAGTGAGGGTACGACAACGCTTTAGGGGGAGGGTACGTGTGAGGGCGCGGGTTAGTGTTAGCGTACGAGTTAGGATTAGGGGGCGGCTGAGGGTCAGGCTTCGGGGAAGCGTTAGGTTTAGGGTTCGGGCTAGGGCTAGGGTTAGGGGACGGGGACGGTTTAGGGTCCAGGTGAGGGTATGACAATGCTTTAGGGGGAGCATGCGTGTGAGGGCGCGGGTTAGTGTTAGCGTACGGGTTAGGATTAGGGGACGGGTGAGGGTCCGGCTTCGGGGAAGGTTTAGGGTTAGGGTTCGGGCTAGGGTTAGGGTTAGGGGACGGGGACGGTTTAGGGTCCAGGTGAGGGTACGACAACGCTTTAGGGGGAGCGTACGTGTGAGGGCGCGGGTTAGTGTTAGCCTACGGGTTAGGATTAGGAGAAGGGTGAGGGTCAGGGTTCGGGGAAGGGTTAGGGTTAGGGTTCGGGCTAGGGTTGGTGTTACGGGACAGGGTCGGTTTAGGGTGCAGGTGAGGGTACAACAACGCTTTACGGGGAGCGTACGTGTGAGGGCGCGGGTTATTGTTAGCGTCCGGGTTAGGATTAGGGGACGGGTGAGGGTCAGGGTTCGGGGAAGTGTTAGGGTTAGGGTTCGGGCTAGGGTTAGTGTTACGGGACAGGGTCGGTTTAGGGTGCAGGTGAGGGTACGACAACGCTTTACGGGGAGCGTACGTGTGAGGGCGCGGGTTAGTGTTAGCGTCCGGGTTAGGATTAGGGGACGGGTGAGGGTCAGGCTTCTGGGAAGGTTTAGTTTTAGGGTTCGGGCTAGGGTTAGGGCTAGGGGATAGGGACGGTTTAGGGTTCAGGTGAGGGTACGACAACGCTTTAGGGGGAGCGTACGTGTGATGGCGCGGGTTAGTGTTAGTGTACGAGTTAGGATTAGGGGACGGGTGAGGGTCAGGCTTCGGGGAAGTGTTAGGGTTAGGGTTCGTGCTAGGGTTAGGGTTAGGGGACGGGGACGGTTTACGGTCCAGGTGAGGGTACCAGAACGCTTTAGGGGGAGTGTACGTGTGAGGGCGCGGGTTAGTGTTAGCGTACGGGTTAGGATTAGGGGACAGGAGAGTGTCAGGCTTCGGGGAATGGTTAGGGTTAGGGTTCAGGCTAGGGTTAGTGTTAGGGGACGGGGACGGTTTAGGGTCCAGGTGAGGGTCCGACAAAGCTTTAGGGTGAGCGTACGTGTGAGAGCGCAGGTTAGTGTTAGCGTACGGGTTAGGATTAAGGGACGGGTGAGGGTCAGGCTTCGGGGAAGGGTTAGGGTTAGGGTTCGGGCTAGGGTTAGGGGACGGGGACGGGGACTGTTTAGGGTCCAGGTGAGGGTACGACAACGCTTTAGGGGGAGCGGACGTGTGAGGGCGCGGGTTAGTGTTAGCCTACGGCTTAGGATTAGGGGACGGGTGAGGGTCAGGCTTCGGGGAAGGGTTAGGTTTAGGGTTCGGGCTAGGGTTAGGGTTAGGGGATGGGGACGGTTTAGGGTCCAGGTGAGGGTACGACAACACTTTAGGGGGAGCGTGCGTGTGAGGGCGCAGGTTAGCGTTAGCGTACGGCTTAGGATTAGGGGACGGGTGAGGATCAGGCTTCGGGGAAGGGTTAGGTTTAGGGTTCGGGCTAGGGTTAGGGTTAGGGGATGGGGACGGTTTAGGGTCCAGGTGAGGGTACGACAACGCTTTAGGGGGAGCGTACGTGTGAGGGCGCGTGTTAGTGTTAGCCTACGGGTTAGGATTAGGGGACGGGTGAGGGTCAGGCTTCGGGGAAAGGTTAGGGTTAGGGTTCGGGCTAGGTTTAGGGTTAGGGGACGGGGACGGTTTAGGGTCCAGGTGAGGGTACGACAACGCTTTAGGGGGAGCGTGCGTGTGAGGGCGATGGTTAGTGTTAGCGTACGGGTTAGGATTAGGGGACGGGTGGGTGTCAGGCTTCGGGTAAGGGTTAGGGTTAGGGTTCGGGCTAGGGTTAGTGTTAGGGGACGGGGAAGGTTTAGGGTCCAGGTGAGGGTACGCCAACGCTTTAGGGGGAGCGTACGTGTGAGGGCGCGGGTTTGTGTTAGCTAATTGGTTAGGATTAGGGAACGGGATAGGGTCAGGCTTCGGAGAATGGTTAGGATTAGGGTTTGGGCTAGGGTTAGGGTTAGGGGACGGGGACGGTTTAGGGTCCAGGTGAGGGTACGACAACGCTTTAGGGGGAACGTACGTGTGAGGCCATGTGTTAGTGTTAGCGTACGGGTTAGGATTAGGGGACGGGTGAGGGTCAGGATTCAGGGAAGGGTTAGGGTTAGGGTTCGGGCTAGGGTTAGGGTTAGGGGACGGGGACGGTTTAGGGTCCAGGTGAGGGTACGACAACACTTTAGGGGGAGCGTTCGTGTGAGGGTGCGGGTTAGTGTTAGCGTACGGGTTACGATTAGGGGACGGGTGAGGGTCAGGCTTCGGGTAATGTTTAGGGTTAGGGTTCGGGCTAGAGTTAGGGTTAGGGGACGGGGACGGTTTAGGGTCCAGGTGAGGGTACATCAACGCTTTAGGGGGAGTTTACGTGTGAGGGCGCGGGTTAGTGTTAGCTTACGGTTTAGGATTAGGGGACGGGAGAGGGTCAGGCTTCGGGGAATGGTTAGGGTTAGGGTTCGGGCTAGGGTTAGGGTTAGGGGACGGGGACGGTTTAGGGTAAAGGTGAGAGTACGACAACGGTTTAGGGGGAACGTACGTGTGAGGGCGCGGGTTAGTGTTAGATTATGGGTTAGGATTAGGGGACGGGAGAGGGTCAGGCTTCGGCGAAGGGTTAGGGTTAGGGTTCGGGCTAGGGTTAGGGTTA
Organism: Orcinus orca; assembly: GCF_937001465.1. Classification (NCBI taxonomy): domain Eukaryota; kingdom Metazoa; phylum Chordata; class Mammalia; order Artiodactyla; family Delphinidae; genus Orcinus; species Orcinus orca. The sequence goes on from NC_064573.1 coordinate 52,947,634, forward strand.
GGGGACGGGGACGGTTTAGGGTCCAGGTGAGGGTACGACAACGCTTTACGGGGAGCGTACCTGTGAGAGCGCGGGTTAGTGTTAGCGTACGGGTTAGGATTAGGGGATGGGTGAGGGTCAGGCTTCGCGGAAGGGTTAGGGTTAGGTTTCGGGCTAGAGTTAGGGTTAGGGGACGGGGACGGTTTAGGGTCCAGTTGAGGGTACGACAACGCTTTAGGGGGAGCGTGCGTGTGAGGGCGCGGGTTAGTGTTAGCGTACGGGTTACGATTAGAGGACGGGTGAGGGTCAGGCTTCGCGGAATGGTTAGGGTTAGGGTTCGGGCTAGGGTTAGGGTTAGGGAACGGGGACGTTTTAGGGTCCACGTGAGGGTACGACAACGCTGTAGGGGGAGCGTATGTGTGAGAGCGGAGGTTGGTGTTAGCGTACGGGTTAGGATTAGGGGTCGGGAGAGGATCAGACTTCGGGGAATTGTTAGGGTTAGGGTTCGGGCTAGGGTTAGGGTTAGGGGACGGGTACGGTTTAGGGTAAATGTGAGGGTACGACAACACTTTAGGGGGAACGTACGTGTGAGGGCGCGGGTTAGTGTTAGCGTACGGGCTAGGATTACAGAACGGGTGAGGGTCAGGCTTCGGGGAAGGGTTAGGGTTAGGGTTCGGGCTAGGGTTAGTGTTAGGGGACGGGGACGGTTTAGGGTCCAGGTGAGGGTACGACAACGCTTTAGGGGGAGCTTACGTGTGAGGGCGCGGGTTAGTGTTAGCCTACGGGTTAGCATTAGGGGACGGGTGAGGGTCAGGTTTCGGGGAAGGGTTAGGGTTAGGGTTCGGGCTAGGGTTAGGGTTAGGGGACGGGGACGGTTTAGGGTCCAGGTGAGGGTACGACAACGCTTTTCGGGGAGCGTACGTGTGAGGGCGAGGGTCAGTGTTAGCGTACAGGTTAGGATTAGGGGACGTGTGAGTGTCAGGCTTCGGGGAAGGGTTAGGGTTAGGGTTCGGGCTAGGTTTAGGGGACGGGGACGGGGACGGTTTAGGGTCCAGGTGAGGGTACGACAACGCTTTAGGGGGAGCGTACGTGTGAGGGCGCGTGTTAGTGTTAGCGTACGGGTTAGGATTAGGGGACGGGTGATGGTCAGGCTTCGGGGAAGGGTTAGGTTAGGGTTCGGTCTAGGGTTAGGGTTAGGGGATGGGGACGGTTTAGGGTCCAGATTAGGGTATGACAACGCTTTAGGGGGAGCGTGCGTGTGAGGGCGCGGGTTAGTGTTAGCGTACGGGTTAGAATTAGGGGGCGGGTGAGTGTCAGGCTTCGGGGAAGCGTTAGGTTTAGGGTTCGGGCTAGGGTTAGGGTTAGGGGACGGGGACGGTTTAGGGTCCAGGTGAGGGTACAACAATGTTTTAGGGGGAGCGTGCGTGTGAGGGCGCGGGTTAGTGTTAGCGTACGGGTTAAGATTAGGGGACGGGTGAGGGTCCGGCTTCGGGGAAGGGTTAGGGTTAGGGTTCGGGCTAGGGTTAGGGTTAGGGGACGGGGACGGTTTAGGGTCCAGGTGAGGGTACGACAACGCTTTCGGGGGAGCGTACGTGTGAGACCGCGGGTTAGTGTTAGCCTACGGGTTAGAATTAGGAGACGGGTGAGGGTCAGGGTTCGGGGAAGGGTTAGGGTTAGGGTTCGGGCTAGGGTTAGTGTTACAGGACGGTGTCGGTTTAGGGTCCAGGTGAGGGTACGACAACGCTTTAGGGGGAGCGTACGTGTGAGGGTGCGGGTTAGTGTTAGCGTCCGGGTTAGCATTACGGAACGGGTGAGGGCCAGGCTTCTGGGAAGGTTTAGTTTTAGGGTTCGGGCTAGTGTTAGGGTTAGGGGACTTGGACGGTTTAGGGTAAACATGAGTGTACGACAACGCTTTAGAGGCAACGTACGTGTGAGGCCGTGGGTTAGTGTTAGCGTACGGGTTAGGATTAGGGGATGGGTGAGGGTCAGGCTTCGGGGAAGGTTTAGGGTTAGGGTTCGGGCTAGGGTTAGTGTTAGGGGACGGGGACAGTTTAGGGTCCAGGTGAGGGTACGACAACGCTTTAGGGGGAGCGTACGTGTGAGGGCGCGGGTTAGTGTTAGCTTATTGTTTAGGATTAGGGAACGGGAGAGGGTCAGGCTTCGGAGAATGGTTAGGATTAGTGTTCGGGCTAGGTTTAGGGTTATGGGACAGGGACGGTTTAGGGTAAAGGTGAGGGTATGACAACGCTTTAGAGGGAACGTACGTGTGAGGGCATGTGTTAGTGTTAGCGTACGGGTTAGGATTAGGGGACGGGTGAGGGTCAGGCTTCGGGGAAGGGTTAGGGTTAGGGTTCGGGCTAGGGTTAAGGTTAGGGGACGGGGACGGTTTAGGGTCCAGGTGAGGGTACGACAACGCTTTAGGGGGGGCGTACGTGTGAGGGCGCGGGTTAGTGTTAGCGTACGGGTTAGGATTAGGGGACGGAAGAGTGTCACACTTCGGGGAATGGTTAGGGTTAGGGTTTGGGCTAGGGTTAGGGTTAGGGGACGGGGACGGTTTAGGGTAAACATGAGTGTACGACAACGCTTTAGGGGCAACGTACGGGTGAGGACGCGGGTTAGTGTTAGCGTACGGTTTAGGATTAGGGGATGGGTGAGGGTCAGGCTTCGGGGAAGGGTTAGGGTTAGGGTTCGGGCTAGGGTTAGGGTTAGGGGACGGGGACGGTTTAGGGTCCAGGTGAGGGTACGACAACGCTTTAGGGGGAGCGTACGTGTGAGGGTGCGGGTTAGTGTTAGCCTACGGGTTAGGATTAGGGGACGGGTGAGGGTCAGGCTTCGGGGAAGGGTTAGGGTTAGGGTTCGGGCTAGGGTTAGGGTTAGGGGACGGGGACGGTTTAGGGTCCAGGTGAGGGTACGACAACGCTTTAGGGGGAGTGTACGTGTGAAGGCGCGGGTTAGTGTTAGCGTACGGGTTACGATTAGGGGACGGGAGAGTGTCAAGCTTCGGGGAAGTGTTAGGGTTAGGGTTCGGGCTAGGGTTAGGGTTAGGGGACGGGGACGGTTTAGGGTAAAGGTGAGGGTACGACAACACTTTAGGGCGAACGTACGTGTGAGGACGTGAGTTAGTGTTAGCGTACGGGTGAGGATTAGGGGACGGGTGAGGGTCAGGTTTGGGGGAAGCGTTAGGGTTAGGGTTCGGGCTAGGGTTAGTGTTAGGGGACGGGGACGGTTTAGGGTCCAGGTGAGGGTACGACAACGCTTTAGGGGGAGCGTAGGTGTGAGGGCGCAGGTTAGTGTTAACGTACGGGTTAGGCTTAAGGGACGGGTGAGGGTCAGGCTACGGGGAAGGGTTAGGGTTAGGGTTCCGGCTAGGGTTAGGGTTAGGGGACGGGGACGGTTTAGGGTCAATGTGAGGGTACGACAACGCTTTAGGGGGAGCGTACGTGTGAGGTCGCGGGTTAGTGTTAGCCTACGGGTTAGGATTAGGGGACGGGTGAGGGTCAGGCTTCGGGGAAGGGTTAGGGTTAGGGTTCGGGCTAGGGTTAGTGTTAGGGGACGGGGACGGTTTAGGGTCCAGGTGAGGGTTCGACAACGCTTTAGGGGGAGCGTACGTGTGAGGGCGCGGGTTAGTGTTAGCGTACGGGTTAGGATTAGGGGACGGGTGAGGGTCAGGCTTTGTGGAAGTGTTAGGGATAGGGTTCGGGCTAGGGTTACGGTTAGGGGACGGGGACGGTTTAGGGTCCAGGTGAGGGTACAACAACGCTTTAGGTGGAGCGTGCGTGTGAGGGCGCGGGTTAGTGTTAGCGTACGGGTTAGGATTAGGGGACGGAAGAGGCTCACACTTCGGGGAATGGGTAGGGTTAGGGTTCGGGCTAGGGTTAGGGTTAGGGGACGGGGACGGTTTAGGGTCCAGGTGAGGGTACGACAACGCTTTAGGGGGAGCGTGCGTGTGAGGGTGAGGGTTAGTCTTAGCGTATGGGTTAGGATTAGGGGACGGGTGAGGGTCAGGCTTCGGGGAAGGGTTACGGTTGGGGTTCGGGCTAGGGTTAGGGTTAGGGTTCGGGGACGTTTTAGGGTAAACATGAGTGTACGACAACGCTTTACGGGCAACGTACGTGTGAGGCCGTGGGTTAGTGTTAGCGTACGGGTTAGGATTAGGGGACGGGTGAGGGTCAGGCTTCGGGGAAGGGTTAGGGTTAGGTTTCGGGCTAGGGTTAGGGTTAGGGGACGGGGACGGTTTAGGGTCCAGGTGAGGGTACGACAACGCTTTAGGGGGAGCGTACGTGTGAGGGCGCGGGTTAGTGTTAGCTTATTGGTTAGGATTAGGGAACGGGAGAGGGTCAGGCTTCGGAGAATGGTTAGGATTAGTGTTCGGACTAGGTTTAGGGTTAGGGGACAGGGACCGTTTAGGGTAAAGGTGAGGGTACGACAACGCTTTAGAGGGAACGTACGTGTGAGGGCATGTGTTAGTGTTAGCGTACGGGTTAGGATTAGGGGACGGGTGAGGGTCAGGCTTCGGGGAAGGGTTAGGGTTAGGGTTCGGGCTAGGGTTAGGGTTAGGGGACGGGGACGGTTTAGGGTCCAGGTGAGGGTACGACAACGCTTTAGGGGGAGTGTACGTGTGAGGGTGCGGGTTAGTGTTAGCGTACGGGTTAATATTAGGGGATGGGTGTGGGTCAGGCTTCGCGGAAGGGTTAGGGTTAGGTTTCGGGCTAGAGTTAGGGTTAGGGGACGGGGTCGGTTTAGGGTCCAGGTGAGGGTACGACAACGCTTTAGGGGGAGCGTGCGTGTGAGGGTGCGGGTTAGTGTTAGCGTATGGGTTAGGATTAGGGGACGGGTGAGGGTCAGGCTTCGGGGAAGGTTTAGGGTTAGGGTTCGGGCTAGGGTTAGGGTTAGGGGACAGGGACGGTTTAGGGTAAACATGAGTGTACGACAACGCTTTAGGGGCAACGTACGTGTGAGGCCGTGGGTTAGTGTTAGCATACGGGTTAGGATTAGGGGATGGGTGAGGGTCAGGCTTCGGTGAATGGTTAGGATTAGTGTTCGGGTTAGGTTTAGGGTTAGGGGACAGGGACGGTTTAGGGTAAAGGTGAGGGTACGACAACGCTTTATAGGGAACGTACGTGTGAGGGCATGTGTTAGTGTTAGCGTACGGGTTAGGATTAGGGGACGGGTGAGGGTCAGGCTTCGGGGAAGGGTTAGGGTTAGGGTTCGGGCTAGGGTTAGTGTTAGGGGAGGGGGACGGTTTAGGGTCCAGGTGAGGGTACGACAACGCTTTAGGGGGAGCGTACGTGTGAGGGCGCAGGTTAGTGTTAGCGTACGGGTTAGGATTAGGGGATGGGTGAGGGCCAGGCTTCGCGGAAGGGTTAGGGTTAGGTTTCGGGCTAGAGTTAGGGTTAGGGGACGGGGACGGTTTAGGGTCCAGTTGAGGGTACGACAATGCTTTAGGGGGAGCGTGCGTGTGAGGACGCGGGTTAGTGTTAGCGTACGGGTTAGGATTAGGGGACGGGTGAGGGTCAGGCTTCTGGGAAGTTTTAGGGTTAGGGTTCGGGCTAGGGGTAGGGTTAGGGGACGGTGACGGTTTAGGGTCCAGGTGAGGGTACGACAACGCTTTAGGGGGAGCGTACGTGTGAGGGCGCGGGTTAGTGTTAGCGTACGGTTTAGGATTAGGGGACGGGTGAGGGTCAGGCTTCGCGGAAGGGTTAGGGTTAGGGTTCGGGCTAGGGTTAGGGTTAGGGAACGGGGACGTTTTAGGGTCCAGGTGAGGGTACGACAAGGCTGTAGGGGGAGCGTATGTGTGAGAGCGGAGGTTGGTGTTAGCGTACGGGTTAGGATTAGGGGACGGGAGAGGATCAGACTTCGGGGAATGGTTAGGGTTAGGGTTCGGGCTAGGGTTAGGCTTAGGGGACGGGGACGGTTTAGGGTAAATGTGAGGGTACGACAACACTTTAGGGGGAACGTACGTGGGAGGGCGCGGGTTAGTGTTAGCGTACGGGTTAGCATTACAGAACGGGTGAGGGTCAGGCTTCGGGGAAGGTTTAGTTTTAGGGTTCGGGCTAGGGTTAGGGTTAGGGGACGGGGACGGTTTAGGGTAAACATGAGTGTACGACAACGCTTTAGGGGCAACGTACGTGTGAGGCCGTGGGTTAGTGTTAGCGTACGGGTTAGCATTAGGCGACGGGTGAGAGGCTTCGGGGAAGGGTTAAGGTTAGGGTTTGGGCTAGGGTTAGGGTTATGGGACGGGGACGGTTTAGGGTCCAGGTGAGGGTATGACAATGCTTTAGGGGGAGCGTACGTGTGAGGGCGCGGGTTAGTGTTAGCGTACGGGTTAGGATTAGGGGACGGAAGAGGGTCACACTTCGGGGAATGGTTAGGGTTAGGTTTCGGGCTAGGGTTAGGGTTAGGGGACGGGGACGGTTTAGGGTCCAGGTGAGGGTACGACAACGCTTTAGGGGGAGCGTACGTGTGAGGGCGCGGGTTAGTGTTAACTTATTGGTTAGGATTAGGGAACGGGAGAGGGTCAGGCTTCGGAGAATGGTTAGGATTAGTGTTCGGGCTAGGTTTAGGGTTAGGGGACAGGGACGGTTTAGGGTAAAGGTGAGGGTACGACAACGCTTTAGAGGGAACGTACGTGTGAGGGCATGTGTTAGTGTTAGCCTACAGGTTAGGATTAGGGAACGGGTGAGGGTCAGGCTTCGGGGAAGGGTTAGGGTTAAGGTTCCGGGTAGGGTTAGGGTTAGGGGACGGGGACGGTTTAGGGTCCAGGTGAGGGTACGACAACGCTTTAGGGGTAGCGTACGTGTGAGGGCGCGAGTTAGTGTTAGCGTACGGTTAAGTATTAGGGGACGGGTGAGGGTCAGGCTTCGGGGAAGTGTTAGGGTTAGGGTTCGGGCTAGGGTTAGGTTTAGGGGACGGGGACGGTTTAGGGTCCAGTTGAGGGTACGACAACGCTTTAGGGGGAGCGTACGTGTGAGGGCGCAGGTTAGTATTAGACTACGGGTTAGGATTAGGGGACGGGTGAGGGTCAGGCTTCGGGGAAGGGATAGGGTTAGGGTTCGGGATAGGGTTAGGTTTAGGGGACGGGGACGGTTTAGGGTCCAGGTGAGGGTACGACAACGCTTTAGGGGGAGCGTGCGTGTGAGGGTGCGGGTTAGTGTTAGCGTATGGGTTAGGATTAGGGGACGGGTGAGGGTCAGGCTTCGGGGAAGGTTTAGGGTTAGGGTGCGGGCTAGTGTTAGGGTTAGGGGACAGGGACGGTTTAGGGTAAAGGTGAGGGTACGACAACGGTTTAGGGGGAGCGTACATGTGAGGACGCGGGTTAGAGTTAGCGTACGGGTTAGGATTAGGGGGCGGGTGAGGGTCAGGCTTCGGGAAAGCGTTAGGTTGAGGGTTCGGGCTAGGGTTAGGGTTAGGGGACAGGGATGGTTTAGGGTCCAGGTGAGGGTATGACAATGCTTTAGGGGGAGCGTGCGTGTGAGGGCGCGGGTTACTGTTAGCGTACGGGTTAAGATTAGGGGACGGGTGAGGGTCCGGCTTCGGGGAAGGGTTAGGGTTAAGGTTCGGGCTAGGGTTAGGGTTAGGGGACGTGGACGGTTTAGGGTCCAGGTGAGGGTATGACAACGCTTTAGGGGGAGCGTACGTGTGAGGGCGCGGGTTAGTGTTAGCGTCCGGGTTAGGATTAGGGGACGGGTGAGGCTCAGGCTTCGGGGAAGTGTTAGGGTTAGGGTTCGTGCTAGGGTTAGGGTTAGGGGACGGGGATGGTTTAGGGTCCAGGTGAGGGTACAACAACGCTTTTCGGGGAGCGTACGTGTGATGGCGAGGGTCAGTGTTAGCGTACAGGTTAGGATTAGGGGACATGTGAGTGTCAGGCTTCGGGGAAAGCTTAGGGTTAGTGCTCGGGCTAGGGTTAGGGTTAGGGGACGGGGACAGTTTAGGGCCCAGGTTTGGGTACGACAACGCTTTAGGGGGAGCGTGCGTGTGAGGGCGTGGGTTAGCGTTAGCGTACGGCTTAGGATTAGGGGACGGGTGAGGGTCAGGCTTCGGGGAAGGGTTAGGTTTAGGGTTCGGGCTAGGGTTAGGGTTCGGGGACGGGGACGGTTTAGGGTCCAGGTGAGGGTACTACAACGCTTTAGGGGGAGCGTTTGTGTGAGGGCGAGGGTTAGTGTTAGCGTACGGGTTAGGATTAGGGGACGGGTGAGGGTCAGGCTTCGGGGAAGGGTTAGGGTTAGGGTTCGGGCTAGGGTTAGGGTTAGGGTTAGGGGACGGTTTAGGGTCCAGGTGAGGGTACGACAACGCTTTTCGGGGAGCGTACGTGTGAGGGCGAGGGTCAGTGTTAGCGTACAGGTTAGGATTAGGGGACGTGTGAGTGTCAGGCTTCGGGGAAAGGTTAGGGTTAGTGTTCGGGCTAGGGTTAGGGTTAGGGTATGGGGACAGTTTAGGGTCCAGGTGAGGGTACGACAACGCTTTAGGGGGAGCGTGCGTGTGAGGGCGCGGGTTAGCGTTAGCGTACGGCTTAGGATTAGGGGACGGGTGAGGATCAGCCTTCGGGGAAGGGTTAGGTTTAGGGTTTGGACTAGGGTTGGGGTTAGGGGATGGGGACGGTTTAGGGTCCAGGTGAGGGTACGACAACGCTTTAGGGGGAGCGTACGTGTGAGGGCTCGGGTTAGTGTTAGCCTACGGGTTAGGATTAGGGGACGGGTGAGGTTCAGGCTTCGGGGAAAGGTTAGGGTTAGGGTTCGGGCTAGGGTTAGGGTTAGGGGACGGGGACGGTTTAGGGTCCAGGTGAGGGTACGACAACGCTTTAGGGGGAGCGTGCGTGTGAGGGCGAGGGTTAGTGTTAGCGTACGGGTTAGGATTAGGGGACGGGTGAGGGTCAGGCTTCGGGGAAGGGTTAGGGTTAGGGTTCGGGCTAGGGTTAGTGTTAGGGGACGGGGACGGTTTAGGGTCCAGGTGAGGGTACGACAACGCTTTAGAGGGAGCATACTTGTGAGTGCGCGTGTTAGTGTTAGCCTACGGGTTAGGATTAGGGGACGGGTGGGTGTCAGGCTTCGGGGAAGGGTTAGGGTTAGGGTTCGGGCTAGAGTTAGTGTTAGGGGACGGGGACGGTTTAGGGTCCAGGTGAGGGTACGACAACGCTTTAGGGGGAGCATACGTGTGAGGGCGCGGGTTACTGTTAGCTTATTGGTTAGGATTAGGGAACGGGATAGGGTCAGGCTTCGGAGAATGGTTAGGATTAGGGTTCGGGCTAGGGTTAGGGTTAGGGGACGGGGACGGTTTAGGGTAAAGGTGAGGGTACGACAACGCTTTAGGGGGAACGTACGTGTGAGGGCATGTGTTAGTGTTAGCGTACGGGTTAGGATTAGGGGACGGGTGAGGGTCAGGATTCAGGGAAGGGTTAGGGTTAGGGTTCGGGCTAGGGTTAGGGTTAGGGGACGGGGACGGTTTAGGGTCCAGGTGAGGGTACGACAACACTTTAGGGGGAGCGTTCGTGTGAGGGCGCGGGTTAGTGTTAGCGTACGGGTTAGGATTAGGGGACGGGTGAGGGTCAGGCTTCGGGTAATGTTTAGGGTTAGGGTTCGGGCTAGGGTTAGGGTTAGGGGACGGGGACGGTTTCGGGTCCAGGTGAGGGTACGACAACGCTTTAGGGGGAGTTTACGTGTGAGGGCGCGGGTTAGTGTTAGCGTACGGTTTAGGATTAGGGGACGGGAGAGGGTCAGGCTTCGGGGAATGGTTAGGGTTAGGGTTCGGGCTAGGGTTAGGGTTAGGGGACGGGGACGGTTTAGGGTAAAGGTGAGAGTACGACAACGCTTTAGGGGGAACGTACGTGTGAGGGCGTGGGTTAGTGTTAGCGTACGGGATAGGATTAGGGGACTGGTGATGGTCAGGCTTCGGGGAAGGGTTAGGGTTAGGGTTCGGGCTAGGGTTAGGGTTAGGGGACGGGGACGGTTTAGGGTCCAGGTGAGGGTACGACAACGCTTTAGGGGGAGCGTACGTGTGAGGGCGTGGGTTAGTGTTAGCTTATGGGTTAGGATTAGGGGACGGGAGAGGGTCAGGCTTCGGCGAAGGGTTAGGGTTACGGTTCGGGCTAGGGTTAGGGTTAGGGGACAGGGACGGTTTAGGGTAAATGTGAGGGTACGAGAACACTTTAGGGGGAACGTACGTGTGAGGGCGTGGGTTAGTGTTAGCGTACGGGTGAGCATTAGGGGACGGGTGAGGGTCAGGTTTCGGGGAAGCGTTAGGGTTAGGGTTCAGGCTAGGCTTAGTGTTAGGGGACGGGGACGGTTTAGGGTCCAGTTGAGGGTACGACAACGCTTTAGGGGGAGCGGAGGTGTGAGGGCGCGGGATAGTGTTAACGTACGGGTTACAATTAAGGGACGGGTGAGGGTCAGGCTACGGGGAAGGGTTAGGGTTAGGGTTCAGGCTAGGGTTAGGGTTAGGGGACGGGGACGGTTTAGGGTCAATGTGAGGGTACGACAACGCTTTAGGGGGAGCATACGTGTGAGGGCGCGGGTTAGTGTTAGCCTACGGGTTAGGATCAGGGGACGGGTGAGGGTCAGGCTTCGGGGAAGGGTTAGGGTTACGGTTCGGGCTAGGGTTAGGGTTAGGGGACGGGGACGGTTTAGGGTCCATGTGAGGGTACGACAACGCTTTAGGGGGAGCGTACGTGTGAGGGCGCGGGTTAGTGTTAGCGTACGGGTTAGGATTAGGGGACGGGTGAAGCTCAGGCTTCGTGGAAGTGTTAGGGATAGGGTTCGGGCTAGGGTTAGGGTTAGGGGACGGGGACGGTTTAGGGTCCAGGTGAGGGTACAACAACGCTTTAGGTGGAGTTGCGTGTGAGGGCGCGGGTTAGTGTTAGCGTACGGGTTAGGATTATGGGACGGAAGAGGGTCACACTTCGGGGAATGGTTAGGGTTAGGGTTCGGGCTAGGGTTAGGGTTAGGGGACGGGGACGGTTTAGGGTAAACATGAGTGTACGACAACGCTTTAGGGGCAACGTACGTGTGAGGCCGTGGGTTAGTGTTAGCGTACGGGTTAGGATTAGGGAATGGGTGAGGGTCAGGCTTCGGGGAAGGGTTAGGGTTAGGGTTCGGGCTAGGGTTAGGGTTAGGGGACGGGGACGGTTTAGGGTCCAGGTGAGGGTACGACAACGCTTTAGGGGGAGCGTACGTGTGAGGGCGCGGGTTAGTGTTAGCTTATTGGTTAGGATTAGGGAACCGGAGAGGGTCAGGCTTCGGAGAATGGTTAGGATTAGTGTTCGGGCTAGGGTTTGTGTTAGGGCACAGGCACGGTTTAGGGTAAAGGTGAGGGTACGACAACGCTTTAGAGGGAACGTACGTGTGAGGGCATGTGTTAGTGTTAGCGTACGGGTTAGGATTAGGGGACGGGTGAGGGTCAGGCTTCTGGGAATGTTTAGGGTTAGGGTTCGGGCTAGGGTTAGGGTTAGGGGACGGTGACGGTTTAGGGTCCAGGTGAGGGTACGACAACGCTTTAGGGGGAGCGTACGTGTGAGGGTGCGGGTTAGTGTTAGCGTACGGGTTACGATTAGGGGACGGGTGAGGGTCAGGCTTCGGGGAATGGTTAGACTTAGGGTTCAGGCTAGGGTTAGGGTTAGGGGACGGGGACGGTTTAGGGTAAATGTGAGGGTACGACAACACTTTAGGGGGAACGTACGTGTGAGGGCGCGGGTTAGTGTTAGCGTACGGGTTAGGATTACAGAACGGGTGAGGGTCAGGCTTCGGGGAAGGGTTAGGTTTAGGGTTCGGGCTACGGTTAGGGTTATGGGACGGGGACGGTTTCGGGTCCAGGTGAGGGTACGACAACGCTTTAGGGGGAGCGTAGGTGTGAGGGCGCGGGTTAGTGTTAGCGTACGGGTTAGGATTAGGGGACGTGTGAGGGTTAGGATTCAGGGAACGGTTAGAGTTAGGTTTCGGGCTAGAGCTAGGGTTAGGGGACGGGGACTGTTTAGGGTCCAGGTGAGGGTACGACAACGCTTTTCGGGGAGCGTGCGTGTGAGGGCGCGGGTTAGTGTTAGCGTACGGGTTAGGACTAGGGAACGGGTGAGGGTCAGGCTTCGGGGAAGGTTTAGTGTTAGGGTTCGGGCTAGGGTCAGGGTTAGGGGACGGGGACGGTTTAGGGTCCAGGTGAGGGTACGACAACGCTTTAGGGAGAGCGTACGTGTTAGGGCGTGGGTTAGTGTTAGCGTACGGGTTACGATTAGGGGACGGGAGAGGGTCAGGCTTCGGGGAATGGTTAGGGTTAGGGTTCGGGCTAGGGTTAGTGTTAGGGGACAGGGACGGTTTAGGGTCCAGGTGAGGGTACGACAACGCTTTAGGGGGAGCGTACGTGTGAGGGCGTGGGTTAGTGTTAGCCTACGGGTTAGGATTAGGGGACGGGTGAGGGTCAGGCTTCGGGGAAGGGTTAGGGTTAGGGTTCGGGCTATGGTTAGGGTTAGGATATGGGGACGGTTTAGGGTCCAGGTGAGGGTACGACAACGCTTTAGGGGGAGCGTACGTGTGAGGGCGCGGGTTAGTGTTAGCCTACGGGTTAGGATTAGGCGACGGGTGACGTTCAGGCTTCGGGGATGGGTTAGGCTTAGGATTCGTGCTAGGGTTAGGGTTAGGGGACGGGGACGGTTTAGGGTCCAGGTGAGGGAACGACAACGCTTTAGGGGCAGCGTACGTGTGAGGGCGCGGGTTAGTGTTAGCCTACGGGTTAGGATTAGGGGACGGGTGAGGGTCAGGCTTCAGGGAATGGTTAGGGTTAGGGTTCGGGCTAGGGTTAGGGTTAGGGGACGGGGACGGTTTAGGGTCCAGGTGAGTGTACGACAACGCTTTTCGGGGAGCGTACGTGTGAGGGCGAGGGTCAGTGTTAGCGTACAGGTTAGGATTAGGGGACGTGTGAGTGTCAGGCTTCGGGGAAAGCTTACGGTTAGTGTTCGGGCTAGGGTTAGGGTTAGGGGACGGGGACAGTTTAGGGTCCAGGTGAGGGTACGACAACACTTTAGGGGGAGCGTCTGTGTGAGGGCGCGGGTTAGCGTTAGCGTACGGCTTAGGATTAGGGGACGGATGAGGGTCAGGCTTCGGGGAAGGGTTAGGGTTCGGGCTAGGGTTAGGGGACGGGGACGGTTTAGGGTCCAGGTGAGGGTACGACAACGCTTTAGGGGGAGCGTACGTGTGAGGGCGCGGGTTAGTGTTAGCCTACGGGTTAGGATTAGGGGATGGGTGAGGGTCAGGCTTCGGGGAAGGGTTAGGGTTAGGGTTCGGGCTAGGGTTAGGGTTAGGGGACGGGGACGGTTTAGGGTCCAGGTGAGGGTACGACAACGCTTTAGGGGGAGCGTACGTGTGAGGGCACGGGTTAGTGTTAGCGTACGGGTTAGGATTAGGGGACGGGTGAGGGTCAGGCTTCGTGAAAGTGTTAGGGATAGGGTTCGGGCTAGGGTTAGGGTTAGGGGACGGGGAAGGTTTAGGGTCCAGGTGAGAGTACAACAACGCTTTACGTGGAGCGTGCGTGTGAGGGCGCGGGTTAGTGTTAGCATACGGGTTAGGATTAGGGGACGGAAGAGGGTCACACTTCGGGGAATGGTTAGGGTTAGGGTTCGGGCTAGGGTTAGGGTTAGGAGACGGGGACGGTTTAGGGTCCAGGTGAGGGTACGACAACGCTTTAGGGGGAGCGTGCGTGTGAAGGTGCGGGTTAGTGTTAGCGTATGGGTTAGGATTAGGGGACGGGTGAGGGTCAGGCTTCGGGGAAGGTTTAGGGTTAGGGTTCGGGCTAGGGTTAGGGTTAGGGGACGGGGACGGTTTAGGGTAAACATGAGTGTACGACAACGCTTTAGGGGCAACGTACGTGTGAGGCCGTGGGTTAGTGTTAGCGTACGGGTGAGGATTAGGGGATGGGTGAGGGTCAGGCTTCGGGGAAGGGTTAGGGTTAGGGTTCGGGCTAGGGTTAGGGTTAGGGGACGGGGACGGTTTAGGGTCCAGGTGAGGGTACGACAACGCTTTTAGGGGAGCGTACGTGTGAGGGCGCGGGTTAGTGTTAGCTTATTGGTTAGGATTAGGGAACGGGAGAGGGTCAGGCTTCGGAGAATGGTTAGGATTAGTGTTAGGGCTAGGGTTTTGGTTAGGGGACAGGGACGGTTTAGGGTAAAGGTGAGGGTACAACAACGCTTTAGAGGGAACGTACGTGTGAGGGCATGTATTAGTGTTAGCGTACGGGTTAGGATTAGGGGACGTGTGAGGGTCAGGCTTCGGGGAAGGGTTAGGGTTAGGGTTCGGGCTAGGGTTAGGGTTAGGGGACGGGGACGGTTTAGGGTCCAGGTGAGGGTACGACAACGCTTTAGGGGGAGCGTACGTGTTAGGGCGCGGGTTAGTGTTAGCGTACGGGTTAGGATTAGGGGATGGGTGAGGGTCAGGCTTCGCGGAAGGGTTAGGGTTAGGTTTCGGGCTAGAGTTAGGGTTAGGGGACGGGGACGGTTTAGGGTCCAGTTGAGGGTACGACAACGCTGTAGGGGGAGCGTGCGTGTGAGGGCGCGGGTTAGTGTTACCGTACGGGTTAGGATTAGGGGACGGGTGAGGGTCAGGCTTCGGGGAAGGTTTAGGGTTAGGGTTCGGGCTAGGGTTAGGGTTAGGGGACGGTGACGGTTTAGGGTCCAGGTGAGGGTACGACAACGCTTTAGGGGGAGCGTACGTGTGAGGGCGCGGGTTAGTGTTAGCGTACGGGTTACGATTAGGGGACGGGTGAGGGTCAGGCTTCGCGGAAGGGTTAGGGTTATGGTTCGGGCTAGGGTTAGGGTTAGGCAACGGGGACGTTTTAGGGTCCAGGTGAGGGTACGACAACGCTGTAGGGGGAGCGTATGTGTGAGAGCGGAGGTTGGTTTTAGCGTACGGGTTAGGATTAGGGGACGGGAGAGGATCAGACTTCGGGGAATGGTTAGGGTTAGTGTTCGGGCTAGGGTTAGGGTTAGGGGACGGGGACGGTTTAGGGTAAATGTGAGGGTACGACAACACTTTAGGGGGAACGTATGTGTAGGGCGCGGGTTAGTGTTAGCGTACGGGCTAGCATTACAGAACGGGTGAGGGTCAGGCTTCGGGGAAGGTTTAGGGTTAGGGTTCGGGCTAGGGTTAGGGTTAGGGGACGGGGACGGTTTAGGGTCCAGGTGAGGTAACGACAACGCTTTAGGGGGAGCTTACGTGTGAGGACGCGGGTTAGTGTTAGCCTACGGGTTAGGATTAGGGGACGGGTGAGGGTCAGGTTTCAGGGAAGGGTTAGGGTTAGGGTTCGGGCTAGGGTTAGGGTTAGGGGACGGGGACGGTTTAGGGTCCAGGTGAGGGTACGACAACGCTTTAGGGGGAGCGTGCGTGTGAGGGCGCGTGTTAGTGTTAGCGTATGGGTTAGGATTAGGGGACGGGTGAGGGTCAGGCTTCGGGGAAGGGTTTGGTTAGGGTTCGGTCTAGGGTTAGGGTTAGGGGATGGGGACGGTTTAGGGTCCAGGTTAGGGTATGACAACGCTTTAGGGGGAGCGTGCGTGTGAGGGCGCGTGTTAGTGTTAGCGTACTGGTTAGGATTAGGGGGCGGGTGAGTGTCAGGCTTTGGGGAAGCGTTAGGTTTAGGGTTCGGGCTAGGGTTAGGGTTAGGGGACGGGGACGGTTTAGGGTCCAGGTGAGGGTACAACAATGCTTTAGGGAGAGCGTGCGTGTGAGGGCGCGGGTTACTGTTAGCGTACGGGTTAGGATTAGGGGACGGGTGAGGGTCCGGCTTCGGGGAAGGGTTAGGGTTAGGGTTCGGGCTAGGGTTAGGGTTAGGGGACGGGGACGGTTTAGGGTCCAGGTGAGGGTACGACAACGCTTTAGGGGGAGCGTACGTGGGAAACCGCGGGTTAGTGTTAGCCTACGGGTTAGAATTAGGAGACGGGTGAGGGTCAGGGTTCGGGGAACGGTTAGGGTTAGGGTTCGGGCTAGGGTTAGTGTTACAGGACGGGGTCGGTTTAGGGTCCAGGTGAGGGTACGACAACGCTTTAGGGGGAGCGTACGTGTGAGGGCGCGGGTTAGTGTTAGCGTCCGGGTTAGGATTAGGGGACGGGTGAGGGCCAGGCTTCTGGGAAGGTTTAGTTTTAGGGTTCGGGCTAGGGTTAGGGTTAGGGGACTTGGACGGTTTAGGGTAAACATGAGTGTACGACAACGCTTTAGGGGCAACGTACGTGTGAGGCCGTGGGTTAGTGTTAGCGTACGGGTTAGGATTAGGGGATGGGTGAGGGTCAGGCTTCGGGGAAGGTTTAGGGTTACGGTTCGGGCTAGGGTTAGGGTTAGGGGACGGGGACAGTTTAGGGCCCAGGTGAGGGTACGACAACGCTTTAGGGGGAGCGTACGTGTGAGGGCGCGGGTTAGTGTTAGCTTATTGGTTAGGATTAGGGAACGGGAGAGGGTCAGGCTTCGGAGAATGGTTAGGATTAGTGTTCGGACTAGGTTTAGGGTTAGGCGACAGGGACGGTTTAGGGTAAAGGTGAGGGTACGACAAAGCTTTAGAGGGAACGTACGTGTGAGGGCATGTGTTAGTGTTAGCGTACGGGTTAGGATTAGGGGACGGGTGAGGGTCAGGCTTCGGGGAAGGGTTAGGGTTAGGGTTCGGGCTAGGGTTAGGGTTAGGGGACGGGGACGGTTTAGGGTCCAGGTGAGGGTACGACAACGCTTTAGGGGGAGCGTGCGTGTGAGGGTGCGGGTTAGTGTTAGCGTATGGGTTAGGATTAGGGGACGGGTGAGGGTCAGGCTTCGGGGAAGGTTTAGGGTTAGGGTTCGGGCTAGGGTTAGGGTTAGGGGACAGGGACGGTTTAGGGTAAACATGAGTGTACGACAACGCTTTAGGGGCAACGTACGTGTGAGGCCGTGGGTTAGTTTTAGCATACGGGTTAGGATTAGGGGATGGGTGAGGGTCAGGCTTCGGGGAAGGGTTAGGGTTAGGGTTCGGGCTAGGGTTAGTGTTAGGGGACGGGGACGGTTTAGGGTCCAGGTGAGGGTACGACAACGCTTTAGGGGGAGCGTACGTGTGAGGGCGCGGGTTAGTGTTAGCGTACGGTTTAGGATTAGGTGACGGGTGAGGGTCAGGCTTCGCGGAAGGGTTAGGGTTAGGGTTCGGTCTAGGGTTAGGGTTAGGGGACGGGGACGTTTTAGGGTCCAGGTGAGGGTACGACAAGGCTGTAGGGGGAGCGTATGTGTGAGAGCGGAGGTTGGTGTTAGCGTACGGGTTAGGATTAGGGGACGGGAGAGGATCAGACTTAGGGGAATGGTTAGGGTTAGGGTTCGGGCTAGGGTTAGGCTTAGCTGACGGGACGGTTTAGGGTAAATGTGAGGGTACGACAACACTTTAGGGGGAACGTACGTGTGAGGCCGTGGGTTAGTGTTAGCGTACGGGTGAGGATTAGGGGATGGGTGAGGGTCAGGCTTCGGGGAAGGGTTAGGGTTAGGGTTCGGGCTAGGGTTAGGGTTAGGGGACGGGGACGGTTTAGGGTCCAGGTGAGGGTACGACAACGCTTTTAGGGGAGCGTACGTGTGAGGGCGCGGGTTAGTGTTAGCTTATTGGTTAGGATTAGGGAACGGGAGAGGGTCGGGCTTCGGAGAATGGTTAGGATTAGTGTTAGGGCTAGGGTTTTGGTTAGGGGACAGGGACGGTTTAGGGTAAAGGTGAGGGTACGACAACGCTTTAGAGGGAACGTACGTGTGAGGGCATGTATTAGTGTTAGCGTACGGGTTAGGATTAGGGGACGGGTGAGGGTCAGGCTTCGTGAAAGTGTTAGGGATAGGGTTCGGGCTAGGGTTAGGGTTAGGGGACGGGGACGGTTTAGGGTCCAGGTGAGAGTACAACAACGCTTTACGTGGAGCGTGCGTGTGAGGGCGCGGGTTAGTGTTAGCATACGGGTTAGGATTAGGGGACGGAAGAGGGTCACACTTCGGGGAATGGTTAGGGTTAGGGTTCGGGCTAGGGTTAGGGTTAGGAGATGGGGACGGTTTAGGGTCCAGGTGAGGGTACGACAACGCTTTAGGGGGAGCGTGCGTGTGAGGGTGCGGGTTAGTGTTAGCGTATGGGTTAGGATTAGGGGACGGGTGAGGGTCAGGCTTCGGGGAAGGTTTAGGGTTAGGGTTCGGGCTAGGGTTATGGTTAGGGGACGGGGACGGTTTAGGGTAAACATGAGTGTACGACAACGCTTTAGGGGCAACGTACGTGTGAGGCCGTGGGTTAGTGTTAGCGTACAGGTTAGGATTAGGGGACGGGTGAGGGTCAGGCTTCGGGGAAGGGTTAGGTTTAGGGTTCGCGCTAGGGTTAGGGTTCGGGGACGGGGACGGTTTAGGGTCCAGGTGAGGGTACGACAACGCTTTAGGGGGAGCGTACATGTGAGGGCGTGGGTTAGTGTTAGCCTGTGGGTTAGTATTAGGGGACGGGTGAGGGTCAGGCTTCTGGGAAAGTTAGGGTTAGGGTTCGGGCTAGGGTTAGGGTTAGGGGACGGGGACGGTTTAGGGTCCAGGTGAGGGTACGACAACGCTTTAGGGGGAGCGTTTGTGTGAGGGCGAGAGTTAGTGTTAGCGTACGGGTTAGGATTAGGGGACGGGTGAGGGTCAGGCTTCGGGGAAGGGTTAGGGTTAGGGTTCGGGCTAGGGTTAGGGTTAGGGTTAGGGGACGGTTTAGGGTCCAGGTGAGGGTACGACAACGCTTTTCGGGGAGCGTACGTGTGAGGGCGAGGGTCAGTGTTAGCGTACAGGTTAGGATTAGGGGACGTGTGAGTGTCAGGTTTCGGGGAAAAGTTAGGGTTAGTGTTCGGGCTAGGGTTAGGGTTAGGGTATGGGGACAGTTTAGGGTCCAGGTGAGGGTACGACAACGCTTTAGGGGGAGCGTGCGTGTGAGGGCGCGGGTTAGCGTTAGCGTACGGCTTAGGATTAGGGGACGGGTGAGGATCAGGCTTCGGGGAAGGGTTAGGGTTAGGGTTCGGACTAGGGTTAGGGTTAGGGGATGGGGACGGTTTAGGGTCCAGGTGAGGGTACGACAACGCTTTAGGGGGAGCGTACGTGTGAGGGCGCGGGTTAGTGTTAGCCTACGGGTTAGGATTAGGGGACGGGTGAGGTTCAGGCTTCGGGGAAAGGTTAGGGTTAGGGTTCGGGCTAGGGTTAGGGTTAGGGGACGGGGACGGTTTAGGGTCCAGGTGAGGGTACGACAACGCTTTAGGGGGAGCGTGCGTGTGAGGGCGAGGGTTAGTGTTAGCGTACGGGTTAGGATTAGGGGACGGGTGAGGGTCAGGCTTCGGGGAAGGGTTAGGGTTAGGGTTCGGGCTAGGGTTAGTGTTAGGGGACGGGGACGGTTTAGGGTCCAGGTGAGGGTACGTCAACGCTTTAGGGGGAGCATACGTGTGAGGGCGCGGGTTACTGTTAGCTTATTGGTTAGGATTAGGGAACGGGATAGGGTTAGGCTTCGGAGAATGGTTAGGATTAGGGTTCGGGCTAGGGTTAGGGTTAGGGGACGGGGACGGTTTAGGGTAAAGATGAGGGTACGACAACGCTTTAGGGGGAACGTACGTGTGAGGGCATGTGTTAGTGTTAGCGTACGGGTTAGGATTAGGGGACGGGTGAGGGTCAGGATTCAGGGAAGGGTTAGGGTTAGGGTTCGGGCTAGGGTTAGGGTTAGGGGACGGGGACGATTTA
Organism: Orcinus orca; assembly: GCF_937001465.1. NCBI lineage: Eukaryota > Metazoa > Chordata > Mammalia > Artiodactyla > Delphinidae > Orcinus > Orcinus orca. Next base: position 52,967,286 of record NC_064573.1, read on the forward strand.
GGGTCCAGGTGAGGGTACGACAACACTTTAGGGGGAGTGTTCGTGTGAGGGCGCGGGTTAGTGTTAGCGTACGGGTTAGGATTAGGGGACCGGTGAGGGTCAGGCTTCGGGTAATGTTTAGGGTTAGGGTTCGGGCTAGGGTTAGGGTTAGGGGACGGGGACGGTTTCGGGTCCAGGTGAGGGTACGACAACGCTTTAGGGGGAGTTTACGTGTGAGGGCGCGGGTTAGTGTTAGCGTACGGTTTAGGATTAGGGGACGGGAGAGGGTCAGGCTTCGGGGAATGGTTAGGGTTAGGGTTCGGGCTAGGGTTAGGGTTAGGGGACGGGGACGGTTTAGGGTAAAGGTGAGAGTACGACAACGCTTTAGGGGGAACGTACGTGTGAGGGCGTGGGTTAGTGTTAGCGTACGGGTTAGGATTAGGGGACTGGTGAGGGTCAGGCTTCGGGGAAGGGTTAGGGTTAGGGTTCGGGCTAGGGTTAGTGTTAGGGGACGGGGACGGTTTAGGGTCCAGGTGAGGGTACGACAACGCTTTAGGGGGAGCGTACGTGTGAGGGCGTGGGTTAGTGTTAGCTTATGGGTTAGGATTAGGGGACGGGAGAGGGTCAGGCTTCGGCGAAGGGTTAGGGTTACGGTTCGGGCTAGGGTTAGGGTTAGGGGACAGGGACGGTTTAGGGTAAATGTGAGGGTACGAGAACACTTTAGGGGGAACGTACGTGTGAGGGCGTGGGTTAGTGTTAGCGTACGGGTGAGGATTAGGGGACGGGTGAGGGTCAGGTTTCGGGGAAGCGTTAGGGTTAGGGTTCGGGCTAGGCTTAGTGTTAGGGGACGGGGACGGTTTAGGGTCCAGTTGAGGGTACGACAACGCTTTAGGGGGAGCGGAGGTGTGAGGGCGCGGGATAGTGTTAACGTACGGGTTACGATTAAGGGACGGTTGAGGGTCAGGCTACGGGGAAGGGTTAGTGTTAGGGTTCGGGCTAGGGTTAGGGTTAGGGGACGGGGACGGTTTAGGGTCCAGGTGAGGGTACGACAACGCTTTAGGGGGAGCGTACGTGTGAGGGCGCGGGTTAGTGTTAGCGTACGGGTTAGGATTAAGGGATGGGTGAGGGTCAGGCTTCGCGGAAGGGTTAGGGTTAGGTTTCGGGCTAGAGTTAGGGTTAGGGGACGGGGACGGTTTAGGGTCCAGTTGAGGGTACGACAACGCTTTAGGGGGAGCGTGCGTGTGAGGGCGCGGGTTAGTGTTAGCGTACGGGTTAGGATTAGGGGACGGGTGAGGGTCAGGCTTCGGTGAAGGGTTAGGGTTAGGGTTCAGGCTAGGGTTAGGGTTAGGGGACGGGGACGGTTTAGGGTCCAGGTGAGGGTACGACAACGCTTTAGGGGGAGCGTACGTGTGAGGGTGCGGGTTAGTGTTAGTGTACGGGTTACGATTAGGGGACGGGTGAGGGTCAGGCTTCGGGGAAGGGTTAGGGTTAGGGTTCAGGCTAGGGTTAGGGTTAGGGGACGGGGACGTTTTAGGGTCCAGGTGAGGGTACGACAACGCTGTAGGGGGAGCGTATGTGTGAGAGCGGAGGTTGGTGTTAGCGTACGGGTTAGGATTAGGGGACGGGAGAGGATCAGACTTCGGGGAATGGTTAGGCTTAGGGTTCGGGCTAGGGTTAGGGTTAGGGGACGGGGACGGTTTAGGGTAAATGTGAGGGTACGACAACACTTTAGGGGGAACGTATGTGTGAGGGCGCGGGTTAGTGTTAGCGTACGGGTTAGGATTACAGAACGGGTGACGGTCAGGCTTCGGGGAAGGGTTAGGGTTAGGGTTCGGGCTAGGGTTAGGGTTAGGGGACGGGGACGGTTTAGGGTCCAGGTGAGGGTACGACAACGCTTTAGGGGGAGCGTACCTGTGAGGGCGCGGGTTAGTGTTAGCTTATTGGTTAGGATTAGGGAACCGGAGAGGGTCAGGCTTCGGAGAATGGTTAGGATTAGTGTTCGGGCTAGGGTTTGTGTTAGGGCACAGGGACGGTTTAGGGTAAAGGTGAGGGTACGACAACGCTTTAGGGGGAACGTACGTGTGAGTGCGTGGGTTAGTGTTAGCATACGGGTGAGGATTAGGGGACGGGTGAGGGTCAGGGTTCGGAGAAGCGTTAGGGTTAGGGTTCGGGCTAGGGTTAGTGTTAGGGGACGGGGACGGTTTAGGGTCCAGGTGAGGGTACGACAACGCTTTAGGGGGAGCGTAGGTGTGAGGGCGCGGGTTAGTGTTAACGTACGGGTTAGGATTGAGGGACGGGTGTGGGTCAGGCTACGGGGAAGGGTTAGGGTTAGGGTTCAGGCTAGGGTTAGGGTTAGGGGACGGGGACGGTTTAGGGTCAATGTGAGGGTACGACAACGCTTTAGGGGGAGCGTACGTGTGAGGGCGCGGGTTAGTGTTAGCCTACGGGTTAGGATTAGGGGACGGGTGAGGGTCAGGCTTCGGGGAAGGGTTAGGGTTAGATTTGGGCTAGGGTTAGGGTTAGGGGACGGGGACGGTTTAGGGTCCAGGTGAGGGTACGACAATGCTTTAGGGGGAGCGTGCGTGTGAGGGTGCGGGTTAGTGTTAGCGTATGGGTTAGGATTAGGGGACGGGTGAGGGTCAGGCTTCGGGGAAGTTTTAGGGTTAGGGTTCGGGCTAGGGTTAGGGTTAGGGGACGGGAACGGTTTAGGGTAAACATGAGTGTACGACAATGCTTTGGGGCAACGTACGTGTGAGGCCGTGGGTTAGTGTTAGCGTACGGGTGAGGATTAGGGGATGGGTGAGGGTCAGGCTTCGGGGAAGGGTTAGGGTTAGGGTTCGGGCTAGGGTTAGGGTTAGGGGACGGGGACGGTTTAGGGTCCAGGTGAGGGTACGACAACGCTTTTAGGGGAGCGTACGTGTGAGGGCGCGTGTTAGTGTTAGCTTATTGGTTAGGATTAGGGAACGGGAGAGGGTCAGGCTTCGGAGAATGGTTAGGATTAGTGTTAGGGCTAGGGTTTTGGTTAGGGGACAGGGACGGTTTAGGGTAAAGGTGAGGGTACGACAACGCTTTAGAGGGAACGTACGTGTGAGGGCATGTATTAGTGTTAGCGTACGGGTTAGGATTAGGGGACGTGTGAGGGTCAGGCTTCGGGGAAGGGTTAGGGTTAGGGTTCGGGCTAGGGTTAGGGTTAGGGGACGGGGACGGTTTAGGGTCCAGGTGAGGGTACGACAACGCTTTAGGGGGAGCATACGTGTTAGGGCGCGGGTTAGTGTTAGCGTACGGGTTAGGATTAGGGGACGGGTGAGGGTCAGGCTTCGCGGAAGGGTTAGGGTTAGGTTTCGGGCTAGAGTTAGGGTTAGGGGACGGGGACGGTTTAGGGTCCAGTTGAGGGTACGAAAACGCTGTAGGGGGAGCGTGCGTGTGAGGGCGCGGGTTAGTGTTAGCGTACGGGTTAGGATTAGGGGACGGGTGAGGGTCAGGCTTCTGGGAAGGTTTAGGGTTAGGGTTCGGGCTAGGGTTAGGGTTAGGGGACGGGGACGTTTTAGGGTCCAGGTGAGGGTACGACAACGCTGTAGGGGGAGCGTATGTGTGAGAGCGGAGGTTGCTGTTAGCGTACGGGTTAGGATTAGGGGACGGGAGAGGATCAGACTTCGGGAAATGGTTAGGGTTAGGGTTCGGGCTAGGGTTAGGGTTAAGGGACGGGGACGGTTTAGGGTAAATGTGAGGGTACGACAACACTTTAGGGGGAACGTACGTGTGAGGGCGCGGGTTAGTGTAAGCGTACGGGTTAGGATTACAGAACGGGTGAGGGTCAGGCTTCCGGGAAGGGTTAGGTTTAGGGTTCGGGCTAGGGTTAGGGTTAGGGGACGGGGACGGTTTAGGGTCCAGGTGAGGGTACGACAACGCTTTAGGGGGAGCGTACGTGTGAGGGCGCGGATTATTGTTAGCGTACGGGTTAGGATTAGGGGACGGGAGAGGGTCAGGCTTCAGGGAAGGGTTAGGGTTAGGGTTTGTGCTAGGGTTAGGGTTAGGGGACGGGGACGGTTTAGGGTCCAGGTTAGGGTACGACAACGCTTTAGGGGGAGCGTGCGTGTGAGGGCGCGGGTTAGTGTTAGCGTACGTGTTAGGATTAGGGGGCAGGTGAGTGTCAGGCTTCGGGGTAGCGTTAGGTTTAGGGTTCGGGCTGGGGTTAGGGTTAGGGGACGGGGACGGTTTAGGGTAAAGGTGAGGGTACGACAACGCTTTAGGGGGAACGTACGTGTGAGTGCATGGGTTAGTGTTAGCGTACGGGTTAGGATTAGGGGGCGGGAGAGGGTCAGGCTTCAGCGAAGTGTTAGGGTTAGGGTTCGGGCTAGGGTTAGGGTTAGGGGATGGGGATGTTTTAGGGTCCAGGTGAGGGTACGACAACGCTTTAGGGGGAGCGTACATGTGAGGACGTGGGTTAGAGTTAGCGTTCGGCTTAGGATTAGGGGACGGGTGAGGGTCAGGCTTCGGGGAAGGGTTAGGGCTAGGGTTCGGGCTAGGTATAGGGGACGGGGACGGGGACGGTTTAGGGTCCAGGTGAGGGTACGACAACGCTTTAGGGGGAGCGTGCGTGTGAGGGCGCGTGTTAGTGTTAGCGTACGGGTTAGGATTAGGGGATGGGTGAGGGTCAGGCTTCTGGGAAGGGTTAGGGTTAGGGTTCGGGCTAGGGTTAGGGTTAGGGGACGAGGACAGTTTAGGGTCCAGGTGAGGGTACGACAACGCTTTAGGGGGAGCGTACGTGTGAGGGCGCAGGTTAGTGTTAGCTTATGGGTTAGGATTAGGCAACGGGAGAGGGTGAGGCTTCGGCGAAGGTTTAGGGTTAGGGTTCGGGCTAGGGTTAGGGTTAGGGGACGGGGACGGCTTAGGGTCCAGGTGAGGGTACGACAACGCTGTAGGGGGAGCGTACGTGTGAGGGCGCGGGTTAGTGTTAGCTTATGGGTTAGGATTAGGGGACGGGAGAGGGTCAGGCTTCGGCGAAGGGTTAGGGTTAAGGTTTGGGCTAGGGTTAGGGTTATTGGACGGGGACGGTTTAGGGACAATGTGAGGGTACGACAACGCTTTAGGGGGAGCGTACGTGTGAGGGCGCGGGTTAGTGTTAGCCTACGGGTTAGGATTAGGGGACGGGTGAGGGTCAGGCTTCGGGGAAGGGTTAGGGTTAGGGTTCGGGCTAGGGTTAGGGTTAGGGGACGGGGACGGTTTAGGGTCCAGGTGAGGGTACGACAACGCTTTAGGGGGAGCGTACGTGTGAGGGCGCGGGTTAGTGTTAGCGTACTGGTTAGGATTAGGGGACGGGTGAGGGTCAAGCTTCGTGGAAGTGTTAGGGATAGGGTTCGGGCTAGGGTTAGGGTTAGGGGACGGGGACGGTTTAGGGTCCAGGTGAGGGTACAACAACGCTTTAGGTGGAGCGTGCGTGTGAGGGCGCGGGTTAGTGTTAGCGTACGGGTTAGGATTAGGGGACGGAAGAGGGTCACACTTCGGGGAATGGTAGGGTTAGGGTTCGGGCTAGGGTTAGGGTTAGGGGGCGGGGACGGTTTAGGGTCCAGGTGAGGGTACGACAACGCTTTAGGGGGAGCGTGCGTGTGAGGGTGCGGGTTAGTGTTAGCGTATGGGTTAGGATTAGGGGACGGGTGAGGGTCAGGCTTCGGGGAAGTTTTAGGGTTAGGGTTCGGGCTAGGGTTAGGGTTAGGGGACGGGGACGGTTTAGGGTAGACATGAGTGTACGACAACGCTTTAGGGGCAACGTACGTGTGAGGCCGTGGGTTAGTGTTAGCGTACGGGTTAGGATTAGGGGATGGGTGAGGGTCAGGCTTCGGGGAAGGGTTAGGGTTAGGGTTCGGGCTAGGGTTAGGGTTAGGGGACGGGGACGGTTTAGGGTCCAGGTGAGGGTATGACAACGCTTTAGGGGGAGCATACGTGTGAGGTCGTGGGTTAGTCTTAGCTTATTGGTTAGGATTAGGGAACGGGAGAGGGTCAGGCTTCGGAGAATGGTTAGGAGTAGTGTTCGGGCTAGGGTTTGAGTTATGGGACGGGGACGGTTTCGGGTCCAGGTGAGGGTACAACAACGCTTTAGAGGGAGCGTAGGTGTGAGGGCGCGGGTTAGTGTTAGCGTACGGGTTAGGATTAGGGGACGGGTGAGGGTCAGGCTTCGGGGAAGGGTTAGGGTTAGGGTTCGGGCTAGGGTCAGGGTTAGGGGACGGGGACGGTTTAGGGTCCAGTTGAGGGTACGACAACGCTTTAGGGGGAGCGTACGTGTGAGGGCGCGGGTTAGTGTTAGCGTAAGGGTTAGGATTAGGGGATGGGTGAGGGTCAGGCTTCGCGGAAGGGTTAGGGTTAGGTTTCGGGCTAGAGTTAGGGTTAGGGGACGGGGACGGTTTAGGGTCCAGTTGAGGGTAGGACAACGCTTTAGGGGGAGCGTGCGTGTGAGGGCGCGGGTTAGTGTTAGCGTACGGTTTAGGATTAGAAGACGGGTGAGGGTCAAGCTTCTGGGAAGGTTTAGGGTTAGGGTTCGGGCTAGGGTTAGGGTTAGGGGACGGTGACGGTTTAGGGTCCAGGTGAGGGTACGACAACGCTTTAGGGGGAGCGTACGTGTAAGGGCGCGGGTTAGTGTTAGCGTACAGGTTACGATTAGGGGACGGGTGAGGGTCAGGCTTCGGTGAAGGGTTAGGGTTAGGGTTCCGGCTAGGGTTAGGGTTAGGGGACGGGGACGTTTTAGGGTCCAGGTGAGAGTACGACAACGCTGTAGGGGGAGCATATGTGTGAGAGCGGAGGTTGGTGTTAGCGTACGGGTTGATTAGGGGACGGGAGAGGATCAGACTTTGGGGAATGGTTAGGGTTAGGGTTCGGGCTAGGGTTAGGGTTAGGGGACGGGGACGGTTTAGGGTAAATGTGAGGGTACGACAACACTTTAGGGGGAACGTACGTGTGAGGGCACGGGTTAGTGTTAGCGTACGGGTTAGGATTACAGAACGGGTGAGGGTCAGGCTTCGGGGAAGGATTAGGGTTAGGGTTCGGGCTACGGTTAGGGTTATGGGACGGGGACGGTTTCGGGTCCAGGTGAGGGTACGACAATGCTTTAGGTGGAGCGTAGGTGTGAGGGCTTGGGTTAGTGTTAGCGTACGGGTTAGGATTAGGGGACGGGTGAGGGTCACGCTTCGGGGAAGGTTTAGTGCTAGGGTTCGGGCTAGGGTTAGGGTTAGGGGAAGGGGACGGTTTAGGGTAAAGGTGAGAGTACGACAACGCTTTAGGGCGAACGTACGTGTGAGGGCGTGGGTTAGTGTTAGCGTTCGGGTTAGGATTAGGGGACGGTTGAGGGTCAGGCTTCGGGGAAGTGTTAGGGTTAGGGTTCGGGCTAGGGTTAGGGTTAGGGGACGGGGACGGTTTACGGTCCAGGTGAGGGTACGACAACGCTTTAGGGGGAGCGTACGTGTGAGGGCGCGGGTTAGTGTTAGCTTATGGGTTAGGATTAGGGGACGGGAGAGGGTCAGGCTTCGGGGAAGGGTTAGGGTTAGGGTTCGGGCTAGGTTTAGGGGACGGGGACGGGGACGGTTTCGTGTCCAGGTGAGGGTACGACAACGCTTTAGGGGGAGCGTGCGTGTGAGGGCATGTGTTAGTGTTAGCGTACGGGTTAGGATTAGGGGACGGGTGAGGGTCAGGCTTCGGGGAAGGGTTAGGGTTAGGGTTCGGGCTAGGGTTAGGGTTAGGGGACGGGGACGGTTTAGGGTCCAGGTTAGCGTACGACAACGCTTTAAGGGGAGCGTGCGTGTGAGGGCGCGGGTTAGTGTTAGCGTACGGGTTAGGATTAGGGGACGGGTGAGGGTCAGGCTTCTGGGAAGGTTTAGTTTTAGGGTTCGGGCTAGGGTTAGGGTTAGGGGACGGGGATGGTTTAGGGTCCAGGTGAGGGTACGACAACGCTTTAGGGGGAGCGTACGTGTGAGGGCGCGGGTTAGTGTTAGCCTTCGGGTTAGGATTAGGGGACGGGTGAGGGTCAGGCTTCGGGGAAGGGTTAGGGTTAGGGTTCGGGCTAGGGTTAGGGTTAGGGTTAGGGGACGGGAACGGTTTAGGGTCCAGGTGAGGGTACGACAACGCTTTAGGGGGAGCGTTCGTGTGAGGGCGCGGGTTAGTGTTAGCGTACGGGTTAGGATTAAGGGACGGGTGAGGGTCAGGCTTCGGGGAAGGGTTAGGGTTAGGGTTCGTGCTAGGGTTAGGGTTAGGGGACGGGGACGGTTTAGGGTCCAGGTGAGGGTACGACAACGCTTTAGGGGGAGCTTACGTGTGAGGGCGCGGGTTAGTGTTAGCCTACGGGTTAGGATTAGGGGACGGGTGAGGGTCAGGCTTCGGGGAAGAGGTAGTGTTAGGGTTCGGGCTAGGGTTAGGGTTAGGGGACGGGGACGGTTTAGGGTCCAGGTGAGGATACGACAACGCTTTAGGGGGAGCGTACGTGTGAGGGCGCGGGTTAGTGTTAGCGTACGGGTTAGGATTAGGGGACGGGTGAGGGTCAGGCTTCGTGGAAGTGTTAGGGATAGGGTTCGGGCTAGGGTTAGGGTTAGGGGACGGGGACGGTTTAGGGTCCAGGTGAGGGTAGAACAACGCTTTAGGTGGAGCGTGCGTGTGAGGGCGCGGGTTAGTGTTAGCGTATGGGTTAGGATTAGGGAACGGGAGAGGGTCAGGCTTCGGAGAATGGTTAGGATTAGTGTTCGGGCTAGGTTTAGGGTTAGGGGACAGGAACGGTTTAGGGTAAAGGTGAGGGTACGACAACGCTTTAGAGGGAACGTACGTGTGAGGGCGTGTGTTAGTGTTAGCGTACGGGTTAGCATTAGGGGACGGGTGAGGGTCAGGCTTCAGGGAAGGGTTAGGGTTAGGGTTCGGGCTAGGGTTACGGTTAGGGGACGGGGACGGTTTAGGGTCCAGGTGAGGGTACGACAACGCTTTAGTGGGAGCGTACGTGTGAGGGTGCGGGTTAGTGTTAGCGTACGGGTTAGGATTAGGGGATGGGTGAGGGTCAGGCTTCGCGGAAGGGTTAGGGTTAGGTTTCGGGCTAGAGTTAGGGCTAGGGGATGGGGACGGTTTAGGGTCCAGTTGAGGGTACGACAACGCGTTAGGGGGATCGTGCGTGTGAGGGTGCGGGTTAGTGTTAGCGTACGGGTGAGGATTAGGGGACGGTGAGTGTCAGGCTTCGGGGAAGAGTTAGGGTTAGGTTTCGGGCTAGGGTTATGGTTAGGGGATGGGGACGGTTTAGGGTCCAGGTGAGGTTACGACAACGCTTTAGGGGGAGCGTATGTGTGAGGGCGTGGGTTAGTGTTAGCGTACGGGTTAGGATTAGGGCACGTGTGAGTGTCAGGCTTCGGGGAAAGGTTAAGGTTAGGGTTCGGGCTAGGGTTAGGGTTAGGGGACGGGGACGGTTTAGGGTCCAGGTGAGGGTACGACAACGCTTTAGGGGGAGCGTGCGTGTGGGGGCGCGGGTTATTTTTAGCCTACGGCTTAGGATTAGGGGACGGGTGAGGGTCAGGCTTCGGGGAAGTGTTAGGGTTAGGGTTCGGGCTAGGGTTAGGGTTAGGGGACGGGGACGGTTTAGGGTCCAGGTGAGTGTACGACAACGCTTTAGGGGGAGCGTACGTGTGAGGGCGTGGGTTAGTGTTAGCCTACGGGTTCGGATTAGGGGACGGGTGAGGGTCAGGCTTCGGGGAAGGGTTAGGGTTAGGGTTCGGGCTATGGTTAGGGTTAGGGGACGGGGACGGTTTAGGGTAAAGGTGAGGGTACGACAACGCTTTAGGGGGAGCGTACGTGTGAGGGCGCAGGTTAGTGTTAGCCTACGGGTTAGGATTAGGGGACGGGTGACGGTCAGGCTTCGGGGAAGGGTTAGGCTTAGGCCTCGGGCTAGGGTTAGGGTTAGGGGACGGGGACGGTTTAGGGTCCAGGTGAGGGAACGACAACGCTTTAGGGGTGCGTACGTGTGAGGGCGCGGGTTAGTGTTAACGTACGGGTTAGGATGAAGGGACGGGTGAGGGTCAGGCTACGGGGAAGGGTTAGGGTTAGGGTTCAGGCTAGGGTTAGGGTTAGGGGACGGGGACGGTTTAGGGTCAATGTGAGGGTAAGACAACGCTTTAGGGGGAGCGTACGTGTGAGTGCGTGGGTTAGTGTTAGCCTACGGGTTAGGATTAGGGGACGGGTGAGGGTCAGGCTTCGGGGAAGGGTTAGGGTTAGGGTTCGGGCTAGGGTTAGTGTTAGGGGATGGGGACGGTTTAGGGTCCAGGTGAGGGTACGACAACGCTTTAGGGGGAGCGTACGTGTGAGGGCGTGGGTTAGTGTTAGCGTACGGATTACGATTAGGGGACGGGTGAGGGTCAGGCTTCGGGGAAGGGTTAGGGTTAGGGTTCGGGCTAGGGTTAGGGTTAGGGGACGGGGACGGTTTAGGGTAAACATGAGTGTACGACAACGCTTTAGGGGCAACGTACGTGTGAGGCCGTGGGTTAGTGTTAGCGTACGGGTGAGGATTAGGGGACGGGTGAGGGTCAGGGTTCGGGGAAGCGTTCGGGTTAGGGTTCGGGCTAGGGTTAGTGTTAGGGGATGGGGACGGTTTAGGGTCCAGGTGAGGGTACGACAACGCTTTAGGGGGAGCGTAGGTGTGAGGGCGTGGGTTAGTGTTAACGTACGGGTTAGGATTAAGGAACGGGTGAGGGTCAGGCTATGGGGAAGGGTTAGGGTAAGGGTTCAGGCTAGGGTTAGGGTTAGGGGACGGGGACGGTTTAGGGTCAATGTGAGGGTACGACAACGCTTTAGGGGGAGCGTACGTGTGAGGGCTCGGGTTAGTGTTAGCCTACGGGTTAGGATTAGGGGACGGGTGAGGGTCAGGCTTCGGGGAAGGGTTAGGGTTAGGGTTCGGGCTAGGGTTAGGGTTAGGGGACGGGGACGGTTTAGGGTCCAGGTGAGGGTACGACAACGCTTTAGGGTGAGCATGCGTGTGAGGGTGCGGGTTAGTGTTAGCGTATGGGTTAGGATTAGGGGACGGGTGAGGCTCAGGCTTCGGGGAAGGTTTAGGGTTAGGGTTCGGGCTAGGGTTAGGGTTAGGGTTAGGGGATGGGGACGGTTTAGGGTAAACATGAGTGTACGACAACGCTTTAGGGGCAACATACGTGTGAGGCCGTGGGTTAGTGTTAGCGTACGGGTTAGGATTAGGGGACGGGTGAGGGTCAGGCTTCGGGGAAGGGTTAGGGTTAGGGTTCGGGCTAGGGTTAGGGTTAGGGGACAGGGACGGTTTAGGGTCCAGGTGAGGGTACGACAACACTTTAGGGGGAGCGTACGTGTGAGGGCGCGGGTTAGTGTTAGCCTACGGATTAGGATTAGGTGACGGGTGAAGGTCAGGCTTCGGGGAAGTGTTACGGTTAGCGTTCGGGCTAGGGTTAGGGTTAGGGGATGGGGATGTTTTAGGGTCCAGGTGAGGTTACGACAACGCTTTAGGGGGAGCGTACATGTGAGGACGCGGGTTAGTGTTAGCATACGGGTTAGGATTAGGGGACGGGTGAGGGTCAGGCTTCGGGGAAGGGTTAGGGTTAGGGTTCGGGCTAGGTTTAGGGGACGGGGCCGGGGAAGGTTTAGGGTCCAGGTGAGGGTACGACAACGCTTTAGGGGGAGCGTGCGTGTGAGGGCGCGTGTTAGTGTTAGCGTACGGGTTAGGATTAGGGGACGGCTGAGGGTCAGGCTTCGGGGAAGGGTTAGGGTTAGGGTTCGGTTTAGGGTTAGGGTTAGGGGACGGGGACGGTTTAGGGTCCAGGTTAGGGTACGACAACGCTTTAGGGGGAGCGTGCGTGTGAGGGCGCGGGTTAGTGTTAGCGTACGTGTTAGGATTAGGGGGCAGGTGAGTGTCAGGCTTCGGGGTAGCGTTAGGTTTAGGGTTCGGGCTAGGGTTAGGGTTAGGGGACGGGGACGGTTTAGGGTCCAGGTGAGGGTACGACAATGCTTTAGGGGGAGCGTGCGTGTGAGGGCGCGGGTTAGTGTTAGCGTACGGGTTAGGATTAGGGGACGGGTGAGGGTCCGGCTTCGGGGAAGGGTTAGGGTTAGGGTTCGGGCTAGGGTTAGGGTTAGGGGACGGGGACGGTTTAGGGTCCAGGTGAGGGTACGACAACGCTTTAGGGGGAGCGTACGTGTGAGGGCGCGGGTTAGTGTTAGCCTACGGGTTAGGATTAGGAGACGGGTGAGGGTCAGGGTTCGGGGAAGGGTTAGGGTTACCGTTCGGTCTAGGGTTAGTGTTACGGGAAGGGGTCGGTTTAGGGTCCAGGTGAGGGTACGACAACGCTTTAGGGGGAGCGTACGTGTGAGGGCGCGGGTTAGTGTTAGCGTCCGGGTTAGGATTAGGGGACGGGTGAGGGTCAGGCTTCGGGGAAGGGGTAGTGTTAGGGTTCGGGCTAGGGTTAGGGTTAGGGGACGGGGACGGTTTAGGGTCCAGGTGAGGGTACGACAACGCTTTAGGGGGAGTGTACGTGTGAGGGCGCGGGTTAGTGTTCGCGTACGGGTTACGATTAGGGGACGGGAGAGTGTCAAGCTTCGGGGAATGGTTAGGGTTAGGGTTCGGGCTAGGGTTACTGTTAGGGGACGGGGACGGTTTAGGGTCCAGCTGAGGGTCCGACAAAGCTTTAGGGGGAGCGTACGTGTGAGGGCGCGGGTTAGTGTTAGCCTACGGGTTAGGATTAGGGGACGGGTGAGGGTCAGGCTTCGGGGAAGGGTTAGGGTTAGGGTTCGGGGTAGGGTTAGGGTTAGGGGACGGGGACGGTTTAGGGTCCAGGTGAGGGTACGACAACGCTTTAGGGGGAGCGTACATGTGAGGGCGCGGGTTAGTGTTAGCCTACGGGTTAGGATTAGGGGACGGGTGACGGTCAGGCTTCGGGGAAGGGTTAGGGTTAGGCTTCGGGCTAGGGCTAGGGTTAGGGTTAGGGGACGGGGACGGTTTAGGGTCCAGGTGAGGGAACGACAACGCTTTAGGGGGAGCGTACGTGTGTGGGCGCGGGTTAGTGTTAACGTACGGGTTAGGATGAAGGGACGGGTGAGGGTCAGGCTACGGGGAAGGGTTAGGGTTAGGGTTCAGGCTAGGGTTAGGGTTAGGGGACGGGGACGGTTTAGGGTCAATGTGAGGGTACGACAACCCTTTAGGGGGAGCGTACGTGTGAGGGCGCGGGTTAGTGTTAGCCTACGGGTTAGGATTAGGGGACGGGTGAGGGTCAGGCTTCGGGGAAGGGTTAGGGTTAGGGTTCGGGCTAGGGTTAGTGTTAGGGGATGGGGACGGTTTAGGGTCCAGGTGAGGGTACGACAACGCTTTAGGGGGAGCGTACGTGTGAGGGCGCGGGTTAGTGTTAGCGTACGGATTACGATTAGGGGACGGGTGAGGGTCAGGCTTCGGGGAAGGGTTAGGGTTAGGGTTCGGGCTAGGGTTAGGGTTAGGGGACGGGGACGGTTTAGGGTAAACATGAGTGTACGACAACGCTTTAGGGGCAACGTACGTGTGAGGCCGTGGGTTAGTGTTAGCGTACGGGTGAGGATTAGGGGACGGGTGAGGGTCAGGGTTCGGGGAAGCGTTCGGGTTAGGGTTCGGGCTAGGGTTAGTGTTAGGGGACGGGGACGGTTTAGGGTCCAGGTGAGGGTACGACAACGCTTTAGGGGGAGCGTAGGTGTGAGGGCGTGGGTTAGTGTTAACGTACGGGTTAGGATTAAGGAACGGGTGAGGGTCAGGCTATGGGGAAGGGTTAGGGTAAGGGTTCAGGCTAGGGTTAGGGTTAGGGGACGGGGACGGTTTAGGGTCAATGTGAGGGTACGACAACGCTTTAGGGGGAGCGTACGTGTGAGGGCTCGGGTTAGTGTTAGCCTACGGGTTAGGATTAGGGGACGGGTGAGGGTCAGGCTTCGGGGAAGTGTTAGGGTTAGGGTTCGGGCTAGGGTTAGGGTTAGGGGACGGGGACGGTTTAGGGTCCAGGTGAGGGTACGACAACGCTTTAGGGTGAGCGTGCGTGTGAGGGTGTGGGTTAGTGTTAGCGTATGGGTTAGGATTAGGGGACGGGTGAGGGTCAGGCTTCGGGGAAGGTTTAGGGTTAGGGTTCGGGCTAGGGTTAGGGTTAGGGTTAGGGGATGGGGACGGTTTAGGGTAAACATGAGTGTACGACAACGCTTTAGGGGCAACATACGTGTGAGGCCGTGGGTTAGTGTTAGCGTACGGGTTAGGATTAGGGGACGGGTGAGGGTCAGGCTTCGGGGAAGGGTTAGGGTTAGGGTTCGGGCTAGGGTTAGGGTTAGGGGACAGGGACGGTTTAGGGTCCAGGTGAGGGTACGACAACACTTTAGGGGGAGCGTACGTGTGAGGGCGCGGGTTAGTGTTAGCCTACGGATTAGGATTAGGTGACGGGTGAAGGTCAGGCTTCGGGGAAGTGTTACGGTTAGGGTTCGGGCTAGGGTTAGGGTTAGGGGATGGGGATGTTTTAGGGTCCAGGTGAGGGTACGACAACGCTTTAGGGGGAGCGTACATGTGAGGACGCGGGTTAGTGTTAGCATACGGGTTAGGATTAGGGGACGGGTGAGGGTCAGGCTTCGGGGAAGGGTTAGGGTTAGGTTTCGGGCTAGGTTTAGGGGACGGGGCCGGGGACGGTTTAGGGTCCAGGTGAGGGTACGACAACGCTTTAGGGGGAGCGTGCGTGTGAGGGCGCGTGTTAGTGTTAGCGTACGGGTTAGGATTAGGGGACGGGTGAGGGTCAGGCTTCGGGGAAGGGTTAGGGTTAGGGTTCGGGGTAGGGTTAGGGTTAGGGGACGGGGACGGTTTAGGGTCCAGGTTAGGGTACGACAACGCTTTAGGGGGAGCGTGCGTGTGAGGGCGCGGGTTAGTGTTAGCGTACGTGTTAGGATTAGGGGGCAGGTGAGTGTCAGGCTTCGGGGTAGCGTTAGGTTTAGGGTTCGGGCTAGGGTTAGGGTTAGGGGACGGGGACGGTTTAGGGTCCAGGTGAGGGTACGACAATGCTTTAGGGGGAGCGTGCGTGTGAGGGCGCGCGTTAGTGTTAGCGTACGGGTTAGGATTAGGGGACGGGTGAGGGTCCGGCTTCGGGGAAGGGTTAGGTTTAGGGTTCGGGCTGGGGTTAGGGTTAGGGGACGGGGACGGTTTAGGGTCCAGGTGAGGGTACGACAACGCTTTAGGGGGAGCGTACGTGTGAGGGCGCGGGTTAGTGTTAGCCTACGGGTTAGGATTAGGAGACGGGTGAGGGTCAGGGTTCGGGGAAGGGTTAGGGTTACGGTTCGGTCTAGGGTTAGTGTTACGGGAAGGGGTCGGTTTAGGGTCCAGGTGAGGGTACGACAACGCTTTAGGGGGAGCGTACGTGTGAGGGCGCGGGTTAGTGTTAGCGTCCGGGTTAGGATTAGGGGACGGGTGAGGGTCAGGCTTCGGGGAAGGGGTAGTGTTAGGGTTCGGGCTAGGGTTAGGGTTAGGGGACGGGGACGGTTTAGGGTCCAGGTGAGGGTACGACAACGCTTTAGGGGGAGTGTACGTGTGAGGGCGCGGGTTAGTGTTCGCGTACGGGTTACGATTAGGGGACGGGAGAGTGTCAAGCTTCGGGGAATGGTTAGGGTTAGGGTTCGGGCTAGGGTTACTGTTAGGGGACGGGGACGGTTTAGGGTCCAGCTGAGGGTCCGACAAAGCTTTAGGGGGAGCGTACGTGTGAGGGCGCGGGTTAGTGTTAGCCTACGGGTTAGGATTAGGGGACGGGTGAGGGTCAGGCTTCGGGGAAGGGTTAGGGTTAGGGTTCGGGGTAGGGTTAGGGTTAGGGGACGGGGACGGTTTAGGGTCCAGGTGAGGGTACGACAACGCTTTAGGGGGAGCGTACATGTGAGGGCGCGGGTTAGTGTTAGCCTACGGGTTAGGATTAGGGGACGGGTGACGGTCAGGCTTCGGGGAAGGGTTAGGGTTAGGCTTCGGGCTAGGGCTAGGGTTAGGGTTAGGGGACGGGGACGGTTTAGGGTCCAGGTGAGGGAACGACAACGCTTTAGGGGGAGCGTACGTGTGTGGGCGCGGGTTAGTGTTAACGTACGGGTTAGGATGAAGGGACGGGTGAGGGTCAGGCTACGGGGAAGGGTTAGGGTTAGGGTTCAGGCTAGGGTTAGGGTTAGGGGACGGGGACGGTTTAGGGTCAATGTGAGGGTACGACAACCCTTTAGGGGGAGCGTACGTGTGAGGGCGCGGGTTAGTGTTAGCCTACGGGTTAGGATTAGGGGACGGGTGAGGGTCAGGCTTCGGGGAAGGGTTAGGGTTAGGGTTTGGGCTAGGGTTAGTGTTAGGGGATGGGGACGGTTTAGGGTCCAGGTGAGGGTACGACAACGCTTTAGGGGGAGCGTACGTGTGAGGGCGCGGGTTAGTGTTAGCGTACGGATTACGATTAGGGGACGGGTGAGGGTCAGGCTTCGGGGAAGGGTTAGGGTTAGGGTTCGGTCTAGGGTTAGGGTTAGGGGACGGGGACGGTTTAGGGTAAACATGAGTGTACGACAACGCTTTAGGGGCAACGTACGTGTGAGGCCGTGGGTTAGTGTTAGCGTACGGGTGAGGATTAGGGGACGGGTGAGGGTCAGGGTTCGGGGAAGCGTTCGGGTTAGGGTTCGGGCTAGGGTTAGTGTTAGGGGACGGGGACGGTTTAGGGTCCAGGTGAGGGTACGACAACGCTTTAGGGGGAGCGTAGGTGTGAGGGCGTGGGTTAGTGTTAACGTACGGGTTAGGATTAAGGAACGGGTGAGGGTCAGGCTATGGGGAAGGGTTAGGGTAAGAGTTCAGGCTAGGGTTAGGGTTAGGGGACGGGGACGGTTTAGGGTCAATGTGAGGGTACGACAACGCTTTAGGGGGAGCGTACGTGTGAGGGCTCGGGTTAGTGTTAGCCTACGGGTTAGGATTAGGGGACGGGTGAGGGTCAGGCTTCGGGAAAGTGTTAGGGTTAGGGTTCGGGCTAGGGTTAGGGTTAGGGGACGGGGACGGTTTAGGGTCCAGGTGAGGGTACGACAACGCTTTAGGGTGAGCGTGCGTGTGAGGGTGCGGGTTAGTGTTAGCGTATGGGTTAGGATTAGGGGACGGTTGAGGGTCAGGCTTCGGGGAAGGTTTAGGGTTAGGGTTCGGGCTAGGGTTAGGGTTAGGGTTAGGGGATGGGGACGGTTTAGGGTAAACATGAGTGTACGACAACGCTTTAGGGGCAACATACGTGTGAGGCTGTGGGTTAGTGTTAGCGTACGGGTTAGGATTAGGGGACGGGTGAGGGTCAGGCTTCGGGGAAGGGTTAGGGTTAGGGTTCGGGCTAGGGTTAGGGTTAGGGGACAGGGACGGTTTAGGGTCCAGGTGAGGGTACGACAACACTTTAGGGGGAGCGTACGTGTGAGGGCGCGGGTTAGTGTTAGCCTACGGATTAGGATTAGGTGACGGGTGAAGGTCAGGCTTCGGGGAAGTGTTACGGTTAGGGTTCGGGCTAGGGTTAGGGTTAGGGGATGGGGATGTTTTAGGGTCCAGGTGAGGGTACGACAACGCTTTAGGGGGAGCGTACATGTGAGGACGCGGGTTAGTGTTAGCATACAGGTTAGGATTAGGGGACGGGTGAGGGTCAGGCTTCGGGGAAGGGTTAGGGTTAGGTTTCGGGCTAGGTTTAGGGGACGGGGCCGGGGACGGTTTAGGGTCCAGGTGAGGGTACGACAACGCTTTAGGGGGAGCGTGCGTGTGAGGGCGCGTGTTAGTGTTAGCGTACGGGTTAGGATTAGGGGACGGGTGAGGGTCAGGCTTCGGGGAAGGGTTAGGGTTAGGGTTCGGTTTAGGGTTAGGGTTAGGGGACGGGGACGGTTTAGGGTCCAGGTTAGGGTACGACAACGCTTTAGGGGGAGCGTGCGTGTGAGGGCGCGGGTTAGTGTTAGCGTACGTGTTAGGATTAGGGGGCAGGTGAGTGTCAGGCTTCGGGGTAGCGTTAGGTTTAGGGTTCGGGCTAGGGTTAGGGTTAGGGGACGGGGACGGTTTAGGGTCCAGGTGAGGGTACGACAATGCTTTAGGGGGAGCGTGCGTGTGAGGGCGCGCGTTAGTGTTAGCGTACGGGTTAGGATTAGGGGACGGGTGAGGGTCCGTCTTCGGGGAAGGGTTAGGTTTAGGGTTCGGGCTGGGGTTAGGGTTAGGGGACGGGGACGGTTTAGGGTCCAGGTGAGGGTACGACAACGCTTTAGGGGGAGCGTACGTGTGAGGGCGCGGGTTAGTGTTAGCCTACGGGTTAGGATTAGGAGACGGGTGAGGGTCAGGGTTCGGGGAAGGGTTAGGGTTACGGTTCGGTCTAGGGTTAGTGTTACGGGAAGGGGTCGGTTTAGGGTCCAGGTGAGGGTACGACAACGCTTTAGGGGGAGCGTACGTGTGAGGGCGCGGGTTAGTGTTAGCGTCCGGGTTAGGATTAGGGGACGGGTGAGGGTCAGGCTTCGGGGAAGGGGTAGTGTTAGGGTTCGGGCTAGGGTTAGGGTTAGGGGACGGGGACGGTTTAGGGTCCAGGTGAGGGTACGACAACGCTTTAGGGGGAGTGTACGTGTGAGGGCGCGGGTTAGTGTTCGCGTACGGGTTACGATTAGGGGACGGGAGAGTGTCAAGCTTCGGGGAATGGTTAGGGTTAGGGTTCGGGCTAGGGTTACTGTTAGGGGACGGGGACGGTTTAGGGTCCAGCTGAGGGTCCGACAAAGCTTTAGGGGGAGCGTACGTGTGAGGGCGCGGGTTAGTGTTAGCCTACGGGTTAGGATTAGGGGACGGGTGAGGGTCAGGCTTCGGGGAAGGGTTAGGGTTAGGGTTCGGGGTAGGGTTAGGGTTAGGGGACGGGGACGGTTTAGGGTCCAGGTGAGGGTACGACAACGCTTTAGGGGGAGCGTACATGTGAGGGCGCGGGTTAGTGTTAGCCTACGGGTTAGGATTAGGGGACGGGTGACGGTCAGGCTTCGGGGAAGGGTTAGGGTTAGGCTTCGGGCTAGGGCTAGGGTTAGGGTTAGGGGACGGGGACGGTTTAGGGTCCAGGTGAGGGAACGACAACGCTTTAGGGGGAGCGTACGTGTGTGGGCGCGGGTTAGTGTTAACGTACGGGTTAGGATGAAGGGACGGGTGAGGGTCAGGCTACGGGGAAGGGTTAGGGTTAGGGTTCAGGCTAGGGTTAGGGTTAGGGGACGGGGACGGTTTAGGGTCAATGTGAGGGTACGACAACCCTTTAGGGGGAGCGTACGTGTGAGGGCGCGGGTTAGTGTTAGCCTACGGGTTAGGATTAGGGGACGGGTGAGGGTCAGGCTTCGGGGAAGGGTTAGGGTTAGGGTTCGGGCTAGGGTTAGTGTTAGGGGATGGGGACGGTTTAGGGTCCAGGTGAGGGTACGACAACGCTTTAGGGGGAGCGTACGTGTGAGGGCGCGGGTTAGTGTTAGCGTACGGATTACGATTAGGGGACGGGTGAGGGTCAGGCTTCGGGGAAGGGTTAGGGTTAGGGTTCGGGCTAGGGTTAGGGTTAGGGGACGGGGACGGTTTAGGGTAAACATGAGTGTACGACAACGCTTTAGGGGCAACGTACGTGTGAGGCCGTGGGTTAGTGTTAGCGTACGGGTGAGGATTAGGGGACGGGTGAGGGTCAGGGTTCGGGGAAGCGTTCGGGTTAGGGTTCGGGCTAGGGTTAGTGTTAGGGGACAGGGACGGTTTAGGGTCCAGGTGAGGGTACGACAACACTTTAGGGGGAGCGTAGGTGTGAGGGCGTGGGTTAGTGTTAACGTACGGGTTAGGATTAAGGAACGGGTGAGGGTCAGGCTATGGGGAAGGGTTAGGGTAAGGGTTCAGGCTAGGGTTAGGGTTAGGGGACGGGGACGGTTTAGGGTCAATGTGAGGGTACGACAACGCTTTAGGGGGAGCGTACGTGTGAGGGCTCGGGTTAGTGTTAGCCTACGGGTTAGGATTAGGGGACGGGTGAGGGTCAGGCTTCGGGGAAGTGTTAGGGTTAGGGTTCGGGCTAGGGTTAGGGTTAGGGGACGGGGATGGTTTAGGGTCCAGGTGAGGGTACGACAACGCTTTAGGGTGAGCGTGCGTGTGAGGGTGCGGGTTAGTGTTAGCGTATGGGTTAGGATTAGGGGACGGGTGAGGGTCAGGCTTCGGGGAAGGTTTAGGGTTAGGGTTCGGGCTAGGGTTAGGGTTAGGGTTAGGGGATGGGGACGGTTTAGGGTAAACATGAGTGTACGACAACGCTTTAGGGGCAACATACGTGTGAGGCCGTGGGTTAGTGTTAGCGTACGGGTTAGGATTAGGGGACGGGTGAGGGTCAGGCTTCGGGGAAGGGTTAGGGTTAGGGTTCGGGCTAGGGTTAGGGTTAGGGGACAGGGACGGTTTAGGGTCCAGGTGAGGGTACGACAACACTTTAGGGGGAGCGTACGTGTGAGGGCGCGGGTTAGTGTTAGCCTACGGATTAGGATTAGGTGACGGGTGAAGGTCAGGCTTCGGGGAAGTGTTACGGTTAGGGTTCGGGCTAGGGTTAGGGTTAGGGGATGGGGATGTTTTAGGGTCCAGGTGAGGGTACGACAACGCTTTAGGGGGAGCGTACATGTGAGGACGCGGGTTAGTGTTAGCATACGGGTTAGGATTAGGGGACGGGTGAGGGTCAGGCTTCGGGGAAGGGTTAGGGTTAGGTTTCGGGCTAGGTTTAGGGGACGGGGCCGGGGACGGTTTAGGGTCCAGGTGAGGGTACGACAACGCTTTAGGGGGAGCGTGCGTGTGAGGGCGCGTGTTAGTGTTAGCGTACGGGTTAGGATTAGGGGACGGGTGAGGGTCAGGCTTCGGGGAAGGGTTAGGGTTAGGGTTCGGTTTAGGGTTAGGGTTAGGGGATGGGGACGGTTTAGGGTCCAGGTTAGGGTACGACAACGCTTTAGGGGGAGCGTGCGTGTGAGGGCGCGCGTTAGTGTTAGCGTACGGGTTAGGATTAGGGGACGGGTGAGGGTCCGGCTTCGGGGAAGGGTTAGGTTTAGGGTTCGGGCTGGGGTTAGGGTTAGGGGACGGGGAAGGTTTAGGGTCCAGGTGAGGGTACGACAACGCTTTAGGGGGAGCGTACGTGTGAGGGCGCGGGTTAGTGTTAGCCTACGGGTTAGGATTAGGAGACGGGTGAGGGTCAGGGTTCGGGGAAGGGTTAGGGTTACGGTTCGGTCTAGGGTTAGTGTTACGGGAAGGGGTCGGTTTAGGGTCCAGGTGAGGGTACGACAACGCTTTAGGGGGAGCGTACGTGTGAGGGCGCGGGTTAGTGTTAGCGTCCGGGTTAGGATTAGGGGACGGGTGAGGGTCAGGCTTCGGGGAAGGGGTAGTGTTAGGGTTCGGGCTAGGGTTAGGGTTAGGGGACGGGGACGGTTTAGGGTCCAGGTGAGGGTACGACAACGCTTTAGGGGGAGTGTACGTGTGAGGGCGCGGGTTAGTGTTCGCGTACGGGTTACGATTAGGGGACGGGAGAGTGTCAAGCTTCGGGGAATGGTTAGGGTTAGGGTTCGGGCTAGGGTTACTGTTAGGGGACGGGGACGGTTTAGGGTCCAGCTGAGGGTCCGACAAAGCTTTAGGGGGAGCGTACGTGTGAGGGCGCGGGTTAGTGTTAGCCTACGGGTTAGGATTAGGGGACGGGTGAGGGTCAGGCTTCGGGGAAGGGTTAGGGTTAGGGTTCGGGGTAGGGTTAGGGTTAGGGGACGGGGACGGTTTAGGGTCCAGGTGAGGGTACGACAACGCTTTAGGGGGAGCGTACATGTGAGGGCGCGGGTTAGTGTTAGCCTACGGGTTAGGATTAGGGGACGGGTGACGGTCAGGCTTCGGGGAAGGGTTAGGGTTAGGCTTCGGGCTAGGGCTAGGGTTAGGGTTAGGGGACGGGGACGGTTTAGGGTCCAGGTGAGGGAACGACAACGCTTTAGGGGGAGCGTACGTGTGAGGGCGCGGGTTAGTGTTAACGTACGGGTTAGGATGAAGGGACGGGTGAGGGTCAGGCTACGGGGAAGGGTTAGGGTTAGGGTTCAGGCTAGGGTTAGGGTTAGGGGACGGGGACGGTTTAGGGTCAATGTGAGGGTACGACAACGCTTTAGGGGGAGCGTACGTGTGAGGGCGCGGGTTAGTGTTAGCCTACGGGTTAGGATTAGGGGACGGGTGAGGGTCAGGCTTCGGGGAAGGGTTAGGGTTAGGGTTCGGGCTAGGGTTAGTGTTAGGGGATGGGGACGGTTTAGGGTGCAGGTGAGGGTACGACAACGCTTTAGGGGGAGCGTACGTGTGAGGGCGCGGGTTAGTGTTAGCGTACGGATTACGATTAGGGGACGGGTGAGGGTCAGGCTTCGGGGAAGGGTTAGGGTTAGGGTTCGGGCTAGGGTTAGGGTTAGGGGACGGGGACGGTTTAGGGTCCAGGTGAGGGTACGACAACGCTTTAGGGTGAGCGTGCGTGTGAGGGTGCGGGTTAGTGTTAGCGTATGGGTTAGGATTAGGGGACGGGTGAGGGTCAGGCTTTGGGGAAGGTTTAGGGTTAGGGTTCGGGCTAGGGTTAGGGTTAGGGTTAGGGGATGGGGACGGTTTAGGGTAAACATGAGTGTACGACAACGCTTTAGGGGCAACATACGTGTGAGGCCGTGGGTTAGTGTTAGCGTACGGGTTAGGATTAGGGGACGGGTGAGGGTCAGGCTTCGGGGAAGGTTTAGGGTTAGGGTTCGGGCTAGGTTTAGGGTTAGGGGACAGGGACGGTTTAGGGTCCAGGTGAGGGTACGACAACACTTTAGGGGGAGCGTACGTGTGAGGGCGCGGGTTAGTGTTAGCCTACGGATTAGGATTAGGTGACGGGTGAAGGTCAGGCTTCGGGGAAGTGTTACGGTTAGGGTTCGGGCTAGGGTTAGGGTTAGGGGATGGGGATGTTTTAGGGTCCAGGTGAGGGTACGACAACGCTTTAGGGGGAGCGTACATGTGAGGACGCGGGTTAGTGTTAGCATACGGGTTAGGATTAGGGGACGGGTGAGGGTCAGGCTTCGGGGAAGGGTTAGGGTTAGGGTTCGGGCTAGGTTTAGGGGACGGGGCCGGGGACGGTTTAGGGTCCAGGTGAGGGTACGACAACGCTTTAGGGGGAGCGTGCGTGTGAGGGCGCGTGTTAGTGTTAGCGTACGGGTTAGGATTAGGGGACGGGTGAGGGTCAGGCTTCGGGGAAGGGTTAGGGTTAGGGTTCGGTTTAGGGTTAGGGTTAGGGGACGGGGACGGTTTAGGGTCCAGGTTAGGGTACGACAACGCTTTAGGGGGAGCGTGCGTGTGAGGGCGCGGGTTAGTGTTAGCGTACGTGTTAGGATTAGGGGGCAGGTGAGTGTCAGGCTTCGGGGTAGCGTTAGGTTTAGGGTTCGGGCTAGGGTTAGGGTTAGGGGACGGGGACGGTTTAGGGTCCAGGTGAGGGTACGACAACGCTTTAGGGGGAGCGTACGTGTGAGGGCGCGGGTTAGTGTTAGCCTATGGGTTAGGATTAGGAGACGGGTGAGGGTCAGGGTTCGGGGAAGGGTTAGGGTTACGGTTCGGTCTAGGGTTAGTGTTACGGGAAGGGGTCGGTTTAGGGTCCAGGTGAGGGTACGACAACGCTTTAGGGGGAGCGTACGTGTGAGGGCGCGGGTTAGTGTTAGCGTCCGGGTTAGGATTAGGGGACGGGTGAGGGTCAGGCTTCGGGGAAGGGGTAGTGTTACGGTTCGGGCTAGGGTTAGGGTTAGGGGACGGGGACGGTTTAGGGTCCAGGTGAGGGTACGACAACGCTTTAGGGGGAGTGTACGTGTGAGGGCGCGGGTTAGTGTTCGCGTACGGGTTACGATTAGGGGACGGGAGAGTGTCAAGCTTCGGGGAATGTTTAGGTTTAGGGTTCGGGCTAGGGTTACTGTTAGGGGACGGGGACGGTTTAGGGTCCAGGTGAGGGTACGACAACGCTTTAGGGGGAGCGTACATGTGAGGGCGCGGGTTAGTGTTAGCCTATGGGTTAGGATTAGGGGACGGGTGACGGTCAGGATTCGGGGAAGTGTTAGGGTTAGGCTTCGGGCTAGGGTTAGGGTTAGGGGACGGGGACGGTTTAGGGTCCAGGTGAGGGAACGACAACGCTTTAGGGGGAGCGTACGTGTGAGGGCGCGGGTTAGTGTTAGCCTACAGGTTAGGATTAGGGGACGGCTGAGGGTCAGGCTTCGGGGAAAGGTTAGGGTTAGGGTTCGGGCTAGGGTTAGGGTTAGGGGACGGGGACGGTTTAGGGTCCAGGTGAGGGTACGACAACGCTTTAGGGGGAGCGTGCGTGTGAGGGCGAGGGTTAGTGTTAGCGTACTGGTTAGGATTAGGGGACGGGTGAGGGTCAGGCTTCGGGGAAGCGTTAGGGTTAGGGTTCGGGCTAGGGTTAGTGTTAGGGGACGGGGACGGTTTAGGATCCAGGTGCGGGTACGACAACGCTTTAGAGGGAGCATACGTGTGAGTGCGCGTGTTAGTGTTAGCCTACGGGTTAGGATTAGGGGACGGGTGGGTGTCAGGCTTCGGGGAAGGGTTAGGGTTAGGGTTCGGGCTAGGGTTAGTGTTAGGGGACGGGGACGGTTTAGGGTCCAGATGAGGGTACGCCAACGCTTTAGGGGGAGCGTACGTGTGAGGGCGCGGGTTAGTGTTAGCTTATTGGTTACGATTAGGGAACGGGAGAGGGTCAGGCTTCGGAGAATGGTTAGGATTAGGGTTCGGGCTAGGGTTAGGGTTAGGGGACGGGGACGGTTTAGGGTAAAGGTGAGGGTCCGACAACGCTTTAGGGGGAACGTACGTGTGAGGGCATGTGTTAGTGTTAGCGTACGGGTTAGGATTAGGGGACGGGTGAGGGTCAGGATTCAGGGAAGGGTTAGGGTTAGGGTTCGGGCTAGGGTTAGTGTTAGGGGACGGGGACGGTTTAGGGTCCAGGTGAGGGTACGACAACACTTTAGGGGGAGCGTTCGTGTGAGGGTGCGGGTTAGTGTTAGCGTACGGGTTAGGATTAGGGGACGGGTGAGGGTCAGGCTTCGGGTAATGTTTAGGGTTAGGGTTCGGGCTAGGGTTAGGGTTAGGGGACGGGGACGGTTTAGAGTCCAGCTGAGGGTACGACAACGCTTTAGGGGGAGTTTATGTGTGAGGGCGCGGGTTAGTCTTAGCGTACGGTTTAGGATTAGGGGACGGGAGAGGGTCAGGCTTCGGGGAATGGTTAGGGTTAGGGTTCGGACTAGGGTTAGGGTTAGAGGACGGGGACGGTTTAGGGTAAAGGTGAGAGTACGACAACGCTTTAGGGGGAACGTACGTGTGAGGGCGTGGGTTAGTGTTAGCGTACGGGTTAGGATTAGTGGACGGGTGAGGGTCAGGCTTTGGGGAAGGGTTAGGGTTAGTGTTCGGGCTAAGGTTAGGGTTAGGGGACGGGGATGGTTTAGGGACCAGGTGAGGGTACGACAACGCTTTAGGGGGAGCGTACGTGTGAGGGCGCAGGTTAGTGTTAGCTTATGGGTTAGGATTAGGGGACGGGAGAGGGTTAGGCTTCGGCGAAGGGTTAGGGTTAGGGTTCGGGCTAGGTTTAGGGTTAGGGGACGGGGACGGTATAGGGTAAAGGTGAGGGTACGACAACGCTTTAGGGGGAACGTACGTGTGAGGGCGTGGGTTAGTGTTAGCGTACGGGTGAGGATTAGGGGACGGGTGAGGGTCAGGGTTCGGGGAAGCGTTTGGGTTAGGGTTCGGGCTAGGGTTAGTTTTAGGGGACGGGGACGGTTTAGGGTCCAGGTGAGGGTACGACAACGCTTTAGGGGGAGCGTAGGTGTGAGGGCGCGGGTTAGTGTTAACGTACGGGTTAGGATTAAGGGACGGGTGAGGGTCAGGCTACGGGGAAGGGTTAGGGTTAGGGTTAAGGCTAGGGTTAGGGTTAGGGGAAGGGGACGGTTTAGGGTCAATGTGAGGGTACGACAACGCTTTAGGGGGAGCGTACGTGTGAGGGCTCGGGTTAGTGTTAGCCTACGGGTTAGGATTAGGGGACGGGTGAGGGTCAGGCTTCGGGGAAGGGTTAGGGTTAGGTTTCGGGCTACAGTTAGGGTTAGGGGACGGGGACGGTTTAGGGTCCAGTTGAGGGTACGACAATGCTTTCGGGGGAGCGTGCGTGTGAGGACGCGGGTTAGTGTTAGCGTACGGGTTAGGATTAGGGGACGGGTGAGGGTCAGGCTTCTGGGAAGGTTTAGGGTTAGGGTTCGGGCTAGGGTTAGGGTTAGGGGACGGGGACGTTTTAGGGTCCAGGTGAGGGTACGACAACGCTGTAGGGGGAGCGTATGTGTGAGAGCGGAGGTTGGTGTTAGCGTACGGGTTAGGATTAGGGGACGGGAGAGTATCAGACTTCGGGGAATGGTTAGGGTTAGGGTTCGGGCTAGGGTTAGGGTTAGGGGACAGGGACGGTTTAGGGTAAATGTGAGGGTACGACAACACTTTAGGGGGAACGTACGTGTGAGGGCGCGGGTTAGTGTTAGCATACGGTTTAGGATTACAGAAAGGGTGAGGGTCAGGCTTCGGGGAAGGGTTAGGGTTAGGGTTCGGGCTACGGTTAGGGTTATGGGACGGGGACGGTTTCGGGTCCATGTGAGGGTACGACAATGCTTTAGATGGAGCGTAGGTGTGAGGGCGCGGGTTAGTGTTAGCGTACGGGTTAGGATTAGGGGACGGGTGAGGGTCAGGCTTCGGGGAAGAGTTAGGGTTAGGGTTCTGTATAGGGTTAGGGTTAGGGCAAGGGGACTGTTTAGGATCCAGGTGAGGGTATGACAACACTTTAGGGGGATCGTACGTGTGAGGGCGCGGGTTAGTGTTACCCTACGGGTTAGCATTAGGGGACGGGTGAGGGTCAGGCTTCGGGGAAGGTTTAAGGTTAGGGTTTGGGCTAGGGTTAGGGTTATGGGACGGGGACGGTTTAGGGTCCAGGTGAGGGTAAGACAATGCTTTAGGGGGAGCGTACGTGTGAGGGCGCGGGTTAGTGTTAGCGTATGGTTTAGGATTAGGGTACGGGTGAGGGTCAGGCTTTGGGGAGGTGTTAGGGTTAGGGTTCGGGCTAGGTATAGGGGACGGTGACGGGGACGGTTTAGGGTCCAGGTGAGGGTACGACAACGCTTTAGGGGGAGCGTGCGTGTGAGGGCGCGTGTTAGTGTTAGCGTACGGGTTAGGATTAGGGGATGGGTGAGGGTCAGGCTTCTGGGAAGGGTTAGGGTTAGGGTTCGGGCTAGGGTTAGGGTTAGGGGACGGGGACGGTTTAGGGTCCAGGTGAGGGTACGACAACGCTTTAGGGGGAGCGTACGTGTGAGGGCGCGGGTTAGTGTTAGCTTATGGGTTAGGATTAGGCAACGGGAGAGGGTGAGGCTTCGGCGAAGGTTTAGGGTTAGGGTTCGGGCTAGGTTTAGGGTTAGGGGACGGGGACGGCTTAGGGTCCAGGTGAGGGTACGACAACGCTTTAGGGGGAGCGTACGTGTGAGGGCGCGGGTTAGTGTTAGCTTATGGGTTAGGATTAGGGGACGGGAGAGGGTCAGGCTTCGGCGAAGGGTTAGGGTTAAGGTTCAGGCTATTGTTAGGGTTAGGGGACGGGGACGGTTTAGGGACAATGTGAGGGTACGACAACGCTTTAGGGGGAGCGTACGTGTGAGGGCGCGGGTTAGTGTTAGCCTACGGGTTAGGATTAGGGGACGGGTGAGGGTCAGGCTTCGGGGAAGGGTTAGGGCTATGGTTCGGGCTAGGGTTAGGGTTAGGGGACGGGGACGGTTTAGGGTCCAGGTGAGGGTACGACAACGCTTTAGGGGGAGCGTACGTGTGAGGGCGCGGGTTAGTGTTAGCGTCCGGGTTAGGATTAGGGGACGGGTGAGGGTCAAGCTTCGTGGAAGTGTTAGGGATAGGGTTCGGGCTAGGGTTAGGGTTAGGGGACGGGGACGGTTTAGGGTCCAGGTGAGGGTACAACAACGTTTTAGGTGGAGCGTGCGTGTGAGGGCGCGGGTTAGTGTTAGCGTACGGGTTAGGATTAGGGGACGGAAGAGGGTCACACTTCGGGGAATGGTAGGGTTAGGGTTCGGGCTAGGGTTAGGGTTAGGGGGCGGGGACGGTTTAGGGTCCAGGTGAGGGTACAACAACGCTTTAGGGGGAGCGTGCGTGTGAGGGTGCGGGTTAGTGTTAGCGTATGGGTTAGGATTAGGGGACGGGTGAGGGTCAGGCTTCGGGGAAGTTTTAGGGTTAGGGTTCAGACTAGGGTTAGGGTTAGGGGACGGGGACGGTTTAGGGTAAACATGAGTGTACGACAACGCTTTAGGGGCAACGTACGTGTGAGGCCGTGGGTTAGTGTTAGCGTACGGGTTAGGATTAGGGGATGGGTGAGGGTCAGGCTTCGGGGAAGGGTTAGGGTTAGGGTTCGGGCTAGGGTTAGGGTTAGGGGACGGGGACGGTTTAGGGTCCAGGTGAGGGTACGACAACGCTTTAGGGGGAGCGTACGTGTGAGGTCGTGGGTTAGTCTTAGCTTATTGGTTAGGATTAGGGAACGGTAGAGGGTCAGGCTTCGGAGAATGATTAGGAGTAGTGTTCGGGCTAGGGTTTGGGTTATGGGACGGGGACGGTTTCGGGTCCAGGTGAGGGTACGACAACGCTTTAGAGGGAGCGTAGGTGTGAGGGCGCGGGTTAGTGTTAGCGTACGGGTTAGGATTAGGGGACGGGTGAGGGTCAGGCTTCGGGGAAGGGTTAGGGTTAGGGTTCGGGCTAGGGTTAGGGTTAGGGGACGGGGACGGTTTAGGGTCCAGTTGAGGGTACGACAACGCTTTAGGGGGAGCGTACGTGTGAGGGCGCGGGTTAGTGTTAGCGTACGGGTTAGGATTAGGGTATGGGTGAGGGTCAGGCTTCGCGGAAGGGTTAGGGTTAGGTTTCGGGCTAGAGTTAGGGTTAGGGGACGGGGACGGTTTAGGGTTCAGTTGAGGGTAGGACAACGCTTTAGGGGGAGCGTGCGTGTGAGGGCGCGGGTTAGTGTTAGCGTACGGTTTAGGATTAGAAGACGGGTGAGGGTCAAGCTTCTGGGAAGGTTTAGGGTTAGGGTTCGGGCTAGGGTTAGGGTTAGGGGACGGTGACGGTTTAGGCTCCAGGTGAGGGTACGACAACGCTTTAGGGCGAACGTACGTGTGAGGGCGTGGGTTAGTGTTAGCATTCGGGTTAGGATTAGGGGACGGTTGAGGGTCAGGCTTCGGGGAAGGGTTAGGGTTAGGGTTCGGGCTAGGGTTAGGGTTAGGGGACGGGGACGGTTTACGGTCCAGGTGAGGGTACGACAACGCTTTAGGGGGAGCGTACGTGTGAGGGCGCGGGTTAGTGTTAGCTTATGGGTTAGGATTAGGGGACGGGAGAGGGTCAGGGTTCGGAGAAGCGTTAGTGTTAGGGTTCGGGCTAGGGTTAGTGTTAGGGGACGGGGACGGTTTAGGGTCCTGGTGAGGGTATGACAACGCTTTAGGGGGAGCGTAGGTGTGAGGGCGCGGGTTAGTGTTAACGTACGGGTTAGGATTAAGGGACAGGTGAGGGTCAGGCTACGGGGAAGGTTTAGGGTTAGGGTTCAGGCTAGGGTTAGGGTTAGGGGACGGGGACGGTTTGGGGTCAATGTGAGGGTACGACAACGCTTTAGGGGGAGCGTACGTGTGAGGGCGCGGGTTAGTGTTAGCGTACGGGTTAGGATTAGGGCACGGGTGAGGGTCAGGCTTCGGGGAAGGGTTAGGGTTAGGGTTCGGGCTAGGGTTAGGGTTAGGGAACGGGGACGGTTTAGGGTCCAGGTGAGGGTACGACAACGCTTTAGGGGGAGCGTACGTGTGAGGGCGCGGGTTAGTGTTAGCGTACGGGTTAGGATTAGGGGACGGGTGAGGGTCAGGCTTCGTGGAAGTGTTAGTGATAGGGTTCGGGCTAGGGTTAGTGTTAGGGGACGGGGACGGTTTAGGGTCCAGGTGAGGGTACAACAACGCTTTAGGTGGAGCATGCGTGTGAGGGCGCGGGTTAGTGTTAGCGTACTGGTTAGGATTAGGGGACGGAAGAGGGTCACACTTCGGGGAATGGTTAGGGTTATGGTTCGGGCTAGGGTTAGGGTTAGGGGACGGGGACGGTTTAGGGTCCAGGTGAGGGTACGACAACGCTTTAGGGGGAGCGTGCGTGTGAGGGTGAGGGTTAGTGTTAGCGTATGGGTTAGGATTAGGGGACGGGTGAGGGTCAGGCTTCGGGGAAGGTTTAGGGTTAGGGTTTGGGGTAGGGTTAGGGTTAGGGGACGGGGACGGTTTAGGGTAAACATGAGTGTACGACAACGCTTTAGGGGCAACGTACGTGTGAGGCCGTGGGTTAGTGTTAGCGTACGGGTTAGGATTAGGGGATGGGTGAGGGTCAGGCTTCGGGGAAGGGTTAGGGTTAGGGTTCGGGCTAGGGTTAGGGTTAGGCGACGGGGACGGTTTAGGGTCCAGTTGAGGGTACGACAACGCTTTAGGGGGAGCGTACGTGTGAGGGCGCGGGTTAGTGTTAGCTTATTGGTTAGGATTAGGGAACGGGAGAGGGTCAGGCTTCGGAGAATGGTTAGGATTAGTGTTCGGGCTAGGGTTAGGGTTAGGGGACAGGGACGGTTTAGGGAAAAGGTGAGGGTATGACAACGCTTTAGAGGGAACGTACGTGTGAGGGCATGTGTTAGTGTTAGCGTACGGGTTAGGATTAGGGGACGGGTGAGGGTCAGGCTTCGGGGAAGGGTTAGGGTTAGGGTTCGGGCTAGGTTTAGGGTTAGGGGACAGGGACGGTTTAGGGTCCAGGTGAGGGTACGACAACGCTTTAGGGGGAGCGTACGTGTGAGGGCGCGGGTTAGTGTTAGCGTACGGGTTAGGATTAGGGGATGGGTGAGGGTCAGGCTTCGCGGAAGGGTTAGGGTTAGGTTTCGGGCTAGAGTTAGGGTTAGGGGATGGGGACGGTTTAGGGTCCAGTTGAGGGTACGACAACGCTTTAGGGGGAGCGTGCGTGTGAGGGCGCGGGTTAGTGTTAGCGTACGGGTTAGGATTAGGGGACGGGTGAGGGTCAGGCTTCTGGGAAGGTTTAGGGTTAGGGTTCGGGCTAGGGTTAGGGTTAGGGGACGGGGACGGTTTAGGGTCCAGGTGAGGGTACGACAACGCTTTAGGGGGAGCGTACGTGTGAGGGCGCGGGTTAGTGTTAGCTTATGGGTTAGGATTAGGCAACGGGAGAGGGTGAGGCTTCGGCGAAGGTTTAGGGTTAGAGTTCGGGCTAGGGTTAGGGTTAGGGGACGGGGACGGCTTAGGGTCCAGGTGAGGGTACGACAACGCTTTAGGGGGAGCGTACGTGTGAGGGCGCGGGTTAGTGTTAGCTTATGGGTTAGGATTAGGGGACGGGAGAGGGTCAGGCTTCGGCGAAGGGTTAGGGTTAAGGTTCGGGCTATTGTTAGGGTTAGGGGACGGGGACGGTTTAGGGACAATGTGAGGGTACGACAACGCTTTAGGGGGAGCGTACGTGTGAGGGCGCGGGTTAGTGTTAGCCTACGGGTTAGGATTAGGGGACGGGTGAGGGTCAGGCTTCGGGGAAGGGTTAGGGTTAGGGTTCGGGCTACGGTTAGGGTTAGGGGACGGGGACGGTTTAGGGTCCAGGTGAGGGTACGACAACGCTTTAGGGGGAGCGTACGTGTGAGGGCGCGGGTTAGTGTTAGCGTACGGGTTAGGATTAGGGGACGGGTGAGGGTCAAGCTTCGTGGAAGTGTTAGGGATAGGGTTCGGGCTAGGGTTAGGGTTAGGGGACGGGGACGGTTTAGGGTCCAGGTGAGGGTACAACAACGTTTTAGGTGGAGCGTGCGTGTGAGGGCGCGGGTTAGTGTTAGCGTACGGGTTAGGATTAGGGGACGGAAGAGGGTCACACTTCGGGGAATGGTAGGGTTAGGGTTCGGGCTAGGGTTAGGGTTAGGGGGCGGGGACGGTTTAGGGTCCAGGTGAGGGTACGACAACGCTTTAGGGGGAGCGTGCGTGTGAGGGTGCGGGTTAGTGTTAGCGTATGGGTTAGGATTAGGGGACGGGTGAGGGTCAGGCTTCGGGGAAGTTTTAGGGTTAGGGTTCAGGCTAGGGTTAGGGTTAGGGGACGGGGACGGTTTAGGGTAAACATGAGTGTACGACAACGCTTTAGGGGCAACGTACGTGTGAGGCCGTGGGTTAGTGTTAGCGTACGGGTTAGGATTAGGGGATGGGTGAGGGTCAGGCTTCGGGGAAGGGTTAGGGTTAGGGTTCGGGCTAGGGTTAGGGTTAGGGGATGGGGACGGTTTAGGGTCCAGGTGAGGGTACGACAACGCTTTAGGGGGAGCGTACGTGTGAGGTCGTGGGTTAGTCTTAGCTTATTGGTTAGGATTAGGGAACGGGAGAGGGTCAGGCTTCGGAGAATGATTAGGAGTAGTGTTCGGGCTAGGGTT
Organism: Orcinus orca; assembly: GCF_937001465.1. Classification (NCBI taxonomy): domain Eukaryota; kingdom Metazoa; phylum Chordata; class Mammalia; order Artiodactyla; family Delphinidae; genus Orcinus; species Orcinus orca. Next base: position 52,999,736 of record NC_064573.1, read on the forward strand.
TGGGTTATGGGACGGGGACGGTTTCGGGTCCAGGTGAGGGTACGACAACGCTTTAGAGGGAGCGTAGGTGTGAGGGCGCGGGTTAGTGTTAGCGTACGGGTTAGGATTAGGGGACGGGTGAGGGTCAGGCTTCGGGGAAGGGTTAGGGTTAGGGTTCGGGCTAGGGTTAGGGTTAGGGGACGGGGACGGTTTAGGGTCCAGTTGAGGGTACGACAACGCTTTAGGGGGAGCGTACGTGTGAGGGCGCGGGTTAGTGTTAGCGTACGGGTTAGGATTAGGGGATGGGTGAGGGTCAGGCTTCGCGGAAGGGTTAGGGTTAGGTTTCGGGCTAGAGTTAGGGTTAGGGGACGGGGACGGTTTAGGGTTCAGTTGAGGGTAGGACAACGCTTTAGGGGGAGCGTGCGTGTGAGGGCGCGGGTTAGTGTTAGCGTACGGTTTAGGATTAGAAGACGGGTGAGGGTCAAGCTTCTGGGAAGGTTTAGGGTTAGGGTTCGGGCTAGGGTTAGGGTTAGGGGACGGTGACGGTTTAGGGTCCAGGTGAGGGTACGACAACGCTTTAGGGCGAACGTACGTGTGAGGGCGTGGGTTAGTGTTAGCATTCGGGTTAGGATTAGGGGACGGTTGAGGGTCAGGCTTCGGGGAAGGGTTAGGGTTAGGGTTCGGGCTAGGGTTAGGGTTAGGGGACGGGGACGGTTTACGGTCCAGGTGAGGGTACGACAACGCTTTAGGGGGAGCGTACGTGTGAGGGCGCGGGTTAGTGTTAGCTTATGGGTTAGGATTAGGGGACGGGAGAGGGTCAGGGTTCGGAGAAGCGTTAGTGTTAGGGTTCGGGCTAGGGTTAGTGTTAGGGGACGGGGACGGTTTAGGGTCCTGGTGAGGGTATGACAACGCTTTAGGGGGAGCGTAGGTGTGAGGGCGCGGGTTAGTGTTAACGTACGGGTTAGGATTAAGGGACAGGTGAGGGTCAGGCTACGGGGAAGGTTTAGGGTTAGGGTTCAGGCTAGGGTTAGGGTTAGGGGACGGGGACGGTTTGGGGTCAATGTGAGGGTACGACAACGCTTTAGGGGGAGCGTACGTGTGAGGGCGCGGGTTAGTGTTAGCGTACGGGTTAGGATTAGGGCACGGGTGAGGGTCAGGCTTCGGGGAAGGGTTAGGGTTAGGGTTCGGGCTAGGGTTAGGGTTAGGGGACGGGGACGGTTTAGGGTCCAGGTGAGGGTACGACAACGCTTTAGGGGGAGCGTACGTGTGAGGGCGCGGGTTAGTGTTAGCGTACGGGTTAGGATTAGGGGACGGGTGAGGGTCAGGCTTCGTGGAAGTGTTAGTGATAGGGTTCGGGCTAGGGTTAGGGTTAGGGGACGGGGACGGTTTAGGGTCCAGGTGAGGGTACAACAACGCTTTAGGTGGAGCATGCGTGTGAGGGCGCGGGTTAGTGTTAGCGTACTGGTTAGGATTAGGGGACGGAAGAGGGTCACACTTCGGGGAATGGTTAGGGTTATGGTTCGGGCTAGGGTTAGGGTTAGGGGACGGGGACGGTTTAGGGTCCAGGTGAGGGTACGACAACGCTTTAGGGGGAGCGTGCGTGTGAGGGTGAGGGTTAGTGTTAGCGTATGGGTTAGGATTAGGGGACGGGTGAGGGTCAGGCTTCGGGGAAGGTTTAGGGTTAGGGTTTGGGGTAGGGTTAGGGTTAGGGGACGGGGACGGTTTAGGGTAAACATGAGTGTACGACAACGCTTTAGGGGCAACGTACGTGTGAGGCCGTGGGTTAGTGTTAGCGTACGGGTTAGGATTAGGGGATGGGTGAGGGTCAGGCTTCGGGGAAGGGTTAGGGTTAGGGTTCGGGCTAGGGTTAGGGTTAGGCGACGGGGACGGTTTAGGGTCCAGTTGAGGGTACGACAACGCTTTAGGGGGAGCGTACGTGTGAGGGCGCGGGTTAGTGTTAGCTTATTGGTTAGGATTAGGGAACGGGAGAGGGTCAGGCTTCGGAGAATGGTTAGGATTAGTGTTCGGGCTAGGGTTAGGGTTAGGGGACAGGGACGGTTTAGGGAAAAGGTGAGGGTATGACAACGCTTTAGAGGGAACGTACGTGTGAGGGCATGTGTTAGTGTTAGCGTACGGGTTAGGATTAGGGGACGGGTGAGGGTCAGGCTTCGGGGAAGGGTTAGGGTTAGGGTTCGGGCTAGGTTTAGGGTTAGGGGACAGGGACGGTTTAGGGTCCAGGTGAGGGTACGACAACGCTTTAGGGGGAGCGTACGTGTGAGGGCGCGGGTTAGTGTTAGCGTACGGGTTAGGATTAGGGGATGGGTGAGGGTCAGGCTTCGCGGAAGGGTTAGGGTTAGGTTTCGGGCTAGAGTTAGGGTTAGGGGATGGGGACGGTTTAGGGTCCAGTTGAGGGTACGACAACGCTTTAGGGGGAGCGTGCGTGTGAGGGCGCGGGTTAGTGTTAGCGTACGGGTTAGGATTAGGGGACGGGTGAGGGTCAGGCTTCTGGGAAGGTTTAGGGTTAGGGTTCGGGCTAGGGTTAGGGTTAGGGGACGGTGACGGTATAGGGTCCAGGTGAGGGTACGACAACGCTTTAGGGGGAGCGTACGTGTTAGGGCGTGGGTTAGTGTTAGCGTATGGGTTACGATTAGGGGACGGGTGAGGGTCAGGCTTCCGGGAAGGGTTAGGGTTAGGGTTCGGGCTAGGGTTAGGGTTAGGGGACGGGGACGTTTTAGGGTCCAGGTGAGGGTACGACAACGCTGTAGGGGGAGCGTATGTGTGAGAGCGGAGGTTGGTGTTAGCGTACGGGTTAGGATTAGGGGACGGGAGAGGATCAGACTTCGGGGAATGGTTAGGGTTAGGCTTCGGGCTAGGGTTAGGGTTAGGGGACGGGGACGGTTTAGGGTAAATGTGAGGGTACGACAACACTTTAGGGGGAGCGTACGTGTGAGGGCGCGGGTTAGTGTTAGCGTACGGGTTAGGATTACAGAACGGGTGAGGGTCAGGCTTCGGGGAAGGGTTAGGGTTAGGGTTCGGGCTACGGTTAGGGTTATGGGACGGGGACGGTTTCGGGTCCAGGTGAGGGTACGACAACGCTTTAGGGGGAGCGTAGGTGTGAGGGCGCGGGTTAGTGTTAGCGTACGGGTTAGGATTAGGGGACGTGTGAGGGTTAGGATTCAGGGAAGGGTTAGAGTTAGGTTTCGGGCTAGAGTTAGGGTTAGGGGACGGGGACGGTTTAGGGTCCAGGTGAGGGTACGACAACGCTTTACGGGGAGCGTGCGTGTGAGGGCGCGTGTTAGTGTTAGCGTACGGGTTAGGATTAGGGAATGGGTGAGGGTCAGGCTTCTGGGAAGGTTTAGTGTTAGGGTTCGGGCTAGGGTTAGGGTTAGGGGACGGTGCGGTTTAGGGTCCAGGTGAGGGTACGACAACGCTTTTCGGGGAGCGTACGTGTGAGGGCGAGGGTCAGTGTTAGCGTACAGGTTAGGATTAGAGGACGTGTGAGTGTCAGGCTTCGGGGAAAGCTTACGGTTAGTGTTCGGGGTAGGGTTAGGGTTAGGGGATGGGGATGTTTTAGGGTCCAGGTGAGGGTACGACAATGCTTTAGGGGGAGCGTACATGTGAGGACGCGGGTTAGAGTTAGCGTACTGTTTAGGATTAGGGGACGGGTGAGGGTCAGGCTTCGGGGAAGGGTTAGGGTTAGGGTTCGGGCTAGGTTTAGGGGACGGGGACGGGGACGGTTTCGTGTCCAGGTGAGGGTACGACAACGCTTTAGGGGGAGCGTGCGTGTGAGGGCGTGTGTTAGTGTTAGCGTACGGGTTAGGATTAGGGGACGGGTGAGGGTCAGGCTTCGGGGAAGGGTTAGGGTTAGGGTTCGGGCTAGGGTTAGGGTTAGGGGACGGGGACGGTTTAGGGTCCAGGTTAGCGTACGACAACGCTTTAGGGGGAGCGTGCGTGTGAGGGCGCGGGTTAGTGTTAGCGTACGGGTTAGGATTAGGGGACGGGTGAGGGTCAGGCTTCTGGGAAGGTTTAGTGTTAGGGTTCGGGCTAGGGTTAGGGTTAGGGGACGGGGATGGTTTAGGGTCCAGGTGAGGGTACGACAACGCTTTAGGGGGAGCGTACGTGTGAGGGCGCGGGTTAGTGTTAGCCTTCGGGTTACGATTAGGGGACGGGTGAGGGTCAGGCTTCGGGGAAGGGTTAGGGTTAGGGTTCGGGCTAGGGTTAGGGTTAGGGTTAGGGGACGGGAACGGTTTAGGGTCCAGGTGACGGTACGACAACGCTTTAGGGGCAGCGTTCGTGTGAGGGCGTGGGTTAGTGTTAGCGTACGGGTTAGGATTAAGGGACGGGTGAGGGTCAGGCTTCGGGGAAGGGTTAGGGTTAGGGTTCGTGCTAGGGTTAGGGTTAGGGGACGGGGACGGTTTAGGGTCCAGGTGAGGGTACGACAACGCTTTAGGGGGAGCTTACGTGTGAGGGCGCGGGTTAGTGTTAGCCTACGGGTTAGGATTAGGGGACGGGTGAGGGTCAGGCTTCGGGGAAGAGGTAGTGTTAGGGTTCGGCTAGGGTTAGGGTTAGGGGACGGGGACGGTTTAGGGTCCAGGTGAGGGTATGACAACGCTTTAGGGGGAGCGTACGTGTGAGGGCGCGGGTTAGTGTTAGCGTACGGGTTAGGATTAGGGGACGGGTGAGGGTCAGGCTTCGTGGAAGTGTTAGGGATAGGGTTCGGGCTAGGGTTAGGGTTAGGGGACGGGGACGGTTTAGGGTCCAGGTGAGGGTACAACAACGCTTTAGGTGGAGCGTGCGTGTGAGGGCGCGGGTTAGTGTTAGCGTATGGGTTAGGATTAGGGGACGGGTGAGGGTCAGGCTTCGGGGAAGGTTTAGGGTTAGGGTTCGGGCTAGGGTTAGTGTTAGGGGACGGGGACGGTTTAGGGTAAACATGAGTGTACGACAACGCTTTAGGGGCAACGTACGTGTGAGGCCGTGGGTTAGTGTTAGCGTACGGGTTAGGATTAGGGGATGGGTGAGGGTCAGGCTTCGGGGAAGGGTTAGGGTTAGGGTTCGGGCTAGGGTTAGTTTTAGGGGACGGGGACGGTTTAGGGTCCAGGTGAGGGTACGACAACGCTTTAGGGGGAGCGTACGTGTGAGGGCGCGGGTTAGTGTTAGCCTACGGGTTAGGATTAGGGGACGGGTGAGGGTCAGGCTTCGCGGAAATGTTAGGGTTAGGGTTCGGGCTAGGGTTAGGGTTAGGGGACGGGGACGTTTTAGAGTCCAGGTGAGGGTACGACAACGCTGTAGGGGGAGCGTATGTGTGAGAGCGGAGGTTGGTGTTAGCGTACGGGTTAGGATTAGGGGACGGGAGAGGATCAGACTTCGGGGAATGGTTAGGGTTAGGGTTCGGGCTAGGGTTAGGGTTAAGGGACGGGGACGGTTTAGGGTAAATGTGAGGGTACGACAACACTTTAGGGGGAACGTACGTGTGAGGGCGTGGGTTAGTGTTAGCGTACGTGTTAGGATTACAGAACGGGTGAGGGTCAGGCTTCGGGGAAGGGTTAGGGTTAGGGTTCGGGCTACGGTTAGGGTTATGGGACGGGGACGGTTTCGGGTCCAGGTGAGGGTACGACAACGCTTTAGGGGGAGCGTGCGTGTGAGGGCGCGGGTTAGTGTTAGCGTATGGGTTAGGATTAGGGGACGTGTGAGGGTCAGGCTTCGGGGAAGAGTTAGGGTTAGGGTTCGGTGTAGGGTTAGGGTTAGGGCAAGGGGACTGTTTAGGGTCCAGGTGAGGGTATGACAACACTTTAGGGGGATCGTACGTGTGAGGGCGCGGGTTAGTGTTAGCCTACGGGTTAGCATTAGGGGACGGGTGAGGGTCAGGCTTCGGGGAAGGTTTAAGGTTAGGGTTTGGGCTAGGGTTAGGGTTATGGGACGGGGACGGTTTAGGGTCCAGGTGAGGGTACGACAATGCTTTAGGGGGAGCGTACGTGTGAGGGCGCGGGTTAGTGTTAGCGTATGGGTTAGGATTAGGGGACGGGTGAGGGTCAGGCTTTGGGGAGGTGTTAGGGTTAGGGTTCGGGCTAGGGTTAGGGTTAGGGGACGGGGACGGTTTAGGGTCCAGGTGAGTGTCCGACAACGCTTTAGGGGGAGCGTACGTGTGAGGGCGTGGGTTAGTGTTAGCCTACGGGTTCGGATTAGGGGACGGGTGAGGGTCAGGCTTCGGGGAAGGGTTAGGGTTAGGGTTCGGGCTATGGTTAGGGTTAGGGGACGGGGACGGTTTAGGGTAAAGGTGAGGGTACGACAACGCTTTAGGGGGAGCATACGTGTGAGGGCGCAGGTTAGTGTTAGCCTACGGGTTAGGATTAGGGGACGGGTGACGGTCAGGCTTCGGGGAAGGGTTAGGGTTAGGCTTCGGGCTAGGGTTAGGGTTAGGGGACGGGGACGGTTTAGGGTCCAGGTGAGGGAACGACAACGCTTTAGGGGGAGCGTACGTGTGAGGGCGCGGGTTAGTGTTAACGTACGGGTTAGGATGAAGGGACGGGTGAGGGTCAGGCTACGGGGAAGGGTTAGGGTTAGGGTTCAGGCTAGGGTTAGGGTTAGGGGACGGGGACGGTTTAGGGTCAATGTGAGGGTACGACAACGCTTTAGGGGAAGCGTACGTGTGAGGGCGCGGGTTAGTGTTAGCCTACGGGTTAGGATTAGGGGACGGGTGAGGGTCAGGCTTCGGGGAAGGGTTAGGGTTAGGGTTCGGGCTAGGGTTAGGGTTAGGGGACGGGGACGGTTTAGGGTCCAGGTGAGGGTACGACAACGCTTTAGGGGGAGCGTACGTGTGAGGGCGCGGGTTAGTGTTAGCGTACGGATTTCGATTAGGGGACGGGTGAGGCTCAGGCTTCGGGGAAGGGTTAGGGTTAGGGTTCGGGCTAGGGTTAGGGTTAGGGGACGGGGACGGTTTAGGGTAAACATGAGTGTACGACAACGCTTTAGGGGCAACGTACGTGTGAGGCCGTGGGTTAGTGTTAGCGTACGGGTGAGGATTAGGGGACGGGTGAGGGTCAGGCTTCGGGGAAGGGTTAGGGTTAGGGTTCGGGCTACGGTTAGGGTTATGGGACGGGGACGGTTTCGGGTCCAGGTGAGGGTACGACAACGCTTTAGGGGGAGCGTAGGTGTGAGGGCGCGGGTTAGTGTTAGCGTACGGGTTAGGATTAGGGGACGTGTGAGGGTTAGGATTCAGGGAAGGGTTAGAGTTAGGTTTCGGGCTACAGTTAGGGTTAGGGGACGGGGACGGTTTAGGGTCCAGGTGAGGGTACGACAACGCTTTTCGGGGAGCGTACGTGTGAGGGCGAGGGTCAGTGTTAGCGTACAGGTTAGGATTAGAGGACGTGTGAGTGTCAGGCTTCGGGGAAAGCTTACGGTTAGTGTTCGGGCTAGGGTTAGGGTTAGGGGATGGGGATGTTTTAGGGTCCAGGTGAGGGTACGACAATGCTTTAGGGGGAGCGTACATGTGAGGACGCGGGTTAGAGTTAGCGTACTGTTTAGGATTAGGGGACGGGTGAGGGTCAGGCTTCGGGGAAGGGTTAGGGTTAGGGTTCGGGCTAGGTTTAGGGGACGGGGACGGTGACGGTTTCGTGTCCAGGTGAGGGTACGACAACGCTTTAGGGGGAGCGTGCGTGTGAGGGCGTGTGTTAGTGTTAGCGTACTGGTTAGGATTAGGGGACGGGTGAGGGTCAGGCTTCGGGGAAGGGTTAGGGTTAGGGTTCGGGCTAGGGTTAGGGTTAGGGGACGGGGACGGTTTAGGGTCCAGATTAGCGTACGACAACGCTTTAGGGGGAGCGTGCGTGTGAGGGCGCGGGTTAGTGTTAGCGTACGGATTTCGATTAGGGGACGGGTGAGGGTCAGGCTTCGGGGAAGGGTTAGGGTTAGGGTTCGGGCTAGGGTTAGGGTTAGGGGACGGGGACGGTTTAGGGTAAACATGAGTGTACGACAACGCTTTAGGGGCAACGTACGTGTGAGGCCGTGGGTTAGTGTTAGCGTACGGGTGAGGATTAGGGGACGGGTGAGGGTCAGGGTTCGGGGAAGCGTTCGGGTTAGGGTTCGGGCTAGGGTTAGTGTTAGGGGACGGGGACGGTTTAGGGTCCAGGTGAGGGTACGACAACGCTTTAGGGGGAGCGTAGGTGTGAGGGCGTGGGTTAGTGTTAACGTACGGGTTAGGATTAAGGAACGGGTGAGGTTCAGGCTATGGGGAAGGGTTAGGGTAAGGGTTCAGGCTAGGGTTAGGGTTAGGGGACGGGGACGGTTTAGGGTCAATGTGAGGGTACGACAACGCTTTAGCGGGAGCGTACGTGTGAGGGCTCGGGTTAGTGTTAGCCTACGGGTTAGGATTAGGGGACGGGTGAGGGTCAGGCTTCGGGGAAGGGTTAGGGTTAGGGTTCGGGCTAGGGTTAGGGTTAGGGGACGGGGACGGTTTAGGGTCCAGGTGAGGGTACGACAACGCTTTAGGGGGAGCGTGCGTGTGAGGGTGAGGGTTAGTGTTAGCGTATGGGTTAGGATTAGGGGACGGGTGAGGGTCAGGCTTCGGGGAAGGTTTAGGGTTAGGGTTCAGGCTAGGGTTAGGGTTAGGGTTAGGGGATGGGGACGGTTTAGGGTAAACATGAGTGTACGACAACGCTTTAGGGGCAACATACGTGTGAGGCCGTGGGTTAGTGTTAGCGTACGGGTTAGGATTAGGGGACGGGTGAGGGTCAGGCTTCGGGGAAGGGTTAGGGTTAGGGTTCGGGCTAGGGTTAGGGTTAGGGGACAGGGACGGTTTAGGGTCCAGGTGAGGGTACGACAACACTTTAGGGGGAGCGTACGTGTGAGGGCGCGGGTTAGTGTTAGCCTACGGATTAGGATTAGGTGACGGGTGAAGGTCAGGCTTCGGGGAAGTGTTACGGTTAGGGTTCGGGCTAGGGTTAGGGTTAGGGGATGGGGATGTTTTAGGGACCAGGTGAGGGTACGACAACGCTTTAGGGGGAGCGTACATGTGAGGACGCGGGTTAGTGTTAGCATACGGGTTAGGATTAGGGGACGGGTGAGGGTCAGGCTTCGGGGAAGGGTTAGGGTTAGGGTTCGGGCTAGGTTTAGGGGACGGGGCCTGGGAAGGTTTAGGGTCCAGGTGAGGGTACGACAACGCTTTAGGGGGAGCGTGCGTGTGAGGGCGCGTGTTAGTGTTAGCGTACGGGTTAGGATTAGGGGACGGGTGAGGGTCAGGCTTCGGGGAAGGGTTAGGGTTAGGGTTCGGTTTAGGGTTAGGGTTAGGGGATGGGGACGGTTTAGGGTCCAGGTTAGGGTACGACAACGCTTTAGGGGGAGCGTGCGTGTGAGGGCGCGGGTTAGTGTTAGCGTACGTGTTAGGATTAGGGGGCAGGTGAGTGTCAGGCTTCGGGGTAGCGTTAGGTTTAGGGTTCGGGCTAGGGTTAGGGTTAGGGGACGGGGACGGTTTAGGGTCCAGGTGAGGGTACGACAATGCTTTAGGGGGAGCGTGCGTGTGAGGGCGCGGGTTAGTGTTAGCGTACGGGTTAGGATTAGGGGACGGGTGAGGGGCCGCCTTCGGTGAAGGGTTAGGGTTAGGGTTCGGGCTAGGGTTAGGGTTAGGGGACGGGGACGGTTTAGGGTCCAGGTGAGGGTACGACAACGCTTTAGGGGGAGCGTACGTGTGAGGGCGCGGGTTAGTGTTAGCCTACGGGTTAGGATTAGGAGACGGGTGAGGGTCAGGGTTCAGGGAAGGGTTAGGGTTACGGTTCGGTCTAGGGTTAGTGTTACGGGAAGGGGTCGGTTTAGGGTCCAGGTGAGGGTACGACAACGCTTTAGGGGGAGCGTACGTGTGAGGGCGCGGGTTAGTGTTAGCGTCCGGGTTAGGATTAGGGGACGGGTGAGGGTCAGGCTTCGGGGAAGGGGTAGTGTTAGGGTTCGGGCTAGGGTTAGGGTTAGGGGACGGGGACGGTTTAGGGTCCAGGTGAGGGTACGACAACGCTTTAGGGGGAGTGTACGTGTGAGGGCGCGGGTTAGTGTTCGCGTACGGGTTACGATTAGGGGACGGGAGAGTGTCAAGCTTCGGGGAATGGTTAGGGTTAGGGTTCGGGCTAGGGTTACTGTTAGGGGACGGGGACGGTTTAGGGTCCAGCTGAGGGTCCGACAAAGCTTTAGGGGGAGCGTACGTGTGAGGGCGCGGGTTAGTGTTAGCGTACGGGTTAGGATTAAGGGACGGGTGAGGGTCAGGCTTCGGGGAAGGCTTAGGGTTAGGGTTCGGGCTAGGGTTAGGGTTAGGGGATGGGGACGGTTTAGGGTCCAGGTGAGGGTACGACAACGCTTTAGGGGGATCGTACGTGTGAGGGCGCGGGTTAGTGTTAGCCTACGGGTTAGGATTAGGGGACGGGTGAGGGTCAGGCTTCGGGGAAGGGTTAGGGTTAGGGTTCGGGGTAGGGTTAGGGTTAGGGGACGGGGACGGTTTAGGGTCCAGGTGAGGGTACGACAACGCTTTAGGGGGAGCGTACATGTGAGGGCGCGGATTAGTGTTAGCCTACGGGTTAGGATTAGGGGACGGGTGACGGTCAGGATTCGGGGAAGGGTTAGGGTTAGGCTTCGGGCTAGGGTTAGGGTTAGGGGACGGGGACGGTTTAGGGTCCAGGTGAGGGAACGACAACGCTTTAGGGGGAGCGTACGTGTGAGGGCGCGGGTTAGTGTTAGCCTACAGGTTAGGATTAGGGGACGGCTGAGGGTCAGGCTTCGGGGAAAGGTTAGGGTTAGGGTTCGGGCTAGGGTTAGGGTTAGGGGACGGGGACGGTTTAGGGTCCAGGTGAGGGTACGACAACGCTTTATGGGGAGCGTGCGTGTGAGGGCGAGGGTTAGTGTTAGCGTACTGGTTAGGATTAGGGGACGGGTGAGGGTCAGGCTTCGGGGAAGCGTTAGGGTTAGGGTTCGGGCTAGGGTTAGTGTTAGGGGACGGGGACGGTTTAGGGTCCAGGTGCGGGTACGACAACGCTTTAGAGGGAGCATACGTGTGAGTGCGCGTGTTAGTGTTAGCCTACGGGTTAGGATTAGGGGACGGGTGGGTGTCAGGCTTCGGGGAAGGGTTAGGGTTAGGGTTCGGGCTAGGGTTAGTGTAAGGGCACGGGGACGGTTTAGGGTCCAGGTGAGGGTACGCCAACGCTTTAGGGGGAGCGTACGTGTGAGGGCGCGGGTTAGTGTTAGCTTATTGGTTACGATTAGGGAACGGGAGAGGGTCAGGCTTCGGAGAATGGTTAGGATTAGGGTTCGGGCTAGGGTTAGGGTTAGGGGACGGGGACGGTTTAGGGTAAAGGTGAGAGTACGACAACGCTTTAGGGGGAACGTACGTGTGAGGGCGTGGGTTAGTGTTAGCGTACGGGTTAGGATTAGTGGACGGGTGAGGGTCAGGCTTCGGGGAAGGGTTAGGGTTAGGGTTCGGGCTAAGGTTAGGGTTAGGGGACGGGGATGGTTTAGGGACCAGGTGAGGGTACGACAACGCTTTAGGGGGAGCGTACGTGTGAGGGCGCGGGTTAGTGTTAGCTTATGGGTTAGGATTAGGGGACGGGAGAGGGTCAGGCTTCGGCGAAGGGTTAGGGTTAGGGTTCGGGCTAGGTTTAGGGTTAGGGGACGGGGACGGTATAGGGTAAAGGTGAGGGTACGACAACGCTTTAGGGGGAACGTACGTGTGAGGGCGTGGGTTAGTGTTAGCGTACGGGTGAGGATTAGGGGACGGGTGAGGGTCAGGGTTCGGGGAAGCGTTTGGGATAGGGTTCGGGCTAGGGTTAGTTTTAGGGGATGGGGACGGTTTAGGGTCCTGGTGAGGGTACGACAACGCTTTAGGGGGAGTGTAGGTGTGAGGGCGCGGGTTAGTGTTAACGTACGGGTTAGGATGAAGGGACGGGTGAGGGTCAGGCTACGGGGAAGGGTTAGGGTTAGGGTTCAGGCTAGGGTTAGGGTTAGGGGACGGGGACGGTTTAGGGTCAATGTGAGGGTACGACAACGCTTTAGGGGGAGAGTACGTGTGAGGGCGCGGGTTAGTGTTAGCCTACGGTTTAGGATTAGGGGACGGGTGAGGGTCAGGCTTCGGGGAAGGGTTAGGGTTAGGCTTCGGGCTAGGGTTAGGGTTAGGGGACGCGGACGGTTTAGGGTCCAGGTGAGGGTACGACAACGCTTTAGGGGGAGCGTACGTGTGAGGGCGCGGGTTAGTGTTAGCATACGGATTACGTTTAGGGGACGGGTGAGGGTCAGACTTCGGGGAAGGGTTACGGTTAGGGTTCGGGCTAGGGTTAGGGTTAGGGGACGGGGACGGTTTAGCGTAAACATGAGTGTACGACAACGCTTTAGGGGCAACGTACGTGTGAGGCCGTGGGTTAGTGTTAGCGTACGGGTGAGGTTTAGGGGACGGGTGAGGGTCAGGGTTCGGGGAAGCGTTCGGGTTAGGGTTCGGGCTAGGGTTAGTGTTAGAGGACGGGGACGGTTTAGGGTCCAGGTGAGGGTACGAAAACGCTTTAGGGGGAGCGTAGGTGTGAGGGCGCGGGTTAGTGTTAACGTACGGGTTAGGATTAAGGGACGGGTGAGGGTCAGGCTACGGGGAAGGGTTAGGGTTAGGGTTAAGGCTAGGGTTAGGGTTAGGGGAAGGGGACGGTTTAGGGTCAATGTGAGGGTACGACAACGCTTTATGGGGAGCGTACGTGTGAGGGCTCGGGTTAGTGTTAGCCTACGGGTTAGGATTAGGGGACGGGTGAGGGTCAGGCTTCGGGGAAGGGTTAGGGTTAGCTTTCGGGCTAGAGTTAGGGTTAGGGGACGGGGACGGTTTAGGGTCCAGTTGAGGGTACGACAATGCTTTCGGGGGAGCGTGCGTGTGAGGACGCGGGTTAGTGTTAGCGTACGGGTTAGGATTAGGGGACGGGTGAGGGTCAGGCTTCTGGGAAGGTTTAGGGTTAGGGTTCGGGCTAGGGTTAGGGTTAGGGGACGGGGACGTTTTAGGGTCCAGGTGAGGGTACGACAACGCTGTAGGGGGAGCGTATGTGTGAGAGCGGAGGTTGGTGTTAGCGTACGTGTTAGGATTAGGGGACGGGAGAGTATCAGACTTCGGGGAATGGTTAGGGTTAGGGTTCGGGCTAGGGTTAGGGTTAGGTTTAGGGGACGGGGACGGTTTAGGGTAAATGTGAGGGTACGACAACACTTTAGGGGGAACGTACGTGTGAGGGCGCGGGTTAGTGTTAGCATACGGTTTAGGATTACAGAAAGGGTGAGGGTCAGGCTTCGGGGAAGGGTTAGGGTTAGGGTTCGGGCTACGGTTAGGGTTATGGGACGGGGACGGTTTCGGGTCCAGGTGAGGGTACGACAACGCTTTAGATGGAGCGTAGGTGTGAGGGCGCGGGTTAGTGTTAGCGTACGGGTTAGGATTAGGGGACGGGTGAGGGTCAGGCTTCGGGGAAGAGTTAGGGTTAGGGTTCGGTATAGGGTTAGGGTTAGGGCAAGGGGACTGTTTAGGATCCAGGTGAGGGTATGACAACACTTTAGGGGGATCGTACGTGTGAGGGCGCGGGTTAGTGTTAGCCTACGGGTTAGCATTAGGGGACGGGTGAGGGTCAGGCTTCGGGGAAGGTTTAAGGTTAGGGTTTGGGCTAGGGTTAGGGTTATGGGACGGGGACGGTTTAGGGTCCAGGTGAGGGTACGACAATGCTTTAGGGGGAGCGTACGTGTGAGGGCGCGGGTTAGTGTTAGCGTATGGTTTAGGATTAGGGTACAGGTGAGGGTCAGGCTTTGGGGAGGTGTTAGGGTTAGGGTTCGGGCTAGGTATAGGGGACGGGGACGGGGACGGTTTAGGGTCCAGGTGAGGGTACGACAACGCTTTAGGGGGAGCGTGCGTGTGAGGGCGCGTGTTAGTGTTAGCGTACGGGTTAGGATTAGGGGATGGGTGAGGGTCAGGCTTCTGGGAAGGGTTAGGGTTAGGGTTTGGGCTAGGGTTAGGGTTAGGGGACGGGGACGGTTTAGGGTCCAGGTGAGGGTACGACAACGCTTTAGGGGGAGCGTACGTGTGAGGGCGCGGGTTAGTGTTAGCTTATGGGTTAGGATTAGGCAACGGGAGAGGGTGAGGCTTCGGCGAAGGTTTAGGGTTAGGGTTCGGGCTAGGGTTAGGGTTAGGGGACGGGGACGGCTTAGGGTCCAGGTGAGGGTACGACAACGCTTTAGGGGGAGCGTACGTGTGAGGGCGCGGGTTAGTGTTAGCTTATGGGTTAGGATTAGGGGACGGGAGAGGGTCAGGCTTCGGCGAAGGGTTAGGGTTAAGGTTCGGGCTATTGTTAGGGTTAGGGGACGGGGACGGTTTAGGGACAATGTGAGGGTACGACAACGCTTTAGGGGGAGCGTACGTGTGAGGGCGCGGGTTAGTGTTAGCCTACGGGTTAGGATTAGGGGACGGGTGAGGGTCAGGCTTCGGGGAAGGGTTAGGGTTAGGGTTCGGGCTAGGGTTAGGGTTAGGGGACGGGGACGGTTTAGGGTCCAGGTGAGGGTACGACAACGCTTTAGGGGGAGCGTACGTGTGAGGGCGCGGGTTAGTGTTAGCGTACGGGTTAGGATTAGGGGACGGGTGAGGGTCAAGCTTCGTGGAAGTGTTAGGGATAGGGTTCGGGCTAGGGTTAGGGTTAGGGGACGGGGACGGTTTAGGGTCCAGGTGAGGGTACAACAACGCTTTAGGTGGAGCGTGCGTGTGAGGGCGCGGGTTAGTGTTAGCGTACGGGTTAGGATTAGGGGACGGAAGAGGGTCACACTTCGGGGAATGGTAGGGTTAGGGTTCGGGCTAGGGTTAGGGTTAGGGGGCGGGGACGGTTTAGGGTCCAGGTGAGGGTACGACAACGCTTTAGGGGGAGCGTGCGTGTGAGGGTGCGGGTTAGTGTTAGCGTATGGGTTAGGATTAGGGGACGGGTGAGGGTCAGGCTTCGGGGAAGTTTTAGGGTTAGGGTTCAGGCTAGGGTTAGGGTTAGGGGACGGGGACGGATTACGGTAAACATGAGTGTACGACAACGCTTTAGGGGCAACGTACGTGTGAGGCCGTGGGTTAGTGTTAGCGTACGGGTTAGGATTAGGGGACGGGTGAGGGTCAGGCTTCGGGGAAGGGTTAGGGTTAGGGTTCGGGCTAGGGTTAGGGTTAGGGGACGGGGACGGTTTAGGGTCCAGTTGAGGGTACGACAACGCTTTAGGGGGAGCGTACGTGTGAGGGCGCGGGTTAGTGTTAGCGTACGGGTTAGGATTAGGGGATGGGTGAGGGTCAGGCTTCGCGGAAGGGTTAGGGTTAGGTTTCGGGCTAGAGTTAGGGTTAGGGGACGGGGACGGTTTAGGGTTCAGTTGAGGGTAGGACAACGCTTTAGGGGGAGCGTGCGTGTGAGGGCGCGGGTTAGTGTTAGCGTACAGGTTACGATTAGGGGACGGGTGAGGGTCAGGCTTCGGGGAAGGTTTAGTGCTAGGGTTCGGGCTAGGGTTAGGGTTAGGGGAAGGGGACGGTTTAGGGTAAAGGTGAGAGTACGACAACGCTTTAGGGCGAACGTACGTGTGAGGGCGTGGGTTAGTGTTAGCGTTCGGATTAGGATTAGGGGACGGTTGAGGGTCAGGCTTCGGGGAAGGGTTAGGGTTAGGGTTCGGGCTAGGGTTAGGGTTAGGGGACGGGGACGGTTTACGGTTCAGGTGAGGGTACGACAACGCTTTAGGGGGAGCGTACGTGTGAGGGCGCGGGTTAGTGTTAGCTTATGGGTTAGGATTAGGGGACGGGAGAGGGTCAGGGTTCGGAGAAGCGTTAGTGTTAGGGTTCGGGCTAGGGTTAGTGTTAGGGGATGGGGACGGTTTAGGGTCCTGGTGAGGGTATGACAACGCTTTAGGGGGAGCGTAGGTGTGAGGGCGCGGGTTAGTGTTAACGTACGGGTTAGGATTAAGGGACAGGTGAGGGTCAGGCTACGGGGAAGGTTTAGGCTTAGGGTTCAGGCTAGGGTTAGGGTTAGGGGACGGGGAAGGTTTGGGGTCAATGTGAGGGTACGACAACGCTTTAGGGGGAGCGTACGTGTGAGGGCGCGGGTTAGTGTTAGCTTATTGGTTAGGATTAGGGAACGGGAGAGGGTCAGGCTTCGGAGAATGGTTAGGATTAGTGTTCGGGCTAGGGTTAGGGTTAGGGGACAGGGACGGTTTAGGGAAAAGGTGAGGGTATGACAACGCTTTAGAGGGAACGTACGTGTGAGGGCATGTGTTAGTGTTAGTGTACGGGTTAGGATTAGGGGACGGGTGAGGGTCAGGCTTCGGGGAATGGTTAGGGTTAGGGTTCGGGCTAGGTTTAGGGTTAGGGGACAGGGACGGTTTAGGGTCCAGGTGAGGGTACGACAACGCTTTAGGGGGAGCGTAGGTGTGAGGGCGCGGGTTAGTGTTAGCGTACGGGTTAGGATTAGGGGATGGGTGAGGGTCAGGCTTCGCGGAAGGGTTAGGGTTAGGTTTCGGGCTAGAGTTAGGGTTAGTGGATGGGGACGGTTTAGGGTCCAGTTGAGGGTACGACAACGCTTTAGGGGGAGCGTGCGTGTGAGGGCGCGGGTTAGTGTTAGCGTACGGGTTAGGATTAGGGGACGGGTGAGGGTCAGGCTTCTGGGAAGGTTTAGGGTTTGGGTTCGGGCTAGGGTTAGGGTTAGGGGACGGTGACGGTATAGGGTCCAGGTGAGGGTACGACATCGCTTTAGGGGGAGCGTACGTGTTAGGGCGTGGGTTAGTGTTAGCGTATGGGTTACGATTAGGGGACGGGTGAGGGTCAGGCTTCCGGGAAGGGTTAGGGTTAGGGTTCGGGCTAGGGTTAGGGTTAGGGGACGGGGACGTTTTAGGGTCCAGGTGAGGGTACGACAACGCTGTAGGGGGAGCGTATGTGTGAGAGCGGAGGTTGGTGTTAGCGTACGGGTTAGGATTAGGGGACGGGAGAGGATCAGACTTCGGGGAATGTTTAGGGTTAGGGTTCGGGCTAGGGTTAGGGTTAGGGGACGGGGACGGTTTAGGGTAAATGTGAGGGTACGACAACACTTTAGGGGGAACGTACGTGTGAGGGCGCGGGTTAGTGTTAGCGTACGGGTTAGGATTACAGAACGGGTGAGGGTCAGGCTTCGGGGAAGGGTTAGGGTTAGGGTTCGGGCTACGGTTAGGGTTATGGGACGGGGACGGTTTCGGGTCCAGGTGAGGGTACGACAACGCTTTAGGGGGAGCGTAGGTGTGAGGGCGCGGGTTAGTGTTAGCGTACGGGTTAGGATTAGGGGACGTGTGAGGGTTAGGATTCAGGGAAGGGTTAGAGTTAGGTTTCGGGCTACAGTTAGGGTTAGGGGACGGGGACGGTTTAGGGTCCAGGTGAGGGTACGACAACGCTTTTCGGGGAGCGTACGTGTGAGGGCGAGGGTCAGTGTTAGCGTACAGGTTAGGATTAGAGGACGTGTGAGTGTCAGGCTTCGGGGAAAGCTTACGGTTAGTGTTCGGGCTAGGGTTAGGGTTAGGGGATGGGGATGTTTTAGGGTCCAGGTGAGGGTACGACAATGCTTTAGGGGGAGCGTACATGTGAGGACGCGGGTTAGAGTTAGCGTACTGTTTAGGATTAGGGGACGGGTGAGGGTCAGGCTTCGGGGAAGGGTTAGGGTTAGGGTTCGGGCTAGGTTTAGGGGACGGGGACGGTGACGGTTTCGTGTCCAGGTGAGGGTACGACAACGCTTTAGGGGGAGCGTGCGTGTGAGGGCGTGTGTTAGTGTTAGCGTACTGGTTAGGATTAGGGGACGGGTGAGGGTCAGGCTTCGGGGAAGGGTTAGGGTTAGGGTTCGGGCTAGGGTTAGGGTTAGGGGACGGGGACGGTTTAGGGTCCAGATTAGCGTACGACAACGCTTTAGGGGGAGCGTGCGTGTGAGGGCGCGGGTTAGTGTTAGCGTACGGATTTCGATTAGGGGACGGGTGAGGGTCAGGCTTCGGGGAAGGGTTAGGGTTAGGGTTCGGGCTAGGGTTAGGGTTAGGGGACGGGGACGGTTTAGGCTAAACATGAGTGTACGACAACGCTTTAGGGGCAACGTACGTGTGAGGCCGTGGGTTAGTGTTAGCGTACGGGTGAGGATTAGGGGACGGGTGAGGGTCAGGGTTCGGGGAAGCGTTCGGGTTAGGGTTCGGGCTAGGGTTAGTGTTAGGGGACGGGGACGGTTTAGGGTCCAGGTGAGGGTACGACAACGCTTTAGGGGGAGCGTAGGTGTGAGGGCGTGGGTTAGTGTTAACGTACGGGTTAGGATTAAGGAACGGGTGAGGTTCAGGCTATGGGGAAGGGTTAGGGTAAGGGTTCAGGCTAGGGTTAGGGTTAGGGGACGGGGACGGTTTAGGGTCAATGTGAGGGTACGACAACGCTTTAGCGGGAGCGTACGTGTGAGGGCTCGGGTTAGTGTTAGCCTACGGGTTAGGATTAGGGGACGGGTGAGGGTCAGGCTTCGGGGAAGGGTTAGGGTTAGGGTTCGGGCTAGGGTTAGGGTTAGGGGACGGGGACGGTTTAGGGTCCAGGTGAGGGTACGACAACGCTTTAGGGGGAGCGTGCGTGTGAGGGTGAGGGTTAGTGTTAGCGTATGGGTTAGGATTAGGGGACGGGTGAGGGTCAGGCTTCGGGGAAGGTTTAGGGTTAGGGTTCAGGCTAGGGTTAGGGTTAGGGTTAGGGGATGGGGACGGTTTAGGGTAAACATGAGTGTACGACAACGCTTTAGGGGCAACATACGTGTGAGGCCGTGGGTTAGTGTTAGCGTACGGGTTAGGATTAGGGGACGGGTGAGGGTCAGGCTTCGGGGAAGGGTTAGGGTTAGGGTTCGGGCTAGGGTTAGGGTTAGGGGACAGGGACGGTTTAGGGTCCAGGTGAGGGTACGACAACACTTTAGGGGGAGCGTACGTGTGAGGGCGCGGGTTAGTGTTAGCCTACGGATTAGGATTAGGTGACGGGTGAAGGTCAGGCTTCGGGGAAGTGTTACGGTTAGGGTTCGGGCTAGGGTTAGGGTTAGGGGATGGGGATGTTTTAGGGACCAGGTGAGGGTACGACAACGCTTTAGGGGGAGCGTACATGTGAGGACGCGGGTTAGTGTTAGCATACGGGTTAGGATTAGGGGACGGGTGAGGGTCAGGCTTCGGGGAAGGGTTAGGGTTAGGGTTCGGGCTAGGTTTAGGGGACGGGGCCTGGGAAGGTTTAGGGTCCAGGTGAGGGTACGACAACGCTTTAGGGGGAGCGTGCGTGTGAGGGCGCGTGTTAGTGTTAGCGTACGGGTTAGGATTAGGGGACGGGTGAGGGTCAGGCTTCGGGGAAGGGTTAGGGTTAGGGTTCGGTTTAGGGTTAGGGTTAGGGGATGGGGACGGTTTAGGGTCCAGGTTAGGGTACGACAACGCTTTAGGGGGAGCGTGCGTGTGAGGGCGCGGGTTAGTGTTAGCGTACGTGTTAGGATTAGGGGGCAGGTGAGTGTCAGGCTTCGGGGTAGCGTTAGGTTTAGGGTTCGGGCTAGGGTTAGGGTTAGGGGACGGGGACGGTTTAGGGTCCAGGTGAGGGTACGACAATGCTTTAGGGGGAGCGTGCGTGTGAGGGCGCGGGTTAGTGTTAGCCTACGGGTTAGGATTAGGAGACGGGTGAGGGTCAGGGTTCAGGGAAGGGTTAGGGTTACGGTTCGGTCTAGGGTTAGTGTTACGGGAAGGGGTCGGTTTAGGGTCCAGGTGAGGGTACGACAACGCTTTAGGGGGAGCGTACGTGTGAGGGCGCGGGTTAGTGTTAGCGTCCGGGTTAGGATTAGGGGACGGGTGAGGGTCAGGCTTCGGGGAAGGGGTAGTGTTAGGGTTCGGGCTAGGGTTAGGGTTAGGGGACGGGGACGGTTTAGGGTCCAGGTGAGGGTACGACAACGCTTTAGGGGGAGTGTACGTGTGAGGGCGCGGGTTAGTGTTCGCGTACGGGTTACGATTAGGGGACGGGAGAGTGTCAAGCTTCGGGGAATGGTTAGGGTTAGGGTTCGGGCTAGGGTTACTGTTAGGGGACGGGGACGGTTTAGGGTCCAGCTGAGGGTCCGACAAAGCTTTAGGGGGAGCGTACGTGTGAGGGCGCGGGTTAGTGTTAGCGTACGGGTTAGGATTAAGGGACGGGTGAGGGTCAGGCTTCGGGGAAGGCTTAGGGTTAGGGTTCGGGCTAGGGTTAGGGTTAGGGGATGGGGACGGTTTAGGGTCCAGGTGAGGGTACGACAACGCTTTAGGGGGATCGTACGTGTGAGGGCGCGGGTTAGTGTTAGCCTACGGGTTAGGATTAGGGGACGGGTGAGGGTCAGGCTTCGGGGAAGGGTTAGGGTTAGGGTTCGGGGTAGGGTTAGGGTTAGGGGACGGGGACGGTTTAGGGTCCAGGTGAGGGTACGACAACGCTTTAGGGGGAGCGTACATGTGAGGGCGCGGATTAGTGTTAGCCTACGGGTTAGGATTAGGGGACGGGTGACGGTCAGGATTCGGGGAAGGGTTAGGGTTAGGCTTCGGGCTAGGGTTAGGGTTAGGGGACGGGGACGGTTTAGGGTCCAGGTGAGGGAACGACAACGCTTTAGGGGGAGCGTACGTGTGAGGGCGCGGGTTAGTGTTAGCCTACAGGTTAGGATTAGGGGACGGCTGAGGGTCAGGCTTCGGGGAAAGGTTAGGGTTAGGGTTCGGGCTAGGGTTAGGGTTAGGGGACGGGGACGGTTTAGGGTCCAGGTGAGGGTACGACAACGCTTTATGGGGAGCGTGCGTGTGAGGGCGAGGGTTAGTGTTAGCGTACTGGTTAGGATTAGGGGACGGGTGAGGGTCAGGCTTCGGGGAAGCGTTAGGGTTAGGGTTCGGGCTAGGGTTAGTGTTAGGGGACGGGGACGGTTTAGGGTCCAGGTGCGGGTACGACAACGCTTTAGAGGGAGCATACGTGTGAGTGCGCGTGTTAGTGTTAGCCTACGGGTTAGGATTAGGGGACGGGTGGGTGTCAGGCTTCGGGGAAGGGTTAGGGTTAGGGTTCGGGCTAGGGTTAGTGTAAGGGCACGGGGACGGTTTAGGGTCCAGGTGAGGGTACGCCAACGCTTTAGGGGGAGCGTACGTGTGAGGGCGCGGGTTAGTGTTAGCTTATTGGTTACGATTAGGGAACGGGAGAGGGTCAGGCTTCGGAGAATGGTTAGGATTAGGGTTCGGGCTAGGGTTAGGGTTAGGGGACGGGGACGGTTTAGGGTAAAGGTGAGGGTACGACAACGCTTTAGGGGGAACGTACGTGTGAGGGCATGTGTTAGTGTTAGCGTACGGGTTAGGATTAGGGGACGGGTGAGGGTCAGGATTCAGGGAAGGGTTAGGGTTAGGGTTCGGGCTAGGGTTTGGGTTAGGGGACGGGGACGGTTTAGGGTCCAGGTGAGGGTACGACAACACTTTAGGGGGAGCGTTCGTGTGAGGGTGCGGGTTAGTGTTAGCGTACGGGTTAGGATTAGGGGACGGGTGAGGGTCAGGCTTCGGGTAATGTTTAGGGTTAGGGTTCGGGCTAGGGTTAGGGTTAGGGGACGGGGACGGTTTAGAGTCCAGCTGAGGGTACGACAACGCTTTAGGGGGAGTTTATGTGTGAGGGCGCGGGTTAGTCTTAGCGTACGGTTTAGGATTAGGGGACGGGAGAGGGTCAGGCTTCGGGGAATGGTTAGGGTTAGGGTTCGGACTAGGGTTAGGGTTAGAGGACGGGGACGGTTTAGGGTAAAGGTGAGAGTACGACAACGCTTTAGGGGGAACGTACGTGTGAGGGCGTGGGTTAGTGTTAGCGTACGGGTTAGGATTAGTGGACGGGTGAGGGTCAGGCTTCGGGGAAGGGTTAGGGTTAGGGTTCGGGCTAAGGTTAGGGTTAGGGGACGGGGATGGTTTAGGGACCAGGTGAGGGTACGACAACGCTTTAGGGGGAGCGTACGTGTGAGGGCGCGGGTTAGTGTTAGCTTATGGGTTAGGATTAGGGGACGGGAGAGGGTCAGGCTTCGGCGAAGGGTTAGGGTTAGGGTTCGGGCTAGGTTTAGGGTTAGGGGACGGGGACGGTATAGGGTAAAGGTGAGGGTACGACAACGCTTTAGGGGGAACGTACGTGTGAGGGCGTGGGTTAGTGTTAGCGTACGGGTGAGGATTAGGGGACGGGTGAGGGTCAGGGTTCGGGGAAGCGTTTGGGATAGGGTTCGGGCTAGGGTTAGTTTTAGGGGATGGGGACGGTTTAGGGTCCTGGTGAGGGTACGACAACGCTTTAGGGGGAGTGTAGGTGTGAGGGCGCGGGTTAGTGTTAACGTACGGGTTAGGATGAAGGGACGGGTGAGGGTCAGGCTACGGGGAAGGGTTAGGGTTAGGGTTCAGGCTAGGGTTAGGGTTAGGGGACGGGGACGGTTTAGGGTCAATGTGAGGGTACGACAACGCTTTAGGGGGAGAGTACGTGTGAGGGCGCGGGTTAGTGTTAGCCTACGGTTTAGGATTAGGGGACGGGTGAGGGTCAGGCTTCGGGGAAGGGTTAGGGTTAGGCTTCGGGCTAGGGTTAGGGTTAGGGGACGCGGACGGTTTAGGGTCCAGGTGAGGGTACGACAACGCTTTAGGGGGAGCGTACGTGTGAGGGCGCGGGTTAGTGTTAGCATACGGATTACGTTTAGGGGACGGGTGAGGGTCAGACTTCGGGGAAGGGTTACGGTTAGGGTTCGGGCTAGGGTTAGGGTTAGGGGACGGGGACGGTTTAGCGTAAACATGAGTGTACGACAACGCTTTAGGGGCAACGTACGTGTGAGGCCGTGGGTTAGTGTTAGCGTACGGGTGAGGTTTAGGGGACGGGTGAGGGTCAGGTTTCGGGGAAGCGTTCGGGTTAGGGTTCGGGCTAGGGTTAGTGTTAGAGGACGGGGACGGTTTAGGGTCCAGGTGAGGGTACGAAAACGCTTTAGGGGGAGCGTAGGTGTGAGGGCGCGGGTTAGTGTTAACGTACGGGTTAGGATTAAGGGACGGGTGAGGGTCAGGCTACGGGGAAGGGTTAGGGTTAGGGTTAAGGCTAGGGTTAGGGTTAGGGGAAGGGGACGGTTTAGGGTCAATGTGAGGGTACGACAACGCTTTATGGGGAGCGTACGTGTGAGGGCTCGGGTTAGTGTTAGCCTACGGGTTAGGATTAGGGGACGGGTGAGGGTCAGGCTTCGGGGAAGGGTTAGGGTTAGCTTTCGGGCTAGAGTTAGGGTTAGGGGACGGGGACGGTTTAGGGTCCAGTTGAGGGTACGACAATGCTTTCGGGGGAGCGTGCGTGTGAGGACGCGGGTTAGTGTTAGCGTACGGGTTAGGATTAGGGGACGGGTGAGGGTCAGGCTTCTGGGAAGGTTTAGGGTTAGGGTTCGGGCTAGGGTTAGGGTTAGGGGACGGGGACGTTTTAGGGTCCAGGTGAGGGTACGACAACGCTGTAGGGGGAGCGTATGTGTGAGAGCGGAGGTTGGTGTTAGCGTACGTGTTAGGATTAGGGGACGGGAGAGTATCAGACTTCGGGGAATGGTTAGGGTTAGGGTTCGGGCTAGGGTTAGGGTTAGGTTTAGGGGACGGGGACGGTTTAGGGTAAATGTGAGGGTACGACAACACTTTAGGGGGAACGTACGTGTGAGGGCGCGGGTTAGTGTTAGCATACGGTTTAGGATTACAGAAAGGGTGAGGGTCAGGCTTCGGGGAAGGGTTAGGGTTAGGGTTCGGGCTACGGTTAGGGTTATGGGACGGGGACGGTTTCGGGTCCAGGTGAGGGTACGACAACGCTTTAGATGGAGCGTAGGTGTGAGGGCGCGGGTTAGTGTTAGCGTACGGGTTAGGATTAGGGGACGGGTGAGGGTCAGGCTTCGGGGAAGAGTTAGGGTTAGGGTTCGGTATAGGGTTAGGGTTAGGGCAAGGGGACTGTTTAGGATCCAGGTGAGGGTATGACAACACTTTAGGGGGATCGTACGTGTGAGGGCGCGGGTTAGTGTTAGCCTACGGGTTAGCATTAGGGGACGGGTGAGGGTCAGGCTTCGGGGAAGGTTTAAGGTTAGGGTTTGGGCTAGGGTTAGGGTTATGGGACGGGGACGGTTTAGGGTCCAGGTGAGGGTACGACAATGCTTTAGGGGGAGCGTACGTGTGAGGGCGCGGGTTAGTGTTAGCGTATGGTTTAGGATTAGGGTACAGGTGAGGGTCAGGCTTTGGGGAGGTGTTAGGGTTAGGGTTCGGGCTAGGTATAGGGGACGGGGACGGGGACGGTTTAGGGTCCAGGTGAGGGTACGACAACGCTTTAGGGGGAGCGTGCGTGTGAGGGCGCGTGTTAGTGTTAGCGTACGGGTTAGGATTAGGGGATGGGTGAGGGTCAGGCTTCTGGGAAGGGTTAGGGTTAGGGTTTGGGCTAGGGTTAGGGTTAGGGGACGGGGACGGTTTAGGGTCCAGGTGAGGGTACGACAACGCTTTAGGGGGAGCGTACGTGTGAGGGCGCGGGTTAGTGTTAGCTTATGGGTTAGGATTAGGCAACGGGAGAGGGTGAGGCTTCGGCGAAGGTTTAGGGTTAGGGTTCGGGCTAGGGTTAGGGTTAGGGGACGGGGACGGCTTAGGGTCCAGGTGAGGGTACGACAACGCTTTAGGGGGAGCGTACGTGTGAGGGCGCGGGTTAGTGTTAGCTTATGGGTTAGGATTAGGGGACGGGAGAGGGTCAGGCTTCGGCGAAGGGTTAGGGTTAAGGTTCGGGCTATTGTTAGGGTTAGGGGACGGGGACGGTTTAGGGACAATGTGAGGGTACGACAACGCTTTAGGGGGAGCGTACGTGTGAGGGCGCGGGTTAGTGTTAGCCTACGGGTTAGGATTAGGGGACGGGTGAGGGTCAGGCTTCGGGGAAGGGTTAGGGTTAGGGTTCGGGCTAGGGTTAGGGTTAGGGGACGGGGACGGTTTAGGGTCCAGGTGAGGGTACGACAACGCTTTAGGGGGAGCGTACGTGTGAGGGCGCGGGTTAGTGTTAGCGTACGGGTTAGGATTAGGGGACGGGTGAGGGTCAAGCTTCGTGGAAGTGTTAGGGATAGGGTTCGGGCTAGGGTTAGGGTTAGGGGACGGGGACGGTTTAGGGTCCAGGTGAGGGTACAACAACGCTTTAGGTGGAGCGTGCGTGTGAGGGCGCGGGTTAGTGTTAGCGTACGGGTTAGGATTAGGGGACGGAAGAGGGTCACACTTCGGGGAATGGTAGGGTTAGGGTTCGGGCTAGGGTTAGGGTTAGGGGGCGGGGACGGTTTAGGGTCCAGGTGAGGGTACGACAACGCTTTAGGGGGAGCGTGCGTGTGAGGGTGCGGGTTAGTGTTAGCGTATGGGTTAGGATTAGGGGACGGGTGAGGGTCAGGCTTCGGGGAAGTTTTAGGGTTAGGGTTCAGGCTAGGGTTAGGGTTAGGGGACGGGGACGGATTACGGTAAACATGAGTGTACGACAACGCTTTAGGGGCAACGTACGTGTGAGGCCGTGGGTTAGTGTTAGCGTACGGGTTAGGATTAGGGGACGGGTGAGGGTCAGGCTTCGGGGAAGGGTTAGGGTTAGGGTTCGGGCTAGGGTTAGGGTTAGGGGACGGGGACGGTTTAGGGTCCAGTTGAGGGTACGACAACGCTTTAGGGGGAGCGTACGTGTGAGGGCGCGGGTTAGTGTTAGCGTACGGGTTAGGATTAGGGGATGGGTGAGGGTCAGGCTTCGCGGAAGGGTTAGGGTTAGGTTTCGGGCTAGAGTTAGGGTTAGGGGACGGGGACGGTTTAGGGTTCAGTTGAGGGTAGGACAACGCTTTAGGGGGAGCGTGCGTGTGAGGGCGCGGGTTAGTGTTAGCGTACAGGTTACGATTAGGGGACGGGTGAGGGTCAGGCTTCGGGGAAGGTTTAGTGCTAGGGTTCGGGCTAGGGTTAGGGTTAGGGGAAGGGGACGGTTTAGGGTAAAGGTGAGAGTACGACAACGCTTTAGGGCGAACGTACGTGTGAGGGCGTGGGTTAGTGTTAGCGTTCGGATTAGGATTAGGGGACGGTTGAGGGTCAGGCTTCGGGGAAGGGTTAGGGTTAGGGTTCGGGCTAGGGTTAGGGTTAGGGGACGGGGACGGTTTACGGTTCAGGTGAGGGTACGACAACGCTTTAGGGGGAGCGTACGTGTGAGGGCGCGGGTTAGTGTTAGCTTATGGGTTAGGATTAGGGGACGGGAGAGGGTCAGGGTTCGGAGAAGCGTTAGTGTTAGGGTTCGGGCTAGGGTTAGTGTTAGGGGATGGGGACGGTTTAGGGTCCTGGTGAGGGTATGACAACGCTTTAGGGGGAGCGTAGGTGTGAGGGCGCGGGTTAGTGTTAACGTACGGGTTAGGATTAAGGGACAGGTGAGGGTCAGGCTACGGGGAAGGTTTAGGCTTAGGGTTCAGGCTAGGGTTAGGGTTAGGGGACGGGGAAGGTTTGGGGTCAATGTGAGGGTACGACAACGCTTTAGGGGGAGCGTACGTGTGAGGGCGCGGGTTAGTGTTAGCTTATTGGTTAGGATTAGGGAACGGGAGAGGGTCAGGCTTCGGAGAATGGTTAGGATTAGTGTTCGGGCTAGGGTTAGGGTTAGGGGACAGGGACGGTTTAGGGAAAAGGTGAGGGTATGACAACGCTTTAGAGGGAACGTACGTGTGAGGGCATGTGTTAGTGTTAGCGTACGGGTTAGGATTAGGGGACGGGTGAGGGTCAGGCTTCGGGGAATGGTTAGGGTTAGGGTTCGGGCTAGGTTTAGGGTTAGGGGACAGGGACGGTTTAGGGTCCAGGTGAGGGTACGACAACGCTTTAGGGGGAGCGTAGGTGTGAGGGCGCGGGTTAGTGTTAGCGTACGGGTTAGGATTAGGGGATGGGTGAGGGTCAGGCTTCGCGGAAGGGTTAGGGTTAGGTTTCGGGCTAGAGTTAGGGTTAGTGGATGGGGACGGTTTAGGGTCCAGTTGAGGGTACGACAACGCTTTAGGGGGAGCGTGCGTGTGAGGGCGCGGGTTAGTGTTAGCGTACGGGTTAGGATTAGGGGACGGGTGAGGGTCAGGCTTCTGGGAAGGTTTAGGGTTTGGGTTCGGGCTAGGGTTAGGGTTAGGGGACGGTGACGGTATAGGGTCCAGGTGAGGGTACGACATCGCTTTAGGGGGAGCGTACGTGTTAGGGCGTGGGTTAGTGTTAGCGTATGGGTTACGATTAGGGGACGGGTGAGGGTCAGGCTTCCGGGAAGGGTTAGGGTTAGGGTTCGGGCTAGGGTTAGGGTTAGGGGACGGGGACGTTTTAGGGTCCAGGTGAGGGTACGACAACGCTGTAGGGGGAGCGTATGTGTGAGAGCGGAGGTTGGTGTTAGCGTACGGGTTAGGATTAGGGGACGGGAGAGGATCAGACTTCGGGGAATGTTTAGGGTTAGGGTTCGGGCTAGGGTTAGGGTTAGGGGACGGGGACGGTTTAGGGTAAATGTGAGGGTACGACAACACTTTAGGGGGAACGTACGTATGAGGGCGCGGGTTAGTGTTAGCGTACGGGTTAGGATTACAGAACGGGTGAGGGTCAGGCTTCGGGGAAGGGTTAGGGTTAGGGTTCGGGCTACGGTTAGGGTTATGGGACGGGGACGGTTTCGGGTCCAGGTGAGGGTACGACAACGCTTTAGGGGGAGCGTAGGTGTGAGGGCGCGGGTTAGTGTTAGCGTACGGGTTAGGATTAGGGGACGTGTGAGGGTTAGGATTCAGGGAAGGGTTAGAGTTAGGTTTCGGGCTACAGTTAGGGTTAGGGGACGGGGACGGTTTAGGGTCCAGGTGAGGGTACGACAACGCTTTTCGGGGAGCGTACGTGTGAGGGCGAGGGTCAGTGTTAGCGTACAGGTTAGGATTAGAGGACGTGTGAGTGTCAGGCTTCGGGGAAAGCTTACGGTTAGTGTTCGGGCTAGGGTTAGGGTTAGGGGATGGGGATGTTTTAGGGTCCAGGTGAGGGTACGACAATGCTTTAGGGGGAGCGTACATGTGAGGACGCGGGTTAGAGTTAGCGTACTGTTTAGGATTAGGGGACGGGTGAGGGTCAGGCTTCGGGGAAGGGTTAGGGTTAGGGTTCGGGCTAGGTTTAGGGGACGGGGACGGTGACGGTTTCGTGTCCAGGTGAGGGTACGACAACGCTTTAGGGGGAGCGTGCGTGTGAGGGCGTGTGTTAGTGTTAGCGTACTGGTTAGGATTAGGGGACGGGTGAGGGTCAGGCTTCGGGGAAGGGTTAGGGTTAGGGTTCGGGCTAGGGTTAGGGTTAGGGGACGGGGACGGTTTAGGGTCCAGATTAGCGTACGACAACGCTTTAGGGGGAGAGTGCGTGTGAGGGCGCGGGTTAGTGTTAGCGTACGGATTTCGATTAGGGGACGGGTGAGGGTCAGGCTTCGGGGAAGGGTTAGGGTTAGGGTTCGGGCTAGGGTTAGGGTTAGGGGACGGGGACGGTTTAGGGTAAACATGAGTGTACGACAACGCTTTAGGGGCAACGTACGTGTGAGGCCGTGGGTTAGTGTTAGCGTACGGGTGAGGATTAGGGGACGGGTGAGGGTCAGGGTTCGGGGAAGCGTTCGGGTTAGGGTTCGGGCTAGGGTTAGTGTTAAGGGACGGGGACGGTTTAGGGTCCAGGTGAGGGTACGACAACGCTTTAGGGGGAGCGTAGGTGTGAGGGCGTGGGTTAGTGTTAACGTACGGGTTAGGATTAAGGAACGGGTGAGGGTCAGGCTATGGGGAAGGATTAGGGTAAGGGTTCAGGCTAGGGTTAGGGTTAGGGGACGGGGACGGTTTAGGGTCAATGTGAGGGTACGACAACGCTTTAGGGGGAACGTACGTGTGAGGGCTCGGGTTAGTGTTAGCCTACGGGTTAGGATTAGGGGACGGGTGAGGGTCAGGCTTCGGGGAAGGGTTAGGGTTAGGGTTCGGGCTAGGGTTAGGGTTAGGGGACGGGGACGGTTTAGGGTCCAGGTGAGGGTACGACAACGCTTTAGGGTGAGCGTGCGTGTGAGGGTGCGGGTTAGTGTTAGCGTATGGGTTAGGATTAGGGGACGGGTGAGGGTCAGGCTTCAGGGAAGGTTTAGGGTTAGGGTTCAGGCTAGGGTTAGGGTAAGGGTTAGGGGATGGGGACGGTTTAGGGTAAACATGAGTGTACGACAACGCTTTAGGGGCAACATACGTGTGAGGCCGTGGGTTAGTGTTAGCGTACGGGTTAGGATTAGGGGACGGGTGAGGGTCAGGCTTCGGGGAAGGGTTAGGGTTAGGGTTCGGGCTAGGGTTAGGGTTAGGGGACAGGGACGGTTTAGGGTCGAGGTGAGGGTACGACAACACTTTAGGGGGAGCGTACGTGTGAGGGCGCGGGTTAGTGTTAGCCTACGGATTAGAATTAGGTGACGGGTGAAGGTCAGGCTTCGGGGAAGTGTTACGGTTAGGGTTCGGGCTAGGGTTAGGGTTAGGGGATGGGGATGTTTTAGGGTCCAGGTGAGGGTACGACAACGCTTTAGGGGGAGCGTACATGTGAGGACGTGGGTTAGTGTTAGCATACGGGTTAGGATTAGGGGACGGTTGAGGGTCAGGCTTCGGGGAAGGGTTAGGGTTAGGGTTCGGGCTAGGTTTAGGGGACGGGGCCGGGGACGGTTTAGGGTCCAGGTGAGGGTACGACAACGCTTTAGGGGGAGCGTGCGTGTGAGGGCGCGTGTTAGTGTTAGCGTACGGGTTAGGATTAGGGGACGGGTGAGGGTCAGGCTTCGGGGAAGGGTTAGGGTTAGGGTTCGGTTTAGGGTTAGGGTTAGGGGACGGGGACGGTTTAGGGTCCAGGTTAGGGTACGACAACGCTTTAGGGGGAGCGTGCGTGTGAGGGCGCGGGTTAGTGTTAGCGTACGTGTTAGGATTAGGGGGCAGGTGAGTGTCAGGCTTCGGGGTAGCGTTAGGTTTAGGGTTCGGGCTAGGGTTAGGGTTAGGGGACGGGGACGGTTTAGGGTCCAGGTGAGGGTACGACAATGCTTTAGGGAGAGCGTGCGTGTGACGGCGCGGGTTAGTGTTAGCGTACGGGTTAGGATTAGGGGACGGGTGAGGGTCCGGCTTCGGGGAAGGGTTAGGGTTAGGGTTCGGGCTAGGGTTAGGGTTAGGGGACGGGGACAGTTTAGGGTCCAGGTGAGGGTACGACAACGCTTTAGGGGGAGCGTACGTGTGAGGGCGCGGGTTAGTGTTAGCCTACGGGTTAGGATTAGGAGACGGGTGAGGGTCAGGGTTCGGGGAAGGGTTAGGGTTACGGTTCGGTCTAGGGTTAGTGTTACGGGAAGGGGTCGGTTTAGGGTCCAGGTGAGGGTACGACAACGCTTTAGGGGGAGCGTACGTGTGAGGGCGCGGGTTAGTGTTAGCGTCCGGGTTAGGATTAGGGGACGGGTGAGGGTCAGGCTTCGGGGAAGGGGTAGTGTTAGGGTTCGGGCTAGGGTTAGGGTTAGGGGACGGGGACGGTTTAGGGTCCAGGTGAGGGTACGACAACGCTTTAGGGGGAGTGTACGTGTGAGGGCGCGGGTTAGTGTTCGCGTACGGGTTACGATTAGGGGACGGGAGAGTGTCAAGCTTCGGGGAATGGTTAGGGTTAGGGTTCGGGCTAGGGTTACTGTTAGGGGACGGGGACGGTTTAGGGTCCAGCTGAGGGTCCGCAAAGCTTTAGGGGGAGCGTACGTGTGAGGGCGCGGGTTAGTGTTAGCGTACGGGTTAGGATTAAGGGACGGGTGAGTGTCAGGCTTCGGGGAAGGCTTAGGGTTAGGGTTCGGGCTAGGGTTAGGGTTAGGGGATGGGGACGGTTTAGGGTCCAGGTGAGGGTACGACAACGCTTTAGGGGGATCGTACGTGTGAGGGCGCGGGTTAGTGTTAGCCTACGGGTTAGGATTAGGGGACGGGTGAGGGTCAGGATTCGGGGAAGGGTTAGGGTTAGGCTTCGGGCTAGGGTTAGGGTTAGGGGACGGGGACGGTTTAGGGTCCAGGTGAGGGAACGACAACGCTTTAGGGGGAGCGTACGTGTGAGGGCGCGGGTTAGTGTTAGCCTACAGGTTAGGATTAGGGGACGGCTGAGGGTCAGGCTTCGGGGAAAGGTTAGGGTTAGGGTTCGGGCTAGGGTTAGGGTTAGGGGACGGGGACGGTTTAGGGTCCAGGTGAGTGTACGACAACGCTTTAGGGGGAGCGTGCGTGTGAGGGCGAGGGTTAGTGTTAGCGTACTGGTTAGGATTAGGGGACGGGTGAGGGTCAGGCTTCGGGGAAGCGTTAGGGTTAGGGTTCGGGCTAGGGTTAGTGTTAGGGGACGGGGACGGTTTAGGGTCCAGGTGCGGGTACGACAACGCTTTAGAGGGAGCATACGTGTGAGTGCGCGTGTTAGTGTTAGCCTACGGGTTAGGATTAGGGGACGGGTGGGTGTCAGGCTCGGGGAAGGGTTAGGGTTAGGGTTCGGGCTAGGGTTAGTGTTAGGGGACGGGGACGGTTTAGGGTCCAGGTGAGGGTACGCCAACGCTTTAGGGGGAGCGTACGTGTGAGGGTGCGGGTTAGTGTTAGCTTATTGGTTACGATTAGGGAACGGGAGAGGGTCAGGCTTCGGAGAATGGTTAGGATTAGGGTTCGGGCTAGGGTTAGGGTTAGGGGACGGGGAAGGTTTAGGGTAAAGGTGAGGGTACGACAACGCTTTAGGGGGAACGTACGTGTGAGGGCATGTGTTAGTGTTAGCGTACGGGTTAGGATTAGGGGACGGGTGAGGGTCAGGATTCAGGGAAGGGTTAGGGTTAGGGTTCGGGCTAGGGTTTGGGTTAGGGGACGGGGACGGTTTAGGGTCCAGGTGAGGGTACGACAACACTTTAGGGGGAGTGTTCGTGTGAGGGTGCGGGTTAGTGTTAGCGTACGGGTTAGGATTAGGGGACGGGTGAGGGTCAGGCTTCGGGTAATGTTTAGGGTTAGGGTTCGGGCTAGGGTTAGGGTTAGGGGACGGGGACGGTTTAGAGTCCAGCTGAGGGTACGACAACGCTTTAGGGGGAGTTTATGTGTGAGGGCGCGGGTTAGTCTTAGCGTACGGTTTAGGATTAGGGGACGGGAGAGGGTCAGGCTTCGGGGAATGGTTAGGGTTAGGGTTCGGACTAGGGTTAGGGTTAGAGGACGGGGACGGTTTAGGGTAAAGGTGAGAGTACGACAACGCTTTAGGGGGAACGTATGTATGAGGGCGTCGGTTAGTGTTAGCGTACGGGTTAGGATTAGTGGACGGGTGAGGGTCAGGCTTCGGGGAAGGGTTAGGGTTAGGGTTCGGGCTAAGGTTAGGGTTAGGGGACGGGGATGGTTTAGGGACCAGGTGAGGGTACGACAACGCTTTAGGGGGAGCGTACGTGTGAGGGCGCGGGTTAGTGTTAGCTTACGGGTTAGGATTAGGGGACGGGAGAGGGTCAGGCTTCGGCGAAGGGTTAGGGTTAGGGTTCGGGCTAGGTTTAGGGTTAGGGGACGGGGACGGTATAGGGTAAAGGTAAGGGTACGACAACGCTTTAGGGGGAACGTACGTGTGAGGGCGTGGGTTAGTGTTAGCGTACGGGTGAGGATTAGGGGACGGGTGAGGGTCAGGGTTCGGGGAAGCGTTTGGGTTAGGGTTCGGGCTTGGGTTAGTTTTAGGGGACGGGGACGGTTTAGGGTCCAGGTGAGGGTACGACAACGCTTTAGGTGGAGCGTAGGTGTGAGGGCGCGGGTTAGTGTTAGCGTACGGGTTAGGATTAGGGGACGGGTGAGGGTCAGGCTTCGTGGAAGTGTTAGGGATAGGGTTCGGGCTAGGGTTAGGGTTAGGGGACGGGGACGGTTTAGGGTCCAGGTGAGGGTACAACAACGCTTTAGGTGGAGCGTGCGTGTGAGGGCGCGGGTTAGTGTTAGCGTACGGGTTAGGATTAGGGGACGGAAGAGGGTCACACTTCGGGGAATGGTTAGGGTTATGGTTCGGGCTAGGGTTAGGGGACGGGGACGGTTTAGGGTCCAGGTGAGGGTACGACAACGCTTTAGGGGGAGCGTGCGTGTGAGGGTGAGGGTTAGTGTTAGCGTATGGGTTAGGATTAGGGGATGGGTGAGGGTCAGGCTTCGGGGAAGGTTTAGGGTTAGGGTTCGGGCTAGGGTTAGGGTTAGGGGACGGGGACGGTTTAGGGTCCAGGTGAGGTTACGACAACGCTTTAGGGGGAGCGTACGTGTGAGGGCGCGGGTTTGTGTTAGCCTACGGATTAGGATTAGGGGACGGATGAGGGTCAGGCTTCGGGGAAGTGTTAGGGTTAGGGTTCGGGCTAGGGTTAGGGTTAGGGGATGGGGATGTTTTAGGGTCCAGGTGAGGGTAGGACAACGCTTTAGGGGGAGCGTACATGTAAGGACGTGGGTTAGAGTTAGCGTACTGTTTAGGATTAGGGGACGGGTGAGGGTCAGGCTTCGGGGAAGGGTTAGGGTTAGGGTTCGGGCTAGGGTTAGGGTTAGGGGACGGGGACGGTTTAGGGTCCAGGTTAGGGTACGACAACGCTTTAGGGGGAGCGTGCGTGTGACGGCACGGGTTAGTGTTAGCGTACGGGTTAGGATTAGGGGACGGGTGAGGGTCCGGCTTCGGGGAAGGGTTAGGGTTAGGGTTCGGGCTAGGGTTAGGGTTAGGGGACGGGGACGGTTTAGCGTCCAGGTGAGGGTACGACAACGCTTTAGGGGGAGCGTACGTGTGAGGGCGCGGGTTAGTGTTAGCCTACGGGTTAGGATTAGGAGACGGGTGAGAGTCAGGGTTCGGGGAAGGGTTAGGGTTAGGGTTCGGGCTAGGGTTAGTGTTACGGGAAGAGGTCGGTTTAGGGTTCAGGTGAGGGTACAACAACGCTTTAGGGGGTGCGTACGTGTGAGGGCGCGGGTTAGTGTTAGCGTCCGCGTTAGGATTAGGGGACGGGTGAGGGTCAGGCTTCTGGGAAGGTTTAGTTTTAGGGTTCGGGCTAGGGTTAGGGTTAGGGGACGGGGACGGTTTACGGTCCAGGTGAGGGTACGACAACGCTTTAGGGGGAGCGTACGTGTGAGGGCGCGGGTTAGTGTTAGCTTATGGGTTAGGATTAGGGGACGGGAGAGGGTCAGGCTTCGGCGAAGGGTTAGGGTTAGGGTTCGGGCTAGGGTTAGGGTTAGGGGACGGGGACGGTTTAGGGTAAAGGTGAGGGTACGGCAACGCTTTAGGAGGAGCGTACGTGTGAGGGCGCGGGTTAGTGTTAGCGTACGGGTTAGGATTAGGGGAAGGGTGAGGGTCAGGCTTCGGGGAAGGGTTAGGGTTAGGGTTCGGGCTAGGGTTAGGGTTAGGGGACAGGGACGGTTTAGGGTCCAGGTGAGGGTACGACAACGCTTTAGGGGGAGCGTACGTGTGAGGGCACTGGTTAGTTTTAGCTTATGTGTTAGGAGTAGGGGACTGGAGAGGGTCAGGCTTCGGCGAAGGGTTAGGGTTAGGGTTCGGGCTAGGGTTAGTGTTAGGGGACGGGGAGGGTTTAGGGTCCAGGTGAGGGTATGACAACGCTTTAGGGGGAGCGTAGGTGTGAGGGCGCGGGTTAGTGTTAACGTACGGGTTAGGATTAACGGACGGGTGAGGGTCAGGCTACGGGGAAGGGTTAGGGTTAGGGTTCAGGCTAGGGTTAGGGTTAGGGTACGGGGACGGTTTGGGGTCAATGTGAGGGTACGACAACGCTTCAGGGGGAGCGTACGTGTGAGGGCGCGGGTTAGTGTTAGCGTACGGGTTAGGATTAGGGGACGGGTGAGGGTCAGGCTTCGGGGAAGGGTTAGGGTTAGGGTTCGGGCTAGGGTTAGGGTTAGGGGACGGGGACGGTTTAGGGTCCAGGTGAGGGTACGACAACGCTTTAGGGGGAGCGTACGTGTGAGGGCGCGGGTTAGTGTTAGCGTACGTGTTAGGATTAGGGGACGGGTGAGGGTCAGGCTTCGTGGAAGTGTTAGGGATAGGGTTCGGGCTAGGGTTAGGGTTAGGGGACGGAAACGGTTTAGGGTCCAGGTGAGGGTACAACAACGCTTTAGGTGGAGCGTGCGTGTGAGGGCGCGGGTTAGTGTTAGCGTACAGGTTAGGATTAGGGGACGGAAGAGGGTCACACTTCGGGGAATGGTTAGAGTTATGGTTCGGGCTAGGGTTAGGGTTAGGAGACGGGGACAGTTTAGGGTCCAGGTGAGGGTACGACAACGCTTTAGGGGGAGCGTGCGTGTGAGGGTGAGGGTTAGTGTTAGCGTATGGGTTAGGATTAGGGGACGGGTGAGGGTCAGGCTTCGGGGAAGGTTTAGGGTTAGGGTTTGGGCTAGGGTTAGGGTTAGGGGACGGGGACGGTTTAGGGTAAACAT
Organism: Orcinus orca; assembly: GCF_937001465.1. NCBI lineage: Eukaryota > Metazoa > Chordata > Mammalia > Artiodactyla > Delphinidae > Orcinus > Orcinus orca. Next base: position 53,035,075 of record NC_064573.1, read on the forward strand.
GAGTGTACGACAACGCTTTAGGGGCAACGTACGTGTGAGGCCGTGGGTTAGTGTTAGCGTACGGGTTAGGATTAGGGGATGGGTGAGGGTCAGGCTTCTGGGAAGGGTTAGGGTTAGGGTTCGGGCTAGGGTTAGGGTTAGGCGACGGGGACGGTTTAGGGTCCAGGTGAGGGTACGACAAGGCTTTAGGGGGAGCGTACGTGTGAGGGCGCGGGTTAGTGTTAGCGTACGGGTTAGGATTAGGGGATGGGTGAGGGTCAGGCTTCGCGGAAGGGTTAGGGTTAGGTTTCGGGCTAGAGTTAGGGTTAGGGGACGGGGACGGTTTAGGGTTCAGTTGAGGGTAGGACAACGCTTTAGGGGGAGCGTGCGTGTGAGGGCGCGGGTTAGTGTTAGCGTACAGGTTACGATTAGGGGACGGGTGAGGGTCAGGCTTCGGGGAAGGTTTAGTGCTAGGGTTCGGGCTAGGGTTAGGGTTAGGGGAAGGGGACGGTTTAGGGTAAAGGTGAGAGTACGACAACGCTTTAGGGCGAACGTACGTGTGAGAGCGTGGGTTAGTGTTAGCGTTCGGATTAGGATTAGGGGACGGTTGAGGGTCAGGCTTCGGGGAAGGGTTAGGGTTAGGGTTCGGGCTAGGGTTAGGGTTAGGGGACGGGGACGGTTTACGGTCCAGGTGAGGGTACGACAACGCTTTAGGGGGAGCGTACGTGTGAGGGCGCGGGTTAGTGTTAGCTTATGGGTTAGGATTAGGGGACGGGAGAGGGTCAGGGTTCGGAGAAGCGTTAGTGTTAGGGTTCGGGCTAGGGTTAGTGTTAGGGGACGGGGACGGTTTAGGGTCCTGGTGAGGGTATGACAACGCTTTAGGGGGAGCGTAGGTGTGAGGGCGCGGGTTAGTGTTAACGTACGGGTTAGGATTAAGGGACAGGTGAGGGTCAGGCTACGGGGAAGGTTTAGGCTTAGGGTTCAGGCTAGGGTTAGGGTTAGGGGACGGGGACGGTTTGGGGTCAATGTGAGGGTACGACAACGCTTTAGGGGGAGCGTACGTGTGAGGGCGCGGGTTAGTGTTAGCTTATTGGTTAGGATTAGGGAACGGGAGAGGGTCAGGCTTCGGAGAATGGTTAGGATTAGTGTTCGGGCTAGGGTTAGGGTTAGGGGACAGGGACGGTTTAGGGAAAAGGTGAGGGTATGACAACGCTTTAGAGGGAACGTACGTGTGAGGGCATGTGTTAGTGTTAGCGTACGGGTTAGGATTAGGGGACGGGTGAGGGTCAGGCTTCGGGGAATGGTTAGGGTTAGGGTTCGGGCTAGGTTTAGGGTTAGGGGACAGGGACGGTTTAGGGTCCAGGTGAGGGTACGACAACGCTTTAGGGGGAGCGTAGGTGTGAGGGCGCGGGTTAGTGTTAGCGTACGGGTTAGGATTAGGGGATGGGTGAGGGTCAGGCTTCGCGGAAGGGTTAGGGTTAGGTTTCGGGCTAGAGTTAGGGTTAGTGGATGGGGACGGTTTAGGGTCCAGTTGAGGGTACGACAACGCTTTAGGGGGAGCGTGCGTGTGAGGGCGCGGGTTAGTGTTAGCGTACGGGTTAGGATTAGGGGACGGGTGAGGGTCAGGCTTCTGGGAAGGTTTAGGGTTTGGGTTCGGGCTAGGGTTAGGGTTAGGGGACGGTGACAGTATAGGGTCCAGGTGAGGGTACGACATCGCTTTAGGGGGAGCGTACGTGTTAGGGCGTGGGTTAGTGTTAGCGTATGGGTTACGATTAGGGGACGGGTGAGGGTCAGGCTTCCGGGAAGGGTTAGGGTTAGGGTTCGGGCTAGGGTTAGGGTTAGGGGACGGGGACGTTTTAGGGTCCAGGTGAGGGTACGACAACGCTGTAGGGGGAGCGTATGTGTGAGAGCGGAGGTTGGTGTTAGCGTACGGGTTAGGATTAGGGGACGGGAGAGGATCAGACTTCGGGGAATGTTTAGGGTTAGGGTTCGGGCTAGGGTTAGGGTTAGGGGACGGGGACGGTTTAGGGTAAATGTGAGGGTACGACAACACTTTAGGGGGAACGTACGTGTGAGGGCGCGGGTTAGTGTTAGCGTACGGGTTAGGATTACAGAACGGGTGAGGGTCAGGCTTCGGGGAAGGGTTAGGGTTAGGGTTCGGGCTACGGTTAGGGTTATGGGACGGGGACGGTTTCGGGTCCAGGTGAGGGTACGACAACGCTTTAGGGGGAGCGTAGGTGTGAGGGCGCGGGTTAGTGTTAGCGTACGGGTTAGGATTAGGGGACGTGTGAGGGTTAGGATTCAGGGAAGGGTTAGAGTTAGGTTTCGGGCTACAGTTAGGTTTAGGGGACGGGGACGGTTTAGGGTCCAGGTGAGGGTACGACAACGCTTTTCGGGGAGCGTACGTGTGAGGGCGAGGGTCAGTGTTAGCGTACAGGTTAGGATTAGAGGACGTGTGAGTGTCAGGCTTCGGGGAAAGCTTACGGTTAGTGTTCGGGCTAGGGTTAGGGTTAGGGGATGGGGATGTTTTAGGGTCCAGGTGAGGGTACGACAATGCTTTAGGGGGAGCGTACATGTGAGGACGCGGGTTAGAGTTAGCGTACTGTTTAGGATTAGGGGACGGGTGAGGGTCAGGCTTCGGGGAAGGGTTAGGGTTAGGGTTCGGGCTAGGTTTAGGGGACGGGGACGGTGACGGTTTCGTGTCCAGGTGAGGGTACGACAACGCTTTAGGGGGAGCGTGCGTGTGAGGGCGTGTGTTAGTGTTAGCGTACTGGTTAGGATTAGGGGACGGGTGAGGGTCAGGCTTCGGGGAAGGGTTAGGGTTAGGGTTCGGGCTAGGGTTAGGGTTAGGGGACGGGGACAGTTTAGGGTCCAGATTAGCGTACGACAACGCTTTAGGGGGAGCGTGCGTGTGAGGGCGCGGGTTAGTGTTAGCGTACGGATTTCGATTAGGGGACGGGTGAGGGTCAGGCTTCGGGGAAGGGTTAGGGTTAGGGTTCGGGCTAGGGTTAGGGTTAGGGGACGGGGACGGTTTAGGGTAAACATGAGTGTACGACAACGCTTTAGGGGCAACGTACGTGTGAGGCCGTGGGTTAGTGTTAGCGTACGGGTGAGGATTAGGGGACGGGTGAGGGTCAGGGTTCGGGGAAGCGTTCGGGTTAGGGTTCGGGCTAGGGTTAGTGTTAAGGGACGGGGACGGTTTAGGGTCCAGGTGAGGGTACGACAACGCTTTAGGGGGAGCGTAGGTGTGAGGGCGTGGGTTAGTGTTAACGTACGGGTTAGGATTAAGGAACAGGTGAGGGTCAGGCTATGGGGAAGGATTAGGGTAAGGGTTCAGGCTAGGGTTAGGGTTAGGGGACGGGGACGGTTTAGGGTCAATGTGAGGGTACGACAACGCTTTAGGGGGAACGTACGTGTGAGGGCTCGGGTTAGTGTTAGCCTACGGGTTAGGATTAGGGGACGGGTGAGGGTCAGGCTTCGGGGAAGGGTTAGGGTTAGGGTTCGGGCTAGGGTTAGGGTTAGGGGACGGGGACGGTTTAGGGTCCAGGTGAGGGTACGACAACGCTTTAGGGTGAGCGTGCGTGTGAGGGTGCGGGTTAGTGTTAGCGTATGGGTTAGGATTAGGGGACGGGTGAGGGTCAGGCTTCAGGGAAGGTTTAGGGTTAGGGTTCAGGCTAGGGTTAGGGTAAGGGTTAGGGGATGGGGACGGTTTAGGGTAAACATGAGTGTACGACAACGCTTTAGGGGCAACATACGTGTGAGGCCGTGGGTTAGTGTTAGCGTACGGGTTAGGATTAGGGGACGGGTGAGGGTCAGGCTTCGGGGAAGGGTTAGGGTTAGGGTTCGGGCTAGGGTTAGGGTTAGGGGACAGGGACGGTTTAGGGTCCAGGTGAGGGTACGACAACACTTTAGGGGGAGCGTACGTGTGAGGGCGCGGGTTAGTGTTAGCCTACGGATTAGAATTAGGTGACGGGTGAAGGTCAGGCTTCGGGGAAGTGTTACGGTTAGGGTTCGGGCTAGGGTTAGGGTTAGGGGATGGGGATGTTTTAGGGTCCAGGTGAGGGTACGACAACGCTTTAGGGGGAGCGTACATGTGAGGACGTGGGTTAGTGTTAGCATACGGGTTAGGATTAGGGGACGGTTGAGGGTCAGGCTTCGGGGAAGGGTTAGGGTTAGGGTTCGGGCTAGGTTTAGGGGACGGGGCCGGGGACGGTTTAGGGTCCAGGTGAGGGTACGACAACGCTTTAGGGGGAGCGTGCGTGTGAGGGCACGTGTTAGTGTTAGCGTACGGGTTAGGATTAGGGGACGGGTGAGGGTCAGGCTTCGGGGAAGGGTTAGGGTTAGGGTTCGGTTTAGGGTTAGGGTTAGGGGACGGGGACGGTTTAGGGTCCAGGTTAGGGTACGACAACGCTTTAGGGGGAGCGTGCGTGTGAGGGCGCGGGTTAGTGTTAGCGTACGTGTTAGGATTAGGGGGCAGGTGAGTGTCAGGCTTCGGGGTAGCGTTAGGTTTAGGGTTCGGGCTAGGGTTAGGGTTAGGGGACGGGGACGGTTTAGGGTCCAGGTGAGGGTACGACAATGCTTTAGGGAGAGCGTGCGTGTGAGGGCGCGGGTTAGTGTTAGCGTACGGGTTAGGATTAGGGGACGGGTGAGGGTCCGGCTTCGGGGAAGGGTTAGGGTTAGGGTTCGGGCTAGGGTTAGGGTTAGGGGACGGGGACAGTTTAGGGTCCAGGTGAGGGTACGACAACGCTTTAGGGGGAGCGTACGTGTGAGGGCGCGGGTTAGTGTTAGCTTACGGGTTAGGATTAGGAGACGGGTGAGGGTCAGGGTTCGGGGAAGGGTTAGGGTTACGGTTCGGTCTAGGGTTAGTGTTACGGGAAGGGGTCGGTTTAGGGTCCAGGTGAGGGTACGACAACGCTTTAGGGGGAGCGTACGTGTGAGGGCGCGGGTTAGTGTTAGCGTCCGGGTTAGGATTAGGGGACGGGTGAGGGTCAGGCTTCGGGGAAGGGGTAGTGTTAGGGTTCGGGCTAGGGTTAGGGTTAGGGGACGGGGACGGTTTAGGGTCCAGGTGAGGGTACGACAACGCTTTAGGGGGAGTGTACGTGTGAGGGCGCGGGTTAGTGTTCGCGTACGGGTTACGATTAGGGGACGGGAGAGTGTCAAGCTTCGGGGAATGGTTAGGGTTAGGGTTCGGGCTAGGGTTACTGTTAGGGGACGGGGACGGTTTAGGGTCCAGCTGAGGGTCCGACAAAGCTTTAGGGGGAGCGTACGTGTGAGGGCGCGGGTTAGTGTTAGCGTACGGGTTAGGATTAAGGGACGGGTGAGTGTCAGGCTTCGGGGAAGGCTTAGGGTTAGGGTTCGGGCTAGGGTTAGGGTTAGGGGATGGGGACGGTTTAGGGTCCAGGTGAGGGTACGACAACGCTTTAGGGGGATCGTACGTGTGAGGGCGCGGGTTAGTGTTAGCCTACGGTTTAGGATTAGGGGACGGGTGAGGGTCAGGATTCGGGGAAGGGTTAGGGTTAGGCTTCGGGCTAGGGTTAGGGTTAGGGGACGGGGACGGTTTAGGGTCCAGGTGAGGGAACGACAACGCTTTAGGGGGAGCGTACGTGTGAGGGCGCGGGTTAGTGTTAGCCTACAGGTTAGGATTAGGGGACGGCTGAGGGTCAGGCTTCGGGGAAAGGTTAGGGTTAGGGTTCGGGCTAGGGTTAGGGTTAGGGGACGGGGACGGTTTAGGGTCCAGGTGAGTGTACGACAACGCTTTAGGGGGAGCGTGCGTGTGAGGGCGAGGGTTAGTGTTAGCGTACTGGTTAGGATTAGGGGACGGGTGAGGGTCAGGCTTCGGGGAAGCGTTAGGGTTAGGGTTCGGGCTAGGGTTAGTGTTAGGGGACGGGGACGGTTTAGGGTCCAGGTGCGGGTACGACAACGCTTTAGAGGGAGCATACGTGTGAGTGCGCGTGTTAGTGTTAGCCTACGGGTTAGGATTAGGGGACGGGTGGGTGTCAGGCTCGGGGAAGGGTTAGGGTTAGGGTTCGGGCTAGGGTTAGTGTTAGGGGACGGGGACGGTTTAGGGTCCAGGTGAGGGTACGCCAACGCTTTAGGGGGAGCGTACGTGTGAGGGTGCGGGTTAGTGTTAGCTTATTGGTTACGATTAGGGAACGGGAGAGGGTCAGGCTTCGGAGAATGGTTAGGATTAGGGTTCGGGCTAGGGTTAGGGTTAGGGGACGGGGAAGGTTTAGGGTAAAGGTGAGGGTACGACAACGCTTTAGGGGGAACGTACGTGTGAGGGCATGTGTTAGTGTTAGCGTACGGGTTAGGATTAGGGGAAGGGTGAGGGTCAGGATTCAGGGAAGGGTTAGGGTTAGGGTTCGGGCTAGGGTTTGGGTTAGGGGACGGGGACGGTTTAGGGTCCAGGTGAGGGTACGACAACACTTTAGGGGGAGTGTTCGTGTGAGGGTGCGGGTTAGTGTTAGCGTACGGGTTAGGATTAGGGGACGGGTGAGGGTCAGGCTTCGGGTAATGTTTAGGGTTAGGGTTCGGGCTAGGGTTAGGGTTAGGGGACGGGGACGGTTTAGAGTCCAGCTGAGGGTACGACAACGCTTTAGGGGGAGTTTATGTGTGAGGGCGCGGGTTAGTCTTAGCGTACGGTTTAGGATTAGGGGACGGGAGAGGGTCAGGCTTCGGGGAATGGTTAGGGTTAGGGTTCGGACTAGGGTTAGGGTTAGAGGACGGGGACGGTTTAGGGTAAAGGTGAGAGTACGACAACGCTTTAGGGGGAACGTATGTATGAGGGCGTCGGTTAGTGTTAGCGTACGGGTTAGGATTAGTGGACGGGTGAGGGTCAGGCTTCGGGGAAGGGTTAGGGTTAGGGTTCGGGCTAAGGTTAGGGTTAGGGGACGGGGATGGTTTAGGGACCAGGTGAGGGTACGACAACGCTTTAGGGGGAGCGTACGTGTGAGGGCGCGGGTTAGTGTTAGCTTACGGGTTAGGATTAGGGGACGGGAGAGGGTCAGGCTTCGGCGAAGGGTTAGGGTTAGGGTTCGGGCTAGGTTTAGGGTTAGGGGACGGGGACGGTATAGGGTAAAGGTAAGGGTACGACAACGCTTTAGGGGGAACGTACGTGTGAGGGCGTGGGTTAGTGTTAGCGTACGGGTGAGGATTAGGGGACGGGTGAGGGTCAGGGTTCGGGGAAGCGTTTGGGTTAGGGTTCGGGCTTGGGTTAGTTTTAGGGGACGGGGACGGTTTAGGGTCCAGGTGAGGGTACGACAACGCTTTAGGTGGAGCGTAGGTGTGAGGGCGCGGGTTAGTGTTAGCGTACGGGTTAGGATTAGGGGACGGGTGAGGGTCAGGCTTCGTGGAAGTGTTAGGGATAGGGTTCGGGCTAGGGTTAGGGTTAGGGGACGGGGACGGTTTAGGGTCCAGGTGAGGGTACAACAACGCTTTAGGTGGAGCGTGCGTGTGAGGGCGCGGGTTAGTGTTAGCGTACGGGTTAGGATTAGGGGACGGAAGAGGGTCACACTTCGGGGAATGGTTAGGGTTATGGTTCGGGCTAGGGTTAGGGGACGGGGACGGTTTAGGGTCCAGGTGAGGGTACGACAACGCTTTAGGGGGAGCGTGCGTGTGAGGGTGAGGGTTAGTGTTAGCGTATGGGTTAGGATTAGGGGATGGGTGAGGGTCAGGCTTCGGGGAAGGTTTAGGGTTAGGGTTCGGGCTAGGGTTAGGGTTAGGGGACGGGGACGGTTTAGGGTCCAGGTGAGGTTACGACAACGCTTTAGGGGGAGCGTACGTGTGAGGGCGCGGGTTTGTGTTAGCCTACGGATTAGGATTAGGGGACGGATGAGGGTCAGGCTTCGGGGAAGTGTTAGGGTTAGGGTTCGGGCTAGGGTTAGGGTTAGGGGATGGGGATGTTTTAGGGTCCAGGTGAGGGTAGGACAACGCTTTAGGGGGAGCGTACATGTAAGGACGTGGGTTAGAGTTAGCGTACTGTTTAGGATTAGGGGACGGGTGAGGGTCAGGCTTCGGGGAAGGGTTAGGGTTAGGGTTCGGGCTAGGTTTAGGGGACGGGGACGGGGACGGTTTCGGGTCCAGGTGAGGGTACGACAACGCTTTAGGGGGAGCGTGCGTGTGAGGGCGCGTGTTAGTGTTAGCGTACGGGTTAGGATTAGGGGACGGGTGAGGGTCAGGCTTCGGGGAAGGGTTAGGGTTAGGGTTCGGGCTAGGGTTAGGGTTAGGGGACGGGGACGGTTTAGGGTCCAGGTTAGGGTACGACAACGCTTTAGGGGGAGCGTGCGTGTGACGGCACGGGTTAGTGTTAGCGTACGGGTTAGGATTAGGGGACGGGTGAGGGTCCGGCTTCGGGGAAGGGTTAGGGTTAGGGTTCGGGCTAGGGTTAGGGTTAGGGGACGGGGACGGTTTAGGGTCCAGGTGAGGGTACGACAACGCTTTAGGGGGAGCGTACGTGTGAGGGCGCGGGTTAGTGTTAGCCTACGGGTTAGGATTAGGAGACGGGTGAGAGTCAGGGTTCGGGGAAGGGTTAGGGTTAGGGTTCGGGCTAGGGTTAGTGTTACAGGAAGAGGTCGGTTTAGGGTCCAGGTGAGGGTACGACAACGCTTTAGGGGGTGCGTACGTGTGAGGGCGCGGGTTAGTGTTAGCGTCCGCGTTAGGATTAGGGGACGGGTGAGGGTCAGGCTTCTGGGAAGGTTTAGTTTTAGGGTTCGGGCTAGGGTTAGGGTTAGGGGACGGGGACGGTTTACGGTCCAGGTGAGGGTACGACAACGCTTTAGGGGGAGCGTACGTGTGAGGGCGCGGGTTAGTGTTAGCTTATGGGTTAGGATTAGGGGACGGGAGAGGGTCAGGCTTCGGCGAAGGGTTAGGGTTAGGGTTCGGGCTAGGGTTAGGGTTAGGGGACGGGGACGGTTTAGGGTAAAGGTGAGGGTACGGCAACGCTTTAGGAGGAGCGTACGTGTGAGGGCGCGGGTTAGTGTTAGCGTACGGGTTAGGATTAGGGGAAGGGTGAGGGTCAGGCTTCGGGGAAGGGTTAGGGTTAGGGTTCGGGCTAGGGTTAGGGTTAGGGGACAGGGACGGTTTAGGGTCCAGGTGAGGGTACGACAACGCTTTAGGGGGAGCGTACGTGTGAGGGCACTGGTTAGTTTTAGCTTATGTGTTAGGAGTAGGGGACTGGAGAGGGTCAGGCTTCGGCGAAGGGTTAGGGTTAGGGTTCGGGCTAGGGTTAGTGTTAGGGGACGGGGAGGGTTTAGGGTCCAGGTGAGGGTATGACAACGCTTTAGGGGGAGCGTAGGTGTGAGGGCGCGGGTTAGTGTTAACATACGGGTTAGGATTAACGGACGGGTGAGGGTCAGGCTACGGGGAAGGGTTAGGGTTAGGGTTCAGGCTAGGGTTAGGGTTAGGGTACGGGGACGGTTTGGGGTCAATGTGAGGGTACGACAACGCTTCAGGGGGAGCGTACGTGTGAGGGCGCGGGTTAGTGTTAGAGTACGGGTTAGGATTAGGGGACGGGTGAGGGTCAGGCTTCGGGGAAGGGTTAGGGTTAGGGTTCGGGCTAGGGTTAGGGTTAGGGGACGGGGACGGTTTAGGGTCCAGGTGAGGGTACGACAACGCTTTAGGGGGAGCGTACGTGTGAGGGCGCGGGTTAGTGTTAGCGTACGTGTTAGGATTAGGGGACGGGTGAGGGTCAGGCTTCGTGGAAGTGTTAGGGATAGGGTTCGGGCTAGGGTTAGGGTTAGGGGACGGAAACGGTTTAGGGTCCAGGTGAGGGTACAACAACGCTTTAGGTGGAGCGTGCGTGTGAGGGCGCGGGTTAGTGTTAGCGTACAGGTTAGGATTAGGGGACGGAAGAGGGTCACACTTCGGGGAATGGTTAGAGTTATGGTTCGGGCTAGGGTTAGGGTTAGGAGACGGGGACGGTTTAGGGTCCAGGTGAGGGTACGACAACGCTTTAGGGGGAGCGTGCGTGTGAGGGTGAGGGTTAGTGTTAGCGTATGGGTTAGGATTAGGGGACGGGTGAGGATCAGGCTTCGGGGAAGGTTTAGGGTTAGGGTTTGGGCTAGGGTTAGGGTTAGGGGACGGGGACGGTTTAGGGTAAACATGAGTGTACGACAACGCTTTAGGGGCAACGTACGTGTGAGGCCGTGGGTTAGTGTTAGCGTACGGGTTAGGATTAGGGGATGGGTGAGGGTCAGGCTTCTGGGAAGGGTTAGGGTTAGGGTTCGGGCTAGGGTTAGGGTTAGGCGACGGGGACGGTTTAGGGTCCAGGTGAGGGTACGACAAGGCTTTAGGGGGAGCGTACGTGTGAGGGCGCGGGTTAGTGTTAGCTTATTGGTTAGGATTAGGGAACGGGAGAGGGTCAGGCTTCGGAGAATGGTTAGGATTAGTGTTCGGGCTAGGGTTAAGGTTAGGGGACAGGGACGGTTTAGGGAAAAGGTGAGGGTATGACAACGCTTTAGAGGGAACGTACGTGTGAGGGCATGTGTTAGTGTTAGCGTACGGGTTAGGATTAGGGGACGGGTGAGGGTCAGGCTTCGGGGAAGGGTTAGGGTTAGGGTTCGGGCTAGGGTTAGGGTTAGGGGACGGGGACGGTTTAGGGTCCAGGTGAGGGTACGACAACGCTTTAGGGGGAGCGTACGTGTGAGGGCGCGGGTTAGTGTTAGCCTACGGGTTAGGATTAGGAGACGGGTGAGGGTCAGGGTTCGGGGAAGGGTTAGGGTTAGGGTTCGGGCTAGGGTTAGTGTTACGGGAAGAGGTCGGTTTAGGGTCCAGGTGAGGGTACGACAACGCTTTAGGGGGAGTGTACGTGTGAGGGCGCGGGTTAGTGTTAGGGTCCGCGTTAGGATTAGGGGACGGGTGAGGGTCAGGCTTCGGAGAAGGGTTAGGGTTAGGGTTCGGGCTAGGGTTAGGGTTAGGGTTAGGGGATGGGAACGGTTTAGGGTCCAGGTGAGGGTACGACAACGCTTTAGGGGGAGCGTTCGTGTGAGGGCGCGGGTTAGTGTTAGCGTACGGGTTAGGATTAAGGGACGGGTGAGGGTCAGGCTTCGGGGAAGGGTTAGGGTTAGGGTTCGTGCTAGGGTTAGGGTTAGGGGACGGGGACGGTTTAGGGTCCAGGTGAGGGTACGACAACGCTTTAGGGGGAGCGTACGTGTGAGGGCGCGGGTTAGTGTTAGCCTACGGGTTAGGATTAGGGGACGGGTGAGGGTCAGGCTTCGGGGAAGAGGTAGTGTTAGGGTTCGGGCTAGGGTTAGGGTTAGGGGACGGGGACGGCTTAGGGTCCAGGTGAGGGTACGACAACGCTTTAGGGGGAGTGTACGTGTGAGGGCGTGGGTTAGTGTTAGCGTACAGGTTACGATTAGGGGACGGGCGAGTGTCAAGCTTCGGGGAATGGTTAGGGTTAGGGTTCGGGCTAGGGTTAGTGTTAGGGGACGGGGACGGTTTCGGGTCTAGGTGAGGGTCCGACAAAGCTTTAGGGGGAGCGTACGTGTGAGGGCGCGGGTTAGTGTTAGCGTACGGGTTAGGATTAGGGGACGGGTGAGGGTCAGGCTTCGGGGAAGGGTTAGGGTTAGGGTTCGGGCTAAGGTTAGGGTTAGGGGACGGGGATGGTTTAGGGACCAGGTGAGGGTACGACAACGCTTTAGGGGGAGCGTACGTGTGAGGGCGCGGGTTAGTGTTAGCTTACGGGTTAGGATTAGGGGACGGGAGAGGGTCAGGCTTCGGCGAAGGGTTAGGGTTAGGGTTCGGGCTAGGTTTAGGGTTAGGGGACGGGGACGGTATAGGGTAAAGGTAAGGGTACGACAACGCTTTAGGGGGAACGTACGTGTGAGGGCGTGGGTTAGTGTTAGCGTACGGGTGAGGATTAGGGGACGGGTGAGGGTCAGGGTTCGGGGAAGCGTTTGGGTTAGGGTTCGGGCTTGGGTTAGTTTTAGGGGACGGGGACGGTTTAGGGTCCAGGTGAGGGTACGACAACGCTTTAGGGGGAGCGTAGGTGTGAGGGCGCGGGTTAGTGTTAGCGTACGGGTTAGGATTAGGGGACAGGTGAGGGTCAGGCTTCGTGGAAGTGTTAGGGATAGGGTTCGGGCTAGGGTTAGGGTTAGGGGACGGGGACGGTTTAGGGTCCAGGTGAGGGTACAACAACGCTTTAGGTGGAGCGTGCGTGTGAGGGCGCGGGTTAGTGTTAGCGTACGGGTTAGGATTAGGGGACGGAAGAGGGTCACACTTCGGGGAATGGTTAGGGTTATGGTTCGGGCTAGGGTTAGGGGACGGGGACGGTTTAGGGTCCAGGTGAGGGTACGACAACGCTTTAGGGGGAGCGTGCGTGTGAGGGTGAGGGTTAGTGTTAGCGTATGGGTTAGGATTAGGGGATGGGTGAGGGTCAGGCTTCGGGGAAGGTTTAGGGTTAGGGTTCGGGCTAGGGTTAGGGTTAGGGGACGGGGACGGTTTAGGGTCCAGGTGAGGTTACGACAACGCTTTAGGGGGAGCGTACGTGTGAGGGCGCGGGTTTGTGTTAGCCTACGGATTAGGATTAGGGGACGGATGAGGGTCAGGCTTCGGGGAAGTGTTAGGGTTAGGGTTCGGGCTAGGGTTAGGGTTAGGGGATGGGGATGTTTTAGGGTCCAGGTGAGGGTAGGACAACGCTTTAGGGGGAGCGTACATGTAAGGACGTGGGTTAGAGTTAGCGTACTGTTTAGGATTAGGGGACGGGTGAGGGTCAGGCTTCGGGGAAGGGTTAGGGTTAGGGTTCGGGCTAGGTTTAGGGGACGGGGACGGGGACGGTTTCGGGTCCAGGTGAGGGTACGACAACGCTTTAGGGGGAGCGTGCGTGTGAGGGCGCGTGTTAGTGTTAGCATACGGGTTAGGATTAGGGGACGGGTGAGGGTCAGGCTTCGGGGAAGGGTTAGGGTTAGGGTTCGGGCTAGGGTTAGGGTTAGGGGACGGGGACGGTTTAGGGTCCAGGTGAGGGTACGACAACGCTTTAGGGGGAGCGTGCGTGTGACGGCACGGGTTAGTGTTAGCGTACGGGTTAGGATTAGGGGACGGGTGAGGGTCCGGCTTCGGGGAAGGGTTAGGGTTAGGGTTCGGGCTAGGGTTAGGGTTAGGGGACGGGGACGGTTTAGGGTCCAGGTGAGGGTACGACAACGCTTTAGGGGGAGCGTACGTGTGAGGGCGCGGGTTAGTGTTAGCCTACGGGTTAGGATTAGGAGACGGGTGAGAGTCAGGGTTCGGGGAAGGGTTAGGGTTAGGGTTCGGGCTAGGGTTAGTGTTACGGGAAGAGGTCGGTTTAGGGTCCAGGTGAGGGTACGACAACGCTTTAGGGGGTGCGTACGTGTGAGGGCGCGGGTTAGTGTTAGCGTCCGCGTTAGGATTAGGGGACGGGTGAGGGTCAGGCTTCTGGGAAGGTTTAGTTTTAGGGTTCGGGCTAGGGTTAGGGTTAGGGGACGGGGACGGTTTACGGTCCAGGTGAGGGTACGACAACGCTTTAGGGGGAGCGTACGTGTGAGGGCGCGGGTTAGTGTTAGCTTATGGGTTAGGATTAGGGGACGGGAGAGGGTCAGGCTTCGGCGAAGGGTTAGGGTTAGGGTTCGGGCTAGGGTTAGGGTTAGGGGACGGGGACGGTTTAGGGTAAAGGTGAGGGTACGGCAACGCTTTAGGAGGAGCGTACGTGTGAGGGCGCGGGTTAGTGTTAGCGTACGGGTTAGGATTAGGGGAAGGGTGAGGGTCAGGCTTCGGGGAAGTGTTAGGGTTAGGGTTCGGGCTAGGGTTAGGGTTAGGGGACAGGGACGGTTTAGGGTCCAGGTGAGGGTACGACAACGCTTTAGGGGGAGCGTACGTGTGAGGGCACTGGTTAGTTTTAGCTTATGTGTTAGGAGTAGGGGACTGGAGAGGGTCAGGCTTCGGCGAAGGGTTAGGGTTAGGGTTCGGGCTAGGGTTAGTGTTAGGGGACGGGGAGGGTTTAGGGTCCAGGTGAGGGTATGACAACGCTTTAGGGGGAGCGTAGGTGTGAGGGCGCGGGTTAGTGTTAACGTACGGGTTAGGATTAACGGACGGGTGAGGGTCAGGCTACGGGGAAGGGTTAGGGTTAGGGTTCAGGCTAGGGTTAGGGTTAGGGTACGGGGACGGTTTGGGGTCAATGTGAGGGTACGACAACGCTTCAGGGGGAGCGTACGTGTGAGGGCGCGGGTTAGTGTTAGCGTACGGGTTAGGATTAGGGGACGGGTGAGGGTCAGGCTTCGGGGAAGGGTTAGGGTTAGGGTTCGGGCTAGGGTTAGGGTTAGGGGACGGGGACGGTTTAGGGTCCAGGTGAGGGTACGACAACGCTTTAGGGGGAGCGTACGTGTGAGGGCGCGGGTTAGTGTTAGCGTACGTGTTAGGATTAGGGGACGGGTGAGGGTCAGGCTTCGTGGAAGTGTTAGGGATAGGGTTCGGGCTAGGGTTAGGGTTAGGGGACGGAAACGGTTTAGGGTCCAGGTGAGGGTACAACAACGCTTTAGGTGGAGCGTGCGTGTGAGGGCGCGGGTTAGTGTTAGCGTACAGGTTAGGATTAGGGGACGGAAGAGGGTCACACTTCGGGGAATGGTTAGAGTTATGGTTCGGGCTAGGGTTAGGGTTAGGAGACGGGGACGGTTTAGGGTCCAGGTGAGGGTACGACAACGCTTTAGGGGGAGCGTGCGTGTGAGGGTGAGGGTTAGTGTTAGCGTATGGGTTAGGATTAGGGGACGGGTGAGGGTCAGGCTTCGGGGAAGGTTTAGGGTTAGGGTTTGGGCTAGGGTTAGGGTTAGGGGACGGGGACGGTTTAGGGTAAACATGAGTGTACGACAACGCTTTAGGGGCAACGTACGTGTGAGGCCGTGGGTTAGTGTTAGCGTACGGGTTAGGATTAGGGGATGGGTGAGGGTCAGGCTTCTGGGAAGGGTTAGGGTTAGGGTTCGGGCTAGGGTTAGGGTTAGGCGACGGGGACGGTTTAGGGTCCAGGTGAGGGTACGACAAGGCTTTAGGGGGAGCGTACGTGTGAGGGCGCGGGTTAGTGTTAGCTTATTGGTTAGGATTAGGGAACGGGAGAGGGTCAGGCTTCGGAGAATGGTTAGGATTAGTGTTCGGGCTAGGGTTAGGGTTAGGGGACAGGGACGGTTTAGGGAAAAGGTGAGGGTATGACAACGCTTTAGAGGGAACGTACGTGTGAGGGCATGTGTTAGTGTTAGCGTACGGGTTAGGATTAGGGGACGGGTGAGGGTCAGGCTTCGGGGAAGGGTTAGGGTTAGGGTTCGGGCTAGGGTTAGGGTTAGGGGACGGGGACGGTTTAGGGTCCAGGTGAGGGTACGACAACGCTTTAGGGGGAGCGTACGTGTGAGGGCGCGGGTTAGTGTTAGCCTACGGGTTAGGATTAGGAGACGGGTGAGGGTCAGGGTTCGGGGAAGGGTTAGGGTTAGGGTTCGGGCTAGGGTTAGTGTTACGGGAAGAGGTCGGTTTAGGGTCCAGGTGAGGGTACGACAACGCTTTAGGGGGAGTGTACGTGTGAGGGCGCGGGTTAGTGTTAGGGTCCGCGTTAGGATTAGGGGACGGGTGAGGGTCAGGCTTCGGAGAAGGGTTAGGGTTAGGGTTCGGGCTAGGGTTAGGGTTAGGGTTAGGGGATGGGAACGGTTTAGGGTCCAGGTGAGGGTACGACAACGCTTTAGGGGGAGCGTACGTGTGAGGGCGCGGGTTAGTGTTAGCCTACGGGTTAGGATTAGGGGACGGGTGAGGGTCAGGCTTCGGGGAAGAGGTAGTGTTAGGGTTCGGGCTAGGGTTAGGGTTAGGGGACGGGGACGGCTTAGGGTCCAGGTGAGGGTACGACAACGCTTTAGGGGGAGTGTACGTGTGAGGGCGTGGGTTAGTGTTAGCGTACAGGTTACGATTAGGGGACGGGCGAGTGTCAAGCTTCGGGGAATGGTTAGGGTTAGGGTTCGGGCTAGGGTTAGTGTTAGGGGACGGGGACGGTTTAGGGTCTAGGTGAGGGTCCGACAAAGCTTTAGGGGGAGCGTACGTGTGAGGGCGCGGGTTAGTGTTAGCGTACGGGTTAGGATTAGGGGACGGGTGAGGGTCACGCTCTGGGGAAGGGTTCGGGTTAGGGTTTGGGCTAGGGTTATTGTTAGGGAACGGGGACTGTTTAGGGTCCAGGTGAGGGTACGACAACGCTTTAGGGGGAGCGTGCGTGTGAGGGCGCGGGTTAGCGTTAGCGTACGGCTTAGGATTAGGGGACGGGTGAGGGTCAGGCTTCGGGGAAGGGTTAGGGTTAGGGTTCGGGCTAGGGTTAGGGTTAGGGTTAGGGGACGGTTTAGGGTCCAGGTGAGGGTACGACAACGCTTTTCGGGGAGCGTACGTGTGAGGGCGAGGGTCAGTGTTAGCGTACAGGTTAGGATTAGGGGACGTGTGAGTGTCAGGCTTCGGGTAAAGGTTAGGGTTAGTGTTCGGGCTAGGGTTAGGGTTAGGGTACGGGGACAGTTTAGGGTCCAGGTGAGGGTACGACAACGCTTTAGGGGGAGCGTGCGTGTGAGGGCGCGGGTTAGCGTTAGCGTACGGCTTAGGATTAGGGGACGGGTGAGGGTCAGGCTTCGGGGAAGTGTTAGGGTTAGGGTTCAGGCTAGGGTTAGGGTTAGGGGACGGGGACGGTTTAGGGTCAATGTGAGGGTACGACAACGCTTTAGGGGGAGCGTATGTGTGAGGGCGCGGGTTAGTGTTAGCCTACGGGTTAGGATTAGGGGACGGGTGAGGGTCAGGCTTCGGGGAAGGGTTAGGGTTAGGGTTTGGGCTAGGGTTAGGGTTAGGGGACGGGGACGGTTTAGGGTCCAGGTGAGGGTACGACAACGCTTTAGGGGGAGCGTACGTGTGAGGGCGCGGGTTAGTGTTAGCGTACGGGTTAGGATTAGGGGACGGGTGAGGGTCAGGCTTCGTGGAAGTGTTAGGGATAGGGTTCGGGCTAGGGTTAGGGTTAGGGGACGGGGACGGTTTAGGGTCCAGGTGAGGGTACAACAACGCTTTAGGTGGAGCGTGCGTGTGAGGGCGCGGGTTAGTGTTAGCGTATGGGTTAGGATTAGGGGACGGAAGAGGGTCACACTTCGGGGAATGGTTAGGGTTAGGGTTCAGGCTAGGGTTATGGTTAGGGGACGGGGACGGTTTAAGGTCCAGGTGAGGGTACAACAACGCTTTAGGGGGAGCATGCGTGTGAGGGTGCGGGTTAGTGTTAGCGTATGGGTTAGGATTAGGGGACGGGTGAGGGTCAGGCTTCGGGGAAGTTTTAGGGTTAGGGTTCGGGCTAGGGTTAGGGTTAGGGGACGGGGACGGTTTAGGGTAAAAATGAGTGTACGACAACGCTTTTGGGGCAATGTACGTGTGAGGCCGTGGGTTAGTGTTAGCGTACGGGTTAGGATTAGGGGATGGGTGAGGGGCAGGCTTCGGGGAAGGGTTAGGGTTAGGGTTCGGGCTAGGGTTAGGTTTAGGGGACGGGGACGGTTTAGGGTCCAGGTGAGGGTACGACAACGCTTTAGGGGGAGCGTTCGTGTGAGGGCGTGGGTTAGTCTTAGCTTATTGGTTAGGATTAGGGAACGGGAGAGGGTCAGGCTTCGGAGAATGGTTAGGAGTAGTGTTCGGGCTAGGGTTTGGGTTAGGGGACAGGGACGGTTTAGGGTAAAGGTGAGGGTACGACAACGCTTTAGAGGGAACGTACGTGTGAGGGCATGTGTTAGTGTTAGCGTACGGGTTAGGATTAGGGGACGGGTGAGGGTCAGGCTTCGGGGAAGGGTTAGGGTTAGGGTTCGGGCTAGGGTTAGGGTTAGGGGACGGGGACGGTTTAGGGTCCAGTTGAGGGTACGACAACGCTTTAGGGGGAGCGTACGTGTGAGGGCGCGGGTTAGTGTTAGCGTACGGGTTAGGATTAGGGGATGGGTGAGGGTCAGGCTTCGCGGAAGGCTTAGGGTTAGGTTTCGGGCTAGAGTTAGGGTTAGGGGACGGGGACAGTTTAGGGTCCAGTTGAGGGTAGGACAACGCTTTAGGGGGAGCGTGCGTGTGAGGGCGCGGGTTAGTGTTAGCGTACGGTTTAGGATTAGAAGACGGGTGAGGGTCAGGCTTCTGGGAAGGTTTAGGGTTAGGGTTCGGGCTAGGGTTAGTGTTAGGGGACGGGGAGGGTTTAGGGTCCAGGTGAGGGTATGACAACGCTTTAGGGGGAGCGTAGGTGTGAGGGCGCGGGTTAGTGTTAACGTACGGGTTAGGATTAACGGACAGGTGAGGGTCAGGCTACGGGGAAGGGTTAGGGTTAGGGTTCAGGCTAGGGTTAGGGTTAGGGTACGGGGACGGTTTGGGGTCAATGTGAGGGTACGACAACGCTTCAGGGGGAGCGTACGTGTGAGGGCGCGGGTTAGTGTTAGCGTACGGGTTAGGATTAGGGGACGGGTGAGGGTCAGGCTTCGGGGAAGGGTTAGGGTTAGGGTTCGGGCTAGGGTTAGGGTTAGGGGACGGGGACGGTTTAGGGTCCAGGTGAGGGTACGACAACGCTTTAGGGGGAGCGTACGTGTGAGGGCGCGGGTTAGTGTTAGCGTACGGGTTAGGATTAGGGGACGGGTGAGGGTCAGGCTTCGTGGAAGTGTTAGGGATAGGGTTCGGGCTAGGGTTAGGGTTAGGGGACGGAAACGGTTTAGGGTCCAGGTGAGGGTACAACAACGCTTTAGGTGGAGCGTGCGTGTGAGGGCGCGGGTTAGTGTTAGCGTACAGGTTAGGATTAGGGGACGGAAGAGGGTCACACTTCGGGGAATGGTTAGAGTTATGGTTCGGGCTAGGGTTAGGGTTAGGAGACGGGGACGGTTTAGGGTCCAGGTGAGGGTACGACAACGCTTTAGGGGGAGCGTGCGTGTGAGGGTGAGGGTTAGTGTTAGCGTATGGGTTAGGATTAGGGGATGGGTGACGGTCAGGCTTCGGGGAAGGTTTAGGGTTAGGGTTTGGGCTAGGGTTAGGGTTAGGGGACGGGGACGGTTTAGGGTAAACATGAGTGTACGACAACGCTTTAGGGGCAACGTACGTGTGAGGCCGTGGGTTAGTGTTAGCGTACGGGTTAGGATTAGGGGATGGGTGAGGGTCAGGCTTCTGGGAAGTGTTAGGGTTAGGGTTCGGGCTAGGGTTAGGGTTAGGCGACGGGGACGGTTTAGGGTCCAGGTGAGGGTACGACAAGGCTTTAGGGGGAGCGTACGTGTGAGGGCGCGGGTTAGTGTTAGCTTATTGGTTAGGATTAGGGAACGGGAGAGGGTCAGGCTTCGGAGAATGGTTAGGATTAGTGTTCGGGCTAGGGTTAGGGTTAGGGGACAGGGACGGTTTAGGGAAAAGGTGAGGGTATGACAACGCTTTAGAGGGAACGTACGTGTGAGGGCATGTGTTAGTGTTAGCGTACGGGTTAGGATTAGGGGACGGGTGAGGGTCAGGCTTCGGGGAAGGGTTAGGGTTAGGGTTCGGGCTAGGGTTAGGGTTAGGGGACAGGGACGGTTTAGGGTCCAGGTGAGGGTACGACAACGCTTTAGGGGGAGCGTACGTGTGAGGGTGCGGGTTAGTGTTAGTGTACGGGTTAGGATTAGGGGATGGGTGAGGGTCAGGCTTTGCGGAAGGTTTAGGGTTAGGTTTCGGGGTAGAGTTAGGGTTAGGGGATGGGGACGGTTTAGGGTCCAGTTGAGGGTACGACAACGCTTTAGGGGGAGCGTGCGTGTGAGGGCGCGGGTTAGTGTTAGCGTACGGGTTAGGATTAGGGGACGGGTGAGGGTCAGGCTTCTGGGAAGGTTTAGGGTTAGGGTTCGGGCTAGGGTTAGGGTTAGGGGACGGTGACGGTTTAGGGTCCAGGTGAGGGTACTACAACGCTTTAGGGGGCGCGTACGTGTTAGGGCGTGGGTTAGTGTTAGCGTACGGGTTACGATTAGGGGACGGGTGAGGGTCAGGCTTCCGGGAAGGGTTAGGGTTAGGGTTCGGGCTAGGGTTAGGGTTAGGGGACGGGGACGGTTTAGGGTAAATGTGAGGGTACGACAACACTTTAGGGGGAACGTACGTGTGAGGGCGCGGGTTAGTGTTAGCGTACGGGTTAGGATTACAGAACGGGTGACGGTCAGGCTTCGGGGAAGGGTTAGGGTTAGGGTTCGGGCTACGGTTAGGGTTATGGGACGGGGACGGTTTCGGGTCCAGGTGAGGGTACGACAACGCTTTAGGGGGAGCGTAGGTGTGAGGGCGCGGGTTAGTGTTAGCGTACGGGTTAGGATTAGGGGACGTGTAAGGGTTAGGATTCAGGGAAGGGTTAGAGTTAGGTTTCGGGCTAGAGTTAGGGTTAGGGGACGGGGACGGTTTAGGGTCCAGGTGAGGGTACGACAACGCTTTACGGGGAGCGTGCGTGTGAGGGCGTGGGTTAGTGTTAGCGTACGGGTTAGGATTAGGGAACGGGAGAGGGTCAGGCTTCGGAGAATGGTTAGGAGTAGTGTTCGGGCTAGGGTTTGGGTTAGGGGACAGGGACGGTTTAGGGTAAAGGTGAGGGTACGACAACGCTTTAGAGGGAACGTACGTGTGAGGGCATGTGTTAGTGTTAGCGTACGGGTTAGGATTAGGGGACGGGTGAGGGTCAGGCTTCGGGGAAGGGTTAGGGTTAGGGTTCGGGCTAGGTTTAGGGTTAGGGGACGGGGACGGTTTAGGGTCCAGTTGAGGGTACGACAACGCTTTAGGGGGAGCGTACGTGTGAGGGCGCGGGTTAGTGTTAGCGTACGGGTTAGGATTAGGGGATGGGTGAGGGTCAGGCTTCGCGGAAGGGTTAGGGTTAGGTTTCGGGCTAGAGTTAGGGTTAGGGGACGGGGACAGTTTAGGGTCCAGTTGAGGGTAGGACAACGCTTTAGGGGGAGAGTGCGTGTGAGGGCGCGGGTTAGTGTTAGCGTACGGTTTAGGATTAGAAGACGGGTGAGGGTCAGGCTTCTCGGAAGGTTTAGGGTTAGGGTTCGGGCTAGGGTTAGTGTTAGGGGACGGGGAGGGTTTAGGGTCCAGGTGAGGGTATGACAACGCTTTAGGCGGAGCGTAGGTGTGAGGGCGCGGGTTACTGTTAACGTACGCGTTAGGATTAAGGGACAGGTGAGGGTCAGGCTACGGGGAAGGGTTAGGGTTAGGGTTCAGGCTAGGGTTAGGGTTAGGGTACGGGGACGGTTTGGGGTCAATGTGAGGGTACGACAACGCTTTAGGGGGAGCGTACGTGTGAGGGCGCGGGTTAGTGTTAGCGTACGGGTTAGGATTAGGGGACGGGTGAGGGTCAGGCTTCGGGGAAGGGTTAGGGTTAGGGTTCGGGCTAGGGTTAGGGTTAGGGGACGGGGACGGTTTAGGGTCCAGGTGAGGGTACGACAACGCTTTAGGGGGAGCGTACGTGTGAGGGCGCGGGTTAGTGTTAGCGTACGGGTTAGGATTAGGGGACGGGTGAGGGTCAGGCTTCGTGGAAGTGTTAGGGATAGGGTTCGGGCTAGGGTTAGGGTTAGGGTACGGAAACGGTTTAGGGTCCAGGTGAGGGTACAACAACGCTTTAGGTGGAGCGTGCGTGTGAGGGCGCGGGTTAGTGTTAGCGTACAGGTTAGGATTAGGGGACGGAAGAGGGTCACACTTCGGGGAATGGTTAGGGTTATGGTTCGGGCTAGGGTTAGGGTTAGGGGACGGGGACGGTTTAGGGTCCAGGTGAGGGTACGACAACGCTTTAGGGGGTGCGTGCGTGTGAGGGTGAGGGTTAGTGTTAGCGTATGGGTTAGGATTAGGGGACGGGTGAGGGTCAGGCTTCGGGGAAGGTTTAGGGTTAGGGTTTGGGCTAGGGTTAGGGTTAGGGGACGGGGACGGTTTAGGGTAAACATGAGTGTACGACAACGCTTTAGGGGCAACGTACGTGTGAGGCCGTGGGTTAGTGTTAGCGTACGGGTTAGGATTAGGGGATGGGTGAGGGTCAGGCTTCTGGGAAGGGTTAGGGTTAGGGTTCGGGCTAGGGTTAGGGTTAGGCGACGGGGACGGTTTAGGGTCCAGGTGAGGGTACGACAAGGCTTTAGGGGGAGCGTACGTGTGAGGGCGCAGGTTAGTGTTAGCTTATTGGTTAGGATTAGGGAACGGGAGAGGGTCAGGCTTCGGAGAATGGTTAGGATTAGTGTTCGGGCTAGGGTTAGGGTTAGGGGACAGGGACGGTTTAGGGAAAAGGTGAGGGTATGACAACACTTTAGAGGGAACGTACGTGTGAGGGCATGTGTTAGTGTTAGCGTACGGGTTAGGATTAGGGGACGGGTGAGGGTCAGGCTTCGGGGAACGGTTAGGGTTAGGGTTCGGGCTAGGGTTAGGGTTAGGGGACAGGGACGGTTTAGGGTCCAGGTGAGGGTACGACAACGCTTTAGGGGGAGCGTACGTGTGAGGGCGCGGGTTAGTGTTAGTGTACGGGTTAGGATTAGGGGATGGGTGAGGGTCAGGCTTCGCGGAAGGTTTAGGGTTAGGTTTCGGGCTAGAGTTAGGGTTAGGAAATGGGGACGGTTTAGGGTCCAGTTGAGGGTACGACAACGCTTTAGGGGGAGCGTGCGTGTGAGGGCGCGGGTTAGTGTTAGCGTACGGGTTAGGATTAGGGGACGGGTGAGGGTCAGGCTTCTGGGAAGGTTTAGGGTTAGGGTTCGGGCTAGGGTTAGGGTTAGGGGACGGTGACGGTTTAGGGTCCAGGTGAGGGTACGACAACGCTTTAGGGGGCGCGTACGTGTTAGGGCGTGGGTTAGTGTTAGCGTACGGGTTACGATTAGGGGACGGGTGAGGGTCAGGCTTCCGGGAAGGGTTAGGGTTAGGGTTCGGGCTAGGGTTAGGGTTAGGGGACGGGGACGGTTTAGGGTAAATGTGAGGGTACGACAACACTTTAGGGGGAACGTACGTGTGAGGGCGCGGGTTAGTGTTAGCGTACGGGTTAGGATTACAGAACGGGTGACGGTCAGGCTTCGGGGAAGGGTTAGGGTTAGGGTTCGGGCTACGGTTAGGGTTATGGGACGGGGACGGTTTCGGGTCCAGGTGAGGGTACGACAACGCTTTAGGGGGAGCGTAGGTGTGAGGGCGCGGGTTAGTGTTAGCGTACGGGTTAGGATTAGGGGACGTGTGAGGGTTAGGATTCAGGGAAGGGTTAGAGTTAGGTTTCGGGCTAGAGTTAGGGTTAGGGGACGGGGACGGTTTAGGGTCCAGGTGAGGGTACGACAACGCTTTAAGGGGAGCGTGCGTGTGAGGGCGTGGGTTAGTGTTAGCGTACGGGTTAGGATTAGGGAACGGGTGAGGGTCAGGCTTCTGGGAAGGTTTAGTTTTAGGGTTCGGGCTAGGGTTAGGGTTAGCGGACGGGGCGGTTTAGGGTCCAGGTGAGGGTACGACAACGCTTTTCGGGGAGCGTACGTGTGAGGGCGAGGGTCAGTGTTAGCGTACAGGTTAGGATTAGGGGACGTGTGAGTGTCAGGCTTCGGGGAAAGCTTACGGTTAGTGTTCGGGCTAGGGTTAGGGTTAGGGGACGGGGACAGTTTAGGGTCCAGGTGAGGGTACGACAACGCTTTAGGGGGAGCGTACGTGTGAGGGCGCGGGTTAGTGTTAGCGTACGGGTTAGGATTAGGGGACGGGTGTGGGTCAGGCTTCGTGGAAGTGTTAGGGATAGGGTTCGGGCTAGGGTTAGGGTTAGGGGACGGGGACGGTTTAGGGTCCAGGTGAGGGTACAACAACGCTTTAGGTGGAGCGTGCGTGTGAGGGCGCGGGTTAGTGTTAGCGTACGGGTTAGGATTAGGGGACGGAAGAGGGTCACACTTCGGGGAATGGTTAGGGTTAGGGTTCAGGCTAGGGTTAGGGTTAGGGGACGGGGACGGTTTAGGGTCCAGGTGAGGGTACAACAACGCTTTAGGGGGAGCGTGCGTGTGAGGGTGCGGGTTAGTGTTAGCGTATGGGTTAGGATTAGGGGACGGGTGAGGGTCAGGCTTCGGGGAAGTTTTAGGGTTAGGGTTCGGGCTAGGGTTAGGGTTAGGGGACGGGGACGGTTTAGGGTAAACATGAGTGTACGACAACGCTTTAGGGGCAACGTACGTGTGAGGCCGTGGGTTAGTGTTAGCGTACGGGTTAGGATTAGGGGATGGGTGAGGGGCAGGCTTCGGGGAAGGGTTAGGGTTAGGGTTCGGGCTAGGGTTAGGTTTAGGGGACGGGGACGGTTTAGGGTCCAGGTGAGGGTACGACAACGCTTTAGGGGGAGCGTACGTGTGAGGGCGTGGGTTAGTCTTAGCTTATTGGTTAGGATTAGGGAACGGGAGAGGGTCAGGCTTCGGAGAATGGTTAGGAGTAGTGTTCGGGCTAGGGTTTGGGTTAGGGGACAGGGACGGTTTAGGGTAAAGGTGAGGGTACGACAACGCTTTAGAGGGAACGTACGTGTGAGGGCATGTGTTAGTGTTAGCGTACGGGTTAGGATTAGGGGACGGGTGAGGGTCAGGCTTCGGGGAAGGGTTAGGGTTAGGGTTCGGGCTAGGGTTAGGGTTAGGGGACGGGGACGGTTTAGGGTCCAGTTGAGGGTACGACAACGCTTTAGGGGGAGCGTACGTGTGAGGGCGCGGGTTAGTGTTAGCGTACAGGTTACGATTAGGGGATGGGTGAGGGTCAGGCTTCGCGGAAGGGTTAGGGTTAGGGTTCGGGCTAGGGTTAGGGTTAGGCGACGGGGACGGTTTAGGGTCCAG
Source organism: Orcinus orca (assembly GCF_937001465.1). Taxonomy (NCBI): domain Eukaryota; kingdom Metazoa; phylum Chordata; class Mammalia; order Artiodactyla; family Delphinidae; genus Orcinus; species Orcinus orca. The sequence goes on from NC_064573.1 coordinate 53,059,773, forward strand.
GTGAGGGTAGGACAACGCTTTAGGGGGAGCGTACGTGTGAGGGCATGTGTTAGTGTTAGCGTACGGGTTAGGATTAGGGGACGGGTGAGGGTCAGGCTTCGGGGAACGGTTAGGGTTAGGGTTCAGGCTACGGTTAGGGTTAGGGGACGGGGACGGTTTAGGGTCCAGGTGAGGGTACGACAACGCTTTAGGGGGAGCGTAGGTGTGAGGGCGCGGGTTAGTGTTAGCGTACGGGTTAGGATTAGGGGACGTGTGAGGGTTAGGATTCAGGGAAGGGTTAGGGTTAGGGTTCAGGCTAGGGTTAGGGTTAGGGGACGGGGACGGTTTAGGGTCCAGGTGAGGGTACGACAACGCTTTACGGGGAGCGTGCGTGTGAGGGCGTGGGTTAGTGTTAGCGTACGGGTTAGGATTAGGGGACGGGTGAGGGTCAGGCTTCTGGGAAGGTTTAGTGTTAGGGTTCGGGCTAGGGTTAGGGTTAGGGGACGGGGCGGTTTAGGGTCCAGGTGAGGGTACGACAACGCTTTTCGGGGAGCGTACGTGTGAGGGCGAGGGTCAGTGTTAGCGTACACGTTAGGATTAGGGGACGTGTGAGTGTCAGGCTTCGGGGAAAGCTTACGGTTAGTGTTCGGGCTAGGGTTAGGGTTAGGGGACGGAAACGGTTTAGGGTCCAGGTGAGGGTACGACAACGCTTTAGGGGGAGCGTGCGTGTGAGGGCGCGGGTTAGCGTTAGCGTACAGGTTAGGATTAGGGGATGGGTGAGGGTCACACTTCGGGGAAGGGTTAGGGTTAGGGTTCGTGCTAGGGTTAGGGTTAGGGGACGGGGACGGTTTAGGATCCAGTTGAGGTTACGACAACGCTTTAGGGGGAGCGTACGTGTGAGGGCGCGGGTTAGTGTTAGCCTACAGATTAGGATTAGGGGACGGGTGAGGGTCAGGCTTCGGGGAAGAGTTAGGGTTAGGGTTCGGGCTAGGGTTAGGGTTAGGGGATGGGGATGTTTTAGGGTCCAGGTGAGGGTACGACAACGCTTTAGGGGGAGCGTACATGTGAGGACGCGGGTTAGAGTTAGCGTACTGTTTAGGATTAGGGGACGGGTGAGGGTCAGGCTTCGGGGAAGGGTTAGGGTTCGGGCTAGGTTTAGGGGACGGGGACGGGGACGGTTTCGTGTCCAGGTGAGGGTACGACAACGCTTTAGGGAGAGCGTGCGTGTGAGGGCGCTTGTTAGTGTTAGCGTACGGGTTAGGATTAGGGGACGGGTGAGGGTCAGGCTTCGGGGAAGGGTTAGGGTTAGGGTTCGGGCTAGGGTTAGGGTTAGGGGACGGGGACGGTTTAGGGTCCAGGTTAGCGTACGACAACGCTTTAGGGGGAGCGTGCGTGTGAGGGCGCGGGTTAGTGTTAGCGTACGGGTTAGGATTAGGGGACGGGTGAGGGTCCGGCTTCGGGGAAGGGTTAGGGTTAGGGTTCGGGCTAGGGTTAGGGTTAGGGGACGGGGACAGTTTACGGTCCAGGTGAGGGTACAACAACGCTTTAGGGGGAGCGTACGTGTGAGGGCGCGGGTTAGTGTTAGCTTATTGGTTAGGATTAGGGGACGGGAGAGGGTCAGGCTTCGGCGAAGGGTTAGGGTTAGGGTTCGGGCTAGGGTTAGGGTTAGGGGACGGGGACGGTTTAGGGTTAAGGTGAAGGTACGGCAACGCTTTAGGGGGAACGTACGTGAGGGCGTGGGTTAGTGTTAGCGTACGGGTGAGGATTAGGGGACGGGTGAGGGTCAGGGTTCGGAGAAGCGTTAGTGTTAGGGTTCGGGCTAGGGTTAGTGTTAGGGGACGGGGATGGTTTAGTGTCCAGGTGAGGGTATGACAGCGCTTTAGGGGGAGCGTAGGTGTGAGGGCGCGGGTTAGTGTTAAGGTACGGGTTAGGATTAAGGGACGGGTGAGGGTCAGGCTTCGGCGAAGGGTTAGGGTTAGGGTTCGGGCTAGGGTTAGGGTTAGGGGACGGGGACGGTTTGGGGTCAATGTGAGGGTACGACAACGCTTTAGGGGGAGCGTACGTGTGAGGGCGCGGGTTAGTGTTAGCCTACGGGTTAGGATTAGGGGACGGGTGAGGGTCAGGCTTCGGGGAAGGGTTAGGGTTAGGGTTCGGGCTAGGGTTAGGGTTAGGGGACGGGGACGGTTTAGGGTCCAGGTGAGGGTACGACAACGATTTAGGGGGAGCGTACGTGTGAGGGCGCGGGTTAGTGTTAGCCTACGGTTTAGGATTAGGGGACGGGTGAGGGTCAGGCTTCATGGAAGTGTTAGGGATAGGGTTCGGGCTAGGGTTAGGGTTAGGGGACGGGGACGGTTTAGGGTCCAGGTGAGGGTACAACAACGCTTTAGGTGGAGCGTGCGTGTGAGGGCGCGGGTTAGTGTTAGCGTACGGGTTAGGATTAGGGGACGGAAGAGGGTCACACTTCGGGGAATGGTTAGGGTTATGGTTCGGGCTAGGGTTAGGGTTAGGGGACGGGGACGGTTTAGGGTCCAGGTGAGGGTACGACAACGCTTTAGGGGGAGCGTGCGTGTGAGGGTGAGGGTTAGTGTTAGCGTATGGGTTAGGATTAGGGGACGGGTGAGGGTCAGGCTTCGGGGAAGGTTTAGGGTTAGGGTTCGGGCTAGGGTTAGGGTTAGGGGACGGGGACGGTTTAGGGTCCAGGTGAGGTTACGACAACGCTTTAGGGGGAGCGTACGTGTGAGGGCGCGGGTTTGTGTTAGCCTACGGATTAGGATTAGGGGACGGATGAGGGTCAGGCTTCGGGGAAGTGTTAGGGTTAGGGTTCGGGCTAGGGTTAGGGTTAGGGGATGGGGATGTTTTAGGGTCCAGGTGAGGGTACGACAACGCTTTAGGGGGAGCGTACATGTAAGGACGCGGGTTAGAGTTAGCGTACTGTTTAGGATTAGGGGACGGGTGAGGGTCAGGCTTCGGGGAAGGGTTAGGGTTAGGGTTCGGGCTAGGTTTAGGGGACGGGGACGGGGACGGTTTCGGGTCCAGGTGAGGGTACGACAACGCTTTAGGGGGAGCGAACGTGTGAGGACGCGTGTTAGTGTTAGCGTACGGGTTAGGATTAGGGGACGGGTGAGGGTCAGGCTTCGGGGAAGGGTTAGGGTTAGGGTTCGGGCTAGGGTTAGGGTTAGGGGACGGGGACGGTTTAGGGTCCAGGTTAGGGTACGACAACACTTTAGGGGGAGCATGCGTGTGAGGGCGCGGGTTAGTGTTAGCGTACGGGTTAGGATTAGGGGACGGGTGAGGGTCCGGCTTCGGGGAAGGGTTAGGGTTAGGGTTCGGGCTAGGGTTAGGGTTAGGGGACGGGGACGGTTTAGGGCCCAGGTGAGGGTACGACAACGCTTTAGGGGGAGCGTACGTGTGAGGGCGCGGGTTAGTGTTAGCCTACGGGTTAGGATTAGGAGACGGGTGAGGGTCAGGGTTCGGGGAAGGGTTAGGGTTAGGGTTCGGGCTAGGGTTAGTGTTACGGGAAGAGGTCGGTTTAGGGTCCAGGTGAGGGTACGACAACGCTTTAGGGGGAGCGTACGTGTGAGGGCGCGGGTTAGTGTTAGCGTCCGCGTTAGGATTAGGGGACGGGTGAGGGTCAGGTTTCTGGGAAGGTTTAGTTTTAGGGTTTGGGCTAGGGTTAGGGTTAGGGGACGGGGACGTTTTAGGGTCCAGGTGAGGGTACGACAACGCTTTAGGGGGAGCGTACGTGTGAGGGCGCGGGTTAGTGTTAGCGCACGGGTTAGCATTAGGGGACGGGACAGGGTCAGGCTTCGGGGAATGGTTAGGGTTAGGGTTCGAGCTAGGGTTAGGGTTAGGGGACGGGGACGGTTTAGGGTAAAGGTGAGAGTACGACAACGCTTTAGGGGGAACGTACGTGTGAGGGCGGGGGTTAGTGTTGGCGTACGGGTTAGGATTAGGAGACGGGTGAGGGTCAGGCTTCGGGGAAGGGTTAGGGTTAGGGTTCGGGCTAGGGTTAGGGTTAGGGGACGGGGACGGTTTAGGGTCCAGGTGAGGGTACGAAAACGCTTTAGGGGGAGCGTACGTGTGAGGGCACGGGTTAGTTTTAGCTTATGGGTTAGGATTAGGGGACTGGAGAGGGTCAGGCTTCGGCGAAGGGTTAGGGTTAGGGTTCGGGCTAGGGTTAGGGTTAGGGGACGGGGACGGTTTAGGGTAAATGTGAGGGTACGACAACGCTTTAGGGGGAACGTACGTGTGAGGTCGTGGGTTAGTGTTAGCGTACGGGTGAGGATTTGGGGACGGGTGAGGGTCAGGCTACGGGGAAGGGTTAGGGTTAGGGTTCAGGCTAGGGTTAGGGTTAGGGGATGGGGACGGTTTAGGGTCAATGTGAGTGTACGACAACGCTTTAGGGGGAGCGTACGTGTGAGGACGCGGGTTAGTGTTAGCCTACGGGTTAGATTTAGGGTATGGGTGAGAGTCAGGCTTCGGGTAATGTTTAGGGTTAGGGTTCGGGCTAGGGTTAGGGTTAGGGGACGGGGACAGTTTAGGGTCCAGGTGAGGGTACGACAACGCTTTAGGGGGAGTTTACGTGTGAGGGCGCGGGTTAGTGTTAGCGTACAGGTTAGGATTAGGGGACGGGAGAGGGTCAGGCTTCGGGGAATGGTTAGGGTTAGGGTTCGGGCTAGGGTTAGGGTTAGGGGAAGGGGACGGTTTAGGGTAAAGGTGAGAGTACGACAACACTTTAGGGGGAACGTACGTGTGAGGGCGTGGGTTAGTGTTAGCGTACGGGTTAGGATTAGGGGACGGGTGAGGGTCAGGCTTCGGGGAAGGGTTAGGGTTAGGGTTCGGGCTAGGGTTAGGGTTAGGGGACGGGGATGGTTTACGGTCCAGGTGAGGGTACGACAACGCTTTAGGGGGAGCGTACGTGTGAGGGCGCGGGTTAGTGTTAGCTTATGGGTTAGGATTAGGGGACGGGAGAGGGTCAGGCTTCGGCGAAGGGTTAGGGTTAGGGTTCGGGCTAGGGTTAGGGTTAGGATACGGGGACGGTTTAGGGTAAAGGTGAGGGTACGGCAACGCTTTAGGGGGAATGTACGTGTGAGGGCGTGGGTTAGTGTTAGCGTACGGGTGAGGATTAGGGGACGGGTGAGGGTCAGGGTTCGGAGAAGCGTTAGTGTTAGGGTTCGGGCTAGGGTTAGTGTTAGGGGACGGGGACGGTTTAGGGTCCAGGTGAGGGTATGACAACGCTTTAGGGGGAGCGTAGGTGTGAGGGCGCGGGTTAGTGTTAACGTACGGGTTAGGATTAAGGGACGGGTGAGGGAAAGGCTACGGGGAAGGGTTAGGGTTAGGGTTCAGGCTAGGGTTAGGGTTAGGGGACGGGGACTGTTTGGGGTCAATGTGAGGGTACGACAACGCTTTAGGAGGAGCGTACGTGTGAGGGCGCGGGTTAGTGTTAGCGTACGGGTTAGGATTAGGGGAAGGGTGAGGGTCAGGCTTCGGGGAAGGGTTAGGGTTAGGGTTCGGGCTAGGGTTAGGGTTAGGGGACAGGGACGGTTTAGGGTCCAGGTGAGGGTACGACAACGCTTTAGGGGGAGCGTACGTGTGAGGGCGCGGGTTAGTGTTAGCGCACGGGTTAGCATTAGGGGACGGGAGAGGGTCAGGCTTCGGGGAATGGTTAGGGTTAGGGTTCGGGCTAGGGTTAGGGTTAGGGGAAGGGGCCGGTTTAGGGTAAAGGTGAGAGTACGACAACACTTTAGGGGGAACGTACGTGTGATGGCGTGGGTTAGTGTTAGCGTACGGGTTAGGATTAGGGGACGGGTGAGGGTCAGGCTTCGGGGAAGGGTTAGGGTTAGGGTTCGGGCTAGGGTTAGGGTTAGGGGACGGGGACGGTTTACGGTCCAGGTGAGGGTACGACAACGCTTTAGGGGGAGCGTACGTGTGAGGGCGCGGGTTAGTGTTAGCTTATGGGTTAGGATTAGGGGACGGGAGAGGGTCAGGCTTCGGCGAAGGGTTAGGGTTAGGGTTCGGGCTACGGTTAGGGTTAGGGGACGGGGACGGTTTAGGGTAAAGGTGAGGGTACGGCAACGCTTTAGGGGGAATGTACGTGTGAGGGCGTGGGTTAGTGTTAGCGTACGGGTGAGGATTAGGGGACGGGTGAGGGTCAGGGTTCGGAGAAGCGTTAGTGTTAGGGTTCGGTCTAGGGTTAGTGTTAGGGGACGGGGACGGTTTAGGGTCCAGGTGAGGGTATGACAACGCTTTAGGGGGAGCGTAGGTGTGAGGGCGCGGGTTAGTGTTAGCGTACGGGTTAGGATTAGAGGACGGGTGAGGGAAAGGCTACGGGGAAGGGTTAGGGTTAGGGTTCAGGCTAGGGTTAGGGTTAGGGGACGGGGACTGTTTGGGGTCAATGTGAGGGTACGACAACGCTTTAGGAGGAGCGTACGTGTGAGGGCGCGGGTTAGTGTTAGCGTACGGGTTACGATTAGGGGAAGGGTGAGGGTCAGGCTTCGGGGAAGGGTTAGGGTTAGGGTTCGGGCTAGGGTTAGGTTTAGGGGACGGGGACGGTTTAGGGTCCAGGTGAGGGTACGACAACGCTTTAGGGGGAGCGTACGTGTGAGGGCGCGGGTTAGTGTTAGCGTACGGGTTAGGATTAGAGGACGGGTGAGGGTCAGGCTTCGTGGAAGTGTTAGGGATAGGGTTCGGGCTAGGGTTAGGGTTAGGGGACGGGGACGGTTTAGGATCCAGGTGAGGGTACAACAACGCTTTAGGTGGAGCGTGCTTGTGAGGGCGCGGGTTAGTGTTAGCGTACGGGTTAGGATTAGGGGACGGAAGAGGGTCACACTTCGGGGAATGGTTAGGGTTAGGGTTCGGGCTAGGGTTAGGGTTAGGGGACGGGGACGGTTTAGGGTCCAGGTGAGGGTACGACAACGCTTTAGGGGGAGTGTACGTGTGAGGGCGCGGGTTAGTGTTAGCGTACGGGTTAGGATTAGGGGATGGGTGAGGGTCAGGCTTCTTGGAAGGGTTAGGGTTAGGTTTCGGGCTGGAGTTAGGGTTAGGGGACGGGGACGGTTTAGGGTCCAGTTGAGGGTACGACAACGCTGTAGGGGGAGCGTATGTGTGAGAGCGGAGGTTGGTGTTAGCGTACGGGTTAGGATTAGGGGACGGGAGAGGATCAGACTTCGGGGAATGGTTAGGGTTAGGGTTCGTGCTAGGGTTAGGTTTAGGGGACGGGGACGGTTTAGGGTAAATGTGAGGGTACGACAACACTTTAGGGGAACGTACGTGTGAGGGCGCGGGTTAGTGTTAGCGTACGGGTTAGGATTACAGAACGGGTGAGGGTCAGGCTTCGGGGAAGCGTTAGGGTTAGGGTTCGGGCTACGGTTAGGGTTATGGGACGGGGACGGTTTCGGGTCCAGGTGAGGGTACGACAGCGCTTTAGGGGGAGCGTAGGTGTGAGGGCGCGGGTTAGTGTTAGCGTACGGGTTAGGATTAGGGGACGTGTGAGGGTTAGGATTCAGGGAAGGGTTAGAGTTAGGTTTCGGGCTAGAGTTAGGGTTAGGGGACGGGGACGGTTTAGGGTCCAGGTGAGGGTACGACAACGCTTTACGGGGAGCGTCCGTGTGAGGGCGCGGGTTAGTGTAAGCGTACGGGTTAGGATTACAGAACGGGTGAGGGTCAGGCTTCCGGGAAGGGTTAGGTTTAGGGTTCGGGCTAGGGTTAGGGTTAGGGGACGGGGACGGTTTAGGGTCCAGGTGAGGGTACGACAACGCTTTTCGGGGAGCGTACGTGTGAGGGCGAGGGTCAGTGTTAGCGTACAGGTTAGGATTAGGGGACGTGTGAGTGTCAGGCTTCGGGGAAAGCTTACGGTTAGTGTTCGGGCTAGGGTTAGGGTTAGGGGACGGGGACGGTTTAGGGTCCAGGTTAGGGTATGACAACGCTTTAGGGGGAGCGTGCGTGTGAGGGCGCGGGTTAGTGTTAGCGTACGGGTTAGGATTAGGGGACGGGTGAGGGTCCGGCTTCGGGGAAGGGTTAGGGTTAGGGTTTGGGCTAGGGTTAGGGTTAGGGGACGGGGACGGTTTAGGGTCCAGGTGAGGGTACGACAACGCTTTAGGGGGAGCGTACGTGTGAGGGCGCGGGTTAGTGTTAGCCTACGGGTTAGGATTAGGAGACGGGTGAGGGTCAGGGTTCGGGGAAGGGTTAGGGTTAGGGTTCGGGCTAGGGTTAGTGTTACGGGAAGAGGTCGGTTTAGGGTCCAGGTGAGGGTACGACAACGCTTTAGGGGGAGTGTACGTGTGAGGGCGCGGGTTAGTGTTAGCGTCTGCGTTAGGATTAGGGGACGGGTGAGGGTCAGGCTTCGGAGAAGGGTTAGGGTTAGGGTTCGGGCTAGGGTTAGGGTTAGGGTTAGGGGACGGGAACGGTTTAGGGTCCAGGTGAGGGTACGACAACGCTTTAGGGGGAGCGTTCGTGTGAGGGCGCGGGTTAGTGTTAGCGTACGGGTTAGGATTAGGGGACGGGTGAGGGTCAGGCTTCGGGGACGAGGTAGTGTTAGGGTTCGGGCTAGGGTTAGGGTTAGGGGACGGGGACGGCATAGGGTCCAGGTAGGGTACGACAACGCTTTAGGGGGAGTGTACGTGTGAGGGCGTGGGTTAGTGTTAGCGTACGGGTTACGATTAGGGGACGGGCGAGTGTCAAGCTTCGGGGAATGGTTAGGGTTAGGGTTCGGGCTAGGGTTAGTGTTAGGGGACGGGGACGGTTTAGGGTTAGGTGAGGGTCCGACAAAGCTTTAGGGGGAGCGTACGTGTGAGCGCGCGGGTTAGTGTTAGCCTACGGGTTAGGATTAGGGGACGGGTGAGGGTCACGCTCTGGGGAAGGGTTCGGGTTAGGGTTTGGGCTAGGGTTATTGTTAGGGAACGGGGACTGTTTAGGGTCCAGGTGAGGGTACGACAACGCTTTAGGGGGAGCGTGCGTGTGAGGGCGCGGGTTAGCGTTAGCGTACGGCTTAGGATTAGGGGACGGGTGAGGGTCAGGCTTCGGGGAAGGGTTAGGGTTAGGATTCGGGCTAGGGTTAGGGTTAGGGTTAGGGGACGGTTTAGGGTCCAGGTGAGGGTACGACAACGCTTTTCGGGGAGCGTACGTGTGAGGGCGAGGGTCAGTGTTAGCGTACAGGTTAGGATTAGGGGACGTGTGATTGTCAGGCTTCGGGGAAAGGTTAGGGTTAGTGTTCGGGCTAGGGTTAGGGTTAGGGTACGGGGACAGTTTAGGGTCCAGGTGAGGGTACGACAACGCTTTAGGGGGAGCGTGCGTGTGAGGGCGCGGGTTAGCGTTAGCGTACGGCTTAGGATTAGGGGACGGGTGAGGGTCAGGCTTCGGGGAAGGGTTAGGTTTAGGGTTCGGGCTAGGGTTAGGGTTAGGGGACGGGGACGGTTTAGGGTCCAGGTGAGGGTACGACAACACTTTAGGGGGAGCGTATGTGTGAGGGCGCGGGTTAGTGTTAGCCTACGGGTTAGGATTAGGGGACGGGTGAGGGTCAGGCTTCGGGGAAAGGTTAGGGTTAGGGTTCGGGCTAGGGTTAGGTTTAGGGGACGGGGAGGGTTTAGGGTCCAGGTGAGGGTACGACAACGCTTTAGGGGGAGCGTTCGTGTGAGGGCGAGGGTTAGTGTTAGCGTACGGGTTAGGATTAGGGGACGGGAGAGGGTCAGGCTTCGGGGAATTGTTAGGGTTAGGGTTCGGGCTAGGGTTAGGGTTAGGGGACGGGGACGGTTTAGGGTCCAGGTGAGGGTACGACAACGCTTTAGGGGGAGCGTACGTGTGAGGTCGCGGGTTAATGTTACCTTATGGGTTAGGATTAGGGGACGGGAGAGGGTCAGGCTTCGGCGAAGGGTTAGGGTTAGGGTTCGGGCTAGGGTTAGGGTTAGGGGACGGGGACGGTTTAGGGTAAAGGTGACGGTACGACAACGCTTTAGGGGGAACGTACGTGTGAGGGCGTGGGTTAGTGTTAGCGTACGGGTGAGGATTAGGGGACGGGTGAGGGTCAGGGTTGGGGGAAGCGTTAGGGTTAGGGTTCGTGCTAGGGTTAGTGTTAGGGGACGGGGACTGTTTAGGGTCCAGGTGAGGGTACGACAACGCTTTAGGGGGAGTGTAGGTGTGAGGGCGCGTGTTAGTGTTAACGTACGGGTTAGGATTAAGGGACGGGTGAGGGTCAGGCTACGGGGAAGGGTTAGGGTTAGGGTTCAGGCTAGGGTTAGGGTTAGGGGACGGGGACGGTTTAGGGTCAATGTGAGGGTACGACAACGCTTTAGGGGGAGCGTACGTGTGAGGGCGCGGGTTAGTGTTAGCCTACGGGTTAGGATTAGGGGACGGGTGAGGGTCAGGCTTCGGGGAAGGGTTAGGGTTAGGGTTTGGGCTAGGGTTAGGGTTAGGGGACGGGGACGGTTTAGGGTCCAGGTGAGGGAACGACAACGCTTTAGGGGGAGCGTACGTGTGAGGGCGCGGTTAGTGTTAGCGTACGGGTTAGGATTAGGGGACGGGTGAGGGTCAGGCTTCGTGGAAGTGTTAGGGATAGGGTTCGGGCTAGGGTTAGGGTTAGGGGACGGGGACGGTTTAGGGTCCAGGTGAGGGTACAACAACGCTTTAGGTGGAGCGTGCGTGTGAGGGCGCGGGTTAGTGTTAGCGTACGGGTTAGGATTAGGGGACGGAAGAGGGTCACACTTCGGGGAATGGTTAGGGTTAGGGTTCAGGCTAGGGTTAGGGTTAGGGGACGGGGACGGTTTAGGGTCCAGGTGAGGGTACAACAACGCTTTAGGGGGAGCGTGCGTGTGAGGGTGCGGGTTAGTGTTAGCGTATGGGTTAGGATTAGGGGACGGGTGAGGGTCAGGCTTCGGGGAAGGTTTAGGGTTAGGGTTCGGGCTAGGGTTAGGGTTAGGGGACGGGGACGGTTTAGGGTAAACATGAGTGTACGACAACGCTTTAGGGGCAACGTACGTGTGAGGCCGTGGGTTAGTGTTAGCGTACGGGTTAGGATTAGGGGATGGGTGAGGGTCAGGCTTCGGGGAAGGGTTAGGGTTAGGGTTCGGGCTAGGGTTAGGTTTAGGGGACGGGGACGGTTTAGGGTCCAGGTGAGGGTACGACAACGCTTTAGGGGGAGCGTACGTGTGAGGGCGCGGGTTAGTGTTAGCTTATTGGTTAGGATTAGGGAACGGGAGAGGGTCAGGCTTCGGAGAATGGTTAGGATTAGTGTTCGGGCTAGGTTTAGGGTTAGGGGACAGGGACGGTTTAGGGTAAAGGTGAGGGTACGACAACGCTTTAGAGGGAACGAACGTGTGAGGGCATGTGTTAGTGTTAGCGTACGGGTTAGGATTAGAGGACGGGTGAGGGAAAGGCTACGGGGAAGGGTTAGGGTTAGGGTTCAGGCTAGGGTTAGGGTTAGGGGACGGGGACTGTTTGGGGTCAATGTGAGGGTACGACAACGCTTCAGGAGGAGCGTACGTGTGAGGGCGCGGGTTAGTGTTAGCGTACGGGTTACGATTAGGGGAAGGGTGAGGGTCAGGCTTCGGGGAAGGGTTAGGGTTAGGGTTCGGGCTAGGGTTAGGTTTAGGGGACGGGGACGGTTTAGGGTCCAGGTGAGGGTACGACAACGCTTTAGGGGGAGCGTACGTGTGAGGGCGCGGGTTAGTGTTAGCGTACGGGTTAGGATTAGAGGACGGGTGAGGGTCAGGCTTCGTGGAAGTGTTAGGGATAGGGTTCGGGCTAGGGTTAGGGTTAGGGGACGGGGACGGTTTAGGATCCAGGTGAGGGTACAACAACGCTTTAGGTGGAGCGTGCTTGTGAGGGCGCGGGTTAGTGTTAGCGTACGGGTTAGGATTAGGGGACGGAAGAGGGTCACACTTCGGGGAATGGTTAGGGTTAGGGTTCGGGCTAGGGTTAGGGTTAGGGGACGGGGACGGTTTAGGGTCCAGGTGAGGGTACGACAACGCTTTAGGGGGAGCGTGCGTGTGAGGGTGAGGGTTAGTGTTAGCGTATGGGTTAGGATTAGGGGACGGGTGAGGGTCAGGCTTCGGGGAAGGTTTAGGGTTAGGGTTCGGGCTAGGGTTAGGTTTAGGGGACGGGGACGGTTTAGGGTAAACATGAGTGTACGACAACGCTTTAGGGGCAACGTACGTGTGAGGCCGTGGGTTAGTTTTAGCGTACAGGTTAGGATTAGGGGATGGGTGAGGGTCAGGCTTCGGGGAAGGGTTAGGGTTAGGGTTCGGGCTAGGGTTAGGGTTAGGCGACGGGGACGGTTTAGGGTCCAGGTGAGGGTACGACAACGCTTTAGGGGGAGCGTACGTGTGAGGGCGCGGGTTAGTGTTAGCTTATTGGTTAGGATTAGGTAACGGGAGAGGGTCAGGCTTCGGAGAATGGTTAGGATTAGTGTTCGGGCTAGGGTTAGGGTTAGGGGACAGGGACGGTTTAGGTAAAAGGTGAGGGTATGACAACGCTTTAGAGGGAACGTACGTGTGAGGGCATGTGTTAGTGTTAGCGTACGGGTTAGGATTAGGGGACGGGTGAGGGTCAGGCTTCGGGGAATGGTTAGGGTTAGGGTTCGGGCTAGGGTTAGGGTTAGGGGACAGGGACGGTTTAGGGTCCAGGTGAGGGTACGACAACGCTTTAGGGGGAGTGTACGTGTGAGGGCGCGGGTTAGTGTTAGCGTACGGGTTAGGATTAGGGGATGGGTGAGGGTCAGGCTTCTTGGAAGGGTTAGGGTTAGGTTTCGGGCTGGAGTTAGGGTTAGGGGACGGGGACGGTTTAGGGTCCAGTTGAGGGTACGACAACGCTGTAGGGGGAGCGTATGTGTGAGAGCGGAGGTTGGTGTTAGCGTACGGGTTAGGATTAGGGGACGGGAGAGGATCAGACTTCGGGGAATGGTTAGGGTTAGGGTTCGTGCTAGGGTTAGGTTTAGGGGACGGGGACGGTTTAGGGTAAATGTGAGGGTACGACAACACTTTAGGGGAACGTACGTGTGAGGGCGCGGGTTAGTGTTAGCGTACGGGTTAGGATTACAGAACGGGTGAGGGTCAGGCTTCGGGGAAGCGTTAGGGTTAGGGTTCGGGCTACGGTTAGGGTTATGGGACGGGGACGGTTTCGGGTCCAGGTGAGGGTACGACAGCGCTTTAGGGGGAGCGTAGGTGTGAGGGCGCGGGTTAGTGTTAGCGTACGGGTTAGGATTAGGGGACGTGTGAGGGTTAGGATTCAGGGAAGGGTTAGAGTTAGGTTTCGGGCTAGAGTTAGGGTTAGGGGACGGGGACGGTTTAGGGTCCAGGTGAGGGTACGACAACGCTTTACGGGGAGCGTCCGTGTGAGGGCGCGGGTTAGTGTAAGCGTACGGGTTAGGATTACAGAACGGGTGAGGGTCAGGCTTCCGGGAAGGGTTAGGTTTAGGGTTCGGGCTAGGGTTAGGGTTAGGGGACGGGGACGGTTTAGGGTCCAGGTGAGGGTACGACAACGCTTTTCGGGGAGCGTACGTGTGAGGGCGAGGGTCAGTGTTAGCGTACAGGTTAGGATTAGGGGACGTGTGAGTGTCAGGCTTCGGGGAAAGCTTACGGTTAGTGTTCGGGCTAGGGTTAGGGTTAGGGGACGGGGACGGTTTAGGGTCCAGGTTAGGGTATGACAACGCTTTAGGGGGAGCGTGCGTGTGAGGGCGCGGGTTAGTGTTAGCGTACGGGTTAGGATTAGGGGACGGGTGAGGGTCCGGCTTCGGGGAAGGGTTAGGGTTAGGGTTCGGGCTAGGGTTAGGGTTAGGGGACGGGGACGGTTTAGGGTCCAGGTGAGGGTACGACAACGCTTTAGGGGGAGCGTACGTGTGAGGGCGCGGGTTAGTGTTAGCCTACGGGTTAGGATTAGGAGACGGGTGAGGGTCAGGGTTCGGGGAAGGGTTAGGGTTAGGGTTCGGGCTAGGGTTAGTGTTACGGGAAGAGGTCGGTTTAGGGTCCAGGTGAGGGTACGACAACGCTTTAGGGGGAGTGTACGTGTGAGGGCGCGGGTTAGTGTTAGCGTCTGCGTTAGGATTAGGGGACGGGTGAGGGTCAGGCTTCGGAGAAGGGTTAGGGTTAGGGTTCGGGCTAGGGTTAGGGTTAGGGTTAGGGGACGGGAACGGTTTAGGGTCCAGGTGAGGGTACGACAACGCTTTAGGGGGAGCGTTCGTGTGAGGGCGCGGGTTAGTGTTAGCGTACGGGTTAGGATTAGGGGACGGGTGAGGGTCAGGCTTCGGGGAAGAGGTAGTGTTAGGGTTCGGGCTAGGGTTAGGGTTAGGGGACGGGGACGGCATAGGGTCCAGGTAGGGTACGACAACGCTTTAGGGGGAGTGTACGTGTGAGGGCGTGGGTTAGTGTTAGCGTACGGGTTACGATTAGGGGACGGGCGAGTGTCAAGCTTCGGGGAATGGTTAGGGTTAGGGTTCGGGCTAGGGTTAGTGTTAGGGGACGGGGACGGTTTAGGGTTAGGTGAGGGTCCGACAAAGCTTTAGGGGGAGCGTACGTGTGAGCGCGCGGGTTAGTGTTAGCCTACGGGTTAGGATTAGGGGACGGGTGAGGGTCACGCTCTGGGGAAGGGTTCGGGTTAGGGTTTGGGCTAGGGTTATTGTTAGGGAACGGGGACTGTTTAGGGTCCAGGTGAGGGTACGACAACGCTTTAGGGGGAGCGTGCGTGTGAGGGCGCGGGTTAGCGTTAGCGTACGGCTTAGGATTAGGGGACGGGTGAGGGTCAGGCTTCGGGGAAGGGTTAGGGTTAGGATTCGGGCTAGGGTTAGGGTTAGGGTTAGGGGACGGTTTAGGGTCCAGGTGAGGGTACGACAACGCTTTTCGGGGAGCGTACGTGTGAGGGCGAGGGTCAGTGTTAGCGTACAGGTTAGGATTAGGGGACGTGTGATTGTCAGGCTTCGGGGAAAGGTTAGGGTTAGTGTTCGGGCTAGGGTTAGGGTTAGGGTACGGGGACAGTTTAGGGTCCAGGTGAGGGTACGACAACGCTTTAGGGGGAGCGTGCGTGTGAGGGCGCGGGTTAGCGTTAGCGTACGGCTTAGGATTAGGGGACGGGTGAGGGTCAGGCTTCGGGGAAGGGTTAGGTTTAGGGTTCGGGCTAGGGTTAGGGTTAGGGGACGGGGACGGTTTAGGGTCCAGGTGAGGGTACGACAACACTTTAGGGGGAGCGTATGTGTGAGGGCGCGGGTTAGTGTTAGCCTACGGGTTAGGATTAGGGGACGGGTGAGGGTCAGGCTTCGGGGAAAGGTTAGGGTTAGGGTTCGGGCTAGGGTTAGGTTTAGGGGACGGGGACGGTTTAGGGTAAATGTGAGGGTACGACAACACTTTAGGGGAACGTACGTGTGAGGGCGCGGGTTAGTGTTAGCGTACGGGTTAGGATTACAGAACGGGTGAGGGTCAGGCTTCGGGGAATTGTTAGGGTTAGGGTTCGGGCTAGGGTTAGGGTTAGGGGACGGGGACGGTTTAGGGTCCAGGTGAGGGTACGACAACGCTTTAGGGGGAGCGTACGTGTGAGGTCGCGGGTTACTGTTACCTTATGGGTTAGGATTAGGGGACGGGAGAGGGTCAGGCTTCGGCGAAGGGTTAGGGTTAGGGTTCGGGCTAGGGTTAGGGTTAGGGGACGGGGACGGTTTAGGGTAAAGGTGACGGTACGACAACGCTTTAGGGGGAACGTACGTGTGAGGGCGTGGGTTAGTGTTAGCGTACGGGTGAGGATTAGGGGACGGGTGAGGGTCAGGGTTGGGGGAAGCGTTAGGGTTAGGGTTCGTGCTAGGGTTAGTGTTAGGGGACGGGGACTGTTTAGGGTCCAGGTGAGGGTACGACAACGCTTTAGGGGGAGTGTAGGTGTGAGGGCGCGCGTTAGTGTTAACGTACGGGTTAGGATTAAGGGACGGGTGAGGGTCAGGCTACGGGGAAGGGTTAGGGTTAGGGTTCAGGCTAGGGTTAGGGTTAGGGGACGGGGACGGTTTAGGGTCAATGTGAGGGTACGACAACGCTTTAGGGGGAGCGTACGTGTGAGGGCGCGGGTTAGTGTTAGCCTACGGGTTAGGATTAGGGGACGGGTGAGGGTCAGGCTTCGGGGAAGGGTTAGGGTTAGGGTTTGGGCTAGGGTTAGGGTTAGGGGACGGGGACGGTTTAGGGTCCAGATGAGGGAACGACAACGCTTTAGGGGGAGCGTACGTGTGAGGGCGCGGTTAGTGTTAGCGTATGGGTTAGGATTAGGGGACGGGTGAGGGTCAGGCTTCGTGGAAGTGTTAGGGATAGGGTTCGGGCTAGGGTTAGGGTTAGGGGACGGGGACGGTTTAGGGTCCAGGTGAGGGTACAACAATGCTTTAGGTGGAGCGTGCGTGTGAGGGCGCGGGTTAGTGTTAGCGTACGGGTTAGGATTAGGGGACGGAAGAGGGTCACACTTCGGGGAATGGTTAGGGTTAGGGTTCAGGCTAGGGTTAGGGTTAGGGGACGGGGACGGTTTAGGGTCCAGGTGAGGGTACAACAACGCTTTAGGGGGAGCGTGCGTGTGAGGGTGCGGGTTAGTGTTAGCGTATGGGTTAGGATTAGGGGACGGGTGAGGGTCAGGCTTCGGGGAAGGTTTAGGGTTAGGGTTCGGGCTAGGGTTAGGGTTAGGGGACGGGGACGGTTTAGGGTAAACATGAGTGTACGACAACGCTTTAGGGGCAACGTACGTGTGAGGCCGTGGGTTAGTGTTAGCGTACGGGTTAGGATTAGGGGATGGGTGAGGGTCAGGCTTCGGGGAAGGGTTAGGGTTAGGGTTCGGGCTAGGGTTAGGTTTAGGGGACGGGGACGGTTTAGGGTCCAGGTGAGGGTACGACAACGCTTTAGGGGGAGCGTACGTGTGAGGGCGCGGGTTAGTGTTAGCTTATTGGTTAGGATTAGGGAACGGGAGAGGGTCAGGCTTCGGAGAATGGTTAGGATTAGTGTTCGGGCTAGGTTTAGGGTTAGGGGACAGGGACGGTTTAGGGTAAAGGTGAGGGTACGACAACGCTTTAGAGGGAACGAACGTGTGAGGGCATGTGTTAGTGTTAGCGTACGGGTTAGGATTAGGGGACGGGTGAGGGTCAGGCTTCGGGGAAGGGTTAGGGTTAGGGTTCGGGCTAGGGTTAGGGTTAGGGGACGGGGACGGTTTAGGGTCCAGGTGAGGGTACGACAACGCTTTAAGGGGAGCGTACGTGTGAGGGCGCGGGTTAGTGTTAGCGTACGGGTTAGGATTAGGGGATGGGTGAGGGTCAGGCTTCTTGGAAGGGTTAGGGTTAGGTTTCGGGCTAGAGTTAGGGCTAGGGGATGGGGACGGTTTAGGGTCCAGCTGAGGGTACGACAACGGTTTAGGGGGATCGTGCGTGTGAGGGCGCGGGTTAGTGTTAGCGTACGGGTTAGGATTAGGGGACGGGTGAGGGTCAGGCTTCTGGGAAGGTTTTGGGTTAGGGTTCGGGCTAGGGTTAGGGTTAGGGGACGGTGACGGTTTAGGGTCCAGGTGAGGGTACGACAACGCTTTAGGGGGAGCGTACGTGTGAGGGCGCGGGTTAGTGTTAGCGTACGGGTTACGATTAGGGGACGGGTGAGGGTCAGGCTTCGCGGAAGGGTTAGGGTTAGGGTTCGGGCTAGGGTTAGGGTTAGGGGACGGGGACGTTTTAGGGTCCAGGTGAGGGTACGACAACGCTGTAGGGGGAGCGTATGTGTGAGAGCGGAGGTTGGTGTTAGCGTATGGGTTAGCATTAGGGGACGGGAGAGCATCAGACTTCGGGGAATGGTTAGGGTTAGGGTTCGGGCTAGGGTTAGGGTTAGGGGACGGGGACGGTTTAGGGTAAATGTGAGGGTACGACAACACTTTAGGGGGAACGTACGTGTGAGGGCGCGGGTTAGTGTTAGCGTACGGGTTAGGATTACAGAACGGGTGAGGGTCAGGCTTCGGGGAAGGGTTAGGGTTAGGGTTCGGGCTACGGTTAGGGTTATGGGACGGGGACGGTTTCGGGTCCAGGTGAGGGTACGACAACGCTTTAGAGGGAGCGTAGGTGTGAGGGCGCGGGTTAGTGTTAGCGTACGGGTTAGGATTAGGGGACGGGTGAGGGTCAGGCTTCGGGGAAGAGTTAGGGTTAGGGTTCGGTATAGGGATAGGGTTAGGGCAAGGGGACTGTTTAGGGTCCAGGTGAGGGTATGACAACACTTTAGGGGGATCGTACGTGTGAGGGCGCGGGTTAGTGTTAGCCTACGGGTTAGCATTAGGGGACGGGTGAGGGTCAGGCTTCGGGGAAGGTTTAAGGTTAGGGTTTGGGCTAGGGTTAGGGTTATGGGACGGGGACGGTTTAGGGTCCAGGTGAGGGTACGACAATGCTTTAGGGGGAGCGTACGTGTGAGGGCGCGGGTTAGTGTTAGCGTATGGGTTAGGATTAGGGGACGGGTGAGGGTCAGGCTTTGGGGAGGTGTTAGGGTTAGGGTTCGGGCTAGGGTTAGGGTTAGGGGACGGGGACGGTTTAGGGTCCAGGTGAGTGTCCGACAACGCTTTCGGGGGAGGGTACGTGTGTGGGCGCAGGTTAGTGTTGGCCTACGGGTTAGGATTAGCGGACGGTTGAAGGTCAGGTTTCGGGGAAGTGTTAGGGTTAGGGTTCGGGCTAGGGTTAGTGTTAGGGGACGGGGACGGTTTAGGGTCCAGGTGAGGGTACGACAACGCTTTAGGGGGAGCGTACGTGTGAGGGCGCGGGTTAGTGTTAGCGTACGGTTGAGGATTAGGGGACGGTGAGTGTCAGGCTTCGGGGAAGGGTTAGGGTTAGGTTTCGGGCTAGGGTTATGGTTAGGGGACGGGGACGGTTTAGGGTCCAGGTGAGGTTACGACAATGCTTTAGGGGGAGCGTATGTGTGAGGGCGTGGGTTAGTGTTAGCGTACGGGTTAGGATTAGGGCACGTGTGAGTGTCAGGGTTCGGGGAAAGGTTAAGGTTAGGGTTCGGGCTAGGGTTAGAGTTAGGGGACGGGGACGATTTAGGGTCCAGGTGAGGGTACGACAACGCTTTAGGGGGAGCGTGCGTGTGGGGGCGCGGGTTATTTTTAGCCTACGGATTAGTATTAGGGGACGGGTGAGGGTCAGGCTTCGGGGAAGGGTTAGGGTTAGGGTTCGGGCTAGGGTTAGGGTTAGGGGACGGGGACGGTTTAGGGTCCAGGTGAGTGTACGACAACGTTTTAGGGGGAGCGTACGTGTGAGGGCGTGGGTTAGTGTTAGCCTACGGGTTCGGATTAGGGGACGGGTGAGGGTCAGGCTTCGGGGAAGGGTTAGGGTTAGGGTTCGGGCTATGGTTAGGGTTAGGGGACAGGGACGGTTTAGGGTAAAGGTGAGGGTACGACAACGCTTTAGGGGGAGCGTACGTGTGAGGGCGCGGGTTAGTGTTAGCCTACGGGTTAGGATTAGGGGACGGGTGACGGTCAGGCTTCGGGGAAGGGTTAGGGTTAGGGTTCGGGCTAGGGTTAGGGTTAGGGGACGGGGACGGTTTAGGGTCCAGGTGAGGGAACGACAACGCTTTAGGGGGAGCGTACGTGTGAGGGCGCGGGTTAGTGTTAGCCTACGGGTTAGGATTAGGGGACGGGTGAGGGTCAGGCTTCGGGGAAGGGTTACGGTTAGGGTTCGGGCTAGGGTTAGGGTTAGGGGATGGGGACGGTTTAGGGTCCAGGTGAGGGTACGACAACGATTTTCGGGGAGCGTACGTGTGAGGGCGAGGGTCAGTGTTAGCGTACAGGTTAGGATTAGGGAACGTGTGAGTGTCAGGTTTCGGGGAAAGGTTACGGTTAGTGTTCGGGCTAGGGTTAGGGTTAGGGGACGGGGACAGTTTAGGGTCCAGGTGAGGGTACGACAACACTTTAGGGGGAGCGTGCGTGTGAGGGCGCGGGTTAGCGTTAGCGTACGGCTTAGGATTAGGGGACGGGTGAGGGTCAGGCTTCGGGGAAGGGTTAGGGTTAGGGTTCAGGCTAGGGTTAGGGTTAGGGGACGGGGACGGTTTAGGGTCAATGTGAGGGTACGACAACGCTTTAGGGGGAGCGTACGTGTGAGGGCGCGGGTTAGTGTTAGCCTACGGGTTAGGATTAGGGGACGGGTGAGGTTCAGGCTTCGGGGAAGGGTTAGGGTTAGGGTTCGGGCTAGGGTTAGTGTTAGGGGACGGGGACGGTTTAGGGTCCAGCTGAGGGTACGACAACGCTTTAGGGGGAGCGTACGTGTGAGGGCGCGGGTTAGTGTTTGCGTACGGATTACGATTAGGGGACGGGTGAGGGTCAGGCTTCGGGGAAGGGTTAGGGTTCGGGCTAGGGTTAGGGTTAGGGTTAGGGGACGGGGATGGTTTAGGGTAAACATGAGTGTACCACAACGCTTTAGGGGCAACGTACGTGTGAGGCCGTGGGTTAGTGTTAGCGTACGGGTTAGGATTAGGGGACGGGTGAGGGTCAGGCTTCGGGGAAGGGTTAGGGTTAGGGTTCGGGCTACGGTTAGGGTTAGGGGACGGGGACGGTTTAGGGTAAAGGTGAGGGTACGGCAACGCTTTAGGGGGAATGTACGTGTGAGGGCGTGGGTTAGTGTTAGCGTACGGGTGAGGATTAGGGGACGGGTGAGGGTCAGGGTTCGGAGAAGCGTTAGTGTTAGGGTTCGGGCTAGGGTTAGTGTTAGGGGACGGGGACGGTTTAGGGTCCAGGTGAGGGTATGACAACGCTTTAGGGGGAGCGTAGGTGTGAGGGCGCGGGTTAGTGTTAACGTACGGGTTAGGATTAAGGGACGGGTGAGGGAAAGGCTACGGGGAAGGGTTAGGGTTAGGGTTCAGGCTAGGGTTAGGGTTAGGGGACGGGGACTGTTTGGGGTCAATGTGAGGGTACGACAACGCTTTAGGAGGAGCGTACGTGTGAGGGCGCGGGTTAGTGTTAGCGTACGGGTTACGATTAGGGGAAGGGTGAGGGTCAGGCTTCGGGGAAGGGTTAGGGTTAGGGTTCGGGCTAGGGTTAGGTTTAGGGGACGGGGACGGTTTAGGGTCCAGGTGAGGGTACGACAACGCTTTAGGGGGAGCGTACGTGTGAGGGCGCGGGTTAGTGTTAGCGTACGGGTTAGGATTAGAGGACGGGTGAGGGTCAGGCTTCGTGGAAGTGTTAGGGATAGGGTTCGGGCTAGGGTTAGGGTTAGGGGACGGGGACGGTTTAGGATCCAGGTGAGGGTACAACAACGCTTTAGGTGGAGCGTGCTTGTGAGGGCGCGCGTTAGTGTTAGCGTACGGGTTAGGATTAGGGGACGGAAGAGGGTCACACTTCGGGGAATGGTTAGGGTTAGGGTTCGGGCTAGGGTTATGGTTAGGGGACGGGGACGGTTTAGGGTCCAGGTGAGGGTACGACAACGCTTTAGGGGGAGCGTGCGTGTGAGGGTGAGGGTTAGTGTTAGCGTATGGGTTAGGATTAGGGGACGGGTGAGGGTCAGGCTTCGGGGAAGGTTTAGGGTTAGGGTTCGGGCTAGGGTTAGGTTTAGGGGACGGGGACGGTTTAGGGTAAACATGAGTGTACGACAACGCTTTAGGGGCAACGTACGTGTGAGGCCGTGGGTTAGTTTTAGCGTACAGGTTAGGATTAGGGGATGGGTGAGGGTCAGGCTTCGGGGAAGGGTTAGGGTTAGGGTTCGGGCTAGGGTTAGGGTTAGGCGACGGGGACGGTTTAGGGTCCAGGTGAGGGTACGACAACGCTTTAGGGGGAGCGTACGTGTGAGGGCGCGGGTTAGTGTTAGCTTATTGGTTAGGATTAGGGAACGGGAGAGGGTCAGGCTTCGGAGAATGGTTAGGATTAGTGTTCGGGCTAGGGTTAGGGTTAGGGGACAGGGACGGTTTAGGTAAAAGGTGAGGGTATGACAACGCTTTAGAGGGAACGTACGTGTGAGGGCATGTGTTAGTGTTAGCGTACGGGTTAGGATTAGGGGACGGGTGAGGGTCAGGCTTCGGGGAATGGTTAGGGTTAGGGTTCGGGCTAGGGTTAGGGTTAGGGGACAGGAACGGTTTAGGGTCCAGGTGAGGGTACGACAACGCTTTAGGGGGAGTGTACGTGTGAGGGCGCGGGTTAGTGTTAGCGTACGGGTTAGGATTAGGGGATGGGTGAGGGTCAGGCTTCTTGGAAGGGTTAGGGTTAGGTTTCGGGCTGGAGTTAGGGTTAGGGGACGGGGACGGTTTAGGGTCCAGTTGAGGGTACGACAACGCTGTAGGGGGAGCGTATGTGTGAGAGCGGAGGTTGGTGTTAGCGTATGGGTTAGGATTAGGGGACGGGAGAGGATCAGACTTCGGGGAATGGTTAGGGTTAGGGTTCGTGCTAGGGTTAGGTTTAGGGGACGGGGACGGTTTAGGGTAAATGTGAGGGTACGACAACACTTTAGGGGAACGTACGTGTGAGGGCGCGGGTTAGTGTTAGCGTACGGGTTAGGATTACAGAACGGGTGAGGGTCAGGCTTCGGGGAAGCGTTAGGGTTAGGGTTCGGGCTACGGTTAGGGTTATGGGACGGGGAAGGTTTCGGGTCCAGGTGAGGGTACGACAGCGCTTTAGGGGGAGCGTAGGTGTGAGGGCGCGGGTTAGTGTTAGCGTACGGGTTAGGATTAGGGGACGTGTGAGGGTTAGGATTCAGGGAAGGGTTAGAGTTAGGTTTCGGGCTAGAGTTAGGGTTAGGGGACGGGGACGGTTTAGGGTCCAGGTGAGGGTACGACAACGCTTTACGGGGAGCGTCCGTGTGAGGGCGCGGGTTAGTGTAAGCGTACGGGTTAGGATTACAGAACGGGTGAGGGACAGGCTTCCGGGAAGGGTTAGGTTTAGGGTTCGGGCTAGGGTTAGGGTTAGGGGACGGGGACGGTTTAGGGTCCAGGTGAGGGTACGACAACGCTTTAGGGGGAGCGTACGTGTGAGGGCGCGGGTTAGTGTTAGCCTACGGGTTAGGATTAGGAGACGGGTGAGGGTCAGGGTTCGGGGAAGGGTTAGGGTTAGGGTTCGGGCTAGGGTTAGTGTTACGGGAAGAGGTCGGTTTAGGGTCCAGGTGAGGGTACGACAACGCTTTAGGGGGAGTGTACGTGTGAGGGCGCGGGTTAGTGTTAGCGTCTGCGTTAGGATTAGGGGACGGGTGAGGGTCAGGCTTCGGAGAAGGGTTAGGGTTAGGGTTCGGGCTAGGGTTAGGGTTAGGGTTAGGGGACGGGAACGGTTTAGGGTCCAGGTGAGGGTACGACAACGCTTTAGGGGGAGCGTTCGTGTGAGGGCGCGGGTTAGTGTTAGCGTACGGGTTAGGATTAGGGGACGGGTGAGGGTCAGGCTTCGGGGAAGAGGTAGTGTTAGGGTTCGGGCTAGGGTTAGGGTTAGGGGACGGGGACGGCATAGGGTCCAGGTAGGGTACGACAACGCTTTAGGGGGAGTGTACGTGTGAGGGCGTGGGTTAGTGTTAGCGTACGGGTTACGATTAGGGGACGGGCGAGTGTCAAGCTTCGGGGAATGGTTAGGGTTAGGGTTCGGGCTAGGGTTAGTGTTAGGGGACGGGGACGGTTTAGGGTTAGGTGAGGGTCCGACAAAGCTTTAGGGGGAGCGTACGTGTGAGCGCGCGGGTTAGTGTTAGCCTACGGGTTAGGATTAGGGGACGGGTGAGGGTCACGCTCTGGGGAAGGGTTCGGGTTAGGGTTTGGGCTAGGGTTATTGTTAGGGAACGGGGACTGTTTAGGGTCCAGGTGAGGGTACGACAACGCTTTAGGGGGAGCGTGCGTGTGAGGGCGCGGGTTAGCGTTAGCGTACGGCTTAGGATTAGGGGACGGGTGAGGGTCAGGCTTCGGGGAAGGGTTAGGGTTAGGATTCGGGCTAGGGTTAGGGTTAGGGTTAGGGGACGGTTTAGGGTCCAGGTGAGGGTACGACAACGCTTTTCGGGGAGCGTACGTGTGAGGGCGAGGGTCAGTGTTAGCGTACAGGTTAGGATTAGGGGACGTGTGATTGTCAGGCTTCGGGGAAAGGTTAGGGTTAGTGTTCGGGCTAGGGTTAGGGTTAGGGTACGGGGACAGTTTAGGGTCCAGGTGAGGGTACGACAACGCTTTAGGGGGAGCGTGCGTGTGAGGGCGCGGGTTAGCGTTAGCGTACGGCTTAGGATTAGGGGACGGGTGAGGGTCAGGCTTCGGGGAAGGGTTAGGTTTAGGGTTCGGGCTAGGGTTAGGGTTAGGGGACGGGGACGGTTTAGGGTCCAGGTGAGGGTACGACAACACTTTAGGGGGAGCGTATGTGTGAGGGCGCGGGTTAGTGTTAGCCTACGGGTTAGGATTAGGGGACGGGTGAGGGTCAGGCTTCGGGGAAAGGTTAGGGTTAGGGTTCGGGCTAGGGTTAGGTTTAGGGGACGGGGACGGTTTAGGGTCCAGGTGAGGGTACGACAACGCTTTAGGGGGAGCGTTCGTGTGAGGGCGAGGGTTAGTGTTAGCGTATGGGTTAGGATTAGGGGACGGGAGAGGGTCAGGCTTCGGGGAATTGTTAGGGTTAGGGTTCGGGCTAGGGTTAGGGTTAGGGGACGGGGACGGTTTAGGGTCCAGGTGAGGGTACGACAACGCTTTAGGGGGAGCGTACGTGTGAGGTCGCGGGTTAATGTTACCTTATGGGTTAGGATTAGGGGACGGGAGAGGGTCAGGCTTCGGCGAAGGGTTAGGGTTAGGGTTCGGGCTAGGGTTAGGGTTAGGGGACGGGGACGGTTTAGGGTAAAGGTGACGGTACGACAACGCTTTAGGGGGAACGTACGTGTGAGGGCGTGGGTTAGTGTTAGCGTACGGGTGAGGATTAGGGGACGGGTGAGGGTCAGGGTTGGGGGAAGCGTTAGGGTTAGGGTTCGTGCTAGGGTTAGTGTTAGGGGACGGGGACTGTTTAGGGTCCAGGTGAGGGTACGACAACGCTTTAGGGGGAGTGTAGGTGTGAGGGCGTGGGTTAGTGTTAACGTACGGGTTAGGATTAAGGGACGGGTGAGGGTCAGGCTACGGGGAAGGGTTAGGGTTAGGGTTCAGGCTAGGGTTAGGGTTAGGGGACGGGGACGGTTTAGGGTCAATGTGAGGGTACGACAACGCTTTAGGGGGAGCGTACGTGTGAGGGCGCGGGTTAGTGTTAGCCTACGGGTTAGGATTAGGGGACGGGTGAGGGTCAGGCTTCGGGGAAGGGTTAGGGTTAGGGTTTGGGCTAGGGTTAGGGTTAGGGGACGGGGACGGTTTAGGGTCCAGGTGAGGGAACGACAACGCTTTAGGGGGAGCGTACGTGTGAGGGCGCGGTTAGTGTTAGCGTACGGGTTAGGATTAGGGGACGGGTGAGGGTCAGGCTTCGTGGAAGTGTTAGGGATAGGGTTCGGGCTAGGGTTAGGGTTAGGGGACGGGGACGGTTTAGGGTCCAGGTGAGGGTACAACAACGCTTTAGGTGGAGCGTGCGTGTGAGGGCGCGGGTTAGTGTTAGCGTACGGGTTAGGATTAGGGGACGGAAGAGGGTCACACTTCGGGGAATGGTTAGGGTTAGGGTTCAGGCTAGGGTTAGGGTTAGGGTACGGGGACGGTTTAGGGTCCAGGTGAGGGTACAACAACGCTTTAGGGGGAGCGTGCGTGTGAGGGTGCGGGTTAGTGTTAGCGTATGGGTTAGGATTAGGGGACGGGTGAGGGTCAGGCTTCGGGGAAGGTTTAGGGTTAGGGTTCGGGCTAGGGTTAGGGTTAGGGGACGGGGACGGTTTAGGGTAAACATGAGTGTACGACAACGCTTTAGGGGCAACGTACGTTTGAGGCCGTGGGTTAGTGTTAGCGTACGGGTTAGGATTAGGGGATGGGTGAGGGTCAGGCTTCGGGGAAGGGTTAGGGTTAGGGTTCGGGCTAGGGTTAGGTTTAGGGGACGGGGATGGTTTAGGGTCCAGGTGAGGGTACGACAACGCTTTAGGGGGAGCGTACGTGTGAGGGCGCGGGTTAGTGTTAGCTTATTGGTTAGGATTAGGGAACGGGAGAGGGTCAGGCTTCGGAGAATGGTTAGGATTAGTGTTCGGGCTAGGTTTAGGGTTAGGGGACAGGGACGGTTTAGGGTAAAGGTGAGGGTACGACAACGCTTTAGGGGGAGCGTACGTGTGAGGGCGCGGGTTAGTGTTAGCGTACGGGTTAGGATTAGGGGACGGGTGAGGGTCAGGCTTCGGGGAAGGGTTAGGGTTAGGGTTCGGGCTAGGGTTAGGGTTAGGGGACGGGGACGGTTTAGGGTCCACGTGAGGGTACGACAACGCTTTAAGGGGAGCGTACGTGTGAGGGCGCGGGTTAGTGTTAGCGTACGGGTTAGGATTAGGGGATGGGTGAGGGTCAGGCTTCGCGGAAGGGTTAGGGTTAGGTTTCGGGCTAGAGTTAGGGCTAGGGGATGGGGACGGTTTAGGGTCCAGCTGAGGGTACGACAACGGTTTAGGGGGATCGTGCGTGTGAGGGCGCGGGTTAGTGTTAGCGTACGGGTTAGGATTAGGGGACGGGTGAGGGTCAGGCTTCGGGGAAGAGTTAGGGTTAGGGTTCGGTATAGGGTTAGGGTTAGGGCAAGGGGACTGTTTAGGGTCCAGGTGAGGGTATGACAACACTTTAGGGGGATCGTACGTGTGAGGGCGCGGGTTAGTGTTAGCCTACGGGTTAGCATTAGGGGACGGGTGAGGGTCAGGCTTCGGGGAAGGTTTAAGTTTAGGGTTTGGGCTAGGGTTAGGGTTATGGGACGGGGACGGTTTAGGGTCCAGGTGAGGGTACGACAATGCTTTAGGGGGAGCGTACGTGTGAGGGCGCGGGTTAGTGTTAGCGTATGGGTTAGGATTAGGGGACGGGTGAGGGTCAGGCTTTGGGGAGGTGTTAGGGTTAGGGTTCGGGCTAGGGTTAGGGTTAGGGGACGGGGACGGTTTAGGGTCCAGGTGAGTGTCCGACAACGCTTTCGGGGGAGGGTACGTGTGTGGGCGCAGGTTAGTGTTGGCCTACGGGTTAGGATTAGCGGACGGTTGAAGGTCAGGTTTCGGGGAAGTGTTAGGGTTAGGGTTCGGGCTAGGGTTAGGGTTAGGGGACGGGGACAGTTTAGGGTCCAGGTGAGGGTACGACAACACTTTAGGGGGAGCGTGCGTGTGAGGGCGCGGGTTAGCGTTAGCGTACGGCTTAGGATTAGGGGACGGGTGAGGGTCAGGCTTCGGGGAAGGGTTAGGGTTAGGGTTCAGGCTAGGGTTAGGGTTAGGGGACGGGGACGGTTTAGGGTCAATGTGAGGGTACGACAACGCTTTAGGGGGAGCGTACGTGTGAGGGCGCGGGTTAGTGTTAGCGTCCGGGTTAGGATTAGGGGACGGGTGAGGGTCAGGCTTCTGGGAAGGTTTAGTTTTAGGGTTCAGGCTAGGGTTAGGGTTAGGGGACGGGGACGGTTTAGGGTCCAGGTGAGGGCACGACAACGCTTTAGGGGGAGCTTACGTGTGATGGCATGGGTTAGTGTTAGCGTACGGGTTAGGATTAGGGGACGGGTGAGGGTCAGGCTTCGGGGAAGTGTTAGGGTTAGGGTTCGTGCTAGGGTTAGGGTTAGGGGACGGGGACAGTTTAGGGTCCAGGTGAGGGTATGACAACGCTTTAGGGGGAGTGTACGTGTGAGGGCGCGGGTTAGTGTTAGCGTACGGGTTACGATTAGGGGACGGGAGAGTGTCAGGCTTCGGGGAATGGTTAGGGTTAGGGTTCGGCCTAGGGTTAGTGTTAGCGGACGGGGATGGTTTAGGGTCCAGGTGAGGGTCCGACAAAGCTTTAGGGGGAGCGTACGTGTGAGGGCGCGGGTTAGTGTTAGCCTACGGGTTAGGATTAAGGGATGGGTGAGGGTCAGGCTTCGGGGAAGTGTTAGGGTTAGGGTTCGGGCTAGGGTTAGGATTAGGGGACGGGGACGGTTTAGGGTAAACATGAGTGTACGACAACGCTTTAGGGGCAACGTACGTGTGAGGCCGTGAGTTAGCGTTAGCGTACGGGTGAGGATTAGAGGACGGGTGAGGGTCAGGGTTCGGGGAAGCGTTCGGGTTAGGGTTCGGGCTAGGGTTAGTGTTAGGGGACGGGGACGGTTTAGGGTCCAGGTGAGGGTACGAAAACGCTTTAGGGGGAGCGTAGGTGTGATGGCGCGGGTTAGTGTTAACGTACGGGTTAGGATTAAGGGACGGGTGAGGGTCAGGCTACGGGGAAGGGTTAGGGTTAGGGTTTAGGCTAGGGTTAGGGTTAGGGGACGGGGACGGTTTAGGGTCAATGTGAGGGTACGACAACGCTTTAGGGGGAGCGTACGTGTGAGGGCTCGGGTTAGTGTTAGCCTACGGGTTAGGATTAGGGGACGGGTGAGGGTCAGGCTTCGTGGAAGGGTTAGGGTTAGGTTTCGGGCTAGGGTTAGGGTTAGGGGACGGGGACGGTTTAGGGTCCAGGTGAGGGTACGACAACGCTTTAGGGGGAGCGTGCGTGTGAGGGTGCGGGTTAGTGTTAGCGTATGGGTTAGGATTAGGGGACGGGTGAGGGTCAGGCTTCGGGGAAGGTTTAGGGTTAGGGTTCGGGCTAGAGTTAGGGTTAGGGGATGGGGACGGTTTAGGGTCCTGGTGAGGGTACGACAACGCTTTAGGGGGAACGTACGTGTGAGGGCGCGGGTTAGTGTTAGCGTACGGGTTAGGATTAGGGGACGGGTGAGGGTCAGGCTTCGGGGAAGCGTTAGGGTTAGGGTTCGGGCTAGGGTTAGTGTTAGGGGACGGGGACGGTTTAGGGTCCAGGTGAGGGTACGACAACGCTTTAGAGGGAGCATACGTGTGAGTGCGCGTGTTAGTGTTAGCCTACGGGTTAGGATTAGGGGACGGGTGGGTGTCACGCTTCGGGGAAGGGTTAGGGTTAGGGTTCGGGCTAGGGTTAGTGTTAGGGGACGGGGACGGTTTAGGGTCCAGGTGAGTGTACGCCAAGGCTTTAGGGGGAGCGTACGTGTGAGGGCGCGGGTTAGTGTTAGCCTACGGGTTAGGATTAGGGGACGGGTGAGGGTCAGGCTTCGGGGAAGGGTTAGGGTTAGGGTTCGGGCTAGGGTTAGGGTTAGGGGACGGGGACGGTTTAGGGTCCAGGTGAGGGTACGACAATGATTTTCGGGGAGCGTACGTGTGAGGGCGAGGGTCAGTGTTAGCGTACAGGTTAGGATTAGGGAACGTGTGAGTGTCAGGTTTCGGGGAAAGGTTACGGTTAGTGTTCGGGCTAGGGTTAGGGTTAGGGGACGGGGACAGTTTAGGGTCCAGGTGAGGGTACGACAACACTTTAGGGGGAGCGTGCGTGTGAGGGCGCGGGTTAGCGTTAGCGTACGGCTTAGGATTAGGGGACGGGTGAGGGTCAGGCTTCGGGGAAGGGTTAGGGTTAGGGTTCAGGCTAGGGTTAGGGTTAGGGGACGGGGACGGTTTAGGGTCAATGTGAGGGTACGACAACGCTTTAGGGGGAGCGTACGTGTGAGGGCGCGGGTTAGTGTTAGCCTACGGGTTAGGATTAGGGGACGGGTGAGGTTCAGGCTTCGGGGAAGGGTTAGGGTTAGGGTTCGGGCTAGGGTTAGTGTTAGGGGACGGGGACGGTTTAGGGTCCAGCTGAGGGTACGACAACGCTTTAGGGGGAGCGTACGTGTGAGGGCGCGGGTTAGTGTTTGTGTACGGATTACGATTAGGGGACGGGTGAGGGTCAGGCTTCGGGGAAGGGTTAGGGTTAGGGTTCGGGATAGGGTTAGGGTTAGGGGACGGGGACGGTTTAGGGTAAACATGAGTGTACGACAACGCTTTAGGGGCAACGTACGTGTGAGGCCGTGGGTTAGTGTTAGCGTACGGGTGAGGATTAGGGGACGGGTGAGGGTCAGGCTTCGGGGAAGGGTTAGGGTTAGGGTTCGGGCTAGGGTTAGTGTTAGGGGACGGGGACGGTTTAGGGTCCAGGTGAGGGTATGACAACGCTTTAGGGGGAGCATAGGTGTGAGGGCGCGGGTTAGTGTTAACGTACGGGTTAGGATTAAGGGACGGGTGAGGGTTAGGCTACGGGGAAGGGTTAGGGTTAGGGTTCAGGCTAGGGTTAGGGTTAGGGGACGGGGACGGTTTAGGGTCAATGTGAGGGTACGACAACGCTTTAGGGGGAGCATATGTGTGAGGGCTCGGGTTAGTGTTAGCCTACGGGTTAGGATTAGGGGACGGGTGAGGGTCAGGCTTCGGGGAAGGGTTAGGGTTAGGGTTCGGGCTAGGGTTAGGGTTAGGGGACGGGGACGGTTTAGGGTCCAGGTGAGGGTACGACAACGCTTTAGGGGGAGCGTGCGTGTGAGGGTGCGGGTTAGTGTTAGCGTATGGGTTAGGATTAGGGGACGGGTGAGGGTCAGGCTTCGGGGAAGGTTTAGGGTTAGGGTTCGGGCTAGGGTTAGGGTTAGGGTTAGGGGACGGGGATGGTTTAGGGTAAACATGAGTGTACCACAACGCTTTAGGGGCAACGTACGTGTGAGGCCGTGGGTTAGTGTTAGCGTACGGGTTAGGATTAGGGGACGGGTGAGGGTCAGGCTTCGGGGAAGGGTTAGGGTTAGGGTTCGGGCTAGGGTTAGGGTTAGGGGACGGGGACGGTTTAGGGTCCAGGTGAGGGTACGACAACGCTTTAGGAGGAGCGTGCGTGTGAGGGCGCGGGTTAGTGTTAGCGTACGGGTTAGAATTAGGGGGCAGGTGAGTGTCAGGCTTCGGGGTAGCGTTAGGTTTAGGGTTCGGGCTAGGGTTAGGGTTAGGGGACGGGGACGGTTTAGGGTCCAGGTGAGGGTACGACAATGCTTTAGGGGGAGGGTGCGTGTGAGGGCGCGGGTTAGTGTTAGCATACGGGTTAGGATTAGTGGACGGGTGAGGGTCAGGGTTCAGGGAAGGGTTAGGGTTAGGGTTCGGTCTAGGGTTAGTGTTACGGGAAGGGGTCGGTTTAGGGTCCAGGTGAGGGTACGTCAACGCTTTAGGGGGAGCGTACGTGTGAGGGCGCGGGTTAGTGTTAGCGTCCGGGTTAGGATTAGGGGACGGGTGAGGGTCAGGCTTCTGGGAAGGTTTAGTTTTAGGGTTCAGGCTAGGGTTAGGGTTAGGGGACGGGGACGGTTTAGGGTCCAGGTGAGGGCACGACAACGCTTTAGGGGGAGCTTACGTGTGATGGCATGGGTTAGTGTTAGCGTACGGGTTAGGATTAGGGGACGGGTGAGGGTCAGGCTTCGGGGAAGTGTTAGGGTTAGGGTTCGTGCTAGGGTTAGGGTTAGGGGACGGGGACAGTTTAGGGTCCAGGTGAGGGTATGACAACGCTTTAGGGGGAGTGTACGTGTGAGGGCGCGGGTTAGTGTTAGCGTACGGGTTACGATTAGGGGACGGGAGAGTGTCAGGCTTCGGGGAATGGTTAGGGTTAGGGTTCGGCCTAGGGTTAGTGTTAGCGGACGGGGATGGTTTAGGGTCCAGGTGAGGGTCCGACAAAGCTTTAGGGGGAGCGTACGTGTGAGGGCGCGGGTTAGTGTTAGCCTACGGGTTAGGATTAAGGGATGGGTGAGGGTCAGGCTTCGGGGAAGTGTTAGGGTTAGGGTTCGGGCTAGGGTTAGGATTAGGGGACGGGGACGGTTTAGGGTAAACATGAGTGTACGACAACGCTTTAGGGGCAACGTACGTGTGAGGCCGTGAGTTAGCGTTAGCGTACGGGTGAGGATTAGAGGACGGGTGAGGGTCAGGGTTCGGGGAAGCGTTCGGGTTAGGGTTCGGGCTAGGGTTAGTGTTAGGGGACGGGGACGGTTTAGGGTCCAGGTGAGGGTACGAAAACGCTTTAGGGGGAGCGTAGGTGTGATGGCGCGGGTTAGTGTTAACGTACGGGTTAGGATTAAGGGACGGGTGAGGGTCAGGCTACGGGGAAGGGTTAGGGTTAGGGTTTAGGCTAGGGTTAGGGTTAGGGGACGGGGACGGTTTAGGGTCAATGTGAGGGTACGACAACGCTTTAGGGGGAGCGTACGTGTGAGGGCTCGGGTTAGTGTTAGCCTACGGGTTAGGATTAGGGGACGGGTGAGGGTCAGGCTTCGTGGAAGGGTTAGGGTTAGGTTTCGGGCTAGGGTTAGGGTTAGGGGACGGGGACGGTTTAGGGTCCAGGTGAGGGTACGACAACGCTTTAGGGGGAGCGTGCGTGTGAGGGTGCGGGTTAGTGTTAGCGTATGGGTTAGGATTAGGGGACGGGTGAGGGTCAGGCTTCGGGGAAGGTTTAGGGTTAGGGTTCGGGCTAGAGTTAGGGTTAGGGGATGGGGACGGTTTAGGGTCCTGGTGAGGGTACGACAACGCTTTAGGGGGAACGTACGTGTGAGGGCGCGGGTTAGTGTTAGCGTACGGGTTAGGATTAGGGGACGGGTGAGGGTCAGGCTTCGGGGAAGCGTTAGGGTTAGGGTTCGGGCTAGGGTTAGTGTTAGGGGACGGGGACGGTTTAGGGTCCAGGTGAGGGTACGACAACGCTTTAGAGGGAGCATACGTGTGAGTGCGCGTGTTAGTGTTAGCCTACGGGTTAGGATTAGGGGACGGGTGGGTGTCACGCTTCGGGGAAGGGTTAGGGTTAGGGTTCGGGCTAGGGTTAGTGTTAGGGGACGGGGACGGTTTAGGGTCCAGGTGAGTGTACGCCAAGGCTTTAGGGGGAGCGTACGTGTGAGGGCGCGGGTTAGTGTTAGCCTACGGGTTAGGATTAGGGGACGGGTGAGGGTCAGGCTTCGGGGAAGGGTTAGGGTTAGGGTTCGGGCTAGGGTTAGGGTTAGGGGACGGGGACGGTTTAGGGTCCAGGTGAGGGTACGACAACGATTTTCGGGGAGCGTACGTGTGAGGGCGAGGGTCAGTGTTAGCGTACAGGTTAGGATTAGGGAACGTGTGAGTGTCAGGTTTCGGGGAAAGGTTACGGTTAGTGTTCGGGCTAGGGTTAGGGTTAGGGGACGGGGACAGTTTAGGGTCCAGGTGAGGGTACGACAACACTTTAGGGGGAGCGTGCGTGTGAGGGCGCGGGTTAGCGTTAGCGTACGGCTTAGGATTAGGGGACGGGTGAGGGTCAGGCTTCGGGGAAGGGTTAGGGTTAGGGTTCAGGCTAGGGTTAGGGTTAGGGGACGGGGACGGTTTAGGGTCAATGTGAGGGTACGACAACGCTTTAGGGGGAGCGTACGTGTGAGGGCGCGGGTTAGTGTTAGCCTACGGGTTAGGATTAGGGGACGGGTGAGGTTCAGGCTTCGGGGAAGGGTTAGGGTTAGGGTTCGGGCTAGGGTTAGTGTTAGGGGACGGGGACGGTTTAGGGTCCAGCTGAGGGTACGACAACGCTTTAGGGGGAGCGTACGTGTGAGGGCGCGGGTTAGTGTTTGCGTACGGATTACGATTAGGGGACGGGTGAGGGTCAGGCTTCGGGGAAGGGTTAGGGTTAGGGTTCGGGATAGGGTTAGGGTTAGGGGACGGGGACGGTTTAGGGTAAACATGAGTGTACGACAACGCTTTAGGGGCAACGTACGTGTGAGGCCGTGGGTTAGTGTTAGCGTACGGGTGAGGATTAGGGGACGGGTGAGGGTCAGGCTTCGGGGAAGGGTTAGGGTTAGGGTTCGGGCTAGGGTTAGTGTTAGGGGACGGGGACGGTTTAGGGTCCAGGTGAGGGTATGACAACGCTTTAGGGGGAGCATAGGTGTGAGGGCGCGGGTTAGTGTTAACGTACGGGTTAGGATTAAGGGACGGGTGAGGGTTAGGCTACGGGGAAGGGTTAGGGTTAGGGTTCAGGCTAGGGTTAGGGTTAGGGGACGGGGACGGTTTAGGGTCAATGTGAGGGTATGACAACGCTTTAGGGGGAGCGTACGTGTGAGGGCTCGGGTTAGTGTTAGCCTACGGGTTAGGATTAGGGGACGGGTGAGGGTCAGGCTTCGGGGAAGGGTTAGGGTTAGGGTTCGGGCTAGGGTTAGGGTTAGGGTTAGGGGACGGGGATGGTTTAGGGTAAACATGAGTGTACCACAACGCTTTAGGGGCAACGTACGTGTGAGGCCGTGGGTTAGTGTTAGCGTACGGGTTAGGATTAGGGGACGGGTGAGGGTCAGGCTTCGGGGAAGGGTTAGGGTTAGGGTTCGGGCTAGGGTTAGGGTTAGGGGACGGGGACGGTTTAGGGTCCAGGTGAGGGTACGACAACGCTTTAGGAGGAGCGTGCGTGTGAGGGCGCGGGTTAGTGTTAGCGTACGGGTTAGAATTAGGGGGCAGGTGAGTGTCAGGCTTCGGGGTAGCGTTAGGTTTAGGGTTCGGGCTAGGGTTAGGGTTAGGGGACGGGGACGGTTTAGGGTCCAGGTGAGGGTACGACAATGCTTTAGGGGGAGGGTGCGTGTGAGGGCGCGGGTTAGTGTTAGCGTACGGGTTAGGATTAGGGGACGGGTGAGGGTCAGGGTTCAGGGA
This sequence comes from Orcinus orca, assembly GCF_937001465.1. Lineage (NCBI taxonomy): Eukaryota > Metazoa > Chordata > Mammalia > Artiodactyla > Delphinidae > Orcinus > Orcinus orca. The sequence continues at coordinate 53,094,157 of NC_064573.1, forward strand.
AGGGTTAGGGTTAGGGTTCGGTCTAGGGTTAGTGTTACGGGAAGGGGTCGGTTTAGGGTCCAGGTGAGGGTACGACAACGCTTTAGGGGGAGCGTACGTGTGAGGGCGCGGGTTAGTGTTAGCGTCCGGGTTAGGATTAGGGGACGGGTGAGGGTCAGGCTTCTGGGAAGGTTTAGTTTTAGGGTTCAGGCTAGGGTTAGGGTTAGGGGACGGGGACGGTTTAGGGTCCAGGTGAGGGCACGACAACGCTTTAGGGGGAGCTTACGTGTGATGGCATGGGTTAGTGTTAGCGTACGGGTTAGGATTAGGGGACGGGTGAGGGTCAGGCTTCGGGGAAGTGTTAGGGTTAGGGTTCGTGCTAGGGTTAGGGTTAGGGGACGGGGACAGTTTAGGGTCCAGGTGAGGGTATGACAACGCTTTAGGGGGAGTGTACGTGTGAGGGCGCGGGTTAGTGTTAGCGTACGGGTTACGATTAGGGGACGGGAGAGTGTCAGGCTTCGGGGAATGGTTAGGGTTAGGGTTCGGCCTAGGGTTAGTGTTAGCGGACGGGGATGGTTTAGGGTCCAGGTGAGGGTCCGACAAAGCTTTAGGGGGAGCGTACGTGTGAGGGCGCGGGTTAGTGTTAGCCTACGGGTTAGGATTAAGGGATGGGTGAGGGTCAGGCTTCGGGGAAGTGTTAGGGTTAGGGTTCGGGCTAGGGTTAGGATTAGGGGACGGGGACGGTTTAGGGTAAACATGAGTGTACGACAACGCTTTAGGGGCAACGTACGTGTGAGGCCGTGAGTTAGCGTTAGCGTACGGGTGAGGATTAGAGGACGGGTGAGGGTCAGGGTTCGGGGAAGCGTTCGGGTTAGGGTTCGGGCTAGGGTTAGTGTTAGGGGACGGGGACGGTTTAGGGTCCAGGTGAGGGTACGAAAACGCTTTAGGGGGAGCGTAGGTGTGATGGCGCGGGTTAGTGTTAACGTACGGGTTAGGATTAAGGGACGGGTGAGGGTCAGGCTACGGGGAAGGGTTAGGGTTAGGGTTTAGGCTAGGGTTAGGGTTAGGGGACGGGGACGGTTTAGGGTCAATGTGAGGGTACGACAACGCTTTAGGGGGAGCGTACGTGTGAGGGCTCGGGTTAGTGTTAGCCTACGGGTTAGGATTAGGGGACGGGTGAGGGTCAGGCTTCGTGGAAGGGTTAGGGTTAGGTTTCGGGCTAGGGTTAGGGTTAGGGGACGGGGACGGTTTAGGGTCCAGGTGAGGGTACGACAACGCTTTAGGGGGAGCGTGCGTGTGAGGGTGCGGGTTAGTGTTAGCGTATGGGTTAGGATTAGGGGACGGGTGAGGGTCAGGCTTCGGGGAAGGTTTAGGGTTAGGGTTCGGGCTAGAGTTAGGGTTAGGGGATGGGGACGGTTTAGGGTCCTGGTGAGGGTACGACAACGCTTTAGGGGGAACGTACGTGTGAGGGCGCGGGTTAGTGTTAGCGTACGGGTTAGGATTAGGGGACGGGTGAGGGTCAGGCTTCGGGGAAGCGTTAGGGTTAGGGTTCGGGCTAGGGTTAGTGTTAGGGGACGGGGACGGTTTAGGGTCCAGGTGAGGGTACGACAACGCTTTAGAGGGAGCATACGTGTGAGTGCGCGTGTTAGTGTTAGCCTACGGGTTAGGATTAGGGGACGGGTGGGTGTCACGCTTCGGGGAAGGGTTAGGGTTAGGGTTCGGGCTAGGGTTAGTGTTAGGGGACGGGGACGGTTTAGGGTCCAGGTGAGTGTACGCCAAGGCTTTAGGGGGAGCGTACGTGTGAGGGCGCGGGTTAGTGTTAGCCTACGGGTTAGGATTAGGGGACGGGTGAGGGTCAGGCTTCGGGGAAGGGTTAGGGTTAGGGTTCGGGCTAGGGTTAGGGTTAGGGGACGGGGACGGTTTAGGGTCCAGGTGAGGGTACGACAACGATTTTCGGGGAGCGTACGTGTGAGGGCGAGGGTCAGTGTTAGCGTACAGGTTAGGATTAGGGAACGTGTGAGTGTCAGGTTTCGGGGAAAGGTTACGGTTAGTGTTCGGGCTAGGGTTAGGGTTAGGGGACGGGGACAGTTTAGGGTCCAGGTGAGGGTACGACAACACTTTAGGGGGAGCGTGCGTGTGAGGGCGCGGGTTAGCGTTAGCGTACGGCTTAGGATTAGGGGACGGGTGAGGGTCAGGCTTCGGGGAAGGGTTAGGGTTAGGGTTCAGGCTAGGGTTAGGGTTAGGGGACGGGGACGGTTTAGGGTCAATGTGAGGGTACGACAACGCTTTAGGGGGAGCGTACGTGTGAGGGCGCGGGTTAGTGTTAGCCTACGGGTTAGGATTAGGGGACGGGTGAGGTTCAGGCTTCGGGGAAGGGTTAGGGTTAGGGTTCGGGCTAGGGTTAGTGTTAGGGGACGGGGACGGTTTAGGGTCCAGCTGAGGGTACGACAACGCTTTAGGGGGAGCGTACGTGTGAGGGCGCGGGTTAGTGTTTGCGTACGGATTACGATTAGGGGACGGGTGAGGGTCAGGCTTCGGGGAAGGGTTAGGGTTAGGGTTCGGGATAGGGTTAGGGTTAGGGGACGGGGACGGTTTAGGGTAAACATGAGTGTACGACAACGCTTTAGGGGCAACGTACGTGTGAGGCCGTGGGTTAGTGTTAGCGTACGGGTGAGGATTAGGGGACGGGTGAGGGTCAGGCTTCGGGGAAGGGTTAGGGTTAGGGTTCGGGCTAGGGTTAGTGTTAGGGGACGGGGACGGTTTAGGGTCCAGGTGAGGGTATGACAACGCTTTAGGGGGAGCATAGGTGTGAGGGCGCGGGTTAGTGTTAACGTACGGGTTAGGATTAAGGGACGGGTGAGGGTTAGGCTACGGGGAAGGGTTAGGGTTAGGGTTCAGGCTAGGGTTAGGGTTAGGGGACGGGGACGGTTTAGGGTCAATGTGAGGGTATGACAACGCTTTAGGGGGAGCGTACGTGTGAGGGCTCGGGTTAGTGTTAGCCTACGGGTTAGGATTAGGGGACGGGTGAGGGTCAGGCTTCGGGGAAGGGTTAGGGTTAGGGTTCGGGCTAGGGTTAGGGTTAGGGTTAGGGGACGGGGATGGTTTAGGGTAAACATGAGTGTACCACAACGCTTTAGGGGCAACGTACGTGTGAGGCCGTGGGTTAGTGTTAGCGTACGGGTTAGGATTAGGGGACGGGTGAGGGTCAGGCTTCGGGGAAGGGTTAGGGTTAGGGTTCGGGCTAGGGTTAGGGTTAGGGGACGGGGACGGTTTAGGGTCCAGGTGAGGGTACGACAACGCTTTAGGAGGAGCGTGCGTGTGAGGGCGCGGGTTAGTGTTAGCGTACGGGTTAGAATTAGGGGGCAGGTGAGTGTCAGGCTTCGGGGTAGCGTTAGGTTTAGGGTTCGGGCTAGGGTTAGGGTTAGGGGACGGGGACGGTTTAGGGTCCAGGTGAGGGTACGACAATGCTTTAGGGGGAGGGTGCGTGTGAGGGCGCGGGTTAGTGTTAGCGTACGGGTTAGGATTAGGGGACGGGTGAGGGTCAGGGTTCAGGGAAGGGTTAGGGTTAGGGTTCGGTCTAGGGTTAGTGTTACGGGAAGGGGTCGGTTTAGGGTCCAGGTGAGGGTACGACAACGCTTTAGGGGGAGCGTACGTGTGAGGGCGCGGGTTAGTGTTAGCGTCCGGGTTAGGATTAGGGGACGGGTGAGGGTCAGGCTTCTGGGAAGGTTTAGTTTTAGGGTTCAGGCTAGGGTTAGGGTTAGGGGACGGGGACGGTTTAGGGTCCAGGTGAGGGCACGACAACGCTTTAGGGGGAGCTTACGTGTGATGGCATGGGTTAGTGTTAGCGTACGGGTTAGGATTAGGGGACGGGTGAGGGTCAGGCTTCGGGGAAGTGTTAGGGTTAGGGTTCGTGCTAGGGTTAGGGTTAGGGGACGGGGACAGTTTAGGGTCCAGGTGAGGGTATGACAACGCTTTAGGGGGAGTGTACGTGTGAGGGCGCGGGTTAGTGTTAGCGTACGGGTTACGATTAGGGGACGGGAGAGTGTCAGGCTTCGGGGAATGGTTAGGGTTAGGGTTCGGCCTAGGGTTAGTGTTAGCGGACGGGGATGGTTTAGGGTCCAGGTGAGGGTCCGACAAAGCTTTAGGGGGAGCGTACGTGTGAGGGCGCGGGTTAGTGTTAGCCTACGGGTTAGGATTAAGGGATGGGTGAGGGTCAGGCTTCGGGGAAGTGTTAGGGTTAGGGTTCGGGCTAGGGTTAGGATTAGGGGACGGGGACGGTTTAGGGTAAACATGAGTGTACGACAACGCTTTAGGGGCAACGTACGTGTGAGGCCGTGAGTTAGCGTTAGCGTACGGGTGAGGATTAGAGGACGGGTGAGGGTCAGGGTTCGGGGAAGCGTTCGGGTTAGGGTTCGGGCTAGGGTTAGTGTTAGGGGACGGGGACGGTTTAGGGTCCAGGTGAGGGTACGAAAACGCTTTAGGGGGAGCGTAGGTGTGATGGCGCGGGTTAGTGTTAACGTACGGGTTAGGATTAAGGGACGGGTGAGGGTCAGGCTACGGGGAAGGTTTAGGGTTAGGGTTTAGGCTAGGGTTAGGGTTAGGGGACGGGGACGGTTTAGGGTCAATGTGAGGGTACGACAACGCTTTAGGGGGAGCGTACGTGTGAGGGCTCGGGTTAGTGTTAGCCTACGGGTTAGGATTAGGGGACGGGTGAGGGTCAGGCTTCGTGGAAGGGTTAGGGTTAGGTTTCGGGCTAGGGTTAGGGTTAGGGGACGGGGACGGTTTAGGGTCCAGGTGAGGGTACGACAACGCTTTAGGGGGAGCGTGCGTGTGAGGGTGCGGGTTAGTGTTAGCGTATGGGTTAGGATTAGGGGACGGGTGAGGGTCAGGCTTCGGGGAAGGTTTAGGGTTAGGGTTTGGGCTAGGGTTAGGGTTAGGGGATGGGGACGGTTTAGGGTCCTGGTGAGGGTACGACAACGCTTTAGGGGGAACGTACGTGTGAGGGCGCGGGTTAGTGTTAGCGTACGGGTTAGGATTAGGGGACGGGTGAGGGTCAGGCTTCGGGGAAGCGTTAGGGTTAGGGTTCGGGCTAGGGTTAGTGTTAGGGGACGGGGACGGTTTAGGGTCCAGGTGAGGGTACGACAACGCTTTAGAGGGAGCATACGTGTGAGTGCGCGTGTTAGTGTTAGCCTACGGGTTAGGATTAGGGGACGGGTGGGTGTCACGCTTCGGGGAAGGGTTAGGGTTAGGGTTCGGGCTAGGGTTAGTGTTAGGGGACGGGGACGGTTTAGGGTCCAGGTGAGTGTACGCCAAGGCTTTAGGGGGAGCGTACGTGTGAGGGCGCGGGTTAGTGTTAGCTTATTGGTTAGGATTAGGGAAGGGACAGGGTCAGGTTTCGGAGAATGGTTAGGATTAGGGTTCGGGCTAGGGTTAGGGTTAGGGGACGGGGACGGTTTAGGGTAAAGATGAGGGTACGACAACGCTTTAGGGGGAACGTACGTGTGAAGGCATGTGTTAGTGTTAGCGTACGGGTTAGGATTAGGGGACGGGTGAGGGTCAGGATTCAGGGAAGGGTTAGTGTTAGGGTTCGGGCTAGGGTTAGGGTTAGGGGACGGGGACGGTTTAGGGTCCAGGTGAGGGTACGACAACACTTTAGGGGGAGCGTTCGTGTGAGGGCGCAGGTTAGTGTTAGCGTACGGGTTAGGATTAGGGGACGGGTGAGGGTCAGGCTTCGGGTAATGTTTAGGGTTAGGGTTCGGGCTAGGGTTAGGGTTAGGGGACGGGGACGGTTTAGGGTCCAGCTGAGGGTACGACAACGCTTTAGGGGGAGTTTACGTGTGAGGGCGCGGGTTAGTGTTAGCGTACGGTTTAGGATTAGGGGACGGGAGAGGGTCAGGCTTCGGGGAATTGTTAGGGTTAGGGTTCGTGCTAGGGTTAGGTTTAGGGGACGGGGACGGTTTAGGGTAAATGTGAGGGTACGACAACACTTTAGGGGAACGTACGTGTGAGGGCGCGGGTTAGTGTTAGCGTACGGGTTAGGATTACAGAACGGGTGAGGGTCAGGCTTCGGGGAAGCGTTAGGGTTAGGGTTCGGGCTACGGTTAGGGTTATGGGACGGGGACGGTTTCGGATCCAGGTGAGGGTACGACAGCGCTTTAGGGGGAGTGTAGGTGTGAGGGCGCGGGTTAGTGTTAGCGTACGGGTTAGGATTAGGGGACGTGTGAGGGTTAGGATTCAGGGAAGGGTTAGAGTTAGGTTTCGGGCTAGAGTTAGGGTTAGGGGACGGGGACGGTTTAGGGTCCAGGTGAGGGTACGACAACGCTTTACGGGGAGCGTCCGTGTGAGGGCGCGGGTTAGTGTAAGCGTACGGGTTAGGATTACAGAACGGGTGAGGGTCAGGCTTCCGGGAAGAGTTAGGTTTAGGGTTCGGGCTAGGGTTAGGGTTAGGGGACGGGGACGGTTTAGGGTCCAGGTGAGGGTACGACAACGCTTTTCGGGGAGCGTACGTGTGAGGGCGAGGGTCAGTGTTAGCGTACAGGTTAGGATTAGGGGACGTGTGAGTGTCAGGCTTCGGGGAAAGCTTACGGTTAGTGTTCGGGCTAGGGTTAGGGTTAGGGGACGGGGACGGTTTAGGGTCCAGGTTAGGGTATGACAACGCTTTAGGGGGAGCGTGCGTGTGAGGGCGCGGGTTAGTGTTAGCGTACGGGTTAGGATTAGGGGACGGGTGAGGGTCCGGCTTCGGGGAAGGGTTAGGGTTAGGGTTCGGGCTAGGGTTAGGGTTAGGGGACGGGGACGGTTTAGGGTCCAGGTGAGGGTACGACAACGCTTTAGGGGGAGCGTACGTGTGAGGGCGCGGGTTAGTGTTAGCCTACGGGTTAGGATTAGGAGACGGGTGAGGGTCAGGGTTCGGGGAAGGGTTAGGGTTAGGGTTCGGGCTAGGGTTAGTGTTACGGGAAGAGGTCGGTTTAGGGTCCAGGTGAGGGTACGACAACGCTTTAGGGGGAGTGTACGTGTGAGGGCGCGGGTTAGTGTTAGCGTCTGCGTTAGGATTAGGGGACGGGTGAGGGTCAGGCTTCGGAGAAGGGTTAGGGTTAGGGTTCGGGCTAGGGTTAGGGTTAGGGTTAGGGGACGGGAACGGTTTAGGGTCCAGGTGAGGGTACGACAACGCTTTAGGGGGAGCGTTCGTGTGAGGGCGCGGGTTAGTGTTAGCGTACGGGTTAGGATTAGGGGACGGGTGAGGGTCAGGCTTCGGGGAAGAGGTAGTGTTAGGGTTCGGGCTAGGGTTAGGGTTAGGGGACGGGGACGGCATAGGGTCCAGGTAGGGTACGACAACGCTTTAGGGGGAGTGTACGTGTGAGGGCGTGGGTTAGTGTTAGCGTACGGGTTACGATTAGGGGACGGGCGAGTGTCAAGCTTCGGGGAATGGTTAGGGTTAGGGTTCGGGCTAGGGTTAGTGTTAGGGGACGGGGACGGTTTAGGGTTAGGTGAGGGTCCGACAAAGCTTTAGGGGGAGCGTACGTGTGACCGCGCGGGTTAGTGTTAGCCTACGGGTTAGGATTAGGGGACGGGTGAGGGTCACGCTCTGGGGAAGGGTTCGGGTTAGGGTTTGGGCTAGGGTTATTGTTAGGGAACGGGGACTGTTTAGGGTCCAGGTGAGGGTACGACAACGCTTTAGGGGGAGCGTGCGTGTGAGGGCGCGGGTTAGCGTTAGCGTACGGCTTATTTAGGGGACGGGTGAGGGTCAGGCTTCGGGGAAGGGTTAGGGTTAGGATTCGGGCTAGGGTTAGTGTTAGGGTTAGGGGACGGTTTAGGGTCCAGGTGAGGGTACGACAACGCTTTTCGGGGAGCGTACCTGTGAGGGCGAGGGTCAGTGTTAGCGTACAGGTTAGGATTAGGGGACGTGTGATTGTCAGGCTTCGGGGAAAGGTTAGGGTTAGTGTTCGGGCTAGGGTTAGGGTTAGGGTACGGGGACAGTTTAGGGTCCAGGTGAGGGTACGACAACGCTTTAGGGGGAGCGTGCGTGTGAGGACGCGGGTTAGCGTTAGCGTACGGCTTAGGATTAGGGGACGGGTGAGGGTCAGGCTTCGGGGAAGGGTTAGGTTTAGGGTTCGGGCTAGGGTTAGGGTTAGGGGACGGGGACGGTTTAGGGTCCAGGTGAGGGTACGACAACACTTTAGGGGGAGCGTATGTGTGAGGGCGCGGGTTAGTGTTAGCCTACGGGTTAGGATTAGGGGACGGGTGAGGGTCAGGCTTCGGGGAAAGGTTAGGGTTAGGGTTCGGGCTAGGGTTAGGGTTAGGGGACGGGGACGGTTTAGGGTCCAGGTGAGGGTACGACAACGCTTTAGGGGGAGCGTTCGTGTGAGGGCGAGGGTTAGTGTTAGCGTACGGGTTAGGATTAGGGGACGGGAGAGGGTCAGGCTTCGGGGAATGGTTAGGGTTAGGGTTCGGGCTAGGGTTAGGGTTAGGGGACGGGGACGGTTTAGGGTCCAGGTGAGGGTACGACAACGCTTTAGGGGGAGCGTACGTGTGAGGTCGCGGGTTAATGTTAGCTTATGGGTTAGGATTAGGGGACGGGAGAGGGTCAGGCTTCGGCGAAGGGTTAGGGTTAGGGTTCGGGCTAGGGTTAGGGTTAGGGGACGGGGACGGTTTAGGGTAAAGGTGACGGTACGACAACGCTTTAGGGGGAACGTACGTGTGAGGGCGTGGGTTAGTGTTAGCGTACGGGTGAGGATTAGGGGACGGGTGAGGGTCAGGGTTCGGGGAAGCGTTAGGGTTAGGGTTCGTGCTAGGGTTAGTGTTAGGGGACGGGGACTGTTTAGGGTCCAGGTGAGGGTACGACAACGCTTTAGGGGGAGTGTAGGTGTGAGGGCGCGGGTTAGTGTTAACGTACGGGTTAGGATTAAGGGACGGGTGAGGGTCAGGCTACGGGGAAGGGTTAGGGTTAGGGTTCAGGCTAGGGTTAGGGTTAGGGGACGGGGACGGTTTAGGGTCAATGTGAGGGTACGACAACGCTTTAGGGGGAGCGTACGTGGGAGGGCGCGGGTTAGTGTTAGCCTACGGGTTAGGATTAGGGGACGGGTGAGGGTCAGGCTTCGGGGAAGGGTTAGGGTTAGGGTTTGGGCTAGGGTTAGGGTTAGGGGACGGGGACGGTTTAGGGTCCAGGTGAGGGTACGACAACGCTTTAGGGGGAGCGTACGTGTGAGGGCGCGGGTTAGTGTTAGCGTACGGGTTAGGATTAGGGGACGGGTGAGGGTCAGGCTTCGTGGAAGTGTTAGGGATAGGGTTCGGGCTAGGGTTAGGGTTAGGGGACGGGGACGGTTTAGGGTCCAGGTGAGGGTACAACAACGCTTTAGGTGGAGCGTGCGTGTGAGGGCGCGGGTTAGTGTTAGCGTACGGGTTAGGATTAGGGGACGGAAGAGGGTCACACTTCGGGGAATGGTTAGGGTTAGGGTTCAGGCTAGGGTTAGGGTTAGGGGACGGGGACGGTTTAGGGTCCAGGTGAGGGTACAACAACGCTTTAGGGGGAGCGTGCGTGTGAGGGTGCGGGTTAGTGTTAGCGTATGGGTTAGGATTATGGGACGGGTGAGGGTCAGGCTTCGGGGAAGGTATAGGGTTAGGGTTCGGGCTAGGGTTAGGGTTAGGGGACGGGGACGGTTTAGGGTAAACATGAGTGTACGACAACGCTTTAGGGGCAACGTACGTGTGAGGCCGTGGGTTAGTGTTAGCGTACGGGTTAGGATTAGGGGATGGGTGAGGGTCAGGCTTCGGGGAAGGGTTAGGGTTAGGGTTCGGGCTAGGGTTAGGTTTAGGGGACGGGGACGGTTTAGGGTCCAGGTGAGGGTACGACAACGCATTAGGGGGAGCGTACGTGTGAGGGCGCGGGTTAGTGTTAGCTTATTGGTTAGGATTAGGGAACGGGAGAGGGTCAGGCTTCGGAGAATGGTTAGGATTAGTGTTCGGGCTAGGTTTAGGGTTAGGGGACAGGGACGGTTTAGGGTAAAGGTGAGGGTACGACAACGCTTTAGAGGGAACGAACGTGTGAGGGCATGTGTTAGTGTTAGCGTACGGGTTAGGATTAGGGGACGGGTGAGGGTCAGGCTTCGGGGAAGGGTTAGGGTTAGGGTTCGGGCTAGGGTTACGGTTAGGGGACGGGGACGGTTTAGGGTCCAGGTGAGGGTACGACAACGCTTTAGGGGGAGCGTACGTGTGAGGGCGCGGGTTAGTGTTAGCGTACGGGTTAGGATTAGGGGATGGGTGAGGGTCAGGCTTCGCGGAAGGGTTAGGGTTAGGTTTCGGGCTAGAGTTAGGGCTAGGGGATGGGGACGGTTTAGGGTCCAGCTGAGGGTACGACAACGGTTTAGGGGGATCGTGCGTGTGAGGGCGCGGGTTAGTGTTAGCGTACGGGTTAGGATTAGGGGACGGGTGAGGGTCAGGCTTCTGGGAAGGTTTTGGGTTAGGGTTCGGGCTAGGGTTAGGGTTAGGGTTAGGGGATGGTGACGGTTTAGGGTCCAGGTGAGGGTACGACAACGCTTTAGGGGGAGCGTACGTGTGAGGGCGCGGGTTAGTGTTAGCGTACGGGTTACGATTAGGGGACGGGTGAGGGTCAGGCTTCGCGGAAGGGTTAGGGTTAGGGTTCGGGCTAGGGTTAGGGTTAGGGGACGGGGACGTTTTAGGGTCCAGGTGAGGGTACGACAACGCTGTAGGGGGAGCGTATGTGTGAGAGCGGAGGTTGGTGTTAGCGTACGGGTTAGGATTAGGGGACGGGAGAGCATCAGACTTCGGGGAATGGTTAGGGTTAGGGTTCGGGCTAGGGTTAGGGTTAGGGGACGGGGACGGTTTAGGGTAAATGTGAGGGTACGACAACACTTTAGGGGGAACGTACGTGTGAGGGCGCGGGTTAGTGTTAGCGTACGGGTTAGGATTACAGAACGGGTGAGGGTCAGGCTTCGGGGAAGGGTTAGTGTTAGGGTTCGGGCTACGGTTAGGGTTATGGGACGGGGACGGTTTCGGGTCCAGGTGAGGGTACGACAACGCTTTAGAGGGAGCGTAGGTGTGAGGGCGCGGGTTAGTGTTAGCGTACGGGTTAGGATTAGGGGACGGGTGAGGGTCAGGCTTCGGGGAAGAGTTAGGGTTAGGGTTCGGTATAGGGTTAGGGTTAGGGCAAGGGAACTGTTTAGGGTCCAGGTGAGGGTATGACAACACTTTAGGGGGATCGTACGTGTGAGGGCGCGGGTTAGTGTTAGCCTACGGGTTAGCATTAGGGGACGGGTGAGGGTCAGGCTTCGGGGAAGGTTTAAGGTTAGGGTTTGGGCTAGGGTTAGGGTTAGGGGACGGGGACGATTTAGGGTCCAGGTGAGGGTACGACAACGCTTTAGGGGGAGCGTGCGTGTGGGGGCGCGGGTTATTTTTAGCCTACGGATTAGGATTAGGGGACGGGTGAGGGTCAGGCTTCGGGGAAGGGTTAGGGTTAGGGTTCGGGCTAGGGTTAGGGTTAGGGGACGGGGACGGTTTAGGGTCCAGGTGAGTGTACGACAACGCTTTAGGGGGAGCGTACGTGTGAGGGCGTGGGTTAGTGTTAGCCTACGGGTTCGGATTAGGGGACGGGTGAGGGTCAGGCTTCGGGGAAGGGTTAGGGTTAGGGTTCGGGCTATGGTTAGGGTTAGGGGACAGGGACGGTTTAGGGTAAAGGTGAGGGTACGACAACGCTTTAGGAGGAGCGTACGTGTGAGGGCGCGGGTTAGTGTTAGCCTACGGGTTAGGATTAGGGGACGGGTGACGGTCAGGCTTCGGGGAAGGGTTAGGGTTAGGGTTCGGGCTAGGGTTAGGGTTAGGGGACGGGGACGGTTTAGGGTCCAGGTGAGGGAACGACAACGCTTTAGGGGGAGCGTACGTGTGAGGGCGCGGGTTAGTGTTATCCTACGGGTTAGGATTAGGGGACGGGTGAGGGTCAGGCTTCGGGGAAGGGTTAGGGTTAGGGTTCGGGCTAGGGTTAGGGTTAGGGGACGGGGACGGTTTAGGGTCCAGGTGAGGGTACGACAACAATTTTCGGGGAGCGTACGTGTGAGGGCGAGGGTCAGTGTTAGCGTACAGGTTAGGATTAGGGAACGTGTGAGTGTCAGGTTTCGGGGAAAGGTTACGGTTAGTGTTCGGGCTAGGGTTAGGGTTAGGGGACGGGGACAGTTTAGGGTCCAGGTGAGGGTACGACAACACTTTAGGGGGAGCGTGCGTGTGAGGGCGCGGGTTAGCGTTAGCGTACGGCTTAGGATTAGGGGACGGGTGAGGGTCAGGCTTCGGGGAAGGGTTAGGGTTAGAGTTCAGGCTAGGGTTAGGGTTAGGGGACGGGGACGGTTTAGGGTCAATGTGAGGGTACGACAACGCTTTAGGGGGAGCGTACGTGTGAGGGCGCGGGTTAGTGTTAGCCTACGGGTTAGGATTAGGGGACGGGTGAGGTTCAGGCTTCGGGGAAGGGTTAGGGTTAGGGTTCGGGCTAGGGTTAGTGTTAGGGGACGGGGACGGTTTAGGGTCCAGCTGAGGGTACGACAACGCTTTAGGGGGAGCGTACGTGTGAGGGCGCGGGTTAGTGTTAGCGTACGGATTACGATTAGGGGACGGGTGAGGGTCAGGCTTCGGGGAAGGGTTAGGGTTAGGGTTCGGGATAGGGTTAGGGTTAGGGGACGGGGACGGTATAGGGTAAACATGAGTGTACGACAACGCTTTAGGGGCAACGTACGTGTGAGGCCGTGGGTTAGTGTTAGCGTACGGGTGAGGATTAGGGGACGGGTGAGGGTCAGGCTTCGGGGAAGGGTTAGGGTTAGGGTTCGGGCTAGGGTTAGTGTTAGGGGACGGGGACGGTTTAGGGTCCAGGTGAGGGTATGACAACGCTTTAGGGGGAGCATAGGTGTGAGGGCGCGGGTTAGTGTTAACGTACGGGTTAGGATTAAGGGACGGGTGAGGGTTAGGCTACGGGGAAGGGTTAGGGTTAGGGTTCAGGCTAGGGTTAGGGTTAGGGGACGGGGACAGTTTAGGGTCAATGTGAGGGTACGACAACGCTTTAGGGGGAGCGTACGTGTGAGGGCTCGGGTTAGTGTTAGCCTACGGGTTAGGATTAGGGGATGGGTGAGGGTCAGGCTTCGGGGAAGGGTTAGGGTTAGGGTTCGGGCTAGGGTTAGGGTTAGGGGACGGGGACGGTTTAGGGTCCAGGTGAGGGTACGACAACGCTTTAGGGGGAGCGTGCGTGTGAGGGTGCGGGTTAGTGTTAGCGTATGGGTTAGGATTAGGGGACGGGTGAGGGTCAGGCTTCGGGGAAGGTTTAGGGTTAGGGTTCGGGCTAGGGTTAGGGTTAGGGTTAGGGGACGGGGATGGTTTAGGGTAAACATGAGTGTACCACAACGCTTTAGGGGCAACGTACGTGTGAGGCCGTGGGTTAGTGTTAGCGTACGGGTTAGGATTAGGGGACGGGTGAGGGTCAGGCTTCGGGGAAGGGTTAGGGTTAGGGTTCGGGCTAGGGTTAGGGTTAGGGGATGGGGACGGTTTAGGGTCCAGGTGAGGGTACGACACCGCTTTAGGAGGAGCGTGCGTGTGAGGGCGCGGGTTAGTGTTAGCGTACGGGTTAGAATTAGGGGGCAGGTGAGTGTCAGGCTTCGGGGTAGCGTTAGGTTTAGGGTTCGGGCTAGGGTTAGGGTTAGGGGACGGGGACGGTTTAGGGTCCAGGTGAGGGTACGACAATACTTTAGGGGGAGCGTGCGTGTGAGGGCGCGGGTTAGTGTTAGCGTACGGGTTAGGATTAGGGGACGGGTGAGGGTCAGGGTTCGGGGAAGGGTTAGGGTTAGGGTTCGGTCTAGGGTTAGTGTTACGGGAAGGGGTCCGGTTTAGGGTCCAGGTGAGGGTACGGCAACGGTTTAGGGGAGCGTACGTGTGAGGGCGCGGTTAGTGTTAGCGTCCGGGTTAGGATTAGGGGACGGGTGAGGGTCAGGCTTCTGGGAAGGTTTAGTTTTAGGGGTCAGGCTAGGGTTAGGGTTAGGAGACGGGGACGGTTTAGGGTCCAGGTGAGGGCACGACAACGCTTTAGGGGGAGCTTACGTGTGATGGCATGGGTTAGTGTTAGCGTACGGGTTAGGATTAGGGGACGGGTGAGGGTCAGGCTTCGGGGAAGTGTTAGGGTTAGGGTTCGTGCTAGGGTTAGGGTTAGGGGACGGGGACAGTTTAGGGTCCAGGTGAGGGTATGACAACGCTTTAGGGGGAGTGTACGTGTGAGGGCGCGGGTTAGTGTTAGCGTACGGGTTACGATTAGGGGACGGGAGAGTGTCAGGCTTCGGGGAATGGTTAGGGTTAGGGTTCGGCCTAGGGTTAGTGTTAGGGGACGGGGATGGTTTAGGGTCCAGGTGAGGGTCCGACAAAGCTTTAGGGGGAGCGTACGTGTGAGGGCGCGGGTTAGTGTTAGCGTACGGGTTAGGATTAAGGGATGGGTGAGGGTCAGGCTTCGGGGAAGTGTTAGGGTTAGGGTTCGGGCTAGGGTTAGGGTTAGGGGACGGGGACGGTTTAGGGTAAACATGAGTGTACGACAACGCTTTAGGGGCAACGTACGTGTGAGGCCGTGAGTTAGCGTTAGCGTACGGGTGAGGATTAGAGGACGGGTGAGGGTCAGGGTTCGGGGAAGCGTTCGGGTTCGGGTTCGGGCTAGGGTTAGTGTTAGGGGACGGGGACGGTTTAGGGTCCAGGTGAGGGTACGAAAACGCTTTAGGGGGAGCGTAGGTGTGATGGCGCGGGTTAGTGTTAACGTACGGGTTAGGATTAAGGGACGGGTGAGGGTCAGGCTAAGGGGAAGGGTTAGGGTTAGGGTTTAGGCTAGGGTTAGGGTTAGGGGACGGGGACGGTTTAGGGTCAATGTGAGGGTACGACAACGCTTTAGGGGGAGCGTACGTGTGAGGGCTCGGGTTAGTGTTAGCCTACGGGTTAGGATTAGGGGACGGGTGAGGGTCAGGCTTCGGGGAAGGTTTAGGGTTAGGGTTCGGGCTAGGGTTAGGGTTAGGGGATGGGGACTGTTTAGGGTCCTGGTGAGGGTACGACAACGCTTTAGGGGGAACGTACGTGTGAGGGCACGGGTTAGTGTTAGCGTACGGGTTAGGATTAGGGGACGGGTGAGGGTCAGGCTTCGGGGAAGCGTTAGGGTTAGGGTTTGGGCTAGGGTTAGTGTTAGGGGACGGGGACGGTTTAGGGTCCAGGTGAGGGTACGACAACGCTTTAGAGGGAGCATACGTGTGAGTGCGCGTGTTAGTGTTAGCCTACGGGTTAGGATTAGGGGACGGGTGGGTGTCACGCTTCGGGGAAGGGTTAGGGTTAGGGTTCGGGCTAGGGTTAGTGTTAGGGGACGGGGACGGTTTAGGGTCCAGGTGAGTGTACGCCAAGGCTTTAGGGGGAGCGTACGTGTGAGGGCGCGGGTTAGTGTTAGCTTATTGGTTAGGATTAGGGAAGGGACAGGGTCAGGTTTCGGAGAATGGTTAGGATTAGGGTTCGGGCTAGGGTTAGGGTTAGGGGACGGGGACGGTTTAGGGTAAAGATGAGGGTACGACAACGCTTTAGGGGGAACGTACGTGTGAAGGCATGTGTTAGTGTTAGCGTACGGGTTAGGATTAGGGGACGGGTGAGGGTCAGGATTCAGGGAAGGGTTAGTGTTAGGGTTCGGGCTAGGGTTAGGGTTAGGGGACGGGGACGGTTTAGGGTCCAGGTGAGGGTACGACAACACTTTAGGGGGAGCGTTCGTGTGAGGGCGCAGGTTAGTGTTAGCGTACGGGTTAGGATTAGGGGACGGGTGAGGGTCAGGCTTCGGGTAATGTTTAGGGTTAGGGTTCGGGCTAGGGTTAGGGTTAGGGGACGGGGACGGTTTAGGGTCCAGCTGAGGGTACGACAACGCTTTAGGGGGAGTTTACGTGTGAGGGCGCGGGTTAGTGTTAGCGTACGGTTTAGGATTAGGGGACGGGAGAGGGTCAGGCTTCGGGGAATGGTTAGGGTTAGGGTTCGGGCTAGGGTTAGGGTTAGGGGACGGGGACGGTTTAGGGTCCAGGTGAGGGTACGACAACGCTTTAGGGGGAGTGTACGTGTGAGGGCGCGGTTTAGTGTTAGCGTACGGGTTAGGATTAGGGGATGGGTGAGGGTCAGGCTTCGCGGAAGGGTTAGGGTTAGGTTTCGGGCTAGGGTTAGGGTTAGGGGACGGGGACGGTTTAGGGTCCAGTTGAGGGTACGACAACGCTTTAGGGGCAGCATGCGTGTGAGGGCGCGGTTTAGTGTTAGCGTACGGGTTAGGATTAGTGGACGGGTGAGGGTCAGGCTTCTGGGAAGGTTTAGGATTAGGGTTCGGGCTAGGGTTAGGGTTAGGGGACGGTGACGGTTTAGGGTCCAGGTGAGGGTACGACAACGCTTTAGGGGGAGCGTACGTGTGAGGGCGCGGGTTAGTGTTAGCGTACGGATTACGATTAGGGAACGTGTGAGTGTCAGGTCTCGGGGAAAGGTTAGGGTTAGGGTTCAGGCTAGGGTTAGGGTTAGGGGACGGGGCCGGTTTAGGGTCCAGGTGAGGGTACGACAACGCTTTAGGGGGAGCGTATGTGTGAGGGCGTGGGTTAGTGTTAGCGTACGGGTTAGGATTAGGGGACGGGAGAGGGTCAGGCTTCGGGGAATGGTTAGGGTTAGGGTTCGGGCTAGGGTTAGGTTTAGGGGACGGGGACGGTTTAGGGTCCTGGTGAGGGTACGACAACGCTTTAGGGGGAACGTACGTGTGAGGGCGCGGGTTAGTGTTAGCGTACGGGTTAGGATTAGGGGACGGGTGAGGGTCAGGCTTCGGGGAAGCGTTAGGGTTAGGGTTCGGGCTAGGGTTAGTGTTAGGGGACGTGGACGGTTTAGGGTCCAGGTGAGGGTACGACAACGCTTTAGAGGGAGCATACGTGTGAGTGCGCGTGTTAGTGTTAGCCTACGGGTTAGGATTAGGGGACGGGTGGGTGTCACGCTTCGGGGAAGGGTTAGGGTTAGGGTTCGGGCTAGGGTTAGTGTTAGGGGATGGGGACGGTTTAGGGTCCAGGTGAGTGTACGCCAACGCTTTAGGGGGAGCGTACGTGTGAGGGCGCGGTTTAGTGTTAGCTTATTGGTTAGGATTAGGGAAGGGACAGGGTCAGGTTTCGGAGAATGGTTAGGATTAGGGTTCGGGCTAGGGTAAGGGTTAGGGTACGGGGACGGTTTAGGGTAAAGATGAGGGTACGACAACGCTTTAGGGGGAACGTACGTGTGAAGGCATGTGTTAGTGTTAGCGTACGGGTTAGGATTAGGGGACGGGTGAGGGTCAGGATTCAGGGAAGGGTTAGTGTTAGGGTTCGGGCTAGGGTTAGGGTTAGGGGACGGGGACGGTTTAGGGTCCAGGTGAGGGTACGACAACACTTTAGGGGGAGCGTTCGTGTGAGGGCGCAGGTTAGTGTTAGCGTACGGGTTAGGATTACGGAACGGGTGAGGGTCAGGCTTCGGGTAATGTTTAGGGTTAGGGTTCAGGCTAGGGTTAGGGTTAGGGGACGGGGACGGTTTAGGGTCCAGCTGAAGGTACGACAACGCTTTAGGGGGAGTTTACGTGTGAGGGCGTGGGTTAGTGTTAGCGTACGGTTTAGGATTAGGGGACGGGAGAGGGTCAGGCTTCGGGGAATGGTTAGGGTTAGGGTTCGGGCTAGGGTTAGGGTTAGGGGACGGGGACGGTTTAGGGTAAAGGTGAGAGTACGACAACGCTTTAGGGGGAACGTACGTGTGAGGGCGTGGGTTAGTGTTAGCGTACGGGTTATGATTAGGGGACGGGTGAGGGTCAGGCTTCGGGGAAGGGTTAGGGTTAGGGTTTGGGCTAGGGTTAGGGTTAGGGGACGGGGACGGTTTAGGGTAAAGGTGAGGGTACGACAACGCTTTAGGGGGAGCGTACGTGTGAGGGCGCGGGTTAGTGTTAACCTACGGGTTAGGATTAGGGGACGGGTGAGGGTCAGGCTTCGGGGAAGGGTTAGGGTTAGGGTTCGGGCTAGGGTTAGGGGACGGGGACGGTTTAGGGTCCAGGTGAGGGTACGACAACGCTTTAGGGGGAGCGTACGTGTGAGGGCTCGGGTTAGTGTTAGCCTACGGGTTAGCATTAGGGGACGGGTGAGGGTCAGGCTTCGGGGAAGGGTTAGGGTTAGGGTTCGGGCTAGGGTTAGGGTTAGGGGACGGGGACGATTTAGGGTCCAGGTGAGGGTACGACAACGCTTTAGGGGGAGCGTGCGTGTGGGGGCGCGGGTTATTTTTAGCCTACGGATTAGGATTAGGGGACGGGTGAGGGTCAGGCTTCGGGGAAGGGTTAGGGTTAGGGTTCGGGCTAGGGTTAGGGTTAGGGGACGGGGACGGTTTAGGGTCCAGGTGAGTGTACGACAACGCTTTAGGGGGAGCGTACGTGTGAGGGCGTGGGTTAGTGTTAGCCTACGGGTTCGGATTAGGGGACGGGTGAGGGTCAGGCTTCGGGGAAGGGTTAGGGTTAGGGTTCGGGCTATGGTTAGGGTTAGGGGACAGGGACGGTTTAGGGTAAAGGTGAGGGTACGACAACGCTTTAGGAGGAGCGTACGTGTGAGGGCGCGGGTTAGTGTTAGCCTACGGGTTAGGATTAGGGGACGGGTGACGGTCAGGCTTCGGGGAAGGGTTAGGGTTAGGGTTCGGGCTAGGGTTAGGGTTAGGGGACGGGGACGGTTTAGGGTCCAGGTGAGGGAACGACAACGCTTTAGGGGGAGCGTACGTGTGAGGGCGCGGGTTAGTGTTATCCTACGGGTTAGGATTAGGGGACGGGTGAGGGTCAGGCTTCGGGGAAGGGTTAGGGTTAGGGTTCGGGCTAGGGTTAGGGTTAGGGGACGGGGACGGTTTAGGGTCCAGGTGAGGGTACGACAACGATTTTCGGGGAGCGTACGTGTGAGGGCGAGGGTCAGTGTTAGCGTACAGGTTAGGATTAGGGAACGTGTGAGTGTCAGGTTTCGGGGAAAGGTTACGGTTAGTGTTCGGGCTAGGGTTAGGGTTAGGGGACGGGGACAGTTTAGGGTCCAGGTGAGGGTACGACAACACTTTAGGGGGAGCGTGCGTGTGAGGGCGCGGGTTAGCGTTAGCGTACGGCTTAGGATTAGGGGACGGGTGAGGGTCAGGCTTCGGGGAAGGGTTAGGGTTAGAGTTCAGGCTAGGGTTAGGGTTAGGGGACGGGGACGGTTTAGGGTCAATGTGAGGGTACGACAACGCTTTAGGGGGAGCGTACGTGTGAGGGCGCGGGTTAGTGTTAGCCTACGGGTTAGGATTAGGGGACGGGTGAGGTTCAGGCTTCGGGGAAGGGTTAGGGTTAGGGTTCGGGCTAGGGTTAGTGTTAGGGGACGGGGACGGTTTAGGGTCCAGCTGAGGGTACGACAACGCTTTAGGGGGAGCGTACGTGTGAGGGCGCGGGTTAGTGTTAGCGTACGGATTACGATTAGGGGACGGGTGAGGGTCAGGCTTCGGGGAAGGGTTAGGGTTAGGGTTCGGGATAGGGTTAGGGTTAGGGGACGGGGACGGTATAGGGTAAACATGAGTGTACGACAACGCTTTAGGGGCAACGTACGTGTGAGGCCGTGGGTTAGTGTTAGCGTACGGGTGAGGATTAGGGGACGGGTGAGGGTCAGGCTTCGGGGAAGGGTTAGGGTTAGGGTTCGGGCTAGGGTTAGTGTTAGGGGACGGGGACGGTTTAGGGTCCAGGTGAGGGTATGACAACGCTTTAGGGGGAGCATAGGTGTGAGGGCGCGGGTTAGTGTTAACGTACGGGTTAGGATTAAGGGACGGGTGAGGGTTAGGCTACGGGGAAGGGTTAGGGTTAGGGTTCAGGCTAGGGTTAGGGTTAGGGGACGGGGACAGTTTAGGGTCAATGTGAGGGTACGACAACGCTTTAGGGGGAGCGTACGTGTGAGGGCTCGGGTTAGTGTTAGCCTACGGGTTAGGATTAGGGGATGGGTGAGGGTCAGGCTTCGGGGAAGGGTTAGGGTTAGGGTTCGGGCTAGGGTTAGGGTTAGGGGACGGGGACGGTTTAGGGTCCAGGTGAGGGTACGACAACGCTTTAGGGGGAGCGTGCGTGTGAGGGTGCGGGTTAGTGTTAGCGTATGGGTTAGGATTAGGGGACGGGTGAGGGTCAGGCTTCGGGGAAGGTTTAGGGTTAGGGTTCGGGCTAGGGTTAGGGTTAGGGTTAGGGGACGGGGATGGTTTAGGGTAAACATGAGTGTACCACAACGCTTTAGGGGCAACGTACGTGTGAGGCCGTGGGTTAGTGTTAGCGTACGGGTTAGGATTAGGGGACGGGTGAGGGTCAGGCTTCGGGGAAGGGTTAGGGTTAGGGTTCGGGCTAGGGTTAGGGTTAGGGGATGGGGACGGTTTAGGGTCCAGGTGAGGGTACGACACCGCTTTAGGAGGAGCGTGCGTGTGAGGGCGCGGGTTAGTGTTAGCGTACGGGTTAGAATTAGGGGGCAGGTGAGTGTCAGGCTTCGGGGTAGCGTTAGGTTTAGGGTTCGGGCTAGGGTTAGGGTTAGGGGACGGGGACGGTTTAGGGTCCAGGTGAGGGTACGACAATACTTTAGGGGGAGCGTGCGTGTGAGGGCGCGGGTTAGTGTTAGCGTACGGGTTAGGATTAGGGGACGGGTGAGGGTCAGGGTTCGGGGAAGGGTTAGGGTTAGGGTTCGGTCTAGGGTTAGTGTTACGGGAAGGGGTCGGTTTAGGGTCCAGGTGAGGGTACGGCAACGGTTTAGGGGGAGCGTACGTGTGAGGGCGCGGGTTAGTGTTAGCGTCCGGGTTAGGATTAGGGGACGGGTGAGGGTCAGGCTTCTGGGAAGGTTTAGTTTTAGGGTTCAGGCTAGGGTTAGGGTTAGGAGACGGGGACGGTTTAGGGTCCAGGTGAGGGCACGACAACGCTTTAGGGGGAGCTTACGTGTGATGGCATGGGTTAGTGTTAGCGTACGGGTTAGGATTAGGGGACGGGTGAGGGTCAGGCTTCGGGGAAGTGTTAGGGTTAGGGTTCGTGCTAGGGTTAGGGTTAGGGGACGGGGACAGTTTAGGGTCCAGGTGAGGGTATGACAACGCTTTAGGGGGAGTGTACGTGTGAGGGCGCGGGTTAGTGTTAGCGTACGGGTTACGATTAGGGGACGGGAGAGTGTCAGGCTTCGGGGAATGGTTAGGGTTAGGGTTCGGCCTAGGGTTAGTGTTAGGGGACGGGGATGGTTTAGGGTCCAGGTGAGGGTCCGACAAAGCTTTAGGGGGAGCGTACGTGTGAGGGCGCGGGTTAGTGTTAGCGTACGGGTTAGGATTAAGGGATGGGTGAGGGTCAGGCTTCGGGGAAGTGTTAGGGTTAGGGTTCGGGCTAGGGTTAGGGTTAGGGGACGGGGACGGTTTAGGGTAAACATGAGTGTACGACAACGCTTTAGGGGCAACGTACGTGTGAGGCCGTGAGTTAGCGTTAGCGTACGGGTGAGGATTAGAGGACGGGTGAGGGTCAGGGTTCGGGGAAGCGTTCGGGTTCGGGTTCGGGCTAGGGTTAGTGTTAGGGGACGGGGACGGTTTAGGGTCCAGGTGAGGGTACGAAAACGCTTTAGGGGGAGCGTAGGTGTGATGGCGCGGGTTAGTGTTAACGTACGGGTTAGGATTAAGGGACGGGTGAGGGTCAGGCTAAGGGGAAGGGTTAGGGTTAGGGTTTAGGCTAGGGTTAGGGTTAGGGGACGGGGACGGTTTAGGGTCAATGTGAGGGTACGACAACGCTTTAGGGGGAGCGTACGTGTGAGGGCTCGGGTTAGTGTTAGCCTACGGGTTAGGATTAGGGGACGGGTGAGGGTCAGGCTTCGGGGAAGGTTTAGGGTTAGGGTTCGGGCTAGGGTTAGGGTTAGGGGATGGGGACTGTTTAGGGTCCTGGTGAGGGTACGACAACGCTTTAGGGGGAACGTACGTGTGAGGGCACGGGTTAGTGTTAGCGTACGGGTTAGGATTAGGGGACGGGTGAGGGTCAGGCTTCGGGGAAGCGTTAGGGTTAGGGTTTGGGCTAGGGTTAGTGTTAGGGGACGGGGACGGTTTAGGGTCCAGGTGAGGGTACGACAACGCTTTAGAGGGAGCATACGTGTGAGTGCGCGTGTTAGTGTTAGCCTACGGGTTAGGATTAGGGGACGGGTGGGTGTCACGCTTCGGGGAAGGGTTAGGGTTAGGGTTCGGGCTAGGGTTAGTGTTAGGGGACGGGGACGGTTTAGGGTCCAGGTGAGTGTACGCCAAGGCTTTAGGGGGAGCGTACGTGTGAGGGCGCGGGTTAGTGTTAGCTTATTGGTTAGGATTAGGGAAGGGACAGGGTCAGGTTTCGGAGAATGGTTAGGATTAGGGTTCGGGCTAGGGTTAGGGTTAGGGGACGGGGACGGTTTAGGGTAAAGATGAGGGTACGACAACGCTTTAGGGGGAACGTACGTGTGAAGGCATGTGTTAGTGTTAGCGTACGGGTTAGGATTAGGGGACGGGTGAGGGTCAGGATTCAGGGAAGGGTTAGTGTTAGGGTTCGGGCTAGGGTTAGGGTTAGGGGACGGGGACGGTTTAGGGTCCAGGTGAGGGTACGACAACACTTTAGGGGGAGCGTTCGTGTGAGGGCGCAGGTTAGTGTTAGCGTACGGGTTAGGATTAGGGGACGGGTGAGGGTCAGGCTTCGGGTAATGTTTAGGGTTAGGGTTCGGGCTAGGGTTAGGGTTAGGGGACGGGGACGGTTTAGGGTCCAGCTGAGGGTACGACAACGCTTTAGGGGGAGTTTACGTGTGAGGGCGCGGGTTAGTGTTAGCGTACGGTTTAGGATTAGGGGACGGGAGAGGGTCAGGCTTCGGGGAATGGTTAGGGTTAGGGTTCGGGCTAGGGTTAGGGTTAGGGGACGGGGACGGTTTAGGGTCCAGGTGAGGGTACGACAACGCTTTAGGGGGAGTGTACGTGTGAGGGCGCGGTTTAGTGTTAGCGTACGGGTTAGGATTAGGGGATGGGTGAGGGTCAGGCTTCGCGGAAGGGTTAGGGTTAGGTTTCGGGCTAGGGTTAGGGTTAGGGGACGGGGACGGTTTAGGGTCCAGTTGAGGGTACGACAACGCTTTAGGGGCAGCATGCGTGTGAGGGCGCGGTTTAGTGTTAGCGTACGGGTTAGGATTAGTGGACGGGTGAGGGTCAGGCTTCTGGGAAGGTTTAGGATTAGGGTTCGGGCTAGGGTTAGGGTTAGGGGACGGTGACGGTTTAGGGTCCAGGTGAGGGTACGACAACGCTTTAGGGGGAGCGTACGTGTGAGGGCGCGGGTTAGTGTTAGCGTACGGATTACGATTAGGGAACGTGTGAGTGTCAGGTCTCGGGGAAAGGTTAGGGTTAGGGTTCAGGCTAGGGTTAGGGTTAGGGGACGGGGCCGGTTTAGGGTCCAGGTGAGGGTACGACAACGCTTTAGGGGGAGCGTATGTGTGAGGGCGTGGGTTAGTGTTAGCGTACGGGTTAGGATTAGGGGACGGGAGAGGGTCAGGCTTCGGGGAATGGTTAGGGTTAGGGTTCGGGCTAGGGTTAGGTTTAGGGGACGGGGACGGTTTAGGGTCCTGGTGAGGGTACGACAACGCTTTAGGGGGAACGTACGTGTGAGGGCGCGGGTTAGTGTTAGCGTACGGGTTAGGATTAGGGGACGGGTGAGGGTCAGGCTTCGGGGAAGCGTTAGGGTTAGGGTTCGGGCTAGGGTTAGTGTTAGGGGACGTGGACGGTTTAGGGTCCAGGTGAGGGTACGACAACGCTTTAGAGGGAGCATACGTGTGAGTGCGCGTGTTAGTGTTAGCCTACGGGTTAGGATTAGGGGACGGGTGGGTGTCACGCTTCGGGGAAGGGTTAGGGTTAGGGTTCGGGCTAGGGTTAGTGTTAGGGGATGGGGACGGTTTAGGGTCCAGGTGAGTGTACGCCAACGCTTTAGGGGGAGCGTACGTGTGAGGGCGCGGTTTAGTGTTAGCTTATTGGTTAGGATTAGGGAAGGGACAGGGTCAGGTTTCGGAGAATGGTTAGGATTAGGGTTCGGGCTAGGGTAAGGGTTAGGGTACGGGGACGGTTTAGGGTAAAGATGAGGGTACGACAACGCTTTAGGGGGAACGTACGTGTGAAGGCATGTGTTAGTGTTAGCGTACGGGTTAGGATTAGGGGACGGGTGAGGGTCAGGATTCAGGGAAGGGTTAGTGTTAGGGTTCGGGCTAGGGTTAGGGTTAGGGGACGGGGACGGTTTAGGGTCCAGGTGAGGGTACGACAACACTTTAGGGGGAGCGTTCGTGTGAGGGCGCAGGTTAGTGTTAGCGTACGGGTTAGGATTACGGAACGGGTGAGGGTCAGGCTTCGGGTAATGTTTAGGGTTAGGGTTCAGGCTAGGGTTAGGGTTAGGGGACGGGGACGGTTTAGGGTCCAGCTGAAGGTACGACAACGCTTTAGGGGGAGTTTACGTGTGAGGGCGTGGGTTAGTGTTAGCGTACGGTTTAGGATTAGGGGACGGGAGAGGGTCAGGCTTCGGGGAATGGTTAGGGTTAGGGTTCGGGCTAGGGTTAGGGTTAGGGGACGGGGACGGTTTAGGGTAAAGGTGAGAGTACGACAACGCTTTAGGGGGAACGTACGTGTGAGGGCGTGGGTTAGTGTTAGCGTACGGGTTATGATTAGGGGACGGGTGAGGGTCAGGCTTCGGGGAAGGGTTAGGGTTAGGGTTTGGGCTAGGGTTAGGGTTAGGGGACGGGGACGGTTTAGGGTAAAGGTGAGGGTACGACAACGCTTTAGGGGGAGCGTACGTGTGAGGGCGCGGGTTAGTGTTAACCTACGGGTTAGGATTAGGGGACGGGTGAGGGTCAGGCTTCGGGGAAGGGTTAGGGTTAGGGTTCGGGCTAGGGTTAGGGGACGGGGACGGTTTAGGGTCCAGGTGAGGGTACGACAACGCTTTAGGGGGAGCGTACGTGTGAGGGCTCGGGTTAGTGTTAGCCTACGGGTTAGCATTAGGGGACGGGTGAGGGTCAGGCTTCGGGGAAGGGTTAGGGTTAGGGTTCGGGCTAGGGTTAGGGTTAGGGGACGGGGACGGTTTAGGGTAAACATGAGTGTACGACAACTCTTTAGGGGCAACGTACGTGTGAGGCCGTGGGTTAGTGTTAGCGTACGGGTGAGGATTAGGGGACGGGTGAGGGTCAGGCTTCGGGGAAGTGTTCGGGTTAGGGTTCGGGCTAGGGTTAGGGTTAGGGGACGGGGACGGTTTAGGGTCCAGGTGAGGGTACGACAACGCTTTAGGGGGAGCGTACGTGTGAGGGCGCGGTTTAGTTTTAGCGTACGGGTTAGAATTAGGGGACGGGTGAGGGTCAGGCTTCGGGGAAGGTTTAGGGTTAGGGTTCGGGCTAGGGTTAGGGTTAGGGGACGGGACGGTTGAGGGTCCAGGTGAGGGTACGACAACGCTTTATGGGGGAGCGTACGTGTGAGGGCGCGGGTTAGTGTTAGCCTACGGGTTAGGATTAGGGGACGGGTGAGGGTCAGGCTTCACGGAAGGGTTAGGGTTAGGATTCGGGCTAGGGTTAGGGTAGGGGACGGGGACGGTTTAGGGTCCAGGTGAGGGTACGACAACACTTTAGGGGGAGCGTACGTGTGAGGGCGTGGGTTAGTGTTAACTTATGGGTTAGGATTAGGGAACGGGAGAGCGTCAAGCTTCGGGGAATGGTTAGGGTTAGGGTTCGGGCTAGGGTTAGGGTTAGGGGACGGGGACGGTTTAGTGTTCAGGTGAGGGTACGACAACACTGTAGGGGGAGCGTACGTGTGAGGGCGCGGGTTAGTGTTAGCGTATGGGTTAGGATTAGGGGACGGGTGAGGGTCAGGCTTCGGGGAAGGATTAGGGTTAGGGTTCGGGCTAGGGTTAGGGTTAGGGGACGGGGACGGTTTAGGGTCCAGGTGACGGTACGACAACGCTTTAGGGGGAGCGTACGTGTGAGGGCGCGGGTTAGTTTTAGCGTACGGGTTAGGATTAGGGGACGGTTGAGAGTCAGGCTTCGGGGAAGGTTTAGGGTTAGGGTTCGGGCTAGGGTTAGGGTTAGGGGATGGGACGGTTGAGGGTCCAGGTGAGGGTATGACAACGCTTTAGGGGGAGCATACGTGGGAGGGCGCGGGTTAGTGTTAGCGTTCGTGTTAGGATTAGGGGACGGGTGAGGGTCAGGCTTCGGAGAAGTTTTAGGGTTAGGTTTCGGGCTAGGGTTAGGGTTAGTGGACGGGGATGGTTTAGAGTCCAGGTGAGGGTACGACAACGCTTTAGGGGGAGCGTACGTGTGAGGGCTCGCGTTAGTGTTAGCGTACGGGTTAGGATTAGGGGACGGGAGAGGGTCAGGCTTCGGGTAGTGGTTAGGGTTAGGGTTCGGGCTAGGGTTAGGGTTAGGGGACGGGGACAGTATAGGGTCCAGGTGAGGGTACGACAACGCTTTAGGGGGAGCGTACGTGTGAGGGCGTGGGTTAGTGTTCGCCTACGGGTTAGGATTAGGGGACGGGTGAGGGTCAGGCTTCGGGGAAGGGTTAGGGTTAGGGTTCGGGCTAGGGTTAGGGTTAGGGGATGGGGACGGTTTAGGGTCCAGGTGAGGGTATGACAATGCTTTATGGGGGAGCGTACGTGTGAGGGCGCGGGTTAGTGTTAGCCTACGGGTTAGGATTAGGGGACGGGTGAGGGTCAAGCTTCGGGGAAGTATTAGGGTTAGTGTTCGGGCTAGGGTTAGGGTAGGGGACGGGGACGGTTTAGGGTCCAGGTGAGGGTACGACAACGCTTTAGGGTGAGCGTACGTGTGAGGGCGCGGGTTAGTGTAAGTGTACGGGTTAGGATTAGGGGACGGGTGATGGTCAGGCTTCGGGGAAGGTTTAGGGTTATGGTTCGGGCTAGGGTTAGGGTTAGGGGACGGGGACGGTTTAGGGTCCATGTGAGGGTACGACAACGCTTTAGGGGGAGCGTACGTGTGAGGGCGCGGGTTAGTGTTAGCGTATGGGTTAGGATTAGGAGACGGGAGAGGGTCAGGCTTCGGGGAATGGTTAGGGTTAGGGTTCCGGCTAGGGTTAGGGTTAGGGGACGGGGACGGTTTAGGGTCCAGGTGAGGGTACGACAACACTTTAGGGGGAGCGTGCGTGTGAGGGTGCGGGTTAGTGTTAGCGTTCGGGTTAGGATTAGGGAACGTGTGAGTGTCAGGTTTCGGGGAAAGGTTAGGGTTAGATTTCGGGCTAGGGTTAGGGTTAGGGGACGGGGACAGTTTAGGGTCCAGATGAGGGTACGACAACGCTTTAGGGGGAGCGTGCGTGTGAGGGCGCGGGTTTGTGTTAGCATACGGGTTAGGATTAGGGGACGGGTGAGGGTCAGGCTTCGGGGAACGGTTAGGGTTAGGGTTCGGGCTAGGGTTAGGGTTAGGGGACGGGGACAGTTTAGGGTCCAGGTGAGGGTACGACAACGCTTTAGGGGGAGCGTGCATGTGAGGGCGTGGGTTAGTGTTACCGTACGGGTTAGGATTAGGGGGCGGGTGAGGTTCAGGCTTCAGGGAAGGGTTAGGTTTAGGTTTCGGGCTAGGATTAGGGTTAGGGTTCGGGGACGGTTTAGGGTCCATGTGAGGGTACGACAACGCTTTAGGGGGAGCGTGCATGTGAGGGCGCGGGTTAGTGTTAGCGTACGGGTTAGGATTAGGGGACGGGTGAGGGTCCGGCTTCGGGGAAGGTTTAGGGTTAGGGTTCGGGTTAGTGTTAGGGTTAGGGGACGGGGACGGTTTAGGGTCCAGGAGAGGGTACAACAACGCTTTAGGGGGAGCGTACGTGTGAGGGCGCGGGTTAGTGTTAGCGTAAGGGTTAGGATTAGGGCACGGCTGAGGGTCAGGCTTCGGGGAATTGTTAGGGTTAGGGTTCGGGCTAGGGTTAGGCTTAGGGGATGGGGACGGTTTAGGGTGCAGTTGAGGGTACGACAACACTTTAGGGGGAACGTACGTGTGAGGGCGCGGGTTCGTGTTAGCGTACGGGTTAGGATTAGGGGACGGGTGAGGATCAGGCTTCGGGGAAGGGTTAGGGTTAGGATTCGGGCTAGGGTTAGTGTTAGGGGGCGGGGATGGTTTAGGGTCCAGGTGAGGGTACGACAATGCTTTAGGGGGAGCGTACGTGTGAGGGCGCGGGTTAGTGTTAGCCTACGGGTTAGGATTAGGGGACGGGTGAGGGTCAGGCTTCGGGGAAGGGTTAGGGTTAGGGTTCGGGCTAGGGTTAGGGTTCGGGGACGGGGACGGTTTAGGGTCCAGGTGAGGGTACGACAACGCTTTAGGGGGACCGTACGTTTGAGGGCGCGGGTTAGTGTTAGCCTACGGGTTAGGATTCAGGGACGGGTGAGGGTCAGGCTTCGGGGAAGTGTTAGGGTTAGGGTTCGGGCTAGGGTTAGGGTTAGGGGACGGGGACGGTTTAGGGTCCAGGTGAGGGTACGACAACGCGTTAGGGGGAGCGTACGTGTGAGAGCGCGGTTTAGTGTTAACGTATGGGTTAGGATTAGGGGACGTGTGAGTGTCAGGCTTCGGGGAAAGGTTAGGGTTAGGGTTCGGGCTAGGGTTAGGGTTAGGGGACGGGGACGGTTTAGGGTCCAGGTGAGGGTACGACAACCCTTTATGGTGAGCGTACGTGTGAGGGTGTGGGTTAGTGTAAGCGTACGGGTTAGGATTAGGGGACGGGTGAGGGTCAGGCTTCGGGGAAGGTGTAGGGTTACGGTTCGGGCTAGGATTAGGGTTAGGGGACGGGGACGGTTTAGGGTCCAGGTGAGGGTACGACAACGCTTTAGGGGGAGCGTACGTGTGAGGGCGCGGGTTAGTGTTAGCGTACGGGTTTGGATTAGGGGACGGGAGAGGGTCAGGCTTCGGGGAATGGTTAGGGTTAGGGTTAGGGTTAGGGGACGGGGACGGTTTAGGGTCCAGGTGAGGGTACGACAACACTTTAGGGGGATCGTGCGTGTGAGGGTGCGGGTTAGTGTTAGCGTATGGGTTAGGATTAGGGGACGGGTGAGGGTCAGGCTTCGGGGAAGGGTTAGGGTTAGTGTTCGGGCTAGGATTAGGGTTAGGGGATGGGGACGGTTTAGGGTCCAGGTGAGGGTACGACAACACTTTAGGGGGAGCGTGCGTGTGAGGGTGCGGGTTAGTGTTAGCGTACGGGTTAGGAGTAGGGGACGGGTGAGGGCCAAGCTTCGGGGAAGTCTTACGGTTGGGGTTCGGGCTAGGGTTAGGGTTAGGGGACAGGGACGGTTTAGGGTCCAGGTGAGGGTACGACAACACTTTAGGGGGAGCGTACTTGTCAGGCCGAGGGTTAGTGTTAGCGTACGGGTTAGGATTAGGGGACGGGTGAGGGTCAGGCTTCGGGGAAGGATTAGGGTTAGGGTTCGGGCTATGGTTAGGGTTAGGGGATGCGGACAGTTTAGGGTCCAGGTGAGTGTACGACAACGCTTTAGGGGGAGCGTACGTGTGAGGGCGCGAGTTAGTTTTAGCGTACGGGTTAGAATTAGGGGACGGGTGAGGGCAGGGTTCGGGGAAGGTTTCAGGTTAGGGTTCGGGCTAGGGTTAGGGTTAGGGTACGGGGACAGTTGAGGGTCCAGGTGAGGGTACGACAACGCTTTAGGGGGAGCGTACGTGTGAGGGCGCGGGTTAGTGTTAGCGTACGGGTTAGGATTAGGGGACGGGTGAGGGTCAGGCTTCGGGGAAGTTTTAGGGTTAGGGTTCGGGCTAGGGTTAGGGTTAGGGGATGGGGACGGTTTAGGGTAAAGGTGAGGGTACGACAACGCTTTAGGGGCAACGTATGTGTGAGGCCGTGGGTTAGTGTTAGCGTACGGGTTAGGATTAGGGGACGGTTGAGGGTCAGGCTTCGGGGAAGGGTTAGGGTTAGGATTCGGGCTAGGGTTAGGGTTAGGGGACGGGGACGTTTTAGGCTCCAGGTGAGGGTACGACAACGCTTTAGGGGGAGCGTACGTGTGAGGGCGCGGGTTAGTGTTAACTTATGGGTTAGGATTAGGGAACGGGAGAACGTCAGGCTTCGGGGAATGGTTAGGGTTAGGGTTCGGGCTAGGGTTAGGGTTAGGGGACGGGGACGGTTTAGTGTGCAGGTGAGGGTACGACAACACTGTAGGGGGAGCGTGCGTGTGAGGGTGCGGGTTAGTGTTAGCGTACGGGTTAGGATTAGGGGACGGGTGAGCACCAGGCTTCGGGGAAGGGTTATGGTTAGGGTTCGGGCTAGGGTTAGGGTTAGGGGACGGGGACGGTTTAGGGTCCAGGTGAGGGTACGACAACGCTTTAGGGGGAGCGTACGTTGAGGCCGAGGGTTAGTGTTAGCGTACGGGTTACGATTAGGGGACGGGTGAGGGTCCGGCTTCGGGGAAGAGTTAGGGTTAGGGTTCGGGCTAGGGTTAGTGTTAGGGGACGGGGACGGTTTAGGGTCCAGGTGAGGGTACGACAACGCTTTAGGGGGAGCGTACGTGTGAGGGCGCGGGTTAGTGTTAGCGTATGGGTTAGGATTAGGGGACGGGTGAGGGTCAGGCTTCGGGGAAGGATTAGGGTTAGGGTTCGGGCTAGGGTTAGGGTTAGGGGACGGGGACGGTTTAGGGTCCAGGTGAGGGTACGACAACGCTTTAGGGGGAGCGTACGTGTGAGGGCGCGGGTTAGTTTTAGCGTACGGGTTAGAATTAGGGGACGGGTGAGGGTCAGGCTTTGGGGAAGGTTTAGGGTTAGGGTTCGGGCTAGGGTTAGGGTTACGGGACGGGACGGTTGAGGGTCCAGGTGAGGGTATCACAATGCTTTAGGGGGAGCGTACGTGTGAGGGCGCGGGTTAGTGTTAGCGTTCGGGTTAGGATTAGGGGACGGGTGAGGGTCAGGGTTCGGGGAAGTTTTAGGGTTAGGTTTCGGGCTAGGGTTAGGGTTAGTGGACGGGGATGGTTTAGAGTCCAGGTGAGGGTACGACAACGCTTTAGGGGGAGCGTACGTGTGAGGGCTCGCGTTAGTGTTAGCGTACGGGTTAGGATTAGGAGACGGGAGAGGGTCAGGCTTCGGGTAGTGGTTAGGGTTAGGGTTCGTGCTAGGGTTAGGGTTAGGAGACGGGGACGGTTTAGGGTCCAGGGGAGGGTACGATAACATTTTAGGGGGAGCGTACGTGTGAGGGCTCGGGTTAGTGTTAGCGTACGGGTCAGGATTAGGGGATGGGAGAGGGTCAGGCTTCGGGTAGTGGTTAAGGTTAGGGTTCGGCCTAGGGTTAGGGTTAGGAGACGGGGACGGTTTAGGGTCCAGGTGAGGGTACGAAAACGCTTTAGGGGGAGCGTACGTGTGGGCGCGGGTTAGTGTTAGCTTATGGGTTAGGATTAGGGGACGGGAGAGGATCAGGCTTCGGGGAATGGTTAGGGTTAGGGTTCAGGCTAGGGTTAGGGGACGGGGACGGTTTAGGGTAAAGGTGAGGGTACGACAACGCTTTAGGGGGAACGTACGTGTGAGCGCATGTGTTTGTGTTAGCGTACGGGTTAGGATTAGGGGACGGGTGAGGGTCAGGCTTCGGGGAAGTGTTAGGGTTAGGGTTTGGGCTAGGGTTAGGGTTAGGGGACGGGGACGGTTTAGGGTCCAGGTGAGGGTACCACAACGCTTTAGGGGGAGCGTACGTGTGAGGGCGCGGGTTAGTGTTAGCGTACGGGTTAGGATTAGGGGACGGGTGAGGGTCAGGCTTCGGGGAAGTGTTAGGGTTAGGGCTAGGGTTAGGGGACGGGGACGGGGACAGATTAGGGTCCAGGTGAGGGTACGACAACGCTTTAGGGGGAGCGTACGTGTGAGGGCGCGGGTTAGTGTTAGCATACGGGTTAGGATTAAGGGACGGGTGAGGGTCAGGCTTCGGGGAAGGGTTAGGGATAGGTTTCGGGCTAGGGTTAGGGTTCGGGGACGGGGACGGTTTAGGGTACAGGTGAGGGTATGACAACGCCTTAGGGGGAGCGTACGTGTGAGGGCGCGGGTTAGTGTTAGCGTTCGTGTTAGGATTAGGGAACGTGTGAGTGTCAGGTTTTGGGGAAAGGTTAGGGTTAGGGTTCGGGCTAGGGTTAGGGTTAGGGGACGGGGACGGTTTAGGGTCCAGGTGAGGGTACGACAACGCTTTAGGGGGAGCGTGCGTGTGAGGGCGCGGGTTAGTGTTAGCGTACGGGTTAGGATTAGGGCACGTGTGAATGTCAGGCTTAGGGGAAAGGTTAAGGTGAGGGTTCGGGCTAGGGTTAGGGTTAGGGGACGGGGAGGGTTTAGGGTCCAGGTGAGGGTACGACAACGCTTTACGGGGAGCGTGCGTGTGAGGGCGCGGGTTACTGTTACCGTACGGGTTAGGATTAGGGGGCGGGTGAGGGTCAGGCTTCAGGGAAGGGTTAGGGTTAGGTTTCGGGCTAGGATTAGGGTTAGGGGACGGGGACGGTTTAGGGTCCAGGTGAGGTACGACAACGCTTTAGGGGGAGCGTGCGTGTGAGGGCGAGGGTTAGTGTTAGCATACGGGTTAGGATTAGGGGACGGGTGAGGGTCAGGCTTTGGGGAAGTTTTAGGTTTAGGGTTTGGGCAAGGGTTAGGGTTAGGGGACGGGAACGGTTTAGGGTCCAGGTGAGGGTACGACAACGCTTTAGGGGGATTGTAGGTGTGAGGGCGCGGGTTAGTGTTAGCGTCCGGGTTAGGATTAAGGGACGGGTGAGGGTCAGGCTTCGGGGAAGGGTTAGGGTTAGGGTTCGGGCTAGGGTTAGGGTTAGGGGACGGGGACGGTTTAGAGTCCAGGTGAGGGTACGACAACGCTTTAGGGGGAGCGTACGTGTGAGGGCGCGGGTTAGTGTTAGCCTACGGGTTAGGGTTAGGGGACGGGTGAGGGTCAGGCTTCGGGGAAGGGTTAGGGTTATGGTTCGGGCTAGGGTTAGGGTTAGGGGATGGGGACGGTTTAGGGTCCAGGTGAGGGTACTACAACGCTTTAGGGGGAGCGTACGTGTGAGGGCGCGGTTTAGTGTTAGCCTACGGGTTAGGATTAGGGGACGGGTGAGGGTCAGGCTTTGGGGAAGTGTTAGGGTTAGGGTTCGGGCTAGGGTTAGGGTTAGGGGACCGAGATGGTTTAGGGTCCAGGTGAGGGTACGACAACGCTTTAGGGTGAGCGTACGTGTGAGGGCGCGGGTTAGTGTAAGCGTACGGCTTAGGCTTAGGGGACGGGTGAGGGTCAGGCTTCGGGGAAGGTTTAGGGTTATGGTTCGGGCTAGGGTTAGGGTTAGGGGATGGGGACGGTTTAGGTTCCAGGTGAGGGTACGACAACGCTTTAGGGGGAGCGTACGTGTGAGGGCGCGGGTTAGTGTTAGCGTACGGGTTAGGATTAGGGGACGGATGAGGGTCTGGCTTCGGGGAAGGGTTACGGTTGGCGTTCGGGCTAGGTTTAGGGTTAGGGGACGGGGACGGTTTAGGGTCCAGGGGAGGGTACGACAACACTTTAGGGGGAGCGTACGTGTGAGGCCCAGGGTTAGTGTTAGCATACGGGTTAGAAATAGGGGACGGGTGAGGGTCAGGCCTCGGGGAAGGATTAGGGTTAGGGTTCGGGCTAGGGTTAGGGTCAGGGGACGGGGACGGTTTAGGGTCCAGGTGAGGGTATGACAACGCTTTAGGGAGCGTGTACGTGTGAGGGCGCGGGTTAGTGTTAGCCTACGGGTTAGGATTAGGGGACGGGTGAGGGTCAGGCTTCGGGGAAGGGTTAGGGTTAGGGTTCGGGCTAGGGTTAGGGTTAGGGGACGGGGACGGTTTAGGGTCCAGGTGAGGGTATGACAGTGCTTTAGGGGGAGCGTACGTGTGAGGGCGCGGGTTAGTGTTAGCGTACTGGTTAGGATTAGGGGACGGGTGAGGGCCAGGCTTTGGGGAAGGGTTACGGTTAGGGTTCGGGCTAGGGTTAGGGTTAGGGGACAGGGACGGTTTAGGGTCCAGGTGAGGGTACGACAACGCTTTAGGGGGCGCGAACGTCTGAGGCAGAGGTTTAGTGTTAGCGTACGGATTAGGATTAGGGCACGGGTGAGGGTCCGGCTTCGGGGAAGGGTTAGGGTTAGGGTTCGGGCTAGGGTTAGTGTTAGGGGACGGGGACAGTTTAGGGTCCAGGTGAGGGTACGACAACGCTTTAGGGGGAGCGTACACTTGAGGACGCGGGTTAGAGTTAGCATACGGGTTAGGATTAGGGGACGGGTGAGGGTCAGGCTTCGGGGAAGGGTTAGGGTTAGGGTTCGGGCTAGGGTTAGGGTTAGGGGATGGGGACGGTTTAGGGTCCAGGTGAGGGTACGACAATGCTTTAGGGGGAGCGTACGTGTGAGGGCGCGGGTTAGTTTTATCGTACGGGTTAGAATTAGGGGACGGGTGAGGGTCAGGCTTCGGGGAAGGTTTAGGTTTAGGGTTTGGGCTAGGGTAGGGTTAGGGGACGGGGACGGTTGAGGGTCCAGGTGAGGGTACGACAACGCTTTATGGGGAGCGTACGTGTGAGGGCGCGGGTTAGTGTTAGCCTACGGGTTAGGATTATGGGACGGGTGAGTGTCAGGCTTCGGGGAAGGGTTAGGGTTAGGGTTCGGGCTAGCGTTAGGGTTAGGTGACGGGGACGGTTTAGGGTCCAGGTGAGGGTACGACAACGCTTTAGGGGGAACATACGTGTGAGGGCGCGGGTTAGTGTTAGCGTACGGGTTAGGATTAGGGAACGTGTGAGGGTCAGGCTTCGGGGAAGGGTTAAGGTTAGGGTTAGGGCTAGGGTTAAGGTTAGGGGATGGGGACGGTTTAGGGTCCAGGTGAGGATACGACAACGCTTTAGGGGGAGCATACGTGTGAGGGCGCGGTTTAGTGTTAGCCTACGGGTTAGGATTAGGGGACGGGTGAGGGTCAGGTTTCGGGGAAGGGTTAGGGTTAGGGTTCGGGCTAGGGTTAGGGTTAGGGGACGGGGACGGTTTAGGGTCCAGGTGAGGGTACGACAACACTTTTCGGGGAGCGTACGTGTGAGTGCGAGGGTCAGTGTTAGCGTACAGGTTAGGATTAGGGGACGTGTGAGTGTCAGGCTTCGGGGAAAGCTTATGGTTAGTGTTCGGGCTAGGGTTAGGGTTAGGGGACGGGGACAGTTTAGGGTCCAGGTGAGGGTACGACAACGCTTTAGGGGGAGCGTGCGTGTGAGGGCGCGGGGTAGCGTTAGCGTACGGCTTAGGATTCGGGGACGGGTGAGGGTCAGGCTTCGGGGAAGGGTTAGGGTTAGGGTTCGGGCTAGGGTTAGGGTTAGGGGACGGGGACGGTTTAGGGTCCAGGTGAGGTTACGACAATGCTTTAGGGGGAGCATACGTGTGAGGGCGCGGGTTAGTGTTAGCATACGGATTAGGATTAGGGGACGGGTGAGGGTCAGGCTCCCGGGAAGTGTTAGGGTTAGGGTTCGGGCTAGGGTTAGGGTTAGGGGATGGGGATGTTTTAGGGTCCAGGTGAGGGTACGACAACGCTTTATGGGGAGCGTACATGTGAGGACGCGGGTTAGAGTTAGCATACGGGTTAGGATTAGGGGACGGGTGAGGGTCAGGCTTCGGGGAAGGGTTAGGGTTAGGGTTCGGGCTAGGGTTAGGGTCAGGGGACGGTGACGGTTTAGGGTCCAGGGGAGGGTACGACAACGCTTTAGGGGGAGCGTACGTGTGAGGGCATGGGTTAGTGTTAGCCTACGGTTTAGAATTAGGAGACGGGTGAGGGTCAGGGTTCGGGGAAGGGTTAAGGTTAGGGTTCGGGCTAGGGTTAGTGTTACGGGACGGGGTCGGTTTAGGGTCCAGGTGAGGGTACGACAACGCTTTAGGGGGAGCGTACGTGTGAGGGCGCGGGTTAGTGTTAGCCTACGGGTTAGAATTAGGCGACGGGTGAGGGTCAGGGTTCGGGGAAGTTTTAGGGTTAGGGTTCGGGCTAGGGTTAGGGTTAGGGGATGGGGACGGTTTAGGGTCCAGTTGAGGGTACGAAAACGCTTTACGGGGAGCGTACGTGTGAGGGCGCGGGTTAGTGTTAGCGTCCGGGTTAGGATTAGGGGACGGGTGAGGGTCAGGCTTCTGGGAAGGTTTAGTTTTAGGGTTCGGGCTAGGGTTAGGGTTAGGGGACGGGGATGGTTTAGGGTAAACATGAGTGTACGACAACGCTTTAGGAGCAACGTACGTGTGAGGCCGTGGGTTAGTGTTAGCGTACGGGTTAGGATTAGGGGATGGGTGAGGGTCAGGCTTCGGGGAAGTGTTAGGGTTAGGGTTCGGGCTAGGGTTAGGGTTATGGGACGGGGACGGTTTCGGGTCCAGGTGAGGGTACGACAACGCTTTAGGGGGAGCGTAGGTGTGAGGGCGCGGGTTAGTGTTAGCATACGGGTTAGGATTAGGGGACGGGTGAGGGTCAGGCTTCGGGGAAGAGTTAGGGTTAGGGTTCGGTATAGGGTTAGGGTTAGGGCAAGGGCACGGTTTAGGGTCCAGGTGAGGGTATGACAACACTTTAGGGGGATCGTACGTGTGAGGGCGCGGGTTAGTGTTAGCCTACTCGTTAGCATTAGGCGACGGGTGAGGGTCAGGCTTCGGGGAAGGGTTAAGGTTAGGGTTTGGGCTAGGGTTAGGGTTATGGGACGGGGACGGTTTAGGGTCCAGGTGAGGGTACGACAATGCTTTAGGGGGAGCGTACGTGTGAGGGCGCGGGTTAGTGTTAGCGTACGGGTTAGGATTAGGGGACGGAAGAGGGTCACACTTCGGGGAATGGTTAGGGTTAGGGTTCGGGCTAGGGTTAGGGTTAGGGGACGGGGACGGTTTAGGGTCCAGGTGAGGGTACGACAACGCTTTACGGGGAGCGTGCGTGTGAGGGTGCGGGTTAGTGTTAGCGTATGGGTTAGGATTAGGGGACGGGTGAGGGTCAGGCTTCGGGGAAGGTTTAGGGTTAGGGTTCGGGCTAGGGTTAGTGTTAGGGGACGGGGACGGTTTAGGGTAAACATGAGTGTATGACAACGCTTTAGGGGCAACGTACGTGTGAGGCCGTGGGTTAGTGTTAGCGTACGGGTTAGGATTAGGGGATGGGTGAGGGTCAGGCTTCGGGGAAGTGTTAGGGTTAGGGTTCGGGCTAGGGTTAGGGTTAGGGGACGGGGACGGTTTAGGGTCCAGGTGAGGGTACGACAACGCTTTAGGGGAAGCGTACGTGTGAGGGCGCGGGTTAGTGTTAGCTTATTGGTTAGGATTAGGAACGGGAGAGGGTCAGCCTTCGGAGAATGGTTAGGATTAGTGTTCGGGCTAGGTTTAGGGTTAGGGGACAGGGACGGTTTAGGGTAAAGGTGAGGGTACGACAACGCTTTAGAGGGAACGTACGTGTGAGGGCATGTGTTAGTGTTAGCGTACGGGTTAGGATTAGGGGACGGGTGAGGGTCAGGCTTCGCGGAAGGGTTAGGGTTAGGGTTCGGGCTAGGGTTAGGGTTAGGGGACGGGGACGGTTTAGGGTCCAGGTGAGGGTACGACAATGCTTTAGGGGGAGCGTACGTGTGAGGGCGCGGGTTAGTGTTAGCGTACGGGTTAGGATTAGGGGATGGGTGAGGGTCAGGCTTCGCGGAAGGGTTAGGGTTAGGTTTCGGGCTAGAGTTAGGGTTAGGGGACGGGGACGGTTTAGGGTACAGTTGAGGGTACGACAACGCTTTAGAGGAAGCGTACGTTTGAGGGCGCGGGTTAGTGTTAGCGTACGGTTTAGGATTAGGGGAGGGGTGAGGGTCAGGCTTCGGGGAAGCGTTAGGGTTAGGGTTCGGGCTAGGGTTAGTCTTAGGGGACGTGGACGGTTTAGGGTTCAGGTGAGGGTACGACAACGCTTTAGGGGAACTTAGGTGTGAGGGCGTGGGTTAGTGTTAGCGTACTGGTTAGGATTAAGGGACGGGTGAGGGTCAGGCTTCGGGGAAAGGTTAGGGTTAGGGTTCGGGCTAGGGTTAGTGTTAGGGGATGGGGACGTTTTAGGGTCCAGGTGAGGGTACGACAACGCTTTAGGGGGAGCGTACGTGTGAGGGCGCGGCTTAGTGTTAGCCTACGGGTTAGGATTAGGGGACGGGTGAGGGTCAGGCTTCGGGGAAGGGTTAGGGTTAGGGTTCGGGTTAGGGGACGGGGATGGTTTAGGGTCCAGGTGAGGGTACGACAACGCTTTAGGGGGAGCGTACGTGTGAGGGCGCGGGTTAGTGTTAGCCTACGGGTTAGGATTAGGGGACGGGTGAGGGTCAGGCTTCGGGGAAGGGTTAGGGTTAGGGTTCGGGCTAGGGTTAGGATTAGGGGACGGGGACGGTTTAGGGTCCAGGTGATGGTACGACAACGCTTTAGGGGGAGTGTATGTGTGAGAGCGCGGGTTAGTGTTAGCGTACGGGTTAGGAATAGGGGACGTGTGTCAGGCTTCGGGGAAAGGTTAGGGTTAGGGTTCGGGCTAGGGTTAGGGTTAGGGGACGGGGACGGTTTAGGGTCCAGGTGAGGGTACGACAACGCTTTAGGGGGAGCGTACGTATGAGGGCGCGGGTTACTGTTAGCGTACGGGTTAGAATTAGGGGACGGAAGAGGTTCAGTCTTCGGGGAATGGTTAGGGTTAGGGTTCGGGCTAGGGTTAGGGTTAGGGGACGGGGACAGTTTAGGGTGCAGGTGAGGGTACGACAACACTTTAGGGGGAGCGTGCGTGTGAGGGTGCAGGTTAGTGTTAGCGTATGGGTTAGGATTAGGGGACGGGTGAGGGTCAGGCTTCAGGGAAGGGTTAGGGTTAGGGTTCGGGATAGGGTTAGGGTTAGGGGATGGGGACGGTTTAGGGTCCAGGTGAGGGTACGACAACACTTTATGGGGAGCGTGTGTGTGAGGGTGTGGGTTAGTGTTCGCGTACGGGTTAGGATTAGGGGACAGGTGAGGGCCAGGCTTCGGGGAAGGGTTACGGTTAGGGTTCGGGCTAGGGTTAGGGTTAGGGGACGGGGACGGTTTAGGGTCCAGGTGAGGGTACGACAACGCTTTAGGGGTAGCGTACGTGTGAGGGCGCGTGTTAGTGTTAGCGTACGGTTTAGGATTAGGGGACGGGTGAGGGTCAGGCTTCGGGGAAGTGTTAGGGTTAGGGTTCGGGCTAGGGTTAGGTTTAGGGGACGGGGACGGTTTAGGGTCCAGTTGAGTGTACGACAACGCTTTAGGGGGAGCGTACGTGTGAGGGCGCGGGTTAGTATTAGACTACGGGTTAGGATTAGGGGACGGGTGAGGGTCAGGCTTCGGGGAAGGGTTAGGGTTAGGGTTCGGGCTAGGTTTAGGGGACGGGGACGGGGACGGTTTAGGGTCCAGGTGAGGGTACGACAACGCTTTAGGGGGAGCTTGCGTGTGAGGGTGCGTGTTAGTGTTAGCGTACGGGTTAGGATTAGGGGACGGGTGAGGGTCAGGCTTCGGGGAAGGGTTAGGGTTAGGGTTCGGGATAGGGTTAGGGTTAGGGGACGGGGA
The DNA here is from genome assembly GCF_937001465.1 of Orcinus orca. Classification (NCBI taxonomy): domain Eukaryota; kingdom Metazoa; phylum Chordata; class Mammalia; order Artiodactyla; family Delphinidae; genus Orcinus; species Orcinus orca. The sequence goes on from NC_064573.1 coordinate 53,133,641, forward strand.
CGGTTTAGGGTCCAGGTTAGGGTACGACAACGCTTTAGGGGGAGCGTGCGTGTGAGGGCGCGGGTTAGTGTTAGCGTACGAGTTAGGATTAGGGGGCGGCTGAGGGTCAGGCTTCGGGGAAGCGTTAGGTTTAGGGTTCGGGCTAGGGCTAGGGTTAGGGGACGGGGACGGTTTAGGGTCCAGGTGAGGGTATGACAATGCTTTAGGGGGAGCATGCGTTTGAGGGCGCGGGTTAGTGTTAGCGTACGGGTTAGGATTAGGGGACAGGTGAGGGTCCGGCTTCGGGGAAGGTTTAGGGTTAGGGTTCGGGCTAGGGTTAGGGTTAGGGGACGGGGACGGTTTAGGGTCCAGGTGAGGGTACGCCAACGCTTTAGGGGGAGCGTACGTGTGAGGGCGCGGGTTTGTGTTAGCTAATTGGTTAGGATTAGGGAACGGGATAGGGTCAGGCTTCGGAGAATGGTTAGGATTAGGGTTTGGGCTAGGGTTAGGGTTAGGGGACGGGGACGGTTTAGGGTAAAGGTGAGGGTACGACAACGCTTTAGGGGGAACGTACGTGTGAGGGCATGTGTTAGTGTTAGCGTACGGGTTAGGATTAGGGGACGGGTGAGGGTCAGGATTCAGGGAAGGGTTAGGGTTAGGGTTCGGGCTAGGGTTAGGGTTAGGGGACGGGGACGTTTTAGGGTCCACGTGAGGGTACGACAACGCTGTAGGGGGAGCGTATGTGTGAGAGCGGAGGTTGGTGTTAGCGTACGGGTTAGGATTAGGGGACGGGAGAGGATCAGACTTCGGGGAATGGTTAGGGTTCGGGCTAGGGTTAGGGTTAGGGGACGGGTACGGTTTAGGGTAAATGTGAGGGTACGACAACACTTTAGGGGGAACGTACGTGTGAGGGCGCGGGTTAGTGTTAGCGTACGGGCTAGGATTACAGAACGGGTGAGGGTCAGGCTTCGGGGAAGGGTTAGGGTTAGGGTTCGGGCTAGGGTTAGGGTTAGGGGACGGGGACGGTTTAGGGTCCAGGTGAGGGAACGACAACGCTTTAGGGGGAGCTTACGTGTGAGGGCGCGGGTTAGTGTTAGCCTACGGGTGAGCATTAGGGGACGGGTGAGGGTCAGGTTTCGGGGAAGGGTTAGGGTTAGGGTTCGGGCTAGGGTTAGGGTTAGGGGACGGGGACGGTTTAGGGTCCAGGTGAGGGTACGACAACGCTTTTCGGGGAGCGTACGTGTGAGGGCGAGGGTCAGTGTTAGCGTACAGGTTAGGATTCGGGGACGTGTGAGTGTCAGGCTTCGGGGAAGGGTTAGGGTTAGGGTTCGGGCTAGGTTTAGGGGACGGGGACGGGGACGGTTTAGGGTCCAGGTGAGGGTACGACAACGCTTTAGGGGGAGCGTGCGTGTGAGGGCGCGTGTTAGTGTTAGCGTATGGGTTAGGATTAGGGGACGGGTGATGGTCAGGCTTCGGGGAAGGGTTAGTTTAGGGTTCGGTCTAGGGTTAGGGTTAGGGGATGGGGACGGTTTAGGGTCCAGATTAGGGTATGACAACGCTTTAGGGGGAGCGTGCGTGTGAGGGCGCGGGTTAGTGTTAGTGTACGGGTTAGGATTGGGGGCGGGTGAGTGTCAGGCTTCGGGGAAGCGTTAGGTTTAGGGTTCGGGCTAGGGTTAGGGTTAGGGGACGGGGACGGTTTAGGGTCCAGGTGAGGGTACAACAATGCTTTAGGGGGAGCGTGCGTGTGAGGGCGCGGGTTAGTGTTAGCGTACGGGTTAAGATTAGGGGACGGGTGAGGGTCCGGCTTCGGGGAAGGGTTAGGGTTAGGGTTCGGGCTAGGGTTAGGGTTAGGGGACGGGGAAGGTTTAGGGTCCAGGTGAGGGTACGACAACGCTTTAGGGGGAGCGTACGTGTGAGACCGCGGGTTAGTGTTAGCCTACGGGTTAGAATTAGGAGACGGGTGAGGGTCAGGGTTCGGGGAAGGGTTAGGGTTAGGGTTCGGGCTAGGGTTAGTGTTACAGGACGGGGTCGGTTTAGGGTCCAGGTGAGGGTACGACAACGCTTTAGGGGGAGCGTACGTGTGAGGGCGCGGGTTAGTGTTAGCTTATTGGTTAGGATTAGGGAACGGGAGAGGGTCAGGCTTCGGAGAATGGTTAGGATTAGTGTTCGGGCTAGGTTTAGGGTTATGGGACAGGGACGGTTTAGGGTAAAGGTGAGGGTATGACAACGCTTTAGAGGGAACGTACGTGTGAGGGCATGTGTTAGTGTTAGCGTACGGGTTAGGATTAGGGGCGGGTGAGGGTCAGGCTTCGGGGAAGGGTTAGGGTTAGGGTTCAGGCTAGGGTTAGGGTTAGGGGACGGGGACGGTTTAGGGTCCAGGTGAGGATACGACAACGCTTTAGGGGGAGCGTACGTGTGAGGGCGTGGGTTAGTGTTAGCGTACGGGTTAGGATTAGGGGACGGAAGTGTGTCACACTTCGGGGAATGGTTAGGGTTAGGGTTTGGGCTAGGGTTAGGGTTAGGGGACGGGGACGGTTTAGGGTAAACATGAGTGTACGACAACGCTTTAGGGGCAACGTACAGGTGAGGACGCGGGTTAGTGTTAGCGTACGGTTTAGGATTAGGGGATGGGTGAGGGTCAGGCTTCGGGGAAGGGTTAGGGTTAGGGTTCGGGCTAGGGTTAGGGTTAGGGGACGGGGACGGTTTAGGGTCCAGGTGAGGGTACGACAACGCTTTAGGGGGAGCGTACGTGTGAGGGTGCGGGTTAGTGTTAGCCTACGGGTTAGGATTAGGGGACGGGTGAGGGTCAGGCTTCGGGGAAGGGTTAGGGTTAGGGTTCGGGCTAGGGTTAGGGTTAGGGGACGGGGACGGTTTAGGGTCCAGGTGAGGGTACGACAACGCTTTAGGGGGAGTGTACGTGTGAAGGCGCGGGTTAGTGTTAGCGTACGGGTTACGATTAGGGGACGGGAGAGTGTCAAGCTTCGGGGAAGTGTTAGGGTTAGGGTTCGGGCTAGGGTTAGGGTTAGGGGACGGGGACGGTTTAGGGTAAAGGTGAGGGTACGACAACACTTTAGGGCGAACGTACGTGTGAGGACGTGGGTTAGTGTTAGCGTACGGGTGAGGATTAGGGGACGGGTGAGGGTCAGGGTTGGGGGAAGCGTTAGGGTTAGGGTTCGGGCTAGGGTTAGTGTTAGGGGACGGGGACGGTTTAGGGTCCAGGTGAGGGTACGACAACGCTTTAGGGGGAGCGTAGGTGTGAGGGCGCAGGTTAGTGTTAACGTACGGGTTAGGCTTAAGGGACGGGTGAGGGTCAGGCTACGGGGAAGGGTTAGGGTTAGGGTTCCGGCTAGGGTTAGGGTTAGGGGACGGGGACGGTTTAGGGTCAATGTGAGGGTACGACAACGCTTTAGGGGGAGCGTACGTGTGAGGTCGCGGGTTAGTGTTAGCCTACGGGTTAGGATTAGGGGACGGGTGAGGGTCAGGCTTCGGGGAAGGGTTAGGGTTAGGGTTCGGGCTAGGGTTAGGGTTAGGGGACGGGGACGGTTTAGGGTCCAGGTGAGGGTTCGACAACGCTTTAGGGGGAGCGTACGTGTGAGGGCGCGGGTTAGTGTTAGCGTACGGGTTAGGATTAGGGGACGGGTGAGGGTCAGGCTTTGTGGAAGTGTTAGGGATAGGGTTCGGGCTAGGGTTAGGGTTAGGGGACGGGGACGGTTTAGGGTCCAGGTGAGGGTACAACAACGCTTTAGGTGGAGCGTGCGTGTGAGGGCGCGGGTTAGTGTTAGCGTACGGGTTAGGATTAGGGGACGGAAGAGGCTCACACTTCGGGGAATGGTTAGGGTTAGGGTTCGGGCTAGGGTTAGGGTTAGGGGACGGGGACGGTTTAGGGTCCAGGTGAGGGTACGACAACGCTTTAGGGGGAGCGTGCGTGTGAGGGTGAGGGTTAGTCTTAGCGTATGGGTTAGGATTAGGGGACGGGTGAGGGTCAGGCTTCGGGGAAGGTTTAGGGTTAGGGTTCGGGCTAGGGTTAGGGTTAGGGTTCGGGGACATTTTAGGGTAAACATGAGTGTACGACAATGCTTTAGGGGGACCGTACGTGTGAGGGCGCGGGTTAGTGTTAGCCTACGGGTTAGGATTAGGGGACCGATGAGGGTCAGGCTTCGGGGAAGGGTTACGGTTGGGGTTCGGGCTAGGGTTAGGGTTAGGGGACGGGAACGGTTTAGGGTCCAGGGGAGGGTACGACAACACTTTAGGGGGAGCGTACGTGTGAGGCCCAGGGTTAGTGTTAGCGTACGGGTTAGGAATAGGGGACGGGTGTGGGTCAGGCCTCGGGGAAGGATTAGGGTTAGGGTTCGGGCTAGGTTTAGGGTTAGGGGACGGGGACGGTTTAGGTTCCAGGTGAGGGTACGACAACGCTTTAGGGGGAGCGTACGTGTGAGGGCGCGGGTTAGTTTTAGCGTACGGGTTAGGATTAGGGGACAGGTGAGGGTCAGGCTTCGGGGAAGGTTTAGGGTTAGGGTTCGGGCTAGGGTTAGGGTTAGGGGACGGGGACGGTTGAGGGTCCACGTGAGGGTACGACAACTCTTTAGGAGGAGCGTACCTGTGAGGGCGCGGGTTAGTGTTAGCGTACGGGTTAGGATTAGGGGACGGGTGAGGGTCAGGCTTCGGGGAAGGGTTAGGGTTCGGGTTCGGGCTAGGGTTAGGGTTAGGGGACGGGGACGGTTTAGGGTCCAGGTGAGGGTATGACAGTGCTTTAGGGGGAGCGTACGTGTGAGGGCGCGGGTTAGTGTTAGCGTACTGGTTAGGATTAGGGGACGGGTGAGGGCCAGGCTTTGGGGAAGGGTTACGGTTAGGGTTCGGGCTAGGGTTAGGGTTAGGGGACAGGGACGGTTTAGGGTCCAGGTGAGGGTACGACAACGCTTTAGGGGGCGCGTACGTCTGAGGCAGAGGTTTAGTGTTAGCGTACGGATTAGGATTAGGGCACGGGTGAGGGTCCGGCTTCGGGGAAGGGTTAGGGTTAGGGTTCGGGCTAGGGTTAGTGTTAGGGGACGGGGACAGTTTAGGGTCCAGGTGAGGGTACGACAACGCTTTAGGGGGAGCGTACACGTGAGGACGCGGGTTAGAGTTAGCATACGGGTTAGGATTAGGGGACGGGTGAGGGTCAGGCTTCGGGGAAGGGTTAGGGTTAGGGTTCGGGCTAGGGTTAGGGTTAGGGGACGGGGACGGTTTAGGGTCCAGGTGAGGGTACGACAATGCTTTAGGGGGAGCGTACGTGTGAGGGCGCGGGTTAGTTTTATCGTACGGGTTAGAATTAGGGGACGGGTGAGGGTCAGGCTTCGGGGAAGGTTTAGGTTTAGGGTTCGGGCTAGGGTAGGGTTAGGGGACGGGGACGGTTGAGGGTCCAGGTGAGGGTACGACAACGCTTTATGGGGAGCGTACGTGTGAGGGCGCGGGTTAGTGTTAGCCTACGCGTTAGGATTATGGGACGGGTGAGTGTCAGGCTTCGGGGAAGGGTTAGGGTTAGGGTTCGGGCTAGCGTTAGGGTTAGGTGACGGGGACGGTTTAGGGTCCAGGTGAGGGTACGACAACGCTTTAGGGGGAACATACGTGTGAGGGCGCGGGTTAGTGTTAGCGTACGGGTTAGGATTAGGGAACGTGTGAGGGTCAGGCTTCGGGGAAGGGTTAAGGTTAGGGTTAGGGCTAGGGTTAAGGTTAGGGGATGGGGACGGTTTAGGGTCCAGGTGAGGATACGACAACGCTTTAGGGGGAGCATACGTGTGAGGGCGCGGTTTAGTGTTAGCCTACGGGTTAGGATTAGGGGACGGGTGAGGGTCAGGTTTCGGGGAAGGGTTAGGGTTAGGGTTCGGGCTAGGGTTAGGGTTAGGGGACGGGGACGGTTTAGGGTCCAGGTGAGGGTACGACAACACTTTTCGGGGAGCGTACGTGTGAGTGCGAGGGTCAGTGTTAGCGTACAGGTTAGGATTAGGGGACGTGTGAGTGTCAGGCTTCGGGGAAAGCTTATGGTTAGTGTTCGGGCTAGGGTTAGGGTTAGGGGACGGGGACAGTTTAGGGTCCAGGTGAGGGTACGACAACGCTTTAGGGGGAGCGTGCGTGTGAGGGCGCGGGGTAGCGTTAGCGTACGGCTTAGGATTAGGGGACGGGTGAGGGTCAGGCTTCGGGGAAGGGTTAGGGTTAGGGTTCGGGCTAGGGTTAGGGTTAGGGGACGGGGACGGTTTAGGGTCCAGGTGAGGTTACGACAATGCTTTAGGGGGAGCATACGTGTGAGGACGCGGGTTAGTGTTAGCATACGGATTAGGATTAGGGGACGGGTGAGGGTCAGGCTCCCGGGAAGTGTTAGGGTTAGGGTTCGGGCTAGGGTTAGGGTTAGGGGATGGGGATGTTTTAGGGTCCAGGTGAGGGTACGACAACGCTTTAGGGGGAGCGTACATGTGAGGACGCGGGTTAGAGTTAGCATACGGGTTAGGATTAGGGGACGGGTGAGGGTCAGGCTTCGGGGAAGGGTTAGGGTTAGGGTTCGGGCTAGGGTTAGGGTCAGGGGACGGTGACGGTTTAGGGTCCAGGGGAGGGTACGACAACGCTTTAGGGGGAGCGTACGTGTGAGGGCGCGGGTTAGTGTTAGCCTACGGGTTAGAATTAGGCGACGGGTGAGGGTCAGGGTTCGGGGAAGGTTTAGGGTTAGGGTTCGGGCTAGGGTTAGGGTTAGGGGATGGGGACGGTTTAGGGTCCAGTTGAGGGTACGACAACGCTTTACGGGGAGCGTACGTGTGAGGGCGCGGGTTAGTGTTAGCGTCCGGGTTAGGATTAGGGGACGGGTGAGGGTCAGGCTTCTGGGAAGGTTTAGTTTTAGGGTTCGGGCTAGGGTTAGGGTTAGGGGACGGGGATGGTTTAGGGTAAACATGAGTGTACGACAACGCTTTAGGAGCAACGTACGTGTGAGGCCGTGGGTTAGTGTTAGCGTACGGGTTAGGATTAGGGGATGGGTGAGGGTCAGGCTTCGGGGAAGTGTTAGGGTTAGGGTTCGGGCTAGGGTTAGGGTTATGGGACGGGGACGGTTTCGGGTCCAGGTGAGGGTACGACAACGCTTTAGGGGGAGCGTAGGTGTGAGGGCGCGGGTTAGTGTTAGCATACGGGTTAGGATTAGGGGACGGGTGAGGGTCAGGCTTCGGGGAAGAGTTAGGGTTAGGGTTCGGTATAGGGTTAGGGTTAGGGCAAGGGCACGGTTTAGGGTCCAGGTGAGGGTATGACAACACTTTAGGGGGATCGTACGTGTGAGGGCGCGGGTTAGTGTTAGCCTACTCGTTAGCATTAGGCGACGGGTGAGGGTCAGGCTTCGGGGAAGGGTTAAGGTTAGGGTTTGGGCTAGGGTTAGGGTTATGGGACGGGGACGGTTTAGGGTCCAGGTGAGGGTACGACAATGCTTTAGGGGGAGCGTACGTGTGAGGGCGCGGGTTAGTGTTAGCGTACGGGTTAGGATTAGGGGACGGAAGAGGGTCACACTTCGGGGAATGGTTAGGGTTAGGGTTCGGGCTAGGGTTAGGGTTAGGGGACGGGGACGGTTTAGGGTCCAGGTGAGGGTACGACAACGCTTTACGGGGAGCGTGCGTGTGAGGGTGCGGGTTAGTGTTAGCGTATGGGTTAGGATTAGGGGACGGGTGAGGGTCAGGCTTCGGGGAAGGTTTAGGGTTAGGGTTCGGGCTAGGGTTAGTGTTAGGGGACGGGGACGGTTTAGGGTAAACATGAGTGTATGACAACGCTTTAGGGGCAACGTACGTGTGAGGCCGTGGGTTAGTGTTAGCGTACGGGTTAGGATTAGGGGATGGGTGAGGGTCAGGCTTCGGGGAAGTGTTAGGGTTAGGGTTCGGGCTAGGGTTAGGGTTAGGGGACGGGGACGGTTTAGGGTCCAGGTGAGGGTACGACAACGCTTTAGGGGAAGCGTACGTGTGAGGGCGCGGGTTAGTGTTAGCTTATTGGTTAGGATTAGGAACGGGAGAGGGTCAGCCTTCGGAGAATGGTTAGGATTAGTGTTCGGGCTAGGTTTAGGGTTAGGGGACAGGGACGGTTTAGGGTAAAGGTGAGGGTACGACAACGCTTTAGAGGGAACGTACGTGTGAGGGCATGTGTTAGTGTTAGCGTACGGGTTAGGATTAGGGGACGGGTGAGGGTCAGGCTTCGCGGAAGGGTTAGGGTTAGGGTTCGGGCTACGGTTAGGGTTAGGGGACGGGGACGGTTTAGGGTCCAGGTGAGGGTACGACAATGCTTTAGGGGGAGCGTACGTGTGAGGGCGCGGGTTAGTGTTAGCGTACGGGTTAGGATTAGGGGATGGGTGAGGGTCAGGCTTCGCGGAAGGGTTAGGGTTAGGTTTCGGGCTAGAGTTAGGGTTAGGGGACGGGGACGGTTTAGGGTACAGTTGAGGGTACGACAACGCTTTAGAGGAAGCGTACGTTTGAGGGCGCGGGTTAGTGTTAGCGTACGGTTTAGGATTAGGGGAGGGGTGAGGGTCAGGCTTCGGGGAAGGGTTAGGGTTAGGGTTCGGGCTAGGGTTAGGATTAGGGGACGGGGACGGTTTAGGGTTCAGGTGAGGGTACGACAACGCTTTAGGGGAACTTAGGTGTGAGGGCGTGGGTTAGTGTTAGCGTACTGGTTAGGATTAAGGGACGGGTGAGGATCAGGCTTCGGGGAAAGGTTAGGGTTAGGGTTCGGGCTAGGGTTAGTGTTAGGGGATGGGGACGTTTTAGGGTCCAGGTGAGGGTACGACAACGCTTTAGGGGGAGCGTACGTGTGAGGGCGCGGCTTAGTGTTAGCCTACGGGTTAGGATTAGGGGACGGGTGAGGGTCAGGCTTCGGGGAAGGGTTAGGGTTAGGGTTCGGGTTAGGGGACGGGGATGGTTTAGGGTCCAGGTGAGGGTACGACAACGCTTTAGGGGGAGCGTACGTGTGAGGGCGCGGGTTAGTGTTAGCCTACGGGTTAGGATTAGGGGACGGGTGAGGGTCAGGCTTCGGGGAAGGGTTAGGGTTAGGGTTCGGGCTAGGGTTAGGATTAGGGGACGGGGACGGTTTAGGGTCCAGGTGATGGTACGACAACGCTTTAGGGAGAGTGTACGTGTGAGAGCGCGGGTTAGTGTTAGCGTACGGGTTAGGAATAGGGGACGTGTGTCAGGCTTCGGGGAAAGGTTAGGGTTAGGGTTCGGGCTAGGGTTAGGGTTAGGGGACGGGGACGGTTTAGGGTCCAGGTGAGGGTACGACAACGCTTTAGGGGGAGCGTACGTATGAGGGCGCGGGTTACTGTTAGCGTACGGGTTAGAATTAGGGGACGGAAGAGGTTCAGTCTTCGGGGAATGGTTAGGGTTAGGGTTCGGGCTAGGGTTAGGGTTAGGGGACGGGGACAGTTTAGGGTGCAGGTGAGGGTACGACAACACTTTAGGGGGAGCGTGCGTGTGAGGGTGCAGGTTAGTGTTAGCGTATGGGTTAGGATTAGGGGACGGGTGAGGGTCAGGCTTCAGGGAAGGGTTAGGGTTAGGGTTCGGGATAGGGTTAGGGTTAGGGGATGGGGACGGTTTAGGGTCCAGGTGAGGGTACAACAACACTTTATGGGGAGCGTGTGTGTGAGGGTGTGGGTTAGTGTTCGCGTACGGGTTAGGATTAGGGGACAGGTGAGGGCCAGGCTTCGGGGAAGGGTTACGGTTAGGGTTCGGGCTAGGGTTAGGGTTAGGGGACGGGGACGGTTTAGGGTCCAGTGAGGGTACGACAACGCTTTAGGGGGAGGGTACGTGTGAGGGCGCGGGTTAGTGTTAGCCTACGGGTTAGGATTAGGGAACGGGTGAGGGTCAGGCTTCGGGGAAGTGTTAGGGTTAGGGTTCCGGGTAGGGTTAGGGTTAGGGGACGGGGACGGTTTAGTGTCCAGGTGAGGGTACGACAACGCTTTAGGGGTAGCGTACGTGTGAGGGCGCGTGTTAGTGTTAGCGTACGGTTTAGGATTAGGGGACGGGTGAGGGTCAGGCTTCGGGGAAGTGTTAGGGTTAGGGTTCGGGCTAGGGTTAGGTTTAGGGGACGGGGACGGTTTAGGGTCCAGTTGAGTGTATGACAACGCTTTAGGGGGAGCGTACGTGTGAGGGCGCGGGTTAGTATTAGACTACGGGTTAGGATTAGGGGACGGGTGAGGGTCAGGCTTCGGGGAAGGGTTAGGGTTAGGGTTCGGGCTAGGTTTAGGGGACGGGGACGGGGACGGTTTAGGGTCCAGGTGAGGGTACGACAACGCTTTAGGGGGAGCTTGCGTGTGAGGGTGCGTGTTAGTGTTAGCGTACGGGTTAGGATTAGGGGACGGGTGAGGGTCAGGCTTCGGGGAAGGGTTAGGGTTAGGGTTCGGGCTAGGGTTAGGGTTAGGGGACGGGGACGGTTTAGGGTCCAGGTTAGGGTACGACAACGCTTTAGGGGGAGCGTGCGTGTGAGGGCGCGGGTTAGTGTTAGCGTACGAGTTAGGATTAGGGGGCGGCTGAGGGTCAGGCTTCGGGGAAGCGTTAGGTTTAGGGTTCGGGCTAGGGCTAGGGTTAGGGGACGGGGACGGTTTAGGGTCCAGGTGAGGGTATGACAATGCTTTAGGGGGAGCATGCGTTTGAGGGCGCGGGTTAGTGTTAGCGTACGGGTTAGGATTAGGGGACGGCTGAGGGTCCGGCTTCGGGGAAGGTTTAGGGTTAGGGTTCGGGCTAGGGTTAGGGTTAGGGGACGGGGACGGTTTAGGGTCCAGGTGAGGGTACGCCAACGCTTTAGGGGGAGCGTACGTGTGAGGGCGCGGGTTTGTGTTAGCTAATTGGTTAGGATTAGGGAACGGGATAGGGTCAGGCTTCGGAGAATGGTTAGGATTAGGGTTTGGGCTAGGGTTAGGGTTAGGGGACGGGGACGGTTTAGGGTAAAGGTGAGGGTACGACAACGCTTTAGGGGGAACGTACGTGTGAGGGCATGTGTTAGTGTTAGCGTACGGGTTAGGATTAGGGGACGGGTGAGGGTCAGAATTCAGGGAAGGGTTAGGGTTAGGGTTCGGGCTAGGGTTAGGGTTAGGGGACGGGGACGGTTTAGGGTCCAGGTGAGGGTACGACAACACTTTAGGGGGAGCGTTCGTGTGAGGGTGCGGGTTAGTGTTAGCGTACGGGTTAGGATTAGGGGACGGGTGAGGGTCAGGCTTCGGGTAATGTTTAGGATTAGGGTTCGGGCTAGGGTTAGGGTTAGGGGACGGGGACGGTTTAGGGTCCAGGTGAGGGTACGACAACGCTTTAGGGGGAGTTTACGTGTGAGGGCGCGGGTTAGTGTTAGCTTACGGTTTAGGATTAGGGGACGGGAGAGGGTCAGGCTTCGGGGAATGGTTAGGGTTAGGGTTCGGGCTAGGGTTAGGGTTAGGGGACGGGGACGGTTTAGGGTAAAGGTGAGAGTACGACAACGGTTTAGGGGGAACGTACGTGTGAGGGCGTGGGTTAGTGTTAGCGTACGGGTTAGGATTAGGGGACGGGTGAGGGTCAGGCTTCGGGGAAGGGTTAGGGTTAGGGTTCGGGCTAGGGTTAGGGGACGGGGACGGTTTAGGGTCCAGGTGAGGGTACGACAACGCTTTAGGGGGAGCGTACGTGTGAGGGCGCGGGTTAGTGTTAGCTTATGGGTTAGGATTAGGGGACGGGAGAGGGTCAGGCTTCGGCGAAGGGTTAGGGTTAGGGTTCGGGCTAGGGTTAGGGTTAGGGGACGGGGACGGTTTAGGGTCCAGGTGAGGGTACGACAACGCTTTACGGGGAGCGTACCTGTGAGAGCGCGGGTTAGTGTTAGCGTACGGGTTAGGATTAGGGGATGGGTGAGGGTCAGGCTTCGCGGAAGGGTTAGGGTTAGGTTTCGGGCTAGAGTTAGGGTTAGGGGACGGGGACGGTTTAGGGTCCAGTTGAGGGTACGACAACGCTTTAGGGGGAGCGTGCGTGTGAGGGCGTGGGTTAGTGTTAGCGTACGGGTTTGGATTAGGGGACGGGTGAGGGTCAGGCTTCTGGGAAGGTTTAGGGTTAGGGTTCGGGCTAGGGTTAGGGTTAGGGGACGGTGACGGTTTAGGGTCCAGGTGAGGGTACGACAACGCTTTAGGGGGAGCGTACGTGTGAGGGCGCGGGTTAGTGTTAGCGTACGGGTTACGATTAGGGGACGGGTGAGGGTCAGGCTTCGCGGAAGGGTTAGGGTTATGGTTCGGGCTAGGGTTAGGGTTAGGGAACGGGGACGTTTTAGGGTCCACGTGAGGGTACGACAACGCTGTAGGGGGAGCGTATGTGTGAGAGCGGAGGTTGGTGTTAGCGTACGGGTTAGGATTAGGGGACGGGAGAGGATCAGACTTCGGGGAATGGTTAGGGTTAGGGTTCGGGCTAGGGTTAGGGTTAGGGGACGGGTACGGTTTAGGGTAAATGTGAGGGTACGACAACACTTTAGGGGGAACGTACGTGTGAGGGCGCGGGTTAGTGTTAGCGTACGGGCTAGGATTACAGAACGGGTGAGGGTCAGGCTTCGGGGAAGGGTTAGGGTTAGGGTTCGGGCTAGGGTTAGGGTTAGGGGACGGGGACGGTTTAGGGTCCAGGTGAGGGAACGACAACGCTTTAGGGGGAGCTTACGTGTGAGGGCGCGGGTTAGTGTTAGCCTACGGGTTAGCATTAGGGGACGGGTGAGGGTCAGGTTTCGGGGAAGGGTTAGGGTTAGGGTTCGGGCTAGGGTTAGGGTTAGGGGACGGGGACGGTTTAGGGTCCAGGTGAGGGTACGACAACGCTTTTCGGGGAGCGTACGTGTGAGGGCGAGGGTCAGTGTTAGCGTACAGGTTAGGATTAGGGGACGTGTGAGTGTCAGGCTTCGGGGAAGGGTTAGGGTTAGGGTTCGGGCTAGGTTTAGGGGACGGGGACGGGGACGGTTTAGGGTCCAGGTGAGGGTACGACAACGCTTTAGGGGGAGCGTGCGTGTGAGGGCGCGTGTTAGTGTTAGCGTACGGGTTAGGATTAGGGGACGGGTGATGGTCAGGCTTCGGGGAAGGGTTAGTTTAGGGTTCGGTCTAGGGTTAGGGTTAGGGGATGGGGACGGTTTAGGGTCCAGATTAGGGTATGACAACGCTTTAGGGGGAGCGTGCGTGTGAGGGCGCGGGTTAGTGTTAGTGTACGGGTTAGGATTGGGGGCGGGTGAGTGTCAGGCTTCGGGGAAGCGTTAGGTTTAGGGTTCGGGCTAGGGTTAGGGTTAGGGGACGGGGACGGTTTAGGGTCCAGGTGAGGGTACAACAATGCTTTAGGGGGAGCGTGCGTGTGAGGGCGCGGGTTAGTGTTAGCGTACGGGTTAAGATTAGGGGACGGGTGAGGGTCCGGCTTCGGGGAAGGGTTAGGGTTAGGGTTCGGGCTAGGGTTAGGGTTAGGGGACAGGGACGGTTTAGGGTCCAGGTGAGGGTACGACAACGCTTTAGGGGGAGCGTACGTGTGAGACCGCGGGTTAGTGTTAGCCTACGGGTTAGAATTAGGAGACGGGTGAGGGTCAGGGTTCGGGGAAGGGTTAGGGTTAGGGTTCGGGCTAGGGTTAGTGTTACAGGACGGGGTCGGTTTAGGGTCCAGGTGAGGGTACGACAACGCTTTAGGGGGAGCGTACGTGTGAGGGCGCGGGTTAGTGTTAGCGTCCGGGTTAGCATTACAGAACGGGTGAGGGCCAGGCTTCTGGGAAGGTTTAGTTTTAGGGTTCGGGCTAGCGTTAGGGTTAGGGGACTTGGACGGTTTAGGGTAAACATGAGTGTACGACAACGCTTTAGGGGCAACGTACGTGTGAGGCCGTGGGTTAGTGTTAGCGTACGGGTTAGGATTAGGGGATGGGTGAGGGTCAGGCTTCGGGGAAGGTTTAGGGTTAGGGTTCGGGCTAGGGTTAGGGTTAGGGGACGGGGACAGTTTAGGGTCCAGGTGAGGGTACGACAACGCTTTAGGGGGAGCGTACGTGTGAGGGCGCGGGTTAGTGTTAGCTTATTGGTTAGGATTAGGGAACGGGAGAGGGTCAGGCTTCGGAGAATGGTTAGGATTAGTGTTCGGGCTAGGTTTAGGGTTATGGGACAGGGACGGTTTAGGGTAAAGGTGAGGGTATGACAACGCTTTAGAGGGAACGTACGTGTGAGGGCATGTGTTAGTGTTAGCGTACGGGTTAGGATTAGGGGACGGGTGAGGGTCAGGCTTCGGGGAAGGGTTAGGGTTAGGGTTCGGGCTAGGGTTAGGGTTAGGGGACGGGGACGGTTTAGGGTCCAGGTGAGGGTACGACAACGCTTTAGGGGGAGCGTACGTGTGAGGGCGCGGGTTAGTGTTAGCGTACGGGTTAGGATTAGGGGACGGAAGTGTGTCACACTTCGGGGAATGGTTAGGGTTAGGGTTTGGGCTAGGGTTAGGGTTAGGGGACGGGGACGGTTTAGGGTAAACATGAGTGTACGACAACGCTTTAGGGGCAACGTACGGGTGAGGACGCGGGTTAGTGTTAGCGTACGGTTTAGGATTAGGGGATGGGTGAGGGTCAGGCTTCGGGGAAGGGTTAGGGTTAGGGTTCGGGCTAGGGTTAGGGTTAGGGGACGGGGACGGTTTAGGGTCCAGGTGAGGGTACGACAACGCTTTAGGGGGAGCGTACGTGTGAGGGTGCGGGTTAGTGTTAGCCTACGGGTTAGGATTAGGGGACGGGTGAGGGTCAGGCTTCGGGGAAGGGTTAGGGTTAGGGTTCGGGCTAGGGTTAGGGTTAGGGGACGGGGACGGTTTAGGGTCCAGGTGAGGGTACGACAACGCTTTAGGGGGAGTGTACGTGTGAAGGCGCGGGTTAGTGTTAGCGTACGGGTTACGATTAGGGGACGGGAGAGTGTCAAGCTTCGGGGAAGTGTTAGGGTTAGGGTTCGGGCTAGGGTTAGGGTTAGGGGACGGGGACGGTTTAGGGTCCAGGTGAGGGTACGACAATGCTTTAGGGGGAGCGTACGTGTGAGGGCGCGGGTTAGTTTTATCGTACGGGTTAGAATTAGGGGACGGGTGAGGGTCAGGCTTCGGGGAAGGTTTAGGTTTAGGGTTCGGGCTAGGGTAGGGTTAGGGGACGGGGACGGTTGAGGGTCCAGGTGAGGGTACGACAACGCTTTATGGGGAGCGTACGTGTGAGGGCGCGGGTTAGTGTTAGCCTACGGGTTAGGATTATGGGACGGGTGAGTGTCAGGCTTCGGGGAAGGGTTAGGGTTAGGGTTCGGGCTAGCGTTAGGGTTAGGTGACGGGGACGGTTTAGGGTCCAGGTGAGGGTACGACAACGCTTTAGGGGGAACATACGTGTGAGGGCGCGGGTTAGTGTTAGCGTACGGGTTAGGATTAGGGAACGTGTGAGCGTCAGGCTTCGGGGAAGGGTTAAGGTTAGGGTTAGGGCTAGGGTTAAGGTTAGGGGATGGGGACGGTTTAGGGTCCAGGTGAGGATACGACAACGCTTTAGGGGGAGCATACGTGTGAGGGCGCGGTTTAGTGTTAGCCTACGGGTTAGGATTAGGGGACGGGTGAGGGTCAGGTTTCGGGGAAGGGTTAGGGTTAGGGTTCGGGCTAGGGTTAGGGTTAGGGGACGGGGACGGTTTAGGGTCCAGGTGAGGGTACGACAACACTTTTCGGGGAGCGTACGTGTGAGTGCGAGGGTCAGTGTTAGCGTACAGGTTAGAATTAGGGGACGTGTGAGTGTCAGGCTTCGGGGAAAGCTTATGGTTAGTGTTCGGGCTAGGGTTAGGGTTAGGGGACGGGGACAGTTTAGGGTCCAGGTGAGGGTACGACAACGCTTTAGGGGGAGCGTGCGTGTGAGGGCGCGGGGTAGCGTTAGCGTACGGCTTAGGATTAGGGGACGGGTGAGGGTCAGGCTTCGGGGAAGGGTTAGGGTTAGGGTTCGGGCTAGGGTTAGGGTTAGGGGACGGGGACGGTTTATGGTCCAGGTGAGGTTACGACAATGCTTTAGGGGGAGCATACGTGTGAGGGCGCGGGTTAGTGTTAGCATACGGATTAGGATTAGGGGACGGGTGAGGGTCAGGCTCCCGGGAAGTGTTAGGGTTAGGGTTCGGGCTAGGGTTAGGGTTAGGGGATGGGGATGTTTTAGGGTCCAGGTGAGGGTACGACAACGCTTTAGGGGGAGCGTACATGTGAGGACGCGGGTTAGAGTTAGCATACGGGTTAGGATTAGGGGACGGGTGAGGGTCAGGCTTCGGGGAAGGGTTAGGGTTAGGGTTCGGGCTAGGGTTAGGGTCAGGGGACGGTGACGGTTTAGGGTCCAGGGGAGGGTACGACAACGCTTTAGGGGGAGCGTACGTGTGAGGGCGCGGGTTAGTGTTAGCCTACGGTTTAGAATTAGGAGACGGGTGAGGGTCAGGGTTCGGGGAAGGGTTAAGGTTAGGGTTCGGGATAGGGTTAGTGTTACGGGACGGGGTCGGTTTAGGGTCCAGGTGAGGGTACGACAACGCTTTAGGGGGAGCGTACGTGTGAGGGCGCGGGTTAGTGTTAGCCTACGGGTTAGAATTAGGCGACGGGTGAGGGTCAGGGTTCGGGGAAGGTTTAGGGTTAGGGTTCGGGCTAGGGTTAGGGTTAGGGGATGGGGACGGTTTAGGGTCCAGTTGAGGGTACGACAACGCTTTACGGGGAGCGTACGTGTGAGGGCGCGGGTTAGTGTTAGCGTCCGGGTTAGGATTAGGGGACGGGTGAGGGTCAGGCTTCTGGGAAGGTTTAGTTTTAGGGTTCGGGCTAGGGTTAGGGTTAGGGGACGGGGATGGTTTAGGGTAAACATGAGTGTACGACAACGCTTTAGGAGCAACGTACGTGTGAGGCCGTGGGTTAGTGTTAGCGTACGGGTTAGGATTAGGGGATGGGTGAGGGTCAGGCTTCGGGGAAGTGTTAGGGTTAGGGTTCGGGCTAGGGTTAGGGTTATGGGACGGGGACGGTTTCGGGTCCAGGTGAGGGTACGACAACGCTTTAGGGGGAGCGTAGGTGTGAGGGCGCGGGTTAGTGTTAGCATACGGGTTAGGATTAGGGGACGGGTGAGGGTCAGGCTTCGGGGAAGAGTTAGGGTTAGGGTTCGGTATAGGGTTAGGGTTAGGGCAAGGGCACGGTTTAGGGTCCAGGTGAGGGTATGACAACACTTTAGGGGGATCGTACGTGTGAGGGCGCGGGTTAGTGTTAGCCTACTCGTTAGCATTAGGCGACGGGTGAGGGTCAGGCTTCGGGGAAGGGTTAAGGTTAGGGTTTGGGCTAGGGTTAGGGTTATGGGACGGGGACGGTTTAGGGTCCAGGTGAGGGTACGACAATGCTTTAGGGGGAGCGTACGTGTGAGGGCGCGGGTTAGTGTTAGCGTACGGGTTAGGATTAGGGGACGGAAGAGGGTCACACTTCGGGGAATGGTTAGGGTTAGGGTTCGGGCTAGGGTTAGGGTTAGGGGACGGGGACGGTTTAGGGTCCAGGTGAGGGTACGACAACGCTTTACGGGGAGCGTGCGTGTGAGGGTGCGGGTTAGTGTTAGCGTATGGGTTAGGATTAGGGGACGGGTGAGGGTCAGGCTTCGGGGAAGGTTTAGGGTTAGGGTTCGGGCTAGGGTTAGTGTTAGGGGATGGGGACGGTTTAGGGTAAACATGAGTGTATGACAACACTTTAGGGGCAACGTACGTGTGAGGCCGTGGGTTAGTGTTAGCGTACGGGTTAGGATTAGGGGATGGGTGAGGGTCAGGCTTCGGGGAAGTGTTAGGGTTAGGGTTCGGGCTAGGGTTAGGGTTAGGGGACGGGGACGGTTTAGGGTCCAGGTGAGGGTACGACAACGCTTTAGGGGAAGCGTACGTGTGAGGGCGCGGGTTAGTGTTAGCTTATTGGTTAGGATTAGGAACGGGAGAGGGTCAGCCTTCGGAGAATGGTTAGGATTAGTGTTCGGGCTAGGTTTAGGGTTAGGGGACAGGGACGGTTTAGGGTAAAGGTGAGGGTACGACAACGCTTTAGAGGGAACGTACGTGTGAGGGCATGTGTTAGTGTTAGCGTACGGGTTAGGATTAGGGGACGGGTGAGGGTCAGGCTTCGCGGAAGGTAGGGTTAGGGTTCGGGCTAGGATTAGGGTTAGGGGACGGGGACGGTTTAGGGTCCAGGTGAGGGTTCGACAATGCTTTAGGGGGAGCGTACGTGTGAGGGCGCGGGTTAGTGTTAGCGTATGGGTTAGGATTAGGGGATGGGTGAGGGTCAGGCTTCGCGGAAGGGTTAGGGTTAGGTTTCGGGCTAGAGTTAGGGTTAGGGGACGGGGACGGTTTAGGGTACAGTTGAGGGTACGACAACGCTTTAGAGGAAGCGTACGTTTGAGGGCGCGGGTTAGTGTTAGCGTACGGTTTAGGATTAGGGGAGGGGTGAGGGTCAGGCTTCGGGGAAGCGTTAGGGTTAGGGTTCGGGCTAGGGTTAGTCTTAGGGGACGTGGACGGTTTAGGGTTCAGGTGAGGGTACGACAACGCTTTAGGGGAACTTAGGTGTGAGGGCGTGGGTTAGTGTTAGCGTACTGGTTAGGATTAAGGGACGGGTGAGGGTCAGGCTTCGGGGAAAGGTTAGGGTTAGGGTTCGGGCTAGGGTTAGTGTTAGGGGATGGGGACGTTTTAGGGTCCAGGTGAGGGTACGACAACGCTTTAGGGGGAGCGTACGTGTGAGGGCGCGGCTTAGTGTTAGCCTACGGGTTAGGATTAGGGGACGGGTGAGGGTCAGGCTTCGGGGAAGGGTTAGGGTTAGGGTTCGGGTTAGGGGACGGGGATGGTTTAGGGTCCAGGTGAGGGTACGACAACGCTTTAGGGGGAGCGTACATGTGAGGGCGCGGGTTAGTGTTAGCCTACGGGTTAGGATTAGGGGACGGGTGAGGGTCAGGCTTCGGGGAAGGGTTAGGGTTAGGGTTCGGGCTAGGGTTAGGATTAGGGGACGGGGACGGTTTAGGGTCCAGGTGATGGTACGACAACGCTTTAGGGGGAGTGTACGTGTGAGAGCGCGGGTTAGTGTTAGCGTACGGGTTAGGAATAGGGGACGTGTGTCAGGCTTCGGGGAAAGGTTAGGGTTAGGGTTCGGGCTAGGGTTAGGGTTAGGGGACGGGGACGGTTTAGGGTCCAGGTGAGGGTACGACAACGCTTTAGGGGGAGCGTACGTATGAGGGCGCGGGTTACTGTTAGCGTACGGGTTAGAATTAGGGGACGGAAGAGGTTCAGTCTTCGGGGAATGGTTAGGGTTAGGGTTCGGGCTAGGGTTAGGGTTAGGGGACGGGGAGAGTTTAGGGTGCAGGTGAGGGTACGACAACACTTTAGGGGGAGCGTGCGTGTGAGGGTGCAGGTTAGTGTTAGCGTATGGGTTAGGATTAGGGGACGGGTGAGGGTCAGACTTCAGGGAAGGGTTAGGGTTAGGGTTCGGGATAGGGTTAGGGTTAGGGGATGGGGACGGTTTAGGGTCCAGGTGAGGGTACGACAACACTTTATGGGGAGCGTGTGTGTGAGGGTGTGGGTTAGTGTTCGCGTACGGGTTAGGATTAGGGGACAGGTGAGGGCCAGGCTTCGGGGAAGGGTTACGGTTAGGGTTCGGGCTAGGGTTAGGGTTAGGGGACGGGGACGGTTTAGGGTCCAGTGAGGGTACGACAACGCTTTAGGGGGAGGGTACGTGTGAGGGCGCGGGTTAGTGTTAGCCTACGGGTTAGGATTAGGGAACGGGTGAGGGTCAGGCTTCGAGGAAGTGTTAGGGTTAGGGTTCCGGGTAGGGTTAGGGTTAGGGGACGGGGACGGTTTAGGGTCCAGGTGAGGGTACGACAACGCTTTAGGGGTAGCGTACGTGTGAGGGCGCGTGTTAGTGTTAGCGTACGGTTTAGGATTAGGGGACGGGTGAGGGTCAGGCTTCGGGGAAGTG
This sequence comes from Orcinus orca, assembly GCF_937001465.1. NCBI lineage: Eukaryota > Metazoa > Chordata > Mammalia > Artiodactyla > Delphinidae > Orcinus > Orcinus orca. Next base: position 53,153,530 of record NC_064573.1, read on the forward strand.
TTAGGGTTAGGGTTCGGGCTAGGGTTAGGTTTAGGGGACGGGGACGGTTTAGGGTCCAGTTGAGTGTACGACAACGCTTTAGGGGGAGCGTACGTGTGAGGGCGCGGGTTAGTATTAGACTACGGGTTAGGATTAGGGGACGGGTGAGGGTCAGGCTTCGGGGAAGGGTTAGGGTTAGGGTTCGGGCTAGGTTTAGGGGACGGGGACGGGGACGGTTTAGGGTCCAGGTGAGGGTACGACAACGCTTTAGGGGGAGCTTGCGTGTGAGGGTGCGTGTTAGTGTTAGCGTACGGGTTAGGATTAGGGGACGGGTGAGGGTCCGGCTTCGGGGAAGGTTTAGGGTTAGGGTTCGGGCTAGGGTTAGGGTTAGGGGACGGGGACGGTTTAGGGTCCAGGTGAGGGTACGCCAACGCTTTAGGGGGAGCGTACGTGTGAGGGCGCGGGTTTGTGTTAGCTAATTGGTTAGGATTAGGGAACGGGATAGGGTCAGGCTTCGGAGAATGGTTAGGATTAGGGTTTGGGCTAGGGTTAGGGTTAGGGGACGGGGACGGTTTAGGGTCCAGGTGAGGGTACGACAACGCTTTAGGGGGAGTTTACGTGTGAGGGCGCGGGTTAGTGTTAGCTTACGGTTTAGGATTAGGGGACGGGAGAGGGTCAGGCTTCGGGGAATGGTTAGGGTTAGGGTTCGGGCTAGGGTTAGGGTTAGGGGACGGGGACGGTTTAGGGTAAAGGTGAGAGTACGACAACGGTTTAGGGGGAACGTACGTGTGAGGGCGTGGGTTAGTGTTAGCGTACGGGTTAGGATTAGGGGACGGGTGAGGGTCAGGCTTCGGGGAAGGGTTAGGGTTAGGGTTCGGGCTAGGGTTAGGGGACGGGGGCGGTTTAGGGTCCAGGTGAGGGTACGACAACGCTTTAGGGGGAGCGTGCGTGTGAGGGCGCGTGTTAGTGTTAGCGTATGGGTTAGGATTAGGGGACGGGTGATGGTCAGGCTTCGGGGAAGGGTTAGTTTAGGGTTCGGTCTAGGGTTAGGGTTAGGGGATGGGGACGGTTTAGGGTCCAGATTAGGGTATGACAACGCTTTAGGGGGAGCGTGCGTGTGAGGGCGCGGGTTAGTGTTAGTGTACGGGTTAGGATTGGGGGCGGGTGAGTGTCAGGCTTCGGGGAAGCGTTAGGTTTAGGGTTCGGGCTAGGGTTAGGGTTAGGGGACGGGGACGGTTTAGGGTCCAGGTGAGGGTACAACAATGCTTTAGGGGGAGCGTGCGTGTGAGGGCGCGGGTTAGTGTTAGCGTACGGGTTAAGATTAGGGGACGGGTGAGGGTCCGGCTTCGGGAAAGGGTTAGGGTTAGGGTTCGGGCTAGGGTTAGGGTTAGGGGACGGGGACGGTTTAGGGTCCAGGTGAGGGTACGACAACGCTTTAGGGGGAGAGTACGTGTGAGACCGCGGGTTAGTGTTAGCCTACGGGTTAGAATTAGGAGACGGGTGAGGGTCAGGGTTCGGGGAAGGGTTAGGGTTAGGGTTCGGGCTAGGGTTAGTGTTACAGGACGGGGTCGGTTTAGGGTCCAGGTGAGGGTACGACAACGCTTTAGGGGGAGCGTACGTGTGAGGGCGCGGGTTAGTGTTAGCGTCCGGGTTAGCATTACGGAACGGGTGAGGGCCAGGCTTCTGGGAAGGTTTAGTTTTAGGGTTCGGGCTAGCGTTAGGGTTAGGGGACTTGGACGGTTTAGGGTAAACATGAGTGTACGACAACGCTTTAGGGGCAACGTACGTGTGAGGCCGTGGGTTAGTGTTAGCGTACGGGTTAGGATTAGGGGATGGGTGAGGGTCAGGCTTCGGGGAAGGTTTAGGGTTAGGGTTCGGGCTAGGGTTAGGGTTAGGGGACGGGGACAGTTTAGGGTCCAGGTGAGGGTACGACAACGCTTTAGGGGGAGCGTACGTGTGAGGGCGCGGGTTAGTGTTAGCTTATTGGTTAGGATTAGGGAACGGGAGAGGGTCAGGCTTCGGAGAATGGTTAGGATTAGTGTTCGGGCTAGGTTTAGGGTTATGGGACAGGGACGGTTTAGGGTAAAGGTGAGGGTATGACAACGCTTTAGAGGGAACGTACGTGTGAGGGCATGTGTTAGTGTTAGCGTACGGGTTAGGATTAGGGGACGGGTGAGGGTCAGGCTTCGGGGAAGGGTTAGGGTTAGGGTTCGGGCTAGGGTTAGGGTTAGGGGACGGGGACGGTTTAGGGTCCAGGTGAGGGTACGACAACGCTTTAGGGGGAGCGTACGTGTGAGGGCGCGGGTTAGTGTTAGCGTACGGGTTAGGATTAGGGGACGGAAGTGTGTCACACTTCGGGGAATGGTTAGGGTTAGGGTTTGGGCTAGGGTTAGGGTTAGGGGACGGGGACGGTTTAGGGTAAACATGAGTGTACGACAACGCTTTAGGGGCAACGTACGGGTGAGGACGCGGGTTAGTGTTAGCGTACGGTTTAGGATTACGGGATGGGTGAGGGTCAGGCTTCGGGGAAGGGTTAGGGTTAGGGTTCGGGCTAGGGTTAGGGTTAGGGGACGGGGACGGTTTAGGGTCCAGGTGAGGGTACGACAACGCTTTAGGGGGAGCGTACGTGTGAGGGTGCGGGTTAGTGTTAGCCTACGGGTTAGGATTAGGGGACGGGTGAGGGTCAGGCTTCGGGGAAGGGTTAGGGTTAGGGTTCGGGCTAGGGTTAGGGTTAGGGGACGGGGACGGTTTAGGGTCCAGGTGAGGGTACGACAACGCTTTAGGGGGAGTGTACGTGTGAAGGCGTGGGTTAGTGTTAGCGTACGGGTTACGATTAGGGGACGGGAGAGTGTCAAGCTTCGGGGAAGTGTTAGGGTTAGGGTTCGGGCTAGGGTTAGGGTTAGGGGACGGGGACGGTATAGGGTAAAGGTGAGGGTACGACAACACTTTAGGGGGAGCGTAGGTGTGAGGGCGCAGGTTAGTGTTAACGTACGGGTGAGGATTAGGGGACGGGTGAGGGTCAGGGTTGGGGGAAGCGTTAGGGTTAGGGTTCGGGCTAGGGTTAGTGTTAGGGGACGGGGACGGTTTAGGGTCCAGGTGAGGGTACGACAACGCTTTAGGGGGAGCGTAGGTGTGAGGGCGCAGGTTAGTGTTAACGTACGGGTTAGGCTTAAGGGACGGGTGAGGGTCAGGCTACGGGGAAGGGTTAGGGTTAGGGTTCGGGCTAGGGTTAGGGTTAGGGGACGGGGACGGTTTAGGGTCAATGTGAGGGTACGACAACGCTTTAGGGGGAGCGTACGTGTGAGGTCGCGGGTTAGTGTTAGCCTACGGGTTAGGATTAGGGGACGGGTGAGGGTCAGGCTTCGGGGAAGGGTTAGGGTTAGGGTTCGGGCTAGGGTTAGGGTTAGGGGACGGGGACGGTTTAGGGTCCAGGTGAGGGTTCGACAACGCTTTAGGGGGAGCGTACGTGTGAGGGCGCGGGTTAGTGTTAGCGTACGGGTTAGGATTAGGGGACGGGTGAGGGTCAGGCTTTGTGGAAGTGTTAGGGATAGGGTTCGGGCTAGGGTTAGGGTTAGGGGACGGGGACGGTTTAGGGTCCAGGTGAGGGTACAACAACGCTTTAGGTGGAGCGTGCGTGTGAGGGCGCGGGTTAGTGTTAGCGTACGGGTTAGGATTAGGGGACGGAAGAGGCTCACACTTCGGGGAATGGTTAGGGTTAGGGTTCGGGCTAGGGTTAGGGTTAGGGGACGGGGACGGTTTAGGGTCCAGGTGAGGGTACGACAACGCTTTAGGGGGAGCGTGCGTGTGAGGGTGAGGGTTAGTCTTAGCGTATGGGTTAGGATTAGGGGACGGGTGAGGGTCAGGCTTCGGGGAAGGTTTAGGGTTAGGGTTCGGGCTAGGGTTAGGGTTAGGGTTCGGGGACGTTTTAGGGTAAACATGAGTGTACGACAACGCTTTAGGGGCAACGTACGTGTGAGGCCGTGGGTTAGTGTTAGCGTACGGGTTAGGATTAGGGGATGGGTGAGGGTCAGGCTTCGGGGAAGGGTTAGGGTTAGGGTTCGGGCTAGGGTTAGGGTTAGGGGACGGGGACGGTTTAGGGTCCAGGTGAGGGTACGACAACGCTTTAGGGGGAGCGTACGTGTGAGGGCGCGGGTTAGTGTTAGCTTATTGGTTAGGATTAGGGAACGGGAGAGGGTCAGGCTTCGGAGAATGGTTAGGATTAGTGTTCGGGCTAGGTTTAGGGTTAGGGGACAGGGACGGTTTAGGGTAAAGGTGAGGGTACGACAACGCTTTAGAGGGAACGTACGTGTGAGAGCATGTGTTAGTGTTAGCGTACGGGTTAGGATTAGGGGACGGGTGAGGGTCAGGCTTCGGGGAAGGGTTAGGGTTAGGGTTCGGGCTAGGGTTAGGGTTAGGGGACGGGGACGGTTTAGGGTCCAGGTGAGGGTACGACAACGCTTTAGGGGGAGCGTACCTGTAAGAGCGCGGGTTAGTGTTAGCGTACGGGTTAGGATTAGGGGATTGGTGAGGATCAGGCTTCGCGGAAGGGTTAGGGTTAGGTTTCGGGCTAGAGATAGGGTTAGGGGACGGGGACGGTTTAGGGTAAATGTGAGGGTACGACAACACTTTAGGGGGAACGTATGTGTAGGGCGCAGGTTAGTGTTAGCGTACGGGCTAGGATTACAGAACGGGTGAGGGTCAGGCTTCGGGGAAGGGTTAGGGTTAGGGTTCGGGCTAGGGTTAGGGTTAGGGGACGGGGACGGTTTAGGGTCCAGGTGAGGGAACGACAACGCTTTAGGGGGAGCTTACGTGTGAGGGCGCGGGTTAGTGTTAGCCTACGGGTTAGGATTAGGGGACGGGTGAGGGTCAGGTTTCGGGGAAGGGTTAGGGTTAGGTTTCGGGCTAGGGTTAGGGTTAGGGGACGGGGACGGTTTAGGGTCCAGGTGAGGGTACGACAACGCTTTAGGGGGAGCGTGCGTGTGAGGGCGTTTGTTAGTGTTAGCGTACGGGTTAGGATTAGGGGACGGGTGAGGGTCAGGCTTCGGGGAAGGGTTAGGTTAGGGTTCGGTCTAGGGTTAGGGTTAGGGGATGGGGACGGTTTAGGGTCCAGGTTAGGGTATGACAACGCTTTAGGGGGAGCGTGCGTGTGAGGGCACGTGTTAGTGTTAGCGTACTGGTTAGGATTAGGGGGCGGGTGAGTGTCAGGCTTTGGGGAAGCGTTAGGTTTAGGGTTCGGGCTAGGGTTAGGGTTAGGGGACGGGGACGGTTTAGGGTAAACATGAGTGTACGACAACGCTTTAGGGGCAACGTACGTGTGAGGCCGTGGGTTAGTGTTAGCGTACGGGTTAGCATTAGGCGACGGGTGAGAGGCTTCGGGGAAGGGTTAAGGTTAGGGTTTGGCCTAGGGTTAGGGTTATGGGACGGGGACGGTTTAGGGTCCAGGTGAGGGTATGACAATGCTTTAGGGGGACCGTACGTGTGAGGGCGCGGGTTAGTGTTAGCGTACGGGTTAGGATTAGGGGACGGAAGAGGGTCACACTTCGGGGAATGGTTAGGGTTAGGTTTCGGGCTAGGGATAGGGTTAGGGGACGGGGACGGTTTAGGGTCCAGGTGAGGGTACGACAGCGCTTTAGGGGGAGCGTACGTGTGAGGGCGCGGGTTAGTGTTAACTTATTGGTTAGGATTAGGGAACGGGAGAGGGTCAGGCTTCGGAGAATGGTTAGGATTAGTGTTCGGGCTAGGTTTAGGATTAGGAGACAGGGACGGTTTAGGGTAAAGGTGAGGGTACGACAACGCTTTAGAGGGAACGTACGTGTGAGAGCATGTGTTAGTGTTAGCCTACAGGTTAGGATTAGGGAACGGGTGAGGGTCAGGCTTCGGGGAAGGGTTAGGGTTAAGGTTCCGGGTAGGGTTAGGGTTAGGGGACGGGGACGGTTTAGGGTCCAGGTGAGGGTACGACAACGCTTTAGGGGTAGCGTACGTGTGAGGGCGCGTGTTAGTGTTAGCGTACGGTTTAGTATTAGGGGACGGGTGAGGGTCAGGCTTCGGGGAAGTGTTAGGGTTAGGGTTCGGGCTAGGGTTAGGTTTAGGGGACGGGGACGGTTTAGGGTCCAGTTGAGGGTACGACAACGCTTTAGGGGGAGCGTACGTGTGAGGGCGCAGGTTAGTATTAGACTACGGGTTAGGATTAGGGGACGGGTGAGGGTCAGGCTTCGGGGAAGGGATAGGGTTAGGGTTCGGGATAGGGTTAGGGTTAGGGGACGGGGACGGTTTAGGGTCCAGGTGAGGGTACGACACCGCTTTAGGGGGAGCGTGCGTGTGAGGTTGCGGGTTAGTGTTAGCGTATGGGTTAGGATTAGGGGACTGGTGAGGGTCAGGCTTCGGGGAAGGTTTAGGGTTAGGGTGCGGGCTAGTGTTAGGGTTAGGGGACAGGGACGGTTTAGGGTAAAGGTGAGGGTACGACAACGGTTTAGGTGGAGCGTACATGTGAGGACGCGGGTTAGAGTTAGCGTACGGGTTAGGATTAGGGGGCGGGTGAGGGTCAGGCTTCGGGAAAGCGTTAGGTTGAGGGTTCGGGCTAGGGTTAGGGTTAGGGGACAGGGACGGTTTAGGGTCCAGGTGAGGGTATGACAATGCTTTAGGGGGAGCGTGCGTGTGAGGGCGCGGGTTACTGTTAGCGTACGGGTTAGGATTAGGGGACGGGTGAGGGTCCGGCTTCGGGGAAGGGTTAGGGTTAGGGTTCGGGCTAGGGTTAGGGTTAGGGGACGGGGACGGTTTAGGGTCCAGGTGAGGGTACGACAACGCTTTAGGGGGAGCGTACGTGTGAGGGCGCGGGTTAGTGTTAGCGTCCGGGTTAGGATTAGGGGACGGGTGAGGCTCAGGCTTCGGGGAAGTGTTAGGGTTAGGGTTCGTGCTAGGGTTAGTGTTAGGGGACGGGGATGGTTTAGGGTCCAGGTGAGGGTACAACAACGCTTTTCGGGGAGCGTACCTGTGATGGCGAGGGTCAGTGTTAGCGTACAGGTTAGGATTAGGGGACATGTGAGTGTCAGGCTTCGGGGAAAGCTTAGGGTTAGTGTTCGGGCTAGGGTTAGGGTTAGGGGACGGGGACAGTTTAGGGTCCAGGTTTGGGTACGACAACGCTTTAGGGGGAGCGTGCGTGTGAGGGCGTGGGTTAGCGTTAGCGTACGGCTTAGGATTAGGGGACGGGTGAGGGTCAGGCTTCGGGGAAGGGTTAGGTTTAGGGTTCGGGCTAGGGTTAGGGTTCGGGGACGGGGACGGTTTAGGGTCAAGGTGAGGGTACGACAACGCTTTAGGGGGAGCGTTTGTGTGAGGGCGAGGGTTAGTGTTAGCGTACGGGTTAGGATTAGGGGACGGGTGAGGGTCAGGCTTCGGGGAAGGGTTAGGGTTAGGGTTCGGGCTAGGGTTAGGGTTAGGGTTAGGGGACGGTTTAGGGTCCAGGTGAGGGTACGACAACGCTTTTCGGGGAGCGTACGTGTGAGGGCGATGGTCAGTGTTAGCGTACAGGTTAGGATTAGGGGACGTGTGAGTGTCAGGCTTCGGGGAAAGGTTAGGGTTAGTGTTCGGGCTAGGGTTAGGGTTAGGGTATGGGGACAGTTTAGGGTCCAGGTGAGGGTACGACAACGCTTTAGGGGGAGCGTGCGTGTGAGGGCGCGGGTTAGCGTTAGCGTACGGCTTAGGATTAGGGGACGGGTGAGGATCAGGCTTCGGGGAAGGGTTAGGTTTAGGGTTCGGACTAGGGTTAGGGTTAGGGGATGGGGACGGTTTAGGGTCCAGGTGAGGGTACGACAACGCTTTAGGGGGAGCGTACGTGTGAGGGCGCGGGTTAGTGTTAGCCTACGGGTTAGGATAAGGGGACGGGTGAGGTTCAGGCTTCGGGGAAAGGTTAGGGTTAGGGTTTGGGCTAGGGTTAGGGTTAGGGGACGGGGACGGTTTAGGGTCCAGGTGAGGGTACGACAACGCTTTAGGGGGAGCGTGCGTGTGAGGGCGAGGGTTAGTGTTAGCGTATGGGTTAGGATTAGGGGACGGGTGAGGGTCAGGCTTCGGGGAAGGGTTAGGGTTAGGGTTCGGGCTAGGGTTAGTGTTAGGGGACGGGGACGGTTTAGGGTCCAGGTGAGGGTACGACAACGCTTTAGAGGGAGCATACTTGTGAGTGCGCGTGTTAGTGTTAGCCTACGGGTTAGGATTAGGGGACGGGTGGGTGTCAGGCTTCGGGGAAGGGTTAGGGTTAGGGTTCGGGCTAGGGTTAGTGTTAGGGGACGGGGACGGTTTAGGGTCCAGGTGAGCGTACGCCAACGCTTTAGGGGGAGCATACGTGTGAGGGCGCGGGTTACTGTTAGCTTATTGGTTAGGATTAGGGAACGGGATAGGGTCAGGCTTCGGAGAATGGTTAGGATTAGGGTTCGGGCTAGGGTTAGGGTTAGGGGACGGGGACGGTTTAGGGTAAAGGTGAGGGTACGACAACGCTTTAGGGGGAACGTACGTGTGAGGGCATGTGTTAGTGTTAGCGTACGGGTTAGGATTAGGGGACGGGTGAGGGTCAGGATTCAGGGAAGGGTTAGGGTTAGGGTTCGGGCTAGGGTTAGGGTTAGGGGACGGGGACGGTTTAGGGTCCAGGTGAGGGTACGACAACACTTTAGGGGGAGCGTTCGTGTGAGGGCGTGGGTTAGTGTTAGCGTACGGGTTAGGATTAGGGGACGGGTGAGGGTCAGGCTTCGGGTAATGTTTAGGGTTAGGGTTCGGGCTAGGGTTAGGGTTAGGGGACGGGGACGGTTTCGGGTCCAGGTGAGGGTACGACAACGCTTTAGGGGGAGTTTACGTGTGAGGGCGCGGGTTAGTGTTAGCGTACGGTTTAGGATTAGGGGACGGGAGAGGGTCAGGCTTCGGGGAATGGTTAGGGTTAGGGTTCGGGCTAGGGTTAGGGTTAGGGGACGGGGACGGTTTAGGGTAAAGGTGAGAGTACGACAACGCTTTAGGGGGAACGTACGTGTGAGGGCGTGGGTTAGTGTTAGCGTACGGGTTAGGATTAGGGGACTGGTGATGGTCAGGCTTCGGGGAAGGGTTAGGGTTAGGGTTTGGGCTAGGGTTAGGGTTAGGGGACGGGGACGGTTTAGGGTCCAGGTGAGGGTACGACAACGCTTTAGGGGGAGCGTACGTGTGAGGGCGTGGGTTAGTGTTAGCTTATGGGTTAGGGTTAGGGGACGGGAGAGGGTCAGGCTTCGGCGAAGGGTTAGGGTTAGGGTTCGGTCTAGGGTTAGGGTTAGGGGACAGGGACGGTTTAGGGTAAATGTGAGGGTATGAGAACACTTTAGGGGGAACGTACGTGTGAGGGCGTGGGTTAGTGTTAGCGTACGGGTGAGGATTAGGGGACGGGTGAGGGTCAGGTTTCGGGGAAGCGTTAGGGTTAGGGTTCGGGCTAGGCTTAGTGTTAGGGGACGGGGACGGTTTAGGGTCCAGTTGAGGGTACGACAACGCTTTAGGGGGAGCGGAGGTGTGAGGGCGCGGGATAGTGTTAACGTACGGGTTACGATTAAGGAACGGGTGAGGGTCAGGCTACGGGGAAGTGTTAGGGTTAGGGTTCAGGCTAGGGTTAGGGTTAGGGGACGGGGACGGTTTAGGGTCAATGTGAGGGTACGACAACGCTTTAGGGGGAGCATACGTGTGAGGGCGCGGGTTAGTGTTAGCCTACGGGTTAGGATTAGGGGACGGGTGAGGGTCAGGCTTCGGGGAAGGGTTAGGGTTACGGTTCGGGCTAGGGTTAGGGTTAGGGGACGGGGACGGTTTAGGGTCCAGGTGAGGGTACGACAACGCTTTAGGGGGAGCGTACGTGTGAGGGTGCGGGTTAGTGTTAGCGTACGGGTTAGGATTAGGGGACGGGTGAGGCTCAGGCTTCGTGGAAGTGTTAGGGATAGGGTTCGGGCTAGGGTTAGGGTTAGGAGACGGGGACGGTTTAGGGTCCAGGTGAGGGTACAACAACGCTTTAGGTGGAGTTGCGTGTGAGGGCGCGGGTTAGTGTTAGCGTACGGGTTAGGATTATGGGACGGAAGAGGGTCACACTTCGGGGAATGGTTAGGGTTAGGGTTCGGGCTAGGGTTAGGGTTAGGGGACGGGGACGGTTTAGGGTAAACATGAGTGTACGACAACGCTTTAGGGGCAACGTACGTGTGAGGCCGTGGGTTAGTGTTAGCGTACGGGTTAGGATTAAGGGACGGGTGAGGATCAGGCTTCGGGGAAGGGTTAGGGTTAGGGTTCGGGCTATGGTTAGGGTTAGGATATGGGGACGGTTTAGGGTCCAGGTGAGGGTACGACAACGCTTTAGGGGGAGCGTACGTGTGAGGGCGCGGGTTAGTGTTAGCCTACGGGTTAGGATTAGGCGACGGGTGACGTTCAGGCTTCGGGGATGGGTTAGGGTTAGGATTCGTGCTAGGGTTAGGGTTAGGGGACGGGGACGGTTTAGGGTCCAGGTGAGGGAACGACAACGCTTTAGGGGCAGCGTACGTGTGAGGGCGCGGGTTAGTGTTAGCCTACGGGTTAGGATTAGGGGACGGGTGAGGGTCAGGCTTCGGGGAATGGTTAGGGTTAGGGTTCGGGCTAGGGTTAGGGTTAGGGGACGGGGACGGTTTAGGGTCCAGGTGAGTGTACGACAACGCTTTTCGGGGAGCGTACGTGTGAGGGCGAGGGTCAGTGTTAGCGTACAGGTTAGGATTAGGGGACGTGTGAGTGTCAGGCTTCGGGGAAAGCTTACGGTTAGTGTTCGGGCTAGGGTTAGGGTTAGGGGACGGGGACAGTTTAGGGTCCAGGTGAGGGTACGACAACACTTTAGGGGGAGCGTCTGTGTGAGGGCGCGGGTTAGCGTTAGCGTACGGCTTAGGATTAGGGGACGGGTGAGGGTCAGGCTTCGGGGAAGGGTTACGGTTAGGGTTCGGGCTAGGGTTAGGGGACGGGGACGGTTTAGGGTCCAGGTGAGGGTACGACAACGCTTTAGGGGGAGCGTGCGTGTGAGGGCGCGTGTTAGTGTTAGCGTACGGGTTAGGATTAGGGGACGGGTGAGGGTCAGGCTTCGGGGAAGGGTTAGGGTTAGGGTTCGGGCTAGGGTTAGGGTTTGGGGACGGGGACAGTTTAGGGTCCAGGTTAGGGTACTACAACGCTTCAGGGGGAGCGTAGGTGTGAGGGCGCGGGTTAGTGTTAGCGTACGGGTTAGGATTAGGGGACGGGTGAGGGTCAGGCTTCGGAGAATGGTTAGGATTACTGTTCGGGCTAGGGTTTGGGTTAGGGGACGGGGACGTTTTAGGGTCCAGGTGAGGGTACGACAACGCTGTAGGGGGAGCGTATGTGTGAGAGCGGAGGTTGGTGTTAGCGTACGGGTTAGGATTAGGGGACGTGAGAGGGTCAGACTTCGGGGAATGGTTAGGGTTAGGGTTCGGGCTAGGGTTAGGGTTAGGGGACGGGGACAGTTTAGGGTAAATGTGAGGGTACGACAACACTTTAGGGGGAACGTACGTGTGAGGGCGCGGGTTAGTGTTAGGGTACGGGTTAGGATTACAGAACGGGTGACGGTCAGGCTTCGCGGAAGGGTTAGTGTTAGGGTTCGGGCTAGGGTTAGGGTTAGGGGACGGGGACGGTTTAGGGTCCAGGTGAGGGTACGACAACGCTTTAGGGGGAGCATACGTGTGAGGGCGCGGGTTAGTGTTAGCTTATTGGTTAGGATTAGGGAACCGGAGAGTGTCAGGCTTCGGAGAATGGTTAGGATTAGTGTTCGGGCTAGGGTTTGTGTTAGGGCACAGGGACGGTTTAGGGTAAAGGTGAGGGTACGACAACGCTTTAGGGGGAACGTACGTGTGAGTGCGTGGGTTAGTGTTAGCATACGGGTGAGGATTAGGGGACGGGTGAGGGTCAGGGTTCGGAGAAGCGTTAGGGTTAGGGTTCGGGCTAGGGTTAGTGTTAGGGGACGGGGACGGTTTAGGGTCCAGGTGAGGGTACGACAACGCTTTAGGGGGAGCGTAGGTGTGAGGGCGCGGGTTAGTGTTAACGTACGTGTTAGGATTGAGGGACGGGTGTGGGTCAGGCTACGGGGAAGGGTTAGGGTTAGGGTTCAGGCTAGGGTTAGGGTTAGGGGACGGGGACGGTTTAGGGTCAATGTGAGGGTACGACAACGCTTTAGGGGGAGCGTACGTGTGAGGGCGCGGGTTAGTGTTAGCCTACGGGTTAGGATTAGGGGACGGGTGAGGGTCAGGCTTCGGGGAAGGGTTAGGGTTAGGGTTCGGGCTAGGGTTAGGGTTAGGGGACGGGGACGGTTTAGGGTCCAGGTGAGGGTACGACAATGCTTTAGGGGGAGCGTACGTGTGAGGGCACGGGTTAGTGTTAGCGTACGGGTTAGAATTAGGGGACGGGTGAGGGTCAGGCTTCGTGAAAGTGTTAGGGATAGGGTTCGGGCTAGGGTTAGGGTTAGGGGATGGGGACGGTTTAGGGTCCAGGTGAGAGTACAACAACGCTTTACGTGGAGCGTGCGTGTGAGGGCGCGGGTTAGTGTTAGCATACGGGTTAGGATTAGGGGACGGAAGAGGGTCACACTTCGGGGAATGGTTAGGGTTAGGGTTCGGGCTAGGGTTAGGGTTAGGAGACGGGGACGGTTTAGGTTCCAGGTGAGGGTACGACAACGCTTTAGGGGGAGCGTGCGTGTGAGGGTGCGGGTTAGTGTTAGCGTATGGGTTAGGATTAGGGGACGGGTGAGGGTCAGGCTTCGGGGAAGTTTTAGGGTTAGGGTTCGGGCTAGGGTTAGGGTTAGGGGATTGGGACGGTTTAGGGTAAACATGAGTGTACGACAACGCTTTAGGGGCAACGTACGTGTGAGGCCGTGGGTTAGTGTTAGCGTACGGGTGAGGATTAGGGGATGGGTGAGGGTCAGGCTTCGGGGAAGGGTTAGGGTTAGGGTTCGGGCTAGGGTTAGGGTTAGGGGACGGGGACGGTTTAGGGTCCAGGTGAGGGTACGACAACGCTTTTAGGGGAGCGTACGTGTGAGGGCGCGGGTTAGTGTTAGCTTATTGGTTAGGATTAGGGAACGGGAGAGGGTCAGGCTTCGGAGAATGGTTAGGATTAGTGTTAGGGCTAGGGTTTTGGTTAGGGGACACGGACGGTTTAGGGTAAAGGTGAGGGTACGACAACGCTTTAGAGGGAACGTACGTGTGAGGGCATGTATTAGTGTTAGCGTACGGGTTAGGATTAGGGGACGTGTGAGGGTCAGGCTTCGGGGAAGGGTTAGGGTTAGGGTTCGGGCTAGGGTTAGGGTTAGGGGACGGGGACAGTTTAGGGTCCAGGTGAGGGTACGACAACGCTTTAGGGGGAGCGTACGTGTTAGGGCGCGGGTTAGTGTTAGCGTACGGATTAGGATTAGGGGACGGGTGAGGGTCAGGCTTCGCGGAAGGGTTAGGGTTAGGTTTCGGGCTAGAGTTAGGGTTAGGGGACAGGGACGGTTTAGGGTCCAGTTGAGGGTACGACAACGCTGTAGGGGGAGCGTGCGTGTGAGGGCGCGGGTTAGTGTTAGCGTACGGGTTAGGATTAGGGGACGGGTGAGGGTCAGGCTTCTGGGAAGGTTTAGGGTTAGGGTTCGGGCTAGGGTTAGGGTTAGGGGACGGTGACGGTTTAGGGTCCAGGTGAGGGTACGACAACGCTTTAGGGGGAGCGTACGTGTGAGGGCACGGGTTAGTGTTATCGTACGGGTTACGATTAGGGGACGGGTGAGGGTCAGGCTTCGGGGAAGCGTTAGGGTTAGGGTTTGGGCTAGGGTTAGGGTTAGGGGACGGGGACGTTTTAGGGTCCAGGTGAGGGTACGACAACGCTGTAGGGGGAGCGTATGTTTGAGAGCGGAGGTTGCTGTTAGCGTACGGGTTAGGATTAGGGGACGGGAGAGGATCAGACTTCGGGAAATGGTTAGGGTTAGGGTTCGGGCTAGGGTTAGGGTTAGGGGACGGGGACGGTTTAGGGTAAATGTGAGGGTACGACAACACTTTAGGGGGAACGTACGTGTGAGGGCGTGGGTTAGTGTTAGCGTACGGGTTAGGATTACAGAACGGTTGAGGGTCAGGCTTCGGGGAAGGGTTAGGGTTAGGGTTCGGGCTACGGTTAGGGTTATGGGATGGGGACGGTTTCGGGTCCAGGTGAGGGTACGACAACGCTTTAGGGGGAGCGTAGGTGTGAGGGCGCGGGTTAGTGTTAGCGTACGGGTTAGGATTAGGGGATGGGTGAGGGTCAGGCTTCGGGGAAGGTTTAGTGTTAGGATTCGGGCTAGGGTTAGGGTTAGGGGACGGGGACGGTTTAGGGTCCAGGTGAGGGTACGAAAACTCTTTAGGGGGAGCGTGCGTGTGAGGGCGCAGGTTAATATTAGCGTACGGGTTAGGATTAGGGGACGGGTGAGGGTCAGCCTTCTGGGAAGATTTAGGGTTAGGGTTCGGGCTAGGGTTAGGGTTAGGGGACGGTGACGGTTTAGTGTCCAGGTGAGGGTACGACAACACTTTAGGGGGAGCGTACGTGTGAGGGCGCGGGTTAGTGTTAGCGTACGGGTTAGGATTAGGGGATGGGTGAGGGTCAGGCTTCGCGGAAGGGTTAGGGTTAGGTTTCGGGCTAGAGTTAGGGTTAAGGGACGGGGACGGTTTAGGGTCCAGTTGAGGGTAGGACAACGCTTTAGGGGGAGCGTGCGTGTGAGGGCGCGGGTTAGTGTTAGCGTACGGTTTAGGATTAGAAGACGGGTGAGGGTCAAGCTTCTGGGAAGGTTTAGGGTTAGGGTTCGGGCTAGGGTTAGGGTTAGGGGACGGTGACGGTTTAGGGTCCAGGTGAGGGTACGACAACGCTTTAGGGGGAGCGTACGTGTAAGGGCGCGGGTTAGTGTTAGCGTACAGGTTACGATTAGGGGACGGGTGAGGGTCAGGCTTCGGGGAAGGGTTAGGGTTAGGGTTCGGGCTAGGGTTAGGGTTAGGGGACGGGGACGTTTTAGGGTCCAGGTGAGAGTACGACAACGCTGTAGGGGGAGCATATGTGTGAGAGCGGAGGTTGGTGTTAGCGTACGGGTTGATTAGGGGACGGGAGAGGATCAGACTTCGGGGAATGGTTAGGGTTAGGGTTCGGGCTAGGTTTAGGGTTAGGGGACGGGGACGGTTTAGGGTAAATGTGAGGGTACGACAACACTTTAGGGGGAACGTACGTGTGAGGGCACGGGTTAGTGTTAGCGTACGGGTTAGGATTACAGAACGGGTGAGGGTCAGGCTTCGGGGAAGGATTAGGGTTAGGGTTCGGGCTACGGTTAGGGTTATGGGACGGGGACGGTTTCGGGTCCAGGTGAGGGTACGACAATGCTTTAGGTGGAGCGTAGGTGTGAGGGCTTGGGTTAGTGTTAGCGTACGGGTTAGGATTAGGGGACGGGTGAGGGTCAGGCTTCGGGGAAGGGTTAGTACTAGGGTTCGGGCTAGGGTTAGGGTTAGGGGACGGGGCGGTTTAGGGTCCAGGTGAGGGTACGACAACGCTTTTCGGGGAGCGTACGTGTGAGGGCGAGGGTCAGTGTTAGCGTACAGGTTAGGATTAGAGGACGTGTGAGTGTCAGGCTTCGGGGAAAGCTTACGGTTAGTGTTCGGGCTAGGGTTAGGGTTAGGGGATGGGGATGTTTTAGGGTCCAGGTGAGGGTACGACAATGCTTTAGGGGGAGCGTACATGTGAGGACGCGGGTTAGAGTTAGCGTACTGTTTAGGATTAGGGGACGGGTGAGGGTCAGGCTTCGGGGAAGGGTTAGGGTTAGGGTTCGGGCTAGGTTTAGGGGACGGGGACGGGTACGGTTTCGTGTCCAGGTGAGGGTACGACAACGCTTTAGGGGGAGCGTGCGTGTGAGGGCGCGTGTTAGTGTTAGCGTACGGGTTAGGATTAGGGGACGGGTGAGGGTCAGGCTTCGGGGAAGGGTTAGGGTTAGGGTTTGGGCTAGGGTTAGGGTTAGGGGACGGGGACGGTTTAGGGTCCAGGTTAGCGTACGACAACGCTTTAGGGGGAGCGTGCGTGTGAGGGCGCGGGTTAGTGTTAGCGTACGGGTTAGGATTAGGGGACGGGTGAGGGTCAGGCTTCTGGGAAGGTTTAGTTTTAGGGTTCGGGCTAGGGTTAGGGTTAGGGGACGGGGACGGTTTAGGGTCCAGGTGAGGGTACGACAACGCTTTAGGGGGAGCGTACGTGTGAGGGCGCGGGTTAGTGTTAGCCTTCGGGTTAGGATTAGGGGACGGGTGAGGGTCAGGCTTCGGGGAAGGGTTAGGGTTAGGGTTCGGGCTAGGGTTAGGGTTAGGGTTAGGGGACGGGAACGGTTTAGGGTCCAGGTGAGGGTACGACAACGCTTTAGGGGGAGCGTTCGTGTGAGGGCGCGGGTTAGTGTTAGCGTACGGGTTAGGATTAGGGGACGGGTGAGGGTCAGGCTTCGGGGAAGGGTTAGGGTTAGGGTTCGGGCTAGGGTTAGGGTTAGGGGACGGGGACGGTTTAGGGTCCAGGTTAGCGTACGACAACGCTTTAGGGGGAGCGTGCGTGTGAGGGCGCGGGTTAGTGTTAGCGTACGGGTTAGGATTAGGGGACGGGTGAGGGTCAGGCTTCTGGGAAGGTTTAGTTTTAGGGTTCGGGCTAGGGTTAGGGTTAGGGGACAGGGACGGTTTAGGGTCCAGGTGAGGGTACGACAACGCTTTAGGGGGAGCGTACGTGTGAGGGCGCGGGTTAGTGTTAGCCTTCGGGTTAGGATTAGGGGACGGGTGAGGGTCAGGCTTCGGGGAAGGGTTAGGGTTAGGGTTCGGGCTAGGGTTAGGGTTAGGGTTAGGGGACGGGAACGGTTTAGGGTCCAGGTGAGGGTACGACAACGCTTTAGGGGGAGCGTTCGTGTGAGGGCGCGGGTTAGTGTTAGCGTACGGGTTAGGATTAAGGGACGGGTGAGGGTCAGGCTTCGGGGAAGTGTTAGGGTTAGGGTTCGTGCTAGGGTTAGGGTTAGGGGACGGGGACGGTTTAGGGTCCAGGTGAGGGTACGACAACGCTTTAGGGGGAGCTTACGTGTGAGGGCGCGGGTTAGTGTTAGCCTACGGGTTAGGATTAGGGAACGGGAGAGGGTCAGGCTTCGGAGAATGGTTAGGATTAGTGTTCGGGCTAGGTTTAGGGTTAGGGGACAGGAACGGTTTAGGGTAAAGGTGAGGGTACGACAACGCTTTAGAGGGAACGTACGTGTGAGGGCATGTGTTAGTGTTAGCGTACGGGTTAGGATTAGGGGACGGGTGTGGGTCAGGCTTCAGGGAAGGGTTAGGGTTAGGGTTCGGGCTAGGGTTACGGTTAGGGGATGGGGACGGTTTAGGGTCCAGGTGAGGGTACGACAACGCTTTAGTGGGAGCGTACGTGTGAGGGCGCGGGTTAGTGTTAGCGTACGGGTTAGGATTAGGGGATGGGTGAGGGTCAGGCTTCGCGGAAGGGTTAGGGTTAGGTTTCGGGCTAGAGTTAGGGCTAGGGGATGGGGACGGTTTAGGGTCCAGTTGAGGGTACGACAACGCTTGAGGGGGAGCGTACGTGTGAGGGCGCGGGTTAGTGTTAGCGTACGGGTTACGATTAGGGGACGGGTGAGGGTCAGGCTTCGCGGAAATGTTAGGGTTAGGGTTCGGGCTAGGGTTAGGGTTAGGGGACGGGGACGTTTTAGAGTCCAGGTGAGGGTACGACAACGCTGTAGGGGGAGCGTATGTGTGAGAGCGGAGGTTGGTGTTAGCGTACGGGTTAGGATTAGGGGACGGGAGAGGATCAGACTTCGGGGAATGGTTAGGGTTAGGGTTCGGGCTAGGGTTAGGGTTAGGGGACGGGGACGGTTTAGGGTAAATGTGAGGGTACGACAACACTTTAGGGGGAACGTACGTGTGAGGGCGCGGGTTAGTGTTAGCGTACGGGTTAGGATTACAGAACGGGTGAGGGTCAGGCTTCGGGGAAGGGTTAGGGTTAGGGTTCGGGCTACGGTTAGGGTTATGGGACGGGGACGGTTTCGGGTCCAGGTGAGGGTACGACAACGCTTTAGAGGGAGCGTAGGTGTGAGGGCGCGGGTTAGTGTTAGCGTATGGGTTAGGATTAGGGGACGTGTGAGGGTCAGGCTTCGGGGAAGAGTTAGGGTTAGGGTTCGGTGTAGGGTTAGGGTTAGGGCAAGGGGACTGTTTAGGGTCCAGGTGAGGGTATGACAACACTTTAGGGGGATCGTACGTGTGAGGGCGCGGGTTAGTGTTAGCCTACGGGTTAGCATTAGGGGACGGGTGAGGGTCAGGCTTCGGGGAAGGTTTAAGGTTAGGGTTTGGGCTAGGGTTAGGGTTATGGGACGGGGACGGTTTAGGGTCCAGGTGAGGGTACGACAATGCTTTAGGGGGAGTGTACGTGTGAGGGCGCGGGTTAGTGTTAGCGTATGGGTTAGGATTAGGGGACGGGTGAGGGTCAGGCTTTGGGGAGGTGTTAGGGTTAGGGTTCGGGCTAGGGTTAGGGTTAGGGGACGGGGACGGTTTAGGGTCCAGGTGAGTGTCCGACAACGCTTTCGGGGGAGGGTACGTGTGTGGGCGCAGGTTAGTGTTGGCCTACGGGTTAGGATTAGCGGACGGTTGAGGGTCAGGTTTCGGGGAAGTGTTAGGGTTAGGGTTCGGGCTAGGGTTAGTGTTAGGGGACGGGGACGGTTTAGGGTCCAGGTGAGGGTACGACAACGCATTAGAGGGAGCGTACGTGTGAGGGCGCGGGTTAGTGTTAGCGTACGGGTGAGGATTAGGGGACGGTGAGTGTCAGGCTTCGGGGAAGGGTTAGGGTTAGGTTTCGGGCTAGGGTTATGGTTAGGGGACGGGGACGGTTTAGGGTCCAGGTGAGGTTACGACAACGCTTTAGGGGGAGCGTATGTGTGAGAGCGTGGGTTAGTGTTAGCGTACGGGTTAGGATTAGGGCACGTGTGAGTGTCAGGCTTCGGGGAAAGGTTAAGGTTAGGGTTCGGGCTAGGGTTAGGGTTAGGGGACGGGGACGGTTTCGGGTCCAGGTGAGGGTACGACAACGCTTTAGGGGGAGCGTGCGTGTGGGGGCGCGGGTTATTTTTAGCCTACGGCTTAGGATTAGGGGACGGGTGAGGGTCAGGCTTCGGGGAAGGGTTAGGGTTAGGGTTCGGGCTAGGGTTAGGGTTAGGGGACGGGGACGGTTTAGGGTCCAGGTGAGTGTACGACAACGCTTTAGGGGGAGCGTACGTGTGAGGGCGTGGGTTAGTGTTAGCCTACGGGTTCGGATTAGGGGACGGGTGAGGGTAAGGCTTCGGGGAAGGGTTAGGGTTAGGGTTCGGGCTATGTTTAGGGTTAGGGGACGGGGACGGTTTAGGGTAAAGGTGAGGGTACGACAACGCTTTAGGGGGAGCGTACGTGTGAGGGCGCAGGTTAGTGTTAGCGTACGGTTTAGGATTAGGGGACGGGTGACGGTCAGGCTTCGGGGAAGGGTTAGGGTTAGGCTTCGGGCTAGGGTTAGGGTTAGGGGACGGGGACGGTTTAGGGTCCAGGTGAGGGAACGACAACGCTTTAGGGGGAGCGTACGTGTGAGGGCGTGGGTTAGTGTTAACGTATGGGTTAGGATGAAGGGACGGGTGAGGGTCAGGCTACGGGGAAGGGTTAGGGTTAGGGTTCAGGCTAGGGTTAGGGTTAGGGGACGGGGACGGTTTAGGGTCAATGTGAGGGTACGACAACGCTTTAGGGGGAGCGTACGTGTGAGGGCGCGGGTTAGTGTTAGCCTACGGGTTAGGATTAGGGGACGGGTGAGGGTCAGGCTTCGGGGAAGGGTTAGGGTTAGGGTTCGGGCTAGGGTTAGGGTTAGGGGACGGGGACGGTTTAGGGTAAACATGAGTGTACGACAACGCTTTAGGGGCAACGTACGTGTGAGGCCGTGGGTTAGTGTTAGCGTACGGGTGAGGATTAGGGGACGGGTGAGGGTCAGGGTTCGGGGAAGCGTTCGGGTTAGGGTTCGGGCTAGGGTTAGGGTTAGGGGACAGGGACGGTTTAGGGTCCAGGTGAGGGTACGACAACGCTTTAGGGGGAGCGTGCGTGTGAGGGCGCGTGTTAGTGTTAGCGTACGGGTTAGGATTAGGGGACGGGTGAGGGTCAGACTTCGGGGAAGGGTTAGGGTTAGGGTTCGGTTTAGGGTTAGGGTTAGGGGACGGGGACGGTTTAGGGTCCAGGTTAGGGTACGACAACGCTTTAGGGGGAGCGTGCGTGTGAGGGCGCGGGTTAGTGTTAGCGTACGTGTTAGGATTGGGGGCAGGTGAGTGTCAGGCTTCGGGGTAGCGTTAGGTTTAGGGTTCGGGCTAGGGTTAGGGTTAGGGGACGGGGACGGTTTAGGGTACAGGTGAGGGTACGACAATGCTTTAGGGGGAGCGTGCGTGTGAGGGCGCAGTTTAGTGTTAGCGTACGGG
The DNA here is from genome assembly GCF_937001465.1 of Orcinus orca. Taxonomy (NCBI): domain Eukaryota; kingdom Metazoa; phylum Chordata; class Mammalia; order Artiodactyla; family Delphinidae; genus Orcinus; species Orcinus orca. Next base: position 53,173,970 of record NC_064573.1, read on the forward strand.
TTAGGATTAGGGGACGGGTGAGGGTCCGGCTTCGGGGAAGGGTTAGGGTTAGGGTTCGGGCTAGGGTTAGGGTTAGGGGACGGGGACGGTTTAGGGTCCAGGTGAGGGTACGACAACGCTTTAGGGGGAGCGTACGTGTGAGGGCGCGGGTTAGTGTTAGCCTACGGGTTAGGATTAGGAGACGGGTGAGGGTCAGGGTTCGGGGAAGGGTTAGGCTTACGGTTCGGTCTAGGGTTAGTGTTACGGGAAGGGGTCGGTTTAGGGTCCAGTTGAGGGTACGACAACGCTTTAGGGGGAGCGTACGTGTGAGGGCGCAGGTTAGTGTTAGCGTCCGGGTTAGGATTAGGGGACGGGTGAGGGTCAGGCTTCGGGGAAGGGGTAGTGTTAGGGTCCGGGCTAGGGTTAGGGTTAGGGGACGGGGACGGTTTAGTGTCCAGGTGAGGGTACGACAACGCTTTAGGGGGAGTGTACGTGTGAGGGCGCGGGTTAGTGTTCGCGTACGGGTTACGATTAGGGGACGGGAGAGTGTCAAGCTTCGGGGAATGGTTAGGGTTAGGGTTCGGGCTAGGGTTACTGTTAGGGGACGGGGACGGTTTAGGGTCCAGCTGAGGGTCCGACAAAGCTTTAGGGGGAGCGTACGTGTGAGGGCGCGGGTTAGTGTGAGCGTACGGGTTAGGATTAAGGGACGGGTGAGGGTCAGGCTTCGGGGAAGGCTTAGGGTTAGGGTTCGGGCTAGGGTTAGGGTTAGGGGATGGGGACGGTTTAGGGTCCAGGTGAGGGTACGACAACGCTTTAGGGGGATCGTACGTGTGAGGGCGCGGGTTAGTGTTAGCCTACGGGTTAGGATTAGGGGACGGGTGAGGGTCAGGCTTCGGGGAAGGGTTAGGGTTAGGGTTCGGGGTAGGGTTAGGGTTAGGGGACGGGGACGGTTTAGGGTCCAGGTGAGGGTACGACAACGCTTTAGGGGGAGCGTACATGTGAGGGCGCGGGTTAGTGTTAGCCTACGGGTTAGGATTAGGGGACGGGTGACGGTCAGGATTCGGGGAAGGGTTAGGGTTAGGCTTCGGGCTAGGGTTAGGTTTAGGGGACGGGGACGGTTTAGGGTCCAGGTGAGGGAACGACAACGCTTTAGGGGGAGCGTACGTGTGAGGGCGCGGGTTAGTGTTAGCCTACAGGTTAGGATTAGGGGACGGCTGAGGGTCAGGCTTCGGGGAAAGGTTAGGGTTAGGGTTCGGGCTAGGGTTAGGGTTAGGGGACGGGGACGGTTTAGGGTCCAGGTGAGGGTACGACAACGCTTTAGGGGGAGCGTGCGTGTGAGGGCGAGGATTAGTGTTAGCGTACTGGTTAGGATTAGGGGACGGGTGAGGGTCAGGCTTCGGGGAAGCGTTAGGGTTAGGGTTCGGGCTAGGGTTAGTGTTAGGGGACGGGGACGGTTTAGGGTCCAGGTGCGGGTACGACAACGCTTTAGAGGGAGCATACGTGTGAGTGCGCGTGTTAGTGTTAGCCTACGGGTTAGGATTAGGGGACGGGTGGGTGTCAGGCTTCGGGGAAGGGTTAGGGTTAGGGTTCGGGCTAGGGTTAGTGTTAGGGGACGGGGACGGTTTAGGGTCCAGGTGAGGGTACGCCAACGCTTTAGGGGGAGCGTACGTGTGAGGGCGTGGGTTAGTGTTAGCTTATTGGTTACGATTAGGGAACGGGAGAGGGTCAGGCTTCGGAGAATGGTTAGGATTAGGGTTCGGGCTAGGGTTAGGGTTAGGGGACGGGGACGGTTTAGGGTAAAGGTGAGGGTACGACAACGCTTTAGGGGGAACGTACGTGTGAGGGCATGTGTTAGTGTTAGCGTACGGGTTAGGATTAGGGGACGGGTGAGGGTCAGGATTCAGGGAAGGGTTAGGGTTAGGGTTCGGGCTAGGGTTTGGGTTAGGGGACGGGGACGGTTTAGGGTCCAGGTGAGGGTACGACAACACTTTAGGGGGAGCGTTCGTGTGAGGGTGCGGGTTAGTGTTAGCGTACGGGTTAGGATTAGGGGACGGGTGAGGGTCAGGCTTCGGGTAATGTTTAGGGTTAGGGTTCGGGCTAGGGTTATGGTTAGGGGACGGGGACGGTTTAGAGTCCAGCTGAGGGTACGACAACGCTTTAGGGGGAGTTTATGTGTGAGGGCGCGGGTTAGTCTTAGCGTACGGTTTAGGATTAGGGGACGGGAGAGGGTCAGGCTTCGGGGAATGGTTAGGGTTAGGGTTCGGACTAGGGTTAGGGTTAGAGGACGGGGACGGTTTAGGGTAAAGGTGAGAGTACGACAACGCTTTAGGGGGAACGTACGTGTGAGGGCGTGGGTTAGTGTTAGCGTATGGGTTAGGATTAGTGGACGGGTGAGGGTCAGCCTTCGGGGAAGGGTTAGGGTTAGGGTTCGGGCTAAGGTTAGGGTTAGGGGACGGGGATGGTTTAGGGACCAGGTGAGGGTACGACAACGCTTTAGGGGGAGCGTACGTGTGAGGGCGCGGGTTAGTGTTAGCTTATGGGTTAGGATTAGGGGACGGGAGAGGGTCAGGCTTCGGCGAAGGGTTAGGGTTAGGGTTCGGGCTAGGTTTAGGGTTAGGGGACGGGGACGGTATAGGGTAAAGGTGAGGGTACGACAACGCTTTAGGGGGAACGTACGTGTGAGGGCGTGGGTTAGTGTTAGCGTACGGGTGAGGATTAGGGGACGGGTGAGGGTCAGGTTTCGGGGAAGCGTTTGGGTTAGGGTTCGGGCTAGGGTTAGTTTTAGGGGATGGGGACGGTTTAGGGTCCAGGTGAGGGTACGACAACGCTTTAGGGGGAGCGTAGGTGTGAGGGCGCGGATTAGTGTTAACGTACGGGTTAGGATGAAGGGACGGGTGAGGGTCAGGCTACGGGGAAGGGTTAGGGTTAGGGTTCAGGCTAGGGTTAGGGTTAGGGGACGGGGACGGTTTAGGGTCAATGTGAGGGTACGACAACGCTTTAGGGGGAGAGTACGTGTGAGGCCGCGGGTTAGTGTTAGCCTACGGTTTAGGATTAGGGGACGGGTGAGGGTCAGGCTTCGGGGAAGGGTTAGGGTTAGGGTTCGGGCTAGGGTTAGGGTTAGGGGACGCGGACGGTTTAGGGTCCAGGTGAGGGTACGACAACGCTTTAGGGGGAGCGTACGTGTGAGGGCGCGGGTTAGTGTTAGCGTACGGATTACGTTTAGGGGACGGGTGAGGGTCAGACTTCGGGGAAGGGTTACGGTTAGGGTTCGGGCTAGGGTTAGGGTTAGGGGACGGGGACGGTTTAGCGTAAACATGAGTGTACGACAACGCTTTAGGGGCAACGTACGTGTGAGGCCGTGGGTTAGTGTTAGCGTACGGGTGAGGTTTAGGGGACGGGTGAGGGTCAGGGTTCGGGGAAGCGTTCGGGTTAGGGTTCGGGCTAGGGTTAGTGTTAGAGGACGGGGACGGTTTAGGGTCCAGGTGAGGGTACGAAAACGCTTTAGGGGGAGCGTAGGTGTGAGGGCGCGGGTTAGTGTTAACGTACGGGTTAGGATTAAGGGACGGGTGAGGGTCAGGCTACGGGGAAGGGTTAGGGTTAGGGTTAAGGCTAGGGTTAGGGTTAGGGGAAGGGGACGGTTTAGGGTCAATGTGAGGGTACGACAACGCTTTAGGGGGAGCGTACGTGTGAGGGCTCGGGTTAGTGTTAGCCTACGGGTTAGGATTAGGGGACGGGTGAGGGTCAGGCTTCGGGGAAGGGTTAGGGTTAGGTTTCAGGCTACAGTTAGGGTTAGGGGACGGGGACGGTTTAGGGTCCAGTTGAGGGTACGACAATGCTTTCGGGGGAGCGTGCGTGTGAGGACGCGGGTTAGTGTTAGCGTACGGGTTAGGATTAGGGGACGGGTGAGGGTCAGGCTTCGGGGAAGGGTTAGGGTTAGGATTCGGGCTAGGGTTAGGGTTAGGGGACGGGGACGTTTTAGGGTCCAGGTGAGGGTACGACAACGCTGTAGGGGGAGCGTATGTGTGAGAGCGGAGGTTGGTGTTAGCGTACGGGTTAGGATTAGGGGACGGGAGAGTATCAGACTTCGGGGAATGGTTAGGGTTAGGGTTCGGGCTAGGGTTAGGGTTAGGGGAAGGGGACGGTTTAGGGTAAATGTGAGGGTACGACAACACTTTAGGGGGAACGTACGTGTGAGGGCGCGGGTTAGTGTTAGCATACGGTTTAGGATTACAGAAAGGGTGAGGGTCAGGCTTCGGGGAAGGGTTAGGGTTAGGGTTCGGGCTACGGTTAGGGTTATGGGACGGGGACGGTTTTGGGTCGAGGTGAGGGTACGACAACGCTTTAGATGGAGCGTAGGTGTGAGGGCGCGGGTTAGTGTTAGCGTACGGGTTAGGATTAGGGGACGGGTGAGGGTCAGGCTTCGGGGAAGAGTTAGGGTTAGGGTTCGGTATAGGGTTAGGGTTAGGGCAAGGGGACTGTTTAGGATCCAGGTGAGGGTATGACAACACTTTAGGGGGATCGTACGTGTGAGGGCGCGGGTTAGTGTTAGCCTACGGGTTAGCATTAGGGGACGGGTGAGGGTCAGGCTTCGGGGAAGGTTTAAGGTTAGGGTTTGGGCTAGGGTTAGGGTTATGGGACGGGGACGGTTTAGGGTCCAGGTGAGGGTACGACAATGCTTTAGGGGGAGCGTACGTGTGAGGGCGCGGGTTAGTGTTAGCGTATGGTTTAGGATTAGGGTACGGGTGAGGGTCAGGCTTTGGGGAGGTGTTAGGGTTAGGGTTCGGGCTAGGTATAGGGGACGGGGACGGGGACGGTTTAGGGTCCAGGTGAGGGTACGACAACGCTTTAGGGGGAGCGTGCGTGTGAGGGCGCGTGTTAGTGTTAGCGTACGGGTTAGGATTAGGGGATGGGTGAGGGTCAGGCTTCTGGGAAGGGTTAGGGTTAGGGTTCGGGCTAGGGTTAGGGTTAGGGGACGGGGACGGTTTAGGGTCCAGGTGAGGGTACGACAACGCTTTAGCGGGAGCGTACGTGTGAGGGCGCGGGTTAGTGTTAGCTTATGGGTTAGGATTAGGCAACGGGAGTGGGTGAGGCTTCGGCGAAGGTTTAGGGTTAGGGTTCGGGCTAGGGTTAGGGTTAGGGGACGGGGACGGCTTAGGGTCCAGGTGAGGGTACGACAACGCTTTAGGGGGAGCGTACGTGTGAGGGCGCGGGTTAGTGTTAGCTTATGGGTTAGGATTAGGGGACGGGAGAGGGTCAGGCTTCGGCGAAGGGTTAGGGTTAAGGTTCGGGCTATTGTTAGGGTTAGGGGACGGGGACGGTTTAGGGACAATGTGAGGGTACGACAACGCTTTAGGGGGAGCGTACGTGTGAGGGCGCGGGTTAGTGTTAGCCTACGGGTTAGGATTAGGGGACGGGTGAGGGTCAGGCTTCGGGGAAGGGTTAGGGTTAGGGTTCGGGCTAGGGTTAGGGTTAGGGGACGGGGACGGTTTAGGGTCCAGGTGAGGGTACGACAACGCTTTAGGGGGAGCGTACGTGTGAGGGCGCGGGTTAGTGTTAGCGTACGGGTTAGGATTAGGGGACGGGTGAGGGTCAAGCTTCGTGGAAGTGTTAGGGATAGGGTTCGGGCTAGGGTTAGGGTTAGGGGACGGGGACGGTTTAGGGTCCAGGTGAGGGTACAACAACGCTTTAGGTGGAGTGTGCGTGTGAGGGCGCGGGTTAGTGTTAGCGTACGGGTTAGGATTAGGGGACGGAAGAGGGTCACACTTCGGGGAATGGTAGGGTTAGGGTTCGGGCTAGGGTTAGGGTTAGGGGGCGGGGACGGTTTAGGGTCCAGGTGAGGGTACGACAACGCTTTAGGGGGAGCGTGCGTGTGAGGGTGCGGGTTAGTGTTAGCGTATGGGTTAGGATTAGGGGACGGGTGAGGGTCAGGCTTCGGGGAAGTTTTAGGGTTAGGGTTCAGGCTAGGGTTAGGGTTAGGGGACGGGGACGGTTTAGCGTAAACATGAGTGTACGACAACGCTTTAGGGGCAACGTACGTGTGAGGCCGTGGGTTAGTGTTAGCGTACGGGTGAGGTTTAGGGGACGGGTGAGGGTCAGGGTTCGGGGAAGCGTTCGGGTTAGGGTTCGGGCTAGGGTTAGTGTTAGAGGACGGGGACGGTTTAGGGTCCAGGTGAGGGTACGAAAACGCTTTAGGGGGAGCGTAGGTGTGAGGGCGCGGGTTAGTGTTAACGTACGGGTTAGGATTAAGGGACGGGTGAGGGTCAGGCTACGGGGAAGGGTTAGGGTTAGGGTTAAGGCTAGGGTTAGGGTTAGGGGAAGGGGACGGTTTAGGGTCAATGTGAGGGTACGACAACGCTTTAGGGGGAGCGTACGTGTGAGGGCTCGGGTTAGTGTTAGCCTACGGGTTAGGATTAGGGGACGGGTGAGGGTCAGGCTTCGGGGAAGGGTTAGGGTTAGGTTTCAGGCTACAGTTAGGGTTAGGGGACGGGGACGGTTTAGGGTCCAGTTGAGGGTACGACAATGCTTTCGGGGGAGCGTGCGTGTGAGGACGCGGGTTAGTGTTAGCGTACGGGTTAGGATTAGGGGACGGGTGAGGGTCAGGCTTCGGGGAAGGGTTAGGGTTAGGATTCGGGCTAGGGTTAGGGTTAGGGGACGGGGACGTTTTAGGGTCCAGGTGAGGGTACGACAACGCTGTAGGGGGAGCGTATGTGTGAGAGCGGAGGTTGGTGTTAGCGTACGGGTTAGGATTAGGGGATGGGTGAGGGTCAGGCTTCGCGGAAGGGTTAGGGTTAGGGTTCGGGCTAGGGTTAGGGTTAGGGGAAGGGGACGGTTTAGGGTAAATGTGAGGGTACGACAACACTTTAGGGGGAACGTACGTGTGAGGGCGCGGGTTAGTGTTAGCATACGGTTTAGGATTACAGAAAGGGTGAGGGTCAGGCTTCGGGGAAGGGTTAGGGTTAGGGTTCGGGCTACGGTTAGGGTTATGGGACGGGGACGGTTTTGGGTCCAGGTGAGGGTACGACAACGCTTTAGATGGAGCGTAGGTGTGAGGGCGCGGGTTAGTGTTAGCGTACGGGTTAGGATTAGGGGACGGGTGAGGGTCAGGCTTCGGGGAAGAGTTAGGGTTAGGGTTCAGTATAGGGTTAGGGTTAGGGCAAGGGGACGGTTTAGGATCCAGGTGAGGGTATGACAACACTTTAGGGGGATCGTACGTGTGAGGGCGCGGGTTAGTGTTAGCCTACGGGTTAGCATTAGGGGACGGGTGAGGGTCAGGCTTCGGGGAAGGGTTAGGGTTAGGATTCGGGCTAGGGTTAGGGTTAGGGGACGGGGACGTTTTAGGGTCCAGGTGAGGGTACGACAACGCTGTAGGGGGAGCGTATGTGTGAGAGCGGAGGTTGGTGTTAGCGTACGGGTTAGGATTAGGGGACGGGTGAGGGTCAGGCTTTGGGGAGGTGTTAGGGTTAGGGTTCGGGCTAGGTATAGGGGACGGGGACGGGGACGGTTTAGGGTCCAGGTGAGGGTACGACAACGCTTTAGGGGGAGCGTGCGTGTGAGGGCGCGTGTTAGTGTTAGCGTACGGGTTAGGATTAGGGGATGGGTGAGGGTCAGGCTTCTGGGAAGGGTTAGGGTTAGGGTTCGGGCTAGGGTTAGGGTTAGGGGACGGGGACGGTTTAGGGTCCAGGTGAGGGTACGACAACGCTTTAGGGGGAGCGTACGTGTGAGGGCGCGGGTTAGTGTTAGCTTATGGGTTAGGATTAGGCAACGGGAGTGGGTGAGGCTTCGGCGAAGGTTTAGGGTTAGGGTTCGGGCTAGGGTTAGGGTTAGGGGACGGGGACGGCTTAGGGTCCAGGTGAGGGTACGACAACGCTTTAGGGGGAGCGTACGTGTGAGGGCGCGGGTTAGTGTTAGCTTATGGGTTAGGATTAGGGGACGGGAGAGGGTCAGGCTTCGGCGAAGGGTTAGGGTTAAGGTTCGGGCTATTGTTAGGGTTAGGGGACGGGGACGGTTTAGGGACAATGTGAGGGTACGACAACGCTTTAGGGGGAGCGTACGTGTGAGGGCGCGGGTTAGTGTTAGCCTACGGGTTAGGATTAGGGGACGGGTGAGGGTCAGGCTTCGGGGAAGGGTTAGGGTTAGGGTTCGGGCTAGGGTTAGGGTTAGGGGACGGGGACGGTTTAGGGTCCAGGTGAGGGTACGACAACGCTTTAGGGGGAGCGTACGTGTGAGGGCGCGGGTTAGTGTTAGCGTACGGGTTAGGATTAGGGGACGGGTGAGGGTCAAGCTTCGTGGAAGTGTTAGGGATAGGGTTCGGGCTAGGGTTAGGGTTAGGGGACGGGGACGGTTTAGGGTCCAGGTGAGGGTACAACAACGCTTTAGGTGGAGTGTGCGTGTGAGGGCGCGGGTTAGTGTTAGCGTACGGGTTAGGATTAGGGGACGGAAGAGGGTCACACTTCGGGGAATGGTAGGGTTAGGGTTCGGGCTAGGGTTAGGGTTAGGGGGCGGGGACGGTTTAGGGTCCAGGTGAGGGTACGACAACGCTTTAGGGGGAGCGTGCGTGTGAGGGTGCGGGTTAGTGTTAGCGTATGGGTTAGGATTAGGGGACGGGTGAGGGTCAGGCTTCGGGGAAGTTTTAGGGTTAGGGTTCAGGCTAGGGTTAGGGTTAGGGGACGGGGACGGTTTAGGGTAAACATGAGTGTACGACAACGCTTTAGGGGCAACGTACGTGTGAGGCCGTGGGTTAGTGTTAGCGTACGGGTTAGGATTAGGGGATGGGTGAGGGTCAGGCTTCGGGGAAGGGTTAGGGTTAGGGTTCGGGCTAGGGTTAGGGTTAGGGGACGGGGACGGTTTAGGGTCCAGGTGAGGGTACGACAACGCTTTAGGGGGAGGGTACGTGTGAGGTCGTGGGTTAGTCTTAGCTTATTGGTTAGGATTAGGGAACGGGAGAGGGTCAGGCTTCGGAGAATGATTAGGAGTAGTGTTCGGGCTAGGGTTTGGGTTATGGGACGGGGACGGTTTCGGGTCCAGGTGAGGGTACGACAACGCTTTAGAGGGAGCGTAGGTGTGAGGGCGCGGGTTAGTGTTAGCGTACGGGTTAGGATTAGGGGACGGGTGAGGGTCAGGCTTCGGGGAAGGGTTAGGGTTAGGGTTCGGGCTAGGGTTAGGGTTAGGGGACGGGGACGGTTTAGGGTCCAGTTGAGGGTACGACAACGCTTTAGGGGGAGCGTACGTGTGAGGGCGCGGGTTAGTGTTAGCGTACGGGTTAGGATTAGGGGATGGGTGAGGGTCAGGCTTCGCGGAAGGGTTAGGGTTAGGTTTCGGGCTAGAGTTAGGGTTAGGGGACGGGGACGGTTTAGGGTTCAGTTGAGGGTAGGACAACGCTTTAGGGGGAGCGTGCGTGTGAGGGCGCGGGTTAGTGTTAGCGTACGGTTTAGGATTAGAAGACGGGTGAGGGTCAAGCTTCTGGGAAGGTTTAGGGTTAGGGTTCGGGCTAGGGTTAGGGTTAGGGGACGGTGACGGTTTAGGGTCCAGGTGAGGGTACGACAACGCTTTAGGGGGAGCGTACGTGTAAGGGCGCGGGTTAGTTTTAGCGTACAGGTTACGATTAGGGGACGGGTGAGGGTCAGGCTTCGGGGAAGGGTTAGGGTTAGGGTTCGGGCTAGGGTTAGGGTTAGGGGACGGGGACGTTTTAGGGTCCAGGTGAGAGTACGACAACGCTGTAGGGGGAGCATATGTGTGAGAGCGGAGGTTGGTGTTAGCGTACGGGTTGATTAGGGGACGGGAGAGGATCAGACTTCGGGGAATGGTTAGGGTTAGGGTTCGGCCTAGGGTTAGGGTTAGGGGACGGGGACGGTTTAGGGTAAATGTGAGGGTACGACAACACTTTAGGGGGAACGTACGTGTGAGGGCACGGGTTAGTGTTAGCGTACGGGTTAGGATTACAGAACGGGTGAGGGTCAGGCTTCGGGGAAGGATTAGGGTTAGGGTTCGGGCTATGGTTAGGGTTATGGGACGGGGACGGTTTCGGGTCCAGGTGAGGGCACGACAATGCTTTAGGGGGAGCGTAGGTGTGAGGGCTTGGGTTAGTGTTAGCGTACGGGTTAGGATTAGGGGACGGGTGAGGGTCAGGCTTCGGGGAAGGTTTAGTGCTAGGGTTCGGGCTAGGGTTAGGGTTAGGGGAAGGGGACGGTTTAGGGTAAAGGTGAGAGTACGACAACGCTTTAGGGCGAACGTACGTGTGAGGGCGTGGGTTAGTGTTAGCGTTCGGGTTAGGATTAGGGGACGGTTGAGGGTCAGGCTTCGGGGAAGGGTTAGGGTTAGGGTTCGGGTTAGGGTTAGGGTTAGGGGACAGGGACGGTTTAGTGTCCAGGTGAGGGTACGACAACGCTTTAGGGGGAGCGTACGTGTGAGGGCGCGGGTTAGTGTTAGCTTATGTGTTAGGATTAGGGGACGGGAGAGGGTCAGGGTTCGGAGAAGCGTTAGTGTTAGGGTTCGGGCTAGGGTTAGTGTTAGGGGACGGGGACGGTTTAGGGTCCTGGTGAGGGTATGACAACGCTTTAGGGGGAGCGTAGGTGTGAGGGCGCGGGTTAGTGTTAACGTACGGGTTAGGATTAAGGGACAGGTGAGGGTCAGGCTACGGGGAAGGTTTAGGGTTAGGGTTCAGGCTAGGGTTAGGGTTAGGGGACGGGGACGGTTTGGGGTCAATGTGAGGGTACGACAACGCTTTAGGGGGAGCGTACGTGTGAGGGCGCGGGTTAGTGTTAGCGTACGGGTTAGGATTAGGGCACGGGTGAGGGTCAGGCTTCGGGGAAGGGTTAGGGTTAGGGTTCGGGCTAGGGTTAGGGTTAGGGGACGGGGACGGTTTAGGGTCCAGGTGAGGGTACGACAACGCTTTAGGGGGAGCGTACGTGTGAGGGCGCGGGTTAGTGTTAGCGTACGGGTTAGGATTAGGGGACGGGTGAGGGTCAGGCTTCGTGGAAGTGTTAGTGATAGGGTTCGGGCTAGGGTTAGGGTTAGGGGACGGGGACGGTTTAGGGTCCAGGTGAGGGTACAACAACGCTTTAGGTGGAGCGTGCGTGTGAGGGCGCGGGTTAGTGTTAGCGTACAGGTTAGGATTAGGGGACGGAAGAGGGTCACACTTCGGGGAATGGTTAGGGTTATGATTCGGGCTAGGGTTAGGGTTAGGGGACGGGGACGGTTTAGGGTCCAGGTGAGGGTACGACAACGCTTTAGGGGGAGCGTGCGTGTGAGGGTGAGGGTTAGTGTTAGCGTATGGGTTAGGATTAGGGGACGGGTGAGGGTCAGGCTTCGGGGAAGGTTTAGGGTTAGGGTTTGGGCTAGGGTTAGGGTTAGGGGACGGGGACGGTTTAGGGTAAACATGAGTGTACGACAACGCTTTAGGGGCAACGTACGTGTGAGGCCGTGGGTTAGTGTTAGCGTACGGGTTAGGATTAGGGGATGGGTGAGGGTCAGGCTTCGGGGAAGGGTTAGGGTTAGGGTTTGGGCTAGGGTTAGGGTTAGGCGACGGGGACGGTTTAGGGTCCAGTTGAGGGTACGACAACGCTTTAGGGGGAGCGTACGTGTGAGGGCGCGGGTTAGTGTTAGCTTATTGGTTAGGATTAGGGAACGGGAGAGGGTCAGGCTTCGGAGAATGGTTAGGATTAGTGTTCGGGGTAGGGTTAGGGTTAGGGGACAGGGACGGTTTAGGGAAAAGGTGAGGGTATGACAACGCTTTAGAGGGAACGTACGTGTGAGGGCATGTGTTAGTGTTAGCGTACGGGTTAGGATTAGGGGACGGGTGAGGGTCAGGCTTCGGGGAAGGGTTAGGGTTAGGGTTCGGGCTAGGTTTAGGGTTAGGGGACAGGGACGGTTTAGGGTCCAGGTGAGGGTACGACAACGCTTTAGGGGGAGCGTACGTGTGAGGGCGCGGGTTAGTGTTAGCGTACGGGTTAGGATTAGGGGATGGGTGAGGGTCAGGCTTCGCGGAAGGGTTAGGGTTAGGTTTCGGGCTAGAGTTAGGGTTAGGGGATGGGGATGGTTTAGGGTCCAGTTGAGGGTACGACAACGCTTTAGGGGGAGCGTGCGTGTGAGGGCGCGGGTTAGTGTTAGCGTGCGGGTTAGGATTAGGGGACGGGTGAGGGTCAGGCTTCTGGGAAGGTTTAGGGTTAGGGTTCGGGCTAGGGTTAGGGTTAGGGGACGGTGACGGTATAGGGTCCAGGTGAGGGTACGACAACGCTTTAGGGGGAGCGTACGTGTTAGGGCGTGGGTTAGTGTTAGCGTATGGGTTACGATTAGGGGACGGGTGAGGGTCAGGCTTCGGGGAAGGGTTAGGGTTAGGGTTCGGGCTAGGGTTAGGGTTAGGGGACGGGGACATTTTAGGGTCCAGGTGAGGGTACGACAACGCTGTAGGGAGAGCGTATGTGTGAGAGCGGAGGTTGGTGTTAGCGTACGGGTTAGGATTAGGGGACGGGAGAGTATCAGACTTCGGGGAAGGGTTAGGGTTAGGGTTCGGGCTAGGGTTAGGGTTAGGGGACGGGGACGGTTTAGGGTAAATGTGAGGGTACGACAACACTTTAGGGGGAACGTACGTGTGAGGGCGCGGGTTAGTGTTAGCGTACGGGTTAGGATTACAGAACGGGTGAGGGTCAGGCTTCGGGGAAGGGTTAGGGTTAGGGTTCGGGCTACGGTTAGGGTTATGGGACGGGGACGGTTTCGGGTCCAGGTGAGGGTACGACAACGCTTTAGGGGGAGCGTAGGTGTGAGGGCGCGGGTTAGTGTTAGCGTTCGGGTTAGGATTAGGGGACGTGTGAGGGTTAGGATTCAGGGAAGGGTTAGAATTAGGTTTCGGGCTAGAGTTAGGGTTAGGGGACGGGGACGGTTTAGGGTCCAGGTGAGGGTACGACAACGCTTTACGGGGAGAGTGCGTGTGAGGGCGCGTGTTAGTGTTAGCGTACGGGTTAGGATTAGGGAACGGGTGAGGGTCAGGCTTCTGGGAAGGTTTAGTGTTAGGGTTCGGGCTAGGGTTAGGGTTAGGGGACGGGGCGGTTTAGGGTCCAGGTGAGGGTACGACAACGCTTTTCGGGGAGCGTACGTGTGAGGGCGAGGGTCAGTGTTAGCGTACAGGTTAGGATTAGAGGACGTGTGAGTGTCAGGCTTCGGGGAAAGCTTACGGTTAGTGTTCGGGCTAGGGTTAGGGTTAGTGGATGGGGATGTTTTAGGGTCCAGGTGAGGGTACGACAATGCTTTAGGGGGAGCGTACATGTGAGGAGGCGGGTTAGAGTTAGCGTACTGTTTAGAATTAGGGGACGGGTGAGGGTCAGGCTTCGGGGAAGAGGTAGTGTTAGGGTTCGGCTAGGGTTAGGGTTAGGGGATGGGGACGGTTTAGGGTCCAGGTGAGGGTATGACAACGCTTTAGGGGGAGCGTACGTGTGAGGGCGCGGGTTAGTGTTAGCGTACAGGTTAGGATTAGGGGACGGGTGAGGGTCAGGCTTCGTGGAAGTGTTAGGGATAGGGTTCGGTCTAGGGTTAGGGTTAGGGGACGGGGACGGTTTAGGGTCCAGGTGAGGGTACAACAACGCTTTAGGTGGAGCGTGCGTGTGAGGGCGCGGGTTAGTGTTAGCGTATGGGTTAGGATTAGGGGACGGGTGAGGGTCAGGCTTCGGGGAAGGTTTAGGGTTAGGGTTCGGGCTAGGGTTAGTGTTAGGGGACGGGGACGGTTTAGGGTAAACATGAGTGTACGACAACGCTTTAGGGGCAACGTACGTGTGAGGCCGTGGGTTAGTGTTAGCGTACGGGTTAGGATTAGGGGATGGGTGAGGGTCAGGCTTCGGGGAAGGGTTAGGGTTAGGGTTCGGGCTAGGGTTAGTTTTAGGGGACGGGGACGGTTTAGGGTCCAGGTGAGGGTACGACAATGCTTTAGGGGGAGCGTACGTGTGAGGGCGCGGGTTAGTGTTAGCTTATTGGTTAGGATTAGGGAACGGGAGAGGGTCAGGCTTCGGAGAATGGTTAGGATTAGTGTTCGGGCTATGTTTAGGGTTAGGGGACAGGGACGGTTTAGGGTAAAGGTGAGGGTCCGACAACGCTTTAGAGGGAACGTACGTGTGAGGGCATGTGTTAGTGTTAGCGTACGGGTTAGGATTAGGGGACGGGTGAGGGTCAGGCTTCAGGGAAGGGTTAGGGTTAGGGTTCGGGCTAGGGTGACGGTTAGGGGACGGGGACGGTTTAGGGTCCAGGTGAGGGTACGACAACGCTTTAGTGGGAGCGTACGTGTGAGGGCGCGGGTTAGTGTTAGCGTACGGGTTAGGATTAGGGGATGGGTGAGGGTCAGGCTTCGCGGAAGTGTTAGGGTTAGGTTTCGGGCTAGAGTTAGGGCTAGGGGATGGGGACGGTTTAGGGTCCAGTTGAGGGTACGACAACGCGTTAGGGGGATCGTGCGTGTGAGGGCGCGGGTTAGTGTTAGCGTACGGGTTAGGATTAGGGGACGGGTGAGGGTCAGGCTTCTGGGAAGGTTTTGGGTTAGGGTTCTGGCTAGGGTTAGGGTTAGGGGACGGTGACGGTTTAGGGTCCAGGTGAGGGTACGACAACGCTTTAGGGGGAGCGTACGTGTGAGGGCGCGGGTTAGTGTTAGCGTACGGGTTACGATTAGGGGACGGGTGAGGGTCAGGCTTCGCGGAAATGTTAGGGTTAGGGTTCGGGCTAGGGTTAGGGTTAGGGGACGGGGACGTTTTAGAGTCCAGGTGAGGGTACGACAACGCTGTAGGGGGAGCGTATGTGTGAGAGTGGAGGTTGGTGTTAGCGTACGGGTTAGGATTAGGGGACGGGAGAGGATCAGACTTCGGGGAATTGTTAGGGTTAGGGTTCCGGCTAGGGTTAGGGTTAGGGGACGGGGACGGTTTAGGGTAAATGTGAGGGTACGACAACACTTTAGGGGGAACGTACGTGTGAGGGCGCGGGTTAGTGTTAGCGTACGGGTTAGGATTACAGAACGGGTGAGGGTCAGGCTTCGGGGAAGGGTTAGGGTTAGGGTTCGGGCTACGGTTAGGGTTATGGGACGGGGACGGTTTCGGGTCCAGGTGAGGGTACGACAACGCTTTAGAGGGAGCGTAGGTGTGAGGGCGCGGGTTAGTGTTAGCGTATGGGTTAGGATTAGGGGACGTGTGAGGGTCAGGCTTCGGGGAAGAGTTAGGGTTAGGGTTCGGTGTAGGGTTAGGGTTAGGGCAAGGGGACTGTTTAGGGTCCAGGTGAGGGTATGACAACACTTTAGGGGGATCGTACGTGTGAGGGCGCGGGTTAGTGTTAGCCTACGGGTTAGCATTAGGGGACGGGTGAGGGTCAGGCTTCGGGGAAGGTTTAAGGTTAGGGTTTGGGCTAGGGTTAGGGTTATGGGACGGGGACGGTTTAGGGTCCAGGTGAGGGTACGACAATGCTTTAGGGGGAGCGTACGTGTGAGGGCGCGGGTTAGTGTTAGCGTATGGGTTAGGATTAGGGGACGGGTGAGGGTCAGGCTTTGGGGAGGTGTTAGGGTTAGGGTTCGGGCTAGGGTTAGGGTTAGGGGACGGGGACGGTTTAGGGTCCAGGTGAGTGTCCGACAACGCTTTCGGGTTAGGGTACGTGTGTGGGCGCAGGTTAGTGTTGGCCTACGGGTTAGGATTAGCGGACGGTTGAGGGTCAGGTTTCGGGGAAGTGTTAGGGTTAGGGTTCGGGCTAGGGTTAGTGTTAGGGGACGGGGACGGTTTAGGGTCCAGGTGAGGGTACGACAACGCATTAGGGGGAGCGTACGTGTGAGGGCGCGGGTTAGTGTTAGCGTACGGGTGAGGATTAGGGGACGGTGAGTGTCAGGCTTCGGGGAAGGGTTAGGGTTAGGTTTCGGGCTAGGGTTATGGTTAGGGGACGGGGACGGTTTAGGGTCCAGGTGAGGTTACGACAACGCTTTAGGGGGAGCGTATGTGTGAGGGCGTGGGTTAGTGTTAGCGTACGGGTTAGGATTAGGGCACGTGTGAGTGTCAGGCTTCGGGGAAAGGTTAAGGTTAGGGTTCGGGCTAGGGTTAGGGTTAGGGGACGGGGACGGTTTAGGGTCCAGGTGAGGGTACGAGAACGCTTTAGGGGGAGCGTGCGTGTGGGGGCGCGGGTTATTTTTAGCCTACGCCTTAGGATTAGGGGACAGGTGAGGGTCAGGCTTCGGGGAAGGGTTAGGGTTAGGGTTCGGGCTAGGGTTAGGGTTAGGGGACGGGGACGGTTTAGGGTCCAGGTGAGTGTACGACAACGCTTTAGGGGGAGCGTACGTGTGAGGGCGTGGGTTAGTTTTAGCCTACGGGTTCGGATTAGGGGACGGGTGAGGGTCAGGCTTCGGGGAAGGGTTAGGGTTAGGGTTCGGGCTAGGGTTAGGGTTAGGGGACGGGGACGGTTTAGGGTCCAGGTGAGGGAACGACAACGCTTTAGGGGGAGCGTACGTGTGAGGTCGCGGGTTAGTGTTAACGTACGTGTTAGGATGAAGGGACGGGTGAGGGTCAGGCTACGGCGAAGGGTTAGGGTTAGGGTTCAGGCTAGGGTTAGGGTTAGGGGACGGGGACGGTTTAGGGTCAATGTGAGGGTACGACAACGCTTTAGGGGGAGCATACGTGTGAGGGCGCGGGTTAGTGTTAGCCTACGGGTTAGGATTAGGGGACGGGTGAGGGTCAGGCTTCTGGGAAGGGTTTGGGTTAGGGTTCGGTTTAGGGTTAGGGTTAGGGGACGGGGACGGTTTAGGGTCCAGGTTAGGGTACGACAACGCTTTAGGGGGAGCGTGCGTGTGAGGGCGCGGGTTAGTGTTAGCCTACGTGTTAGGATTAGGGGGCAGGTGAGTGTCAGGCTTCGGGGTAGCGTTAGGTTTAGGGTTCGGGCTAGGGTTAGGGTTAGGGGACGGGGACGGTTTAGGGTCCAGGTGAGGGTACGACAATGCTTTAGGGGGAGCGTGCGTGTGAGGACGCGGGTTAGTGTTAGCGTACAGGTTAGGATTAGGGGACGGGTGAGGGTCCGGCTTCGGGGAAGGGTTAGGGTTAGGGTTCGGGCTAGGGTTAGGGTTAGGGGACGGGGACGGTTTAGGGTCCAGGTGAGGGTACGACAACGCTTTAGGGGGAGTGTACGTGTGAGGGCGCGGGTTAGTGTTCGCGTACGGGTTACGATTAGGGGACGGGAGAGTGTCAAGCTTCGGGGAATGGTTAGGGTTAGGGTTCGGGCTAGGGTTACTGTTAGGGGACGGGGACGGTTTAGGGTCCAGGTGAGGGTACAACAACGCTTTAGGTGGAGCGTGCGTGTGAGGGCGCGGGTTAGTGTTAGCGTATGGGTTAGGATTAGGGGACGGGTGAGGGTCAGGCTTCGGGGAAGGTTTAGGGTTAGGGTTCGGGCTAGGGTTAGTGTTAGGGGACGGGGACGGTTTAGGGTAAACATGAGTGTACGACAACGCTTTAGGGGCAACGTACGTGTGAGGCCGTGGGTTAGTGTTAGCGTACGGGTTAGGATTAGGGGATGGGTGAGGGTCAGGCTTCGGGGAAGGGTTAGGGTTAGGGTTCGGGCTAGGGTTAGTTTTAGGGGACGGGGACGGTTTAGGGTCCAGGTGAGGGTACGACAATGCTTTAGGGGGAGCGTACGTGTGAGGGCGCGGGTTAGTGTTAGCTTATTGGTTAGGATTAGGGAACGGGAGAGGGTCAGGCTTCGGAGAATGGTTAGGATTAGTGTTCGGGCTAGGTTTAGGGTTAGGGGACAGGGACGGTTTAGGGTAAAGGTGAGGGTCCGACAACGCTTTAGAGGGAACGTACGTGTGAGGGCATGTGTTAGTGTTAGCGTACGGGTTAGGATTAGGGGACGGGTGAGGGTCAGGCTTCAGGGAAGGGTTAGGGTTAGGGTTCGGGCTAGGGTTACGGTTAGGGGACGGGGACGGTTTAGGGTCCAGGTGAGGGTACGACAACGCTTTAGTGGGAGCGTACGTGTGAGGGCCCGGGTTAGTGTTAGCGTACGGGTTAGGATTAGGGGATGGGTGAGGGTCAGGCTTCGCGGAAGTGTTAGGGTTAGGTTTCGGGCTAGAGTTAGGGCTAGGGGATGGGGACGGTTTAGGGTCCAGTTGAGGGTACGACAACGCGTTAGGGGGATCGTGCGTGTGAGGGCGCGGGTTAGTGTTAGCGTACGGGTTAGGATTAGGGGACGGGTGAGGGTCAGGCTTCTGGGAAGGTTTTGGGTTAGGGTTCTGGCTAGGGTTAGGGTTAGGGGACGGTGACGGTTTAGGGTCCAGGTGAGGGTACGACAACGCTTTAGGGGGAGCGTACGTGTGAGGGCGAGGGTTAGTGTTAGCGTACGGGTTACGATTAGGGGACGGGTGAGGGTCAGGCTTCGCGGAAATGTTAGGGTTAGGGTTCGGGCTAGGGTTAGGGTTAGGGGACGGGGACGTTTTAGAGTCCAGGTGAGGGTACGACAACGCTGTAGGGGGAGCGTATGTGTGAGAGTGGAGGTTGGTGTTAGCGTACGGGTTAGGATTAGGGGACGGGAGAGGATCAGACTTCGGGGAATTGTTAGGGTTAGGGTTCCGGCTAGGGTTAGGGTTAGGGGACGGGGACGGTTTAGGGTAAATGTGAGGGTACCACAACACTTTAGGGGGAACGTACGTGTGAGGGCGCGGGTTAGTGTTAGCGTACGGGTTAGGATTACAGAACGGGTGAGGGTCAGGCTTCGGGGAAGGGTTAGGGTTAGGGTTCGGGCTACGGTTAGGGTTATGGGACGGGGACGGTTTCGGGTCCAGGTGAGGGTACGACAACGCTTTAGAGGGAGCGTAGGTGTGAGGGCGCGGGTTAGTGTTAGCGTATGGGTTAGGATTAGGGGACGTGTGAGGGTCAGGCTTCGGGGAAGTGTTAGGGTTAGAGTTCGGTGTAGGGTTAGGGTTAGGGCAAGGGGACTGTTTAGGGTCCAGGTGAGGGTATGACAACACTTTAGGGGGATCGTACGTGTGAGGGCGCGGGTTAGTGTTAGCCTACGGGTTAGCATTAGGGGACGGGTGAGGGTCAGGCTTCGGGGAAGGTTTAAGGTTAGGGTTTGGGCTAGGGTTAGGGTTATGGGACGGGGACGGTTTAGGGTCCAGGTGAGGGTACGACAATGCTTTAGGGGGAGCGTACGTGTGAGGGCGCGGGTTAGTGTTAGCGTATGGGTTAGGATTAGGGGACGGGTGAGGGTCAGGCTTTGGGGAGGTGTTAGGGTTAGGGTTCGGGCTAGGGTTAGGGTTAGGGGACGGGGACGGTTTAGGGTCCAGGTGAGTGTCCGACAACGCTTTCGGGTTAGGGTACGTGTGTGGGCGCAGGTTAGTGTTGGCCTACGGGTTAGGATTAGCGGACGGTTGAGGGTCAGGTTTCGGGGAAGTGTTAGGGTTAGGGTTCGGGCTAGGGTTAGTGTTAGGGGACGGGGACGGTTTAGGGTCCAGGTGAGGGTACGACAACGCATTAGGGGAGCGTACGTGTGAGGGCGCGGGTTAGTGTTAGCGTACGGGTGAGGATTAGGGGACGGTGAGTGTCAGGCTTCGGGGAAGGGTTAGGGTTAGGTTTCGGGCTAGGGTTATGGTTAGGGGACGGGGACGGTTTAGGGTCCAGGTGAGGTTACGACAACGCTTTAGGGGGAGCGTATGTGTGAGGGCGTGGGTTAGTGTTAGCGTACGGGTTAGGATTAGGGCACGTGTGAGTGTCAGGCTTCGGGGAAAGGTTAAGGTTAGGGTTCGGGCTAGGGTTAGGGTTAGATGACGGGGACGGTTTAGGGTCCAGGTGAGGGTACGAGAACGCTTTAGGGGGAGCGTGCGTGTGGGGGCGCGGGTTATTTTTAGCCTACGCCTTAGGATTAGGGGACAGGTGAGGGTCAGGCTTCGGGGAAGGGTTAGGGTTAGGGTTCGGGCTAGGGTTAGGGTTAGGGGACGGGGACGGTTTAGGGTCCAGGTGAGTGTACGACAACGCTTTAGGGGGAGCGTACGTGTGAGGGCGTGGGTTAGTGTTAGCCTACGGGTTCGGATTAGGGGACGGGTGAGGGTCAGGCTTCGGGGAAGGGTTAGGGTTAGGGTTCGGTCTAGGGTTAGGGTTAGGGGACGGGGACGGTTTAGGGTCCAGGTGAGGGAACGACAACGCTTTAGGGGGAGCGTACGTGTGAGGTCGCGGGTTAGTGTTAACGTACGTGTTAGGATGAAGGGACGGGTGAGGGTCAGGCTACGGCGAAGGGTTAGGGTTAGGGTTCAGGCTAGGGTTAGGGTTAGGGGACGGGGACGGTTTAGGGTCAATGTGAGGGTACGACAACGCTTTAGGGGGAGCGTACGTGTGAGAGCGCGGGTTAGTGTTAGCCTACGGGTTAGGATTAGGGGACGGGTGAGGGTCAGGCTTCGGGGAAGGGTTAGGGTTAGGGTTCGGGCTAGGGTTAGGGTTAGGGGACGGGGACGGTTTAGGGTCCAGGTGAGGGTACGACAACGCTTTAGGGGGAGCGTACGTGTGAGGGCGCGGGTTAGTGTTAGCGTACGGATTACGATTAGGGGACGGGTGAGGGTCAGGCTTCGGGGAAGGGTTAGGGTTAGGGTTCGGGCTAGGGTTAGGGTTAGGGGACGGGGACGGTTTAGGGTCCAGGTGAGGGTACGACAACGCTTTAGGGGGAGCGTGCGTGTGAGGGCGCGTGTTAGTGTTAGCGTACGGGTTAGGATTAGGGGACGGGTGAGGGTCAGGCTTCGGGGAAGGGTTTGGGTTAGGGTTCGGTTTAGGGTTAGGGTTAGGTGACGGGGACGGTTTAGGGTCCAGGTTAGGGTACGACAACGCTTTAGGGGGAGCGTGCGTGTGAGGGCGCGGGTTAGTGTTAGCCTACGTGTTAGGATTAGGGGGCAGGTGAGTGTCAGGCTTCGGGGTAGCGTTAGGTTTAGGGTTCGGGCTAGGGTTAGGGTTAGGGGACGGGGACGGTTTAGGGTCCAGGTGAGAGTACGACAATGCTTTATGGGGAGCGTGCGTGTGAGGACGCGGGTTAGTGTTAGCGTACGGGTTAGGATTAGGGGACGGGTGAGGGTCCGGCTTCGGGGAAGGGTTAGGGTTAGTGTTCGGGCTAGGGTTAGGGTTAGGGGACGGGGACGGTTTAGGGTCCAGGTGAGGGTACGACAACGCTTTAGGGGGAGTGTACGTGTGAGGGCGCGGGTTAGTGTTAGCCTACGGGTTAGGATTAGGAGACGGGTGAGGGTCAGGCTTCGGGGAAGGGTTAGGGTTACGGTTCGGCCTGGGGTTAGTGTTACGGGAAGGGGTCGGTTTAGGGTCCAGGTGAGGGTACGACAACGCTTTAGGGGGAGCGTACGTGTGAGGGCGTGGGTTAGTGTTAGCGTCCGGGTTAGGATTAGGGGACGGGTGAGGGTCAGGCTTCGGGGAAGGGGTATTGTTAGGGTTCGGGCTAGGGTTAGGGTTAGGGGACGGGGACGGTTTAGGGTCCAGGTGAGGGTACGACAACGCTTTAGGGGGAGCGTACGTGTGAGGGCGCGGGTTAGTGTTCGCGTACGGGTTACGATTAGGGGACGGGAGAGTGTCAAGCTTCGGGGAATGGTTAGGGTTAGGGTTCGGGCTAGGGTTACTGTTAGGGGACGGGGACGGTTTAGGGTCCAGCTGAGGGTCCGACAAAGCTTTAGGGGGAGCGTACGTGTGAGGGCGCGGGTTAGTGTTAGCGTACGGGTTAGGATTAAGGGACGGGTGAGGGTCAGGCTTCGGGGAAGGGTTAGGGTTAGGGTTCGGGCTAGGGTTAGGGTTAGGGGATGGGGACGGTTTAGGGTCCAGGTGAGGGTACGACAACGCTTTAGGGGGATCGTACGTGTGAGGGCGCGGGTTAGTGTTAGCCTACGGGTTAGGATTAGGGGACGGGTGAGGGTCAGGCTTCGGGGAAGGGTTAGGGTTAGGGTTCGGGGTAGGGTTAGGGTTAGGGGACGGGGACGGTTTAGGGTCCAGGTGAGGGTACGACAACGCTTTAGGGGGAGCGTACATGTGAGGGCGCGGGTTAGTGTTAGCCTACGGGTTAGGATTAGGGGACGGGTGACGGTCAGGATTCGGGGAAGGGTTAGGGTTAGGCTTCGGGCTAGGGTTAGGGTTAGGGGACGGGGACGGTTTAGGGTCCAGGTGAGGGAACGACAACGCTTTAGGGGGAGCGTACGTGTGAGGGCACGGGTTAGTGTTAGCCTACAGGTTAGGATTAGGGGACGGCTGAGGGTCAGGCTTCGGGGAAAGGTTAGGGTTAGGGTTCGGGCTAGGGTTAGGGTTAGGGGACGGGGACGGTTTAGGGTCCAGGTGAGGGTACGACAACGCTTTAGGGTGAGCGTGCGTGTGAGGGTGCGGGTTAGTGTTAGCGTATGGGTTAGGATTAGGGGACGGGTGAGGGTCAGGCTTCGGGGAAGGTTTAGGGTTAGGGTTCAGGCTAGGGTTAGGGTTAGGGTTAGGGGATGGGGACGGTTTAGGGTAAACATGAGTGTACGACAACGCTTTAGGGGCAACATACGTGTGAGGCCGTGGGTTAGTGTTAGCGTACGGGTTAGGATTAGGGGACGGGTGAGGGTCAGGCTTCGGGGAAGGGTTAGGGTTAGGGTTCGGGCTAGGGTTAGGGTTAGGGGACAGGGACGGTTTAGGGTCCAGGTGAGGGTACGACAACACTTTAGGGGGAGCGTACGTGTGAGGGCGCGGGTTAGTGTTAGCCTACGGATTAGGATTAGGTGACGGGTGAAGGTCAGGCTTCGGGGAAGTGTTACGGTTAGGGTTCGGGCTAGGGTTAGGGTTAGGGGATGGGGATGTTTTAGGGTCCAGGTGAGGGTACGACAACGCTTTAGGGGGAGCGTACATGTGAGGACGCGGGTTAGTGTTAGCATACGGGTTAGGATTAGGGGACGGGTGAGGGTCAGGCTTCGGGGAAGGGTTAGGGTTAGGGTTCGGGCTAGGTTTAGGGGACGGGGCCGGGGACGGTTTAGGGTCCAGGTGAGGGTACGACAGTGCTTTAGGGGGAGCGTGCGTGTGAGGGCGCGGGTTAGTGTTAGCGTACGGGTTAGGATTAGGGGACGGGTGAGGGTCCGGCTTCGGGGAAGGGTTAGGGTTAGGGTTCGGGCTAGGGTTAGGGTTAGGGGACGGGGACGGTTTAGGGTCCAGGTGAGGGTACGACAACGCTTTAGGGGGAGCGTACGTGTGAGGGCGCGGGTTAGTGTTAGCCTACGGGTTAGGATTAGGAGACGGGTGAGGGTCAGGGTTCGGGGAAGGGTTAGGGTTACGGTTCGGTCTGGGGTTAGTGTTACGGGAAGGGGTCGGTTTAGGGTCCAGGTGAGGGTACGACAACGCTTTAGGGGGAGCGTACGTGTGAGGGCGCGGGTTAGTGTTAGCGTCCGGGTTAGGATTAGGGGACAGGTGAGGGTCAGGCTTCGGGGAAGGGGTAGTGTTAGGGTTCGGGCTAGGGTTAGGGTTAGGGGACGGGGACGGTTTAGGGTCCAGGTGAGGGTACGACAACGCTTTAGGGGGAGTGTACGTGTGAGGGCGCGGGTTAGTGTTCGCGTACGGGTTACGATTAGGGGACGGGAGAGTGTCAAGCTTCGGGGAATGGTTAGGGTTAGGGTTCGGGCTAGGGTTACTGTTAGGGGACGGGGACGGTTTAGGGTCCAGCTGAGGGTCCGACAAAGCTTTAGGGGGAGCATACGTGTGAGGGCGCGGGTTAGTGTTAGCGTACGGGTTAGGATTAAGGGACGGGTGAGGGTCAGGCTTCGGGGAAGGCTTAGGGTTAGGGTTCGGGCTAGGGTTAGGGTTAGGGGATGGGGACGGTTTAGGGTCCAGGTGAGGGTACGACAACGCTGTAGGGGGATCGTACGTGTGAGGGCGCGGGTTAGTGTTAGCCTACGGGTTAGGATTAGGGGACGGGTGAGGGTCAGGCTTCGGGGAAGGGTTAGGGTTAGGGTTCGGGGTAGGGTTAGGGTTAGGGCACGGGGACGGTTTAGGGTCCAGGTGAGGGTACGACAACGCTTTAGGGGGAGCGTACATGTGAGGGCGCGGGTTAGTGTTAGCCTACGGGTTAGGATTAGGGGACGGGTGACGGTCAGGATTCGGGGAAGGGTTAGGGTTAGGCTTCGGGCTAGGGTTAGGGTTAGGGGACGGGGACGGTTTAGGGTCCAGGTGAGGGAACGACAACGCTTTAGGGGGAGCGTACGTGTGAGGGCGCGGGTTAGTGTTAGCCTACAGCTTAGGATTACGGGACGGCTGAGGGTCAGGCTTCGGGGAAAGGTTAGGGTTAGGGTTCGGGCTAGGGTTAGGGTTAGGGGACGGGGACGGTTTAGGGTCCAGGTGAGGGTACGACAACGCTTTAGGGGGAGCGTGCGTGTGAGGGCGAGGGTTAGTGTTAGCGTACTGGTTAGGATTAGGGGACGGGTGAGGGTCAGGCTTCTGGGAAGGTTTAGTTTTAGGGTTCGGGCTAGGGTTAGGGTTAGGGGACAGGGACGGTTTAGGGTCCAGGTGAGGGCACGACAATGCTTTAGGGGGAGCGTACGTGTGATGGCATGGGTTAGTCTTAGCGTACGGGTTAGGATTAGGGGACGGGTGAGGGTCAGGCTTCGGGGAAGTGTTAGGGTTAGGGTTCGTGCTAGGGTTAGGGTTAGGGGACGGGGACAGTTTAGGGTCCAGGTGAGGGTATGACAACGCTTTAGGGAGAGTGTACGTGTGAGGGCGCGGGTTAGTGTTAGCGTACGGCTTACGATTAGGGGACGGGAGAGTGTCAGGCTTCGGGGAATGGTTAGGGTTAGGGTTCGGGCTAGGGTTAGTGTTAGGGGACGGGGATGGTTTAGGGTCCAGGTGAGGGTCCGACAAAGCTTTAGGGGGAGCGTACGTGTGAGGGCGCGGGTTAGTGTTAGCGTACGGGTTAGGATTAAGGGATGGGTGAGGGTCCGGCTTCGGGGAAGTGTTAGGGTTAGGGTTTAGGCTAGGGTTAGGGTT
Source organism: Orcinus orca (assembly GCF_937001465.1). Classification (NCBI taxonomy): domain Eukaryota; kingdom Metazoa; phylum Chordata; class Mammalia; order Artiodactyla; family Delphinidae; genus Orcinus; species Orcinus orca. The sequence goes on from NC_064573.1 coordinate 53,198,905, forward strand.
AGGGGACGGGGACGGTTTAGGGTCAATGTGAGGGTACGACAACGCTTTAGGGGGAGCGTGCGTGTGAGGGTGCGGGTTAGTGTTAGCGTATGGGTTAGGATTAGGGGACGAGTGAGGGTCAGGCTTCGGGGAAGGTTTAGGGTTAGGGTTCGGGCTAGGGTTAGGGTTAGGGGACTGGGACGCTTTAGGGTAAACATGAGTGTACGACAACGCTTTAGGGGCAACGTACGTGTGAGGCCGTGGGTTAGCGTTAGCGTACGGGTGAGGATTAGAGGACGGGTGAGGGTCAGGGTTCGGGGAAGCGTTCGGGTTAGGGTTCGGGCTAGGGTTAGTGTTAGGGGACGGGGACGGTTTAGGGTCCAGGTGAGGGTACGAAAACGCTTTAGGGGGAACGTAGGTGTGAGGGCGCGGGTTAGTGTTAACGTACGGGTTAGGATTAAGGGACGGGTGAGGGTCTGGCTACGGGGAAGGGTTAGGGTTAGGGTTTAGGCTAGGGTTAGGGTTAGGGGACGGGGACGGTTTAGGGTCCAGGTGAGGGTACGACAACGCTTTAGGGGGAGCGTACGTGTGAGGGCTCGGGTTAGTGTTAGCCTACGGGTTAGGATTAGGGGACGGGTGAGGGTCAGGCTTCGGGGAAGGGTTAGGGTTAGGATTCGGGCTAGGGTTAGGGTTAGGGGATGGGGACGGTTTAGGGTCCAGGTGAGGGTACGACAACGCTTTAGGGGGAGCGTGCGTGTGAGGGTGCGGGTTAGTGTTAGCGTATGGGTTAGGATTAGGGGACGGGTGAGGGTCAGGCTTCGGGGAAGGTTTAGGGTTAGGGTTCGGGCTAGGGTTAGTGTTAGGGGACGGGGACGGTTTAGGGTAAACATGAGTGTTCGACAACGCTTTAGGGGCAACGTACGTGTGAGGCCGTGGGTTAGTGTTAGCGTACGGGTTAGGATTAGGGGACGGGTGAGGGTCAGGCTTCGGGGAAGGGTTAGGGTTAGGGTTCGGGCTAGGGTTAGGGTTAGGGGACGGGGACGGTTTAGGGTCCAGGTGAGGGTACGACAACGCTTTAGGGGGAGCGTACGTGTGAGGGCGTGGGTTAGTGTTAGCGTACGGATTACGATTAGGGAACGTGTGAGTGTCAGGTTTCGGGGAAAGGTTAGGGTTAGGGTTCAGGCTAGGGTTAGGGTTATGGGACGGGGACGGTTTAGGGTCCAGGTGAGGGTACGACAACGCTTTAGGGGGAGCGTACGTGTGAGAGCGCGGGTTAGTGTTAGCGTACGGGTTAGCATTAGGGGACGGGAGAGGGTCAGGCTTCGGGGAATGGTTAGGGTTAGGGTTCGGGCTAGGGTTAGGGTTAGGGGACGGGGACGGTTTAGGGTCCTGGTGAGGGTACGACAGTGCTTTAGGGGGAACGTACGTGTGAGGGCGCGGGTTAGTGTTAGCGTACGGGTTAGGATTAGGGGACGGGTGAGGGTCAGGCTTCGGGGAAGCGTTAGGGTTAGGGTTCGGGCTAGGGTTAGTGTTAGGGGACGGGGACGGTTTAGGGTCCAGGTGAGCGTACGACAACGCTTTAGAGGGAGCATACGTGTGAGTGCGCGTGTTAGTGTTAGCCTACGGGTTAGGATTAGGGGACGGGTGTGTGTCAGGCTTCGGGGAAGGGTTAGGGTTAGGGTTCGGGCTAGGGTTAGTGTTAGGGGACGGGGACGGTTTAGGGTCCAGGTGAGGGTACGCCAACGCTTTAGGGGGAGCGTACGTGTGAGGGCGCGGGTTAGTGTTAGCTTATTGGTTAGGATTAGGGAAGGGAGAGGGTCAGGTTTCGGAGAATGGTTAGGATTAGGGTTCGGGCTAGGGTTAGGGTTAGGGGACGGGGACGGTTTAGGGTAAAGATGAGGGTACTACAACGCTTTAGAGGGAACGTACGTGTGAAGGCATGTGTTAGTGTTAGCGTATGGGTTAGGATTAGGGGACGGGTGAGGGTCAGGATTCAGGGAAGGGTTAGGGTTAGGGTTCGGGCTAGGGTTAGGGGACGGGGACGGGGACGGTTTAGGGTCCAGGTGAGGGTACGACAACACTTTAGGGGGAGCGTTCGTGTGAGGGCGCAGGTTAGTGTTAGCGTACGGGTTAGGATTAGGGGACGGGTGAGGGTCAGGCTTCGGGTAATGTTTAGGGTTAGGGTTCGGGCTAGGGTTAGGGTTAGGGGACGGGGACGGTTTAGGGTCCAGCTGAGGGTACGACAATGCTTTAGGGGGAGTTTACGTGTGAGGGCGCGGGTTAGTGTTAGCGTACGGTTTAGGATTAGGGGACGGGAAAGGGTCAGGCTTCTGGGAATGGTTAGGGTTAGGGTTCGGGCTAGCGTTAGGGTTAGGGGACGGGGACGGTTTAGGGTAAAGGTGAGAGTATAACAACGCTTTAGGGGGAACGTACGTGTGAGGGCGTGGGTTAGTGTTAGCGTACGGGTTAGGATTAGGGGACGGGTGAGGGTCAGGCTTCGGGGAAGGGTTAGGGTTAGGGTTCGGGCTAGGGTTAGGGGACGGGGACGGTTTAGGGTCCAGGTGAGGGTACGACAACGCTTTAGGGGGAGCGTACGTGTGAGGGCGCGGGTTAGTGTTAGCGTACGGGTTAGGATTAGGGGACGGGAGAGGGTCAGGCTTCGGGGAATGGTTAGGGTTAGGGTTCGGGCTAGGGTTAGGGTTAGGGGACGGGGAGGGTTTAGGGTCCTGGTGAGGGTACGACAACGCTTTAGGGGGAACGTACGTGTGAGGGCGCGGGTTAGTGTTAGCGTACGGGTTAGGATTAGGGGACGGGTGAGGGTCAGGCTTCGGGGAAGCGTTAGGGTTAGGGTTCGGGCTAGGGTTAGTGTTAGGGGACGGGGACTGTTTAGGGTCCAGGTGAGGGTACGACAACGCTTTAGAGGGAGCATACGTGTGAGTGCGCGTGTTAGTGTTAGCCTACGGGTTAGGATTAGGGGACGGGTGGGTGTCAGGCTTCGGGGAAGGGTTAGGGTTAGGGTTCAGGCTAGGGTTAGTGTTAGGGGACGGGGACGGTTTATGGTCCAGGTGAGGGTACGCCAACGCTTTAGGGGGAGCCTACGTGTGAGGGCGCGGGTTAGTGTTAGCTTCTTGGTTAGGATTAGGGAACGGGTGAGGGTCAGGCTTCGGGTAATGTTTAGGGTTAGGGTTCGGGCTAGGGTTAGGGTTAGGGGACGGGGACGGTTTAGGGTAAAGGTGAGGGTACGACAACGCTTTAGGGGGAACGTACGTGTGAGGGCATGTGTTAGTGTTAGCGTACGGGTTAGGATTAGGGGACGGGTGAGGGTCAGGATTCAGGGAAGGGTTAGGGTTAGGGTTCGGGCTAGGGTTAGGGTTAGGGGACGGGGACGGTTTAGAGTCCAGCTGAGGGTACGACAACGCTTTAGGGGGAGTTTACGTGTGAGGGCGCGGGTTAGTATTAGCGTACGGTTTAGGAGTAGGGGACGGGAGAGGGTCAGGCTTCGGGGATTGGTTAGGGTTAGGGTTCGGGCTAGGGTTAGGGTTAGGGGACGGGGACGGTTTAGGGTAAAGGTGAGAGTACGACAACGCTTTAGGGGGAACGTACGTGTGAGGGCGTGGGTTAGTGTTAGCGTACGGGTTAGAATTAGTGGACGGGTGAGGGTCAGGCTTCGGGGAAGGGTTAGGGTTAGGGTTCGGGCTAGGGTTAGGGTTAGGGGACGGGGATGGTTTAGGGACCAGGTGAGGGTACGACAACGCTTTAGGGGGAGCGTACGTGTGAGGGCGCGGGTTAGTGTTAGCGTACGGATTACGATTAGGGAACGTGTGAGTGTCAGGTTTCGGGGAAATGTTAGGGTTAGGGTTCAGGCTAGGGTTAGGGTTAGGGGACGGGGACGGTTTAGGGCCCAGGTGAGGGTACGACAACGCTTTAGGGGGAGCGTACGTGTGAGGGCGCGGGTTAGTGTTAGCGTACGGGTTAGGATTTGGGGACGGGAGAGGGTCAGGCTTCGGGGAATGGTTAGGGTTAGGCTTCGGGCTAGGGTTAGGGTTAGGGGACGGGGACGGTTTAGGGTCCTGGTGAGGGTACGACAACGCTTTAGGGGGAACGTACGTGTGAGGGCGCGGGTTAGTGTTAGCCTATAGGTTAGGATTAGGGGACGGGTGGGTGTCAGGCTTCGGGGAAGGGTTAGGGTTAGGGTTCGGGCTAGGGTTAGTGTTAGGGGACGGGGACGGTTTAGGGTCCAGGTGAGGGTACGCCAACGCTTTAGGGGGAGCGTACGTGTGAGGGCGCGGGTTAGTGTTAGCTTATTGGTTAGGATTAGGGAACGGGAGAGGGTCAGGCTTCGGAGAATGGTTAGGATTAGGGTTCGGGCTAGGGTTAGGGTTAGGGGACGGGGACGGTTTAGGGTCCAGGTGAGGGTACAACAACGCTTTAGAGGGAGCATACGTGTGAGTGCGCGTGTTAGTGTTAGCGTACGGGTTAGGATTAGGGGACGGGTGAGGGTCAGGATTCAGGGAAGGGTTACGGTTAGGGTTCGGGCTAGGGTTAGGGTTAGGGGACGGGGACGGTTTAGGGTCCAGGTGAGGGTACGACAACACTTTAGGGGGAGCGTTCGTGTGAGGGCGCGGGTTAGTGTTAGCGTACGGGTTAGGATTAGGGGACGGGTGAGGGTCAGGCTTTGGGTAATGTTTAGGGTTAAGGTTCGGGCTAGGGTTAGGGTTAGGGGACGGGGACGGTTTAGGGTCCAGCTGAGGGTACGACAACGCTTTAGGGGGAGTTTACGTGTGAGGGCGCGGGTTAGTGTTAGCGTACGGTTTAGGATTAGGGGACGGGAGAGGGTCAGGCTTCGGGGAATGGTTAGGGTTAGGGTTCGGGCTAGGGTTAGGGTTAAGGGACGGGGACGGTTTAGGGTAAAGGTGAGAGTACGACAACGCTTTAGGGGGAACGTACGTGTGAGGGCGTGGGTTAGTGTTAGCGTACGGGTTAGGATTAGGGGACGGGTGAGGGTCAGGCTTCGGGGAAGTGTTAGGGTTAGGGTTCGGGCTAGGGTTAGGGTTAGGGGACGGGGACGGTTTAGGGTAAAGGTGAGGGTACGACAACGCTTTAGGGGGAGCGTACGTGTGAGGGCGCGGGTTAGTGTTAGCCTACGGGTTAGGATTAGGGGACGGGTGAGGGTCAGGCTTCGGGGAAGGGTTAGGGTTAGGGTTCGGTCTAGGGTTAGGGGACGGGGACAGTTTCGGGTCCAGGTGAGGGTACAACGCTTTAGGGGGAGCGTACGTGTGAGGGCGCGGGTTAGTGTTAGCGTACGGGTTAGGATTAGGGGACGGGTGAGGGTCAGGCTTCGGGGAAGCGTTAGGGTTAGGGTTCGGGCTAGGGTTAGGCTTAGAGGACGGGGACGGTTTAGGGTCCAGGTGAGGGTACGACAACGCTTTAGGGGGAGCGTACGTGTGAGGGCGCGGGTTAGTGTTAGCGTACGGGTTAGGATTAGGGGACGGGTGAGGGTCAGGCTTCGGGGAAGCGTTAGGGTTAGGGTTCGGGCTAGGGTTAGGGTTAGGGGACGGGGACGGTTTAGGGTCCAGGTGAGGGTACGACAACGCTTTAGGGGGAGCGTACGTGTGAGGGCGCGGGTTAGTGTTAGCCTACGGGTTAGGATTAGGGGACGGGTGAGGGTCAGACTTCGGGGAAGGGTTAGGGTTAGGGTTCGGGCTAGGGTTAGGGTTAGGGGACGGGGACGGTTTAGGGACAATGTGAGGGTACGACAACACTGTAGGGGGAACGTGCGTGTGAGGGTGCGGGTTAGTGTTAGCGTACGGGTTAGGATTAGGGGCCGGGTGAGAACCAGGCTTCGGGGAAGGGTTATGGTTAGGGTTCGGGCTAGGGTTAGGGTTAGGGGACGGGGACGGTTTAGGGTCCAGGTGAGGGTACGACAACGCTTTAGGGGGAACGTACGTGTGAGGCCGAGGGTTAGTGTTAGCGTACGGGTTAGGATTAGGGGACGGGTGAGGGTCCGGCATCGGGGAAGAGTTAGGGTTAGGGTTCGGGCTAGGGTTAGGGTTAGGGGACGGGACGGTTGAGGGTCCAGGTGAGGGTATCACAACACTTTAGGGGGAGCGTACGTGTGAGGGCGCGGGTTAGTGTTAGCGTTCGGGTTAGGATTAGGGGACGGGTGAGGGTCAGGCTTCGGGGAAGTTTTAGGGTTAGGTTTCGGGCTAGTGTTAGGGTTAGTGGACGGGGATGGTTTAGAGTCCAGGTGAGGGTACGACAACGCTTTAGGGGGAGCGTACGTGTGAGGGCTCACGTTAGTGTTAGCGTACGGGTTAGGATTAGGAGATGGGAGAGGGTCAGGCTTCGGGTAGTGGTTAGGGTTAGGGTTCGTGCTAGGTTTAGGGTTAGGAGACGGGGACGGTTTAGGGTCCAGGGGAGGGTACGACAACGCTTTAGGGGGAGCGTACGTGTGAGGGCGCGGGTTAGTGTTATCGTACGGGTTAGGATTAGGGGACGGGTGAGGGTCAGGCTTCGGGGAAGGGTTAGGGTTAGGGTTCGGGCTAGGGTTAGGGTTAGGGGACGGGGACGGTTTAGGGTCCAGGTGAGGGTACGACAACGCTTTACGGGGAGCATACGTGTGAGGGCGCGGGTTAGAGTTAGCGTACGGGGTAGGATTAGGGGACGTGTGAGTGTCAGGCTTAGGGGAAAGGTTAAGGTTAGGGTTCGGGCTAGGGTTAGGGTAGGGGACGGGGACGGTTTAGGGTCCAGGTGAGGGTACGACAACGCTTTAGGGTGAGCTTACGTGTGAGGGCACGGTTTAGTGTTAGCGTATGGGTTAGGATTAGGGGACGGGTGAGGGTCAGGCTTCGGGGAAGGGTTAGGGTTAGGTTTCGGGCTAGGATTAGGGTTAGGGGACGGGGACTGTTTAGGGTCCAGGTGAGGGTACTACAACACTTTAGGGGGAGCGTGCGTGTGAGGGTGCGGGTTATTGTTAGCGTACGGTTTAGGATTAGGGGACGGGTGAGGGCCAGGCTTCGGGGAAGGGTTACGGTTGGGGTTCGGGTTAGGGTTAGGGGACGGGAACGGTTTAGGATCCAGGTGAGGGTACGACAACAATTTAGGGGGAGCGTACGTGTGAGGGCGCGGGTTAGTGTTAGCGTACGGGTTAGGATTAGGGGACGGGTGAGGGTCAGGCTTCGGGGAAGTGTTAGGGTTAGGGTTCGGGGTAGGGTTAGGGTTAGGGGACGGGGACGGTTTAGAGTCCAGGTGAGGGTACGACAACGCTTTAGGGGGAGCGTACGTGTGAGGGCGCGGGTTAGTGTTAGCATACGGGTTAGGATTAAGGGACGGGAGAGGGTCAGGCTTCGGGGAAGGGTTAGGGTTAGGTTTCGGGCTAGGGTTAGGGTTCGGGGACGGGGACGGTTTAGGGTACAGGTGAGGGTACGACAACGCCTTAGGGGGAGCGTACGTGTGAGGGCGCGGTTTAGTGTTAGCGTTCGGGTTAGGATTAGGGAACGTGTGAGTGTCAGGTTTTGGGGAAAGGTTAGGGTTAGGGTTCGGGCTAGGGTTAGGGTTAGGGGACGGGGACGGTTTAGGGTCCAGGTGAGGGTACGACAACGCTTTAGGTGGAGCGTGCGTGTGAGGGCGCGGGTTAGTGTTAGCGTACGGGTTAGGATTAGGGCACGTGTGAATGTCAGGCTTAGGGGAAAGGTTAAGGTGAGGATTCGGGCTAGGGTTAGGGTTAGGGGACGGGGACGGTTTCGGGTCCAGGTGAGGGTACAACGCTTTAGGGGGAGCGTACGTGTGAGGGTGCGGGTTAGTGTTAGCGTACGGGTTAGGATTAGGGGACGGGTGAGGGTCAGGCTTCGGGGAAGCGTTAGGGTTAGGGTTTGGGCTAGGGTTAGGCTTAGAGGACGGGGACGGTTTAGGGTCCAGGTGAGGGTACGACAACGCTTTAGGGGGAGCGTACGTGTGAGGGCGCGGGTTAGTGTTAGCGTACGGGTTAGGATTAGGGGATGGGTGAGGGTCAGGCTTCGGGGAAGCGTTAGGGTTAGGGTTCGGGCTAGGGTTAGGGTTAGGGGACGGGGACGGTTTAGGGTCCAGGTGAGGGTACGACAACGCTTTAGGGGGAGCGTACGTGTGAGGGCGCGGGTTAGTGTTAGCCTACGGGTTAGGATTAGGGGACGGGTGAGGGTCAGACTTCGGGGAAGGGTTAGGGTTAGGGTTCGGGCTAGGGTTAGGGTTAGGGGATGGGGACGGTTTAGGGTCCAGGTGAGGGTACGACAACGCTTTAGGGGGAGCGTACGTGTGAGGGCGCGGTTTAGTGTTAGCCTACGGGTTAGGATTAGGGGACGGGTGAGGGTCAGGCTTTGGGGAAGTGTTAGGGTTAGGGTTCGGGCTAGGGTTAGGGTTAGGGGACGGGGACGGTTTAGGTTCCAGGTGAGGGTACGACAACGCTTTAGGGGAAGCGTACGTGTGAGGGCGCGGGTTAGTTTTAGCGTACGGGTTAGGATTAGGGGACGGGTGAGGGTCAGGCTTCGGGGAAGGTTTAGGGTTAGGGTTCGGGCTAGGGTTAGGGTTAGGGGACGGGGACGGTTGAGTGTCCAGGTGAGGGTACGACAACGCTTTAGGAGGAGCGTACCTGTGAGGGCGCGGGTTAGTGTTAGCGTGTGGGTTAGGATTAGGGGACGGGTGAGGGTCAGGCTTCGGGGAAGGGTTAGGGTTAGGGTTCGGGCTAGGGTTAGGGTTAGGGGACGGGGACGGTTTATGGTAATGGTGAGGGTACGACAACGCTTTAGGGGCAACGTACGTGTGAGGCCGTGGGTTAGTGTTAGCGTACGGGTTAGGATTAGTGGACGGGTGAGGGTAAGGCTTCGGGAAAGGGTTAGGGTTAGGGTTCGGGCTAGGGTTAAGGTTAGGGGACGGGGACGGTTTAGGGTCCAGGTGAGGGTACGACAACACTTCAGGGGGAGCGTGCATGTGAGGGTGCGGGTTAGTGTTAGCGTATGGGTTAGGATTAGGGACCGGGTGAGGGCCAGGCTTCGGGGAAGGGTTACGGTTAGGGTTCCGGCTAGGGTTAGGGTTAGGGGAAGGGGACGGTTTAGGGTCCAGGTGAGGGTACGACAACGCTTTAGGGGGAGCGTGCGTGTGAGGGTGCGGGTTAGTGTTAGCGTACGGGTTAGGATTAGGGGACGGGTGAGGGCCAGGCTTCGGGGAAGGGTTAGGGTTAGGGTTCGGGCTAGGGTTAGGGTTAGGGGACGGGGACGGTTTAGGGTCCAGGTGAGGGTACGACAACGCTTTCGGGGGAGCGTACGTGTGAGGCCGAGGGTTAGTGTTAGCGTACGGGTTAGGATTAGGGGACGGGTGAGGGTCCGGCTTCGGGGAAGGGTTAGGGTTAGGGTTCGGGCTAGGGTTAGTGTTAGGGGACGGGGACAGTTTAGGGTCCAGGTGAGGGTACGACAACGCTTTAGGGGGAGCGTACGCGTGAGGGCGCGGGTTAGTGTTAGCGAATGGGTTAGATTAGGGGACGGGTGAGGGTCAGGCTTCGGGGAAGGATTAGGGTTAGGGTTCGGGCTAGGGTTAGGTTTAGGGGATGGGGACGGTTTAGGGTCCAGGTGAGGGTACGACAATGCTTTAGGGGGAGCGTACGTGTGAGGGCGAGGGTTAGTTTTATCGTACGGGTTAGAATTAGGGGACGGGTGAGGGTCAGGCTTCGGGGAAGGTTTAGGTTTAGAGTTTGGGCTAGGGTTAGGGTTAGGGGACGGGGACGGTTGAGGGTCCAGGTGAGGGTACGACAACGCTTTATGGGGAGCGTACGTGTAAGGGCGCAGGTTAGTGTTAGCCTACGGGTTAGGATTATGGGACGGGTGAGTGTCAGGCTTCGGGGAAGAGTTAGGGTTAGGGTTCGGGCTAGGGTTAGGGTTAGGTGACGGGGACGGTTTAGGGTCCAGGTGAGGGTACGACAACGCTTTAGGGGAAGCGTACGTGTGAGGGCGCGGGTTAGTTTTAGCGTACGGGTTAGGATTAGGGGACAGGTGAGGGTCAGGCTTCGGGGAAGGTTTAGGGTTAGGGTTCGGGCTAGGGTTAGGGTTAGGGGACGGGGACGGTTGAGTGTCCAGGTGAGGGTACGACAACACTTTAGGAGGAGCGTACCTGTGAGGGCGCGGGTTAGTGTTAGCGTATGGGTTAGGATTAGGGGACGGGTGAGGGTCAGGCTTCGGGGAAGGGTTAGGGTTAGGGTTCGGGCTAGGGTTAGGGTTAGGGGACGGGGACGGTTTATGGTAATGGTGAGGGTACGACAACGCTTTAGGGGCAACGTACGTGTGAGGCCGTGGGTTAGTGTTAGCGTACGGGTTAGGATTAGTGGACGGGTGAGGGTAAGGCTTCGGGGAAGGGTTAGGGTTAGGGTTCGGGCTAGGGTTAAGGTTAGGGGATGGAGACGGTTTAGGGTCCAGGTGAGGGTACGACAACACTTCAGGGGGAGCGTGCATGTGAGGGTGCGGGTTAGTGTTAGCGTATGGGTTAGGATTAGGGACCGGGTGAGGGCCAGGCTTCGGGGAAGGGTTACGGTTAGGGTTCCGGCTAGGGTTAGGGTTAGGGGAAGGGGACGGTTTAGGGTCCAGGTGAGGGTACGACAACGCTTTAGGGGGAGCGTGCGTGTGAGGGTGCGGGTTAGTGTTAGCGTACGGGTTAGGATTAGGGGACGGGTGAGGGCCAGGCTTCGGGGAAGGGTTAGGGTTAGGGTTCGGGCTAGGGTTAGGGTTAGGGGACGGGGACGGTTTAGGGTCCAGGTGAGGGTACGACAACGCTTTCGGGGGAGCGTACGTGTGAGGCCGAGGGTTAGTGTTAGCGTACGGGTTAGGATTAGGGGACAGGTTAGGGTCAGGCTTCGGGGAAGGATTAGGGTTA